>NC_135655.1:84887623-85487623 GCF_964188315.1 Podarcis muralis | reverse complement strand
AAACGGTAAAGGTAAAAAACTCCTGGATGGTTAAGTCCAGATGGATATGAAAGGAGTAACTTCATTTTTAAATGCATCAGGCAGAAGGCTGGTAGCACAAAAATATACGTTGTGCATCACAAAGTTCTGTCCTGAGGTTCTTGGATCCAACTTTCAGCAGGGAAGACCATTTCCCAATACTGCAGACTTATTAGAAAGCATGGGACCTTATGAGTAACTATTCTCATACCAAGACCCTTCTTCAGAAGCCAGGCTCAATCCTCCCTCCCAACTTCTATAAAGTATTGTTTCTCCCAGCACTCACCCTTCACCTTGACTGCCCTATTGGGCAAAGCAAAGAATTCAACACCATCAAAATTGCAAAGAAAGCTGGAGATCCCTTTTATACAGTCACATATTTTACATCCCATGTACAGATATGACTATAAAACATACACAATGGCGTACGCCTGACCTAGAGAGGCCAGTGTTTGCCCTAGCGGGCTTGAAACAGCTTGGACGGGCACATCGGGTGCTTCCAGGCTGAGGGCTTCCACCCACTTCCAGTTCATGGAAACCACAGCAAAGTGTCGTCTCAATGTGCAAAGTCCATTTCCCCCCAGGTTTGACTTAGCCATGCGGTGACACCTGGGCATCAATCACCTCTGGGTGCTTGGAGGGGGGAATCTCCAGCTGAGCATCATGCAGGTGGACAGGAAGTGTACTAGGGTCCTTGCCCACCCCTTTGCTGAGATCCCCCTCCGTCCCGCCCTGCTCAGGGTGGTGCCTCTGCAGATGCTTGATCACTTGGAACTTCTGCTTGGCTTTGTAGCTGCAGTAGCGGCAGAAGAAAGGGTGCTCGTTGGTGTGCGTGAGATAGTGATGCCGCAAGCCGGCTGCCCACCGGAAACCCCGGTAGCAGACGTTGCAGACGTACGGCTTTTCCTCGCTGTGCTTCTTCAGGTGTGTCTTAAGGAGGAAGCGAGTCTTAAAGGCCTTCCCGCACTGCTCGCAGATGAAAGAGCGGGCCTCGCGGTGGCGCGTCTCCTTGTGGATGCGCAGGGCATCGGCACGGTTGGTGCAGTACTCGCACTCGTCACACTGATATGGCTTGATCCCTGTGTAGAAAGCACAGAGCAACACACTGGAAGCAGGTGGGAGATGCCAGACCATCAAAACCAAGCCACAGCCCATGTGTCCTCAACAGTGCTCAACATTGCCGCTCATCCATGTTCTGCAGGATGGTGCATGCCCTGGTGAAAGGAGTGTCCCCAAATCTCCACCCATTACTGCAGCCTCATATGTTGGCCTTGGAACTATGGCTATAAAAATACCCCAAATTCTAATGAAAACTACTTCAGCAGCCCAAATGCTACCAGGCAGAAATGCTCTCAAATGGAAATAAGCAGTTGTATCAGACTCAGAGCAGACCTATTAAATCAATGGACATGGCTAACTTAAGCCTGTTGATTTCAATGGGTATACTCTAAGCACGGCCCAAGTTTCATCAGTGTGGCATTCAGTGCATTATTAACTAGAAGGATTGGAGATGGAACAATGAAAGCAAGAGTGCCATTCAGCCTGCAAGGGTCCAGCAATCGCTCCCAGGGACAGGCATGAAACTGGTATGGGCTAAACTTGTTAGCATGTAAAAAATGCCTGCGGTGAGATATGTATTTAAAAATTTGATGTGTACCAACACTTCCAAAAGCTACAGCCAGTTCTTTACTCTGATGTCCCCACCCAAAATAGATGCATTGGTGGACCAGCACCATCTCACAAGGGACAATAATCTGTTTAGTTCTTCACAGAACATACTGCCACATTTCTTCAAGAATCTACAGATCACCGTGCCTACTCTCATAAATCCAATTGTGATGAAAGAAATCTCTATCAAATCTGGACCATGCCAACTGTTTGCCTCTGCATACAGCTTTTGGAAGGCTACAAGAGGTTCTGTTCTTCACATCATGTGAACAAAACACATGGCCCTGCAAAGCTTTATCCGCCAAAAGGGACAGAGGTTGCCCTTTCTAGCTCCTGAGTTCCCAGACCTCCATATTCCAGTGAAGCACTTGCCTGTATGCTTTGTCATGTGGTACTTCAGTTGATTCACCCACTTGCACTTGTAGCCGCATTCTGGGCAAAGGTACTTCCTCTCCTCCTTGTGTATGCGCATGTGATACTGGGCAGAGAGAGGGAGACAAATGGGGGGGGGGTCACACATGTGGGACACCAACCTCACAAGTAGTTTAATCCAGTTACTTGACTGAAACATTATTATGAACCCAGGAAACAAGGAAGACTAAACAGTGAAGCAAATGTATCAACAGGTACCCTGGGCTCCTTTGGGAGGAAGGGCAGGAGATAAATTGTATAAAGAAAAAAATAATTCACCCAGTGGACCAGTGGTCCTAGCAGGCAACCTGGATGATAGTCCTCTTGCATGAGGACAGAGAGGGAATACTACGGACAGTAAGGCACTGAAAAGGCACAGTAACAAAGGCCAGACTTAACCCACCGCATCTGAGGCACTCCTTAGTTTTGTTTTTTGTTTTTGTTTTTCATTTCCACCTTTCAAAATGCATGCAGGAGAGGGGCAAGACTGGCTGAAGCATAAGAGAGAGTTGTAACATTTCAAGAGAGGAGGAAGAGATCAGAATCACAGACTGGAAGCAGCCAGTCTAGCTGGGCTGAAAAAACCCCCCAGATAGCAACAGATGTTTCATATGGTCTGTCACTGAAAGGCGATCATATTAGACAATTACTGGATAGGTTTTGACTCCACTGGTGACAATTAAATCTTTTAACAGGAAGTTAAAACCAGAACAAATGAAGCCAAAGTTAAGTCCCTCCGAAAGGGAAAACAGATAGGTACATATTGAGCAGGGAGTGGACAAATCAGGCAAGGCAATCATTATTAACCATCATCCCAAGCATGGATGGCTCTCACCTTGAGGCGCGAAGGATCAGCGCAGGCGTACTGGCACAGGTGGCACTTGTAAGGCTTCTCTCCGGTGTGGATGCGGATGTGCCACGTGATCTTCTGCTTGTTCTTGGTGGCGTACTCACAGTCGGAGCACTTGTAGAGGCGGGTGCCACCGTGGCCCTTCACGTGGTGGTCCAGGACCAGCTGGTGGCAGCAACTGAAGTCACAGAAGGAGCACCTGAGCAGCCTCTCGCTGGCTGCGGGGGGCTCATGGGCCTCCAAGTAGTGGCTCACCAGCTGCTGCCGCTCCTTGGCCGCGTAGCTGCAGATGTCGCAGCGGTGGCTGAAGTGCAGCTTCTTGTGCTCCTCCAGCTCCTCGCGGGTGGCCAGCGTGGCCTTGCAGGTGGCGCACTCCAGGTGTGGGTGCTGCTTCTGGACGTGGCACTTGAGGGTGGCCTCGCTGTGGCAGACGAAGGCGCAGCGAGGGCAGGCGTAGGAGACCTTCTCCTCATGCTGGCGCAGGGCATGCTGCTTGAGGGCCGTCTCAGAGCTGAAGCGGGCTTGGCAGTGGGCGCAGGCAAAGTTCAGCTCCCCCTGGTGGCAGCTGTTGACGTGGCGGGTGATGTCGTTCTGGATGTAGCCGCTGTAGTCGCAGAGCGGGCAGAAGTGGGTGGGCTTCTTCTCGTGGACCCGCAGGCGGTGGATGCGCAGCTTGGAGTTGGTGCCGAAAGTCTGGCCGCAGGTGGGGCAGGCGATGCGGCCCACGCCCGTGTGCAAGGACTGGTGGGCATCCAGCCGGTAGCGCCGGGTAGTGCTGAACTCGCAGTAAGGGCACTTGTGGGGCTTCTCCCCCTCGTGCTTGATGCGCACGTGCTGGCGCAGACAGCGCACCTGCTTGCAGGTGAAGTCGCACTGGCGGCAGGCCAGCTGCGGCCGGCTGCTGTAGTACTTGCGGTGGAGTTTGCGGTGCAGTCGGAGCGCTGCCGCGGCCTTGGAGGTGAAGGGGCACAGCGTGCAGCGGAACTCGCCCAGCTTCAGGCAGCCCCGCTTCTTGTGGGTCTTCAGGGCACGCTCCTGGTGGCACGTGAAGGGGCAGGAGGGGCAGGAGAAGTGCCGCTTCTTGTGTGCAGCCACAGGGCGCGGAGAGCTTGCTCCCACTGGCTCACTGGCCTGACCCATCTCCTTGCAGATGATTTGTCCATTTGCTTGCTGATCTCCGCCCTCTGAGTCCGCTGTGCGCTTGGTCCTTTCCAGCAGCCGGGTGGGATGAGCTTCAACGTGCCCCTCCAACTGGTGGATCTTAACGGCCCTCTTAGAACGGAACGGCTTAGAGCACAACGGGCAGCAGAACTGCTCTGAGCCACGGCAGCTGTCCTCTACGTGGGAGCGGATGGTGGACACCCGCGAACAGGCAAAAGAGCAGGCTTTGCAGTGGAACTTGCTCTGCTCCACATAGTATTTCTCCAAGGGATAGCTAGCTGTGTCAGCGGTAGCTCCTGGCAACTGTTCTTCTACCATGGTTTCAGGGACATCCTGAGATGGCTTCTCTTGCAAACTGATGGCCAAGGACTGTGTGTTGGGAAGGACAGCGGCTGTAGACTCAGCATTCACAGGCCTCAGTTCTGCTTCCCAGGAAGCCTTTTGAAGCTTGCTCACCTCCTCGTCCGGGGCTCCTGTCCCATTCTTCTTAGCCTCCACTATTTCCAGGCTCTTGCCATTGGGCTGTACTGCAGCAGGCTGGTCTAAGCAGGCTGCTTTCCCGCCAGTCTTCTTCACGAGGGCCGGACATTTCTTAAGGAGGTGGGTATTCAGGCCTCTCTGCTGCTTGAAAATGGCCCCACACTCCTGGCACACCAAGGGGCATTTCCTGCCCTGACAGCCAGCTTTGCAGTGCACCAGCATTGACTTCTCCTTCCTGGTGATGTAAGAGCATTTCTCGCACTTGAAGACGCGGCTCTCGGACTGAACCACCAACATCTGCACCCTGCCTTCCAGGACCAGGGTTTCCGCTTGCTCCTTGTCCTGCCTCCTTAGAGCTTTCAGCACAGATTCTGAATCGGAGCCTTCTTCAGAGGGAGGAAGCATATCTTCTGGGGCAAGGAGAGTCTCGTGGCCAGTAACAGGTCGAAGAGAATCTTGCTTTGACCCCTTTGGCCAAGCTTCCTGTATACTGGGTTCTTTGCACCCCAATCCCTGCTCAGGGCTGGGTGGTGCCTGCTGAAGTTCAGAGTCTCGCCCATCACCCTTACTGTCCCCCAGATCCTGCTGAACATCTTTTTTGCTCTCTTCAACAGTCCTTGACCCAGCACCTTTCTCCAGTTCCATCTCTCTATTCTCATGGACCTCTGCCTCCTCCTCAAAGTCAGGGATGTCGTCGAGAGCAGATTCGCTGTCCTCCAGGAGAAGGGAGTCCTTGGAACCTAATGCTTCATAGGCCGATTCCACTTCCTTACAATTCTGGGCCGCCCCACTGTCTGGCATTGCTGCGGGCATCTCCTCAACCAGCTGCTCTGGGTCAGAGCTGCACAGGGTCTCCAGATGCAGTGTGCAAGTCGGAAGGGGCTTCCCAATACTGCCCGATTCCCCTGAGCCCTTCGGAAAGGCTTTGGTTGAGAGTTCCTCTGAAGGGGCTGCATCTGTCTTACTATGGTCTTGCTCTCCCACCACTTCCTCTCTCCCGGTCACAGCATTGCCTTCACTCCCAAAGAGAGACATGATGAAAGTCTCCTGGGGACCATCCTCCTCCTGGACCTCTGAAACAAGGGCCTTGGTTTTGTCATGCCTCCTGGGGAGGGAGGGGCTGGGCTCAGCATGGAGGGTCATGGCCAGGTTGTAACTGAGCAGCACCTCCGTTGAGGTGACCTCCAGCTCCTTGCTGGCATAGTTCTCCTGCCAGCCCTTGTCACCGGGCACATAGCCGTGGACCTTGCGCTTGTGGAAGAAAAGGCTGGTATTGCTGAAGGTGCGGTAAGGGCACAGGGCACAACGGAACTCCCTCTGCTTGGTGTGCTTGCAGTTCTCATGGTTGAGCAGGGCTTGCTTGTATTTGGTCTGGTAGCTGCAGTACTGACACTGGAAGACGGGGGACTGGTAGTTCTGGGAGTGTTTTGCCTGCATGTGCTTCTGCAGCTCATACTTGCGCTTGCAAGCAAAGCCACACACCTCGCAGATCAAGGACTTGCCCTGGTGGCGCAGCTTGTGGCTGCTCAGCTGGTCGGCCCGGTGGCAGCGGTAGGAACACTGGTTACACTGATACCTGGTTGCACACAAAACAAGAGTGGGTCAAGGCCGTGGAAAGAGAAAGGCCTCAGCTCTGCATACAGATTACTTCCTGATACAGGAAACAAGCCAGGGGAAGGGGAAGGGGGTCTCTCAGTACCTCAGATCTCCCGTGTGCTTCCGCATGTGAACGTTCAGGTAGTGCTTCCACTTTGTCACATAGCCACACTCGGTGCACATGTAGTTCTTGTCATCAGAGTGGGTCAGCATATGCTTGGAAAGGTAGCTCACGTCTCGGCAAGTGAAGTCGCACAGCTGGCATTTGTGAGGCTTCTCTCCTAAAGTCACAGAGCAAACTGGAAGCTGTGGATTGACAGTCCTGCCCGCAGTGCCCCTTGAGGGCAGCAGATTTTCAATTTAAAACGAGGCCCTACTTTGCCCTGCCCCACAAAAAAACCCCTGCAAAATAAATGGTAGCACCTCCTTCCCACAGCATATTGCTATACTGTCACTGCATATGGATGCCGCCCAAGTTTCAACCATGTGTGGCACTGCCCTCAAGTTAGCATTAACAAGCAACAAGCATGCTTTCCCACAGTGCAAGTGTAGAGGTGAGTGGCAATGATCCCATCGGCTAAGCAGCAATCCCTGCTTCTTTCTCACTCCAAAGTGGGGAGAAAGGCTAGGGCTGCTTGGCTGCTGCATCACCATGGCGAGTGCCTTCACCATGCAGGGCCACAAACTGGAAAGTCCTTCTCCACGTTTCTGCCCTTTGCTTGCCAGACCTTCCTGCTCTGGAGGGGCTTGCTGGGAGGTTGGGGTGGGCAAGTAAATGCGACAGTGCCCTAAGCACCTTCACCTAGCTGCATCCAAGGCTGCTAGCTGGGAAAAGGAAAGGCTGGTGGGAAATTGCAACTAAAATGGGGAATGGGCTGCCAAAAATTGCAAACCCCAACAAGAGTCTAGTCAGGGAATCTAACTTTATACTGAAGACTGTTGAACTCTACAACCAGAACTGAAATTCTGTTGGCAAACTAAAGTTCGGAAATCTGGCAAATCTGCCTAAATTTTACTAAAGAATCTCAATCCCTTTCCAGTACAGAATCTAGGTCTTTCAACAAGAGGTGTGGGGGCAGAACCTGCATGAAGGGGGCCCCAGAAGGCCAGGATTTTGTACAAGAACAAGAAGTCTAACCTGCGGGTGCTCAATCTATATCTGAATTTTAAGTCTCCCTTCATCACAATGATCAAAGTAGAGGTCTGGAAGGAGCTCCCTTTCAAGTTTAGAATGTATGAATTTCATTATTTCACACCTTTCCTCTATGGAGCATGAGGTGGCACCTGTAGTTCCCACCTCAGCTCCCACCTCTCCCGACAAAAACCCTGTGAGGCAGGTTAAGTCTGAGAGTATGTGACTTACCCAAGAAAAACCCAGTGAAAGCTTCCGAGAGTAGGAATATTAACCTAGGTCTCCCTAGTCCTGCAGTATACAAATAAGGCAACCGACCCCATAGTGGAAAAGGGTCGAACTAAAGAAGTAGGAGCAGGTAGGAAAATTAGGACTACAGACCTGCCATTCAGAGCACTATGAGACAGCAGGAGACAAAGGGGACAAGCAAACAAGCAGACACGTTCCAGAGCTTCCCTAGGAGTCCCCATGCAGGGAAGCAAACTTGCCTGTGTGGAGCAGCATGTGGCGGATGAGGACCCTCTTGTGTGCCGTGGCAAAGTTGCACTCGGTGCACTTGTGGATCTTCTCACTGGCGTGCATCTTCCCCACGTGGTCGTGGAATTCCACAGAGTTGAATGTGGCAAAGGGGCAGAAGCTGCACTGGAGCTGCTCGCTCCCCGGGTGGCCTTGTTTCTTATGCTTGCGGAAGACGTGCTTGTTGGAGCAGATGAAGTCGCACTGCTGGCAGTGGAAGGCGTAGTGCGTCTTGCGATGCACTTCCATGACCTCCGCGGTGGGGAAGAGCAGGGAGCAGGCGTAGTACTTGCACTCTACCGCTTTGATGTAGTGCGCCTCCCTGACGTGCCGCAGGAAGTCCTTGCGGTCCTCGGTGCAGTAGCTGCAGTCGGCCTGGAAGCAGCTCAGCTGCTTGGGCTCTGCCTTGTGGGTCTTCAGGTGCTCCTTGAGGGCATGGCTAAGCTTGAACGTCTCCTTGCACACAGGACAGGAGTAGACGTCCGAGTAGAAGTTGGAGATGTCCTCGTGCATGCTGGCCATGTGCCTGTTGAGGGCATTCTTCTCTACAGAGCTGTAGTGGCAGAGCGGGCAGCGGTGGGCCTTCTCCCCGTTCTCACGCATCATGTGGATCTTCAGCTTGCTCTTGCTGGTGAAGAACTTCTGGCAGTTTGGGCACTGCAGCCTGGGATCAGGGAAGTGGAGGTGAAGGTGTTCCACCAGGTGAGTCCGCTTCTTGAAGCAACGCTTGCACTCGGGACACATGTGGGTCTTGAACAGGTATTTGGAGTCCTCAACCGCACCTTCTGCAATGAGAGGAGCATGTCTTAAGTGCAGAGGAATGAATAAAAGGGCCTTTGGTCATGCTCCAGAAGTCTATTTTGCCTGCCTCTCATCTCTAGCAATAACAGTTGCTCCTGCAATCTCTTCCAGTGTTCTCTCTACCCTACAATAAAAATTTATTGCAATGGCCTATAACAGTAGAGGTGGTTTTTTACAGATATAAAATTTATCTAAAAACCCCACCCTATGCTTAAGAGCTTCTAGTAGCTCAGGAGATTTAGGGATAATTGGGAATCAGTTAGCACCCACTGGAGAATAGCCATTGCATTCAATGCTCCACCCCATTCCAAAGGGAAAAAAAGCATCACAAATAGATTTCCAAGCAGAAGTGGGAACTAATGTGTGAAGTAGTTTGCCTCTGAACTCAGGAAAGAAAACAACCAGTTCAGGCAGGGAGACCCTCTTCAAATATAGTGCATGCTGTAATATGCCTGTGCATTTGCTGTTTGGAAAAGCTTTTCTAAGAAATGCCAGAAACTGTACTGCTTGCAAATGAATGCAAGTCTCTACCTTTGATCAGCTGAGCCTTTGTTCTTTTAGAAGATGCTTTCTTCTCAAAGCTCTCCTTCTCCACCACCACCACCTCCTCCTCCTCCTGAAATTCATCCCCTGTGTCTTCCTTGGGTCCTGAGTCCTCAGGAGGCACATGACTGCTACCAATTTGTGCCCCCAGGCCAGGCTCCATTTCAGTCACATCCCAACCACTCTGAACTTCCAAGCAATTCTCAGCCTTGCTCAGTGGTTCTTCCCTTCCTTGGAAAGAAAATGAAATATAAACCAGGGACTCCATTTTTTTTATAGAGAAAAGGCTTGAGATGAGCAAACGATAACATGCAAATAAATGCATATTGAGAACCAGGCAAAGGGAAGTAGAACAGGAACTAGAAAAGAGGGTTAAAAGTAAGACACATAAAAAGTGGAAATAAGACCTTCATGGTTTGACAGAGAGGAGGATTAAACATTGGGCGTTTTCAAAGGGAGAGCTGCTCTTGGCTACTGCATTCCCCCAACTTTCCCACCGTTTCAAATCCCTTTCCCTGCCATGGTTCACCATTCAGAATCTACCACCATCTCTTCATGCTATAATTTTCCACATCCACAAATAATATCATTCCACAAAGCTGGCTGACTAATGGAGCTTCACCCCTTTACCTCTGCCTATGGCGTTGTCTCTAAGTGAAGTGGAAGCTGTCACAAAAGTGAGTTAAGAGACCCCTAGGATAAGTGGGGGTTTTAAGAGGTAGGTGGCTGGCATCACTACAAAGCATCCCCTCTTCTGCCCACCCTAGTCTCTTCCTCAGCCCCAAGTACCTGATGTTAGAAGCAGATGATGGGCGAGCCGCTTCCCCACTATGGCAGTGAAGCTGTGCTCAGTGCTCTCAGCGACTGCTCCCGTCTCCAGCGCTGCCTCCACATCCTGCTGTGTGGCCTCCTGCAGATGGCTGTGTCGGTGCTGCCCAAACTGCTTGGTGTTGCCGCTGATGAAGTCACAGCGCCTACAGTGAAATGGGAAGTGGCTTCTGCGGTGAAGGTCCATGTCCTCTCGGCTTCGGAACAAGAGCGAGCAGCCACGGTAGGTGCAGGTGACTGGGCACACCTGGTGGACGTGCCGCAGGTGCCCCCGGAGTTGCTTGCGATCCTCCGAGCTGAAATGACAGCCTTCCTCAAAGCAGACTTGGGGACCCGTAGGTTTTTGGTGGTCCCTGAAATGCTCCTTCAGCTCAGTGGGCAAGGCAAACTCCACCTGGCAAACAGGGCACAAGAGGGGATCGGTACAGAATTCAGGGTCCTGCCTACTTCTATCCAGCAAGCCCTGCGCTTGCGCCTCATGGACTGCCGACTGCTCTCCAGAGACAGCCAGGCTCTGGCTTGTAAGGCCCAGTGGTAGCTCTTGGAGCTGAGGGATGCTTGCAAGTTGTCCTCTGGTAAGCTCAATGCACTGATGCTGGGAAAGCAGGCCGGGGTCAGAGAAGCTCTGCCCACACCGTTCGCAGAAATAGAGCTCCACAACTTTGACCAAGACCTCTGTGAGGAGATATTTAAAAAACAGCTGAGAATAAGGTAGAAAAAAAATCCACACACACCTACCTCATGCTTCAGTTCAAATCTCATCCAAGGCAAAAATTGCTAAAAATTGTGTCAGCTTACAAGCAAGGATTCTCCAAAGCTCTGTCACAGCCATCAGCATATAGGTGGAGAGTCATCTATAAGAACTGTTATCGGAACACAGGATTCAATTCAAATGGGTTGGAGCGGGGGGGGGGGGGACTCTCCATGCTTCAGGTGTTTAGAAGCACACCCAAACATTTTCACAGGAAAAGATCACCAGTTTTGATTTGAAGGAGGGCAATGGTAGGACAAGTGCTTAATTTTCAAACGTGTCCCTGTCTCAGTGTGTACCACCTATATGAATCTTGCCTCTTAAATTCCTTTAAAAGATCACTGTAAAAGACATCTGAAGGAACTTTAAAAGACATCTGAAGGCAGCCCTGTTTAGGGAAGTTTTTAATATTTAATGCTGTAGTGTTTTTAACACTTGATTGGGAGCCACCCAGAGTGGCTGAGGAAACTCAGGAAACTCAGCCAGATGGGCGGGATATAAATAATAAATTATTATTATTATTATTTATTATTATTATTATGCCAATTACCCCCTTGTAAGCTTCCAACTCCTCAACACCTAAGCCCCCTTCCCACATGCCACCACCTAAACATTCCTGTAAGTGGTGTCTTCTCCTTCATTAAACGTCCCACCCTACTTTGCTGTAAATATGGTACCCTGCAAATCCTATGCTCTTGACGTGCTCCAAGGCACCGCACTGCACTCTCCCATCTTCTATTCTCCCCATGCTCCTCAGCACTTGTGCTGTTAAAAGAGACAGGGGCAGAGGATGATGTTGAGGCACACAGTATCAGCCGCTTTGCCCTAATAAAGACATTAGCTTCTTAGTCCTAAAGATAGTTCAGTCATTTGTACTGAGTATGGCAGAGGCACTGCAGACCTCAAAGAACATAGTAAGGCCTCTGGTCCTTATATTCCATGGCATTAGTCCAATACTTATCACCATGACATTGAAGGGTATCTCCCATAAGCAGCCTTATGAAGGTGCAGCAAACAGATCCACAGTAAGCTTCATGCCTACTGCAAGCTCAGCAATATCCCATCAGATACGATGAAAATAAATCCCTGCCTCCTCCTATTAGGCAAATACACCTTGCACCTTTTCGATCTCAGCTGCTCACAGTGCCTCAAGCAAATCCAGCCACAGTCAAAGCTTATCTTGGTGACTTGCTGGACAATTGATAATAACAAGGACCCAGGAACCCCGATCAGAACACAATCTCCATTCCCTCCACTCCTAGAGCAGATAACAGAATGTGGCACATATCCCTTCTCCCAGATAACAGATGTACAAACCTTACCCTCATTATTTCTTGCATTTATTCGCTGCTGACTACTTAAAATGTCTCAAAGCAACTTACAATTACAGAATACAGCATCAGGTGCAGAAAAGCCAGGCTACTCTTTCACAGGTCTCTTGGCCTTTTGTACCAGACCTAAGATTCTAAGGCTTCTTTCTGCTGCTCCTTTACAATACAAATGCTACATGACAGAAACCACTCACACTAAAAGATGACAGTGACAAAGTGGTTCATTCTTACATGGTTACGAAGACCTATCAGGGCACAACATACCTGTAGTGCTGCCAGGATTGCTGAGGGACATGCTGCTAGTCACGGCTTCTACAAATATTTCAACACCAGCAGTTTCTGTTCCTACCACAGAAGCCTCTGTTAAAAGCAAGCTTTGTCCCACCACTAAGTTCTCACTGGAGATACCATGGCTGTTCTCATTTCCTGCATCTGTTGAGCCGGGTAGCAAGATCTCCTGGCATAGTGTGTTCATCTTGTCTCCTCCCACAGGTTCCGTTGTAACTGCTCCTGTGCTCATTGTCATTCACTCCTCAGTGTAGCCTTGCACCATGACATAAAGTGGGGTACAGCTCCTGTTAAAAACATAGCAAGAAAATGGTACCATTGCTGTCCTGAAGAGAAGCAACCAAGGATTAAGTTTTTCAAATAAATGAGTACGGGGTGGTTTTGTAATGCCCAATATTAACTGTTAGCTTTGTTGGTATTAGGCAGCTATTAAGAGTTGGCAACTATGTCTGCTTAAGTAGAAAGCTCAACAGGACAGTATTTGGTTCAGGATGGGAAAATTCAGGATATTCACAGATTTACTTTCCTGGAGAAGAGAAGCACAGAGGAAAGATGAAAGTTTATGCAGCTATGTCAGTGGTTTTTACAATCAGCTCTGGAATAGACTAAAACCCAACCGTATGGAGGGCTTAAGGCAAACTGCTGAAGAATTTAGAGCTGAAAACACTTTAATAGTCTTTATTGCTGCATCTAGGCTGTCAAAACATAATGGGGCTTGCTCTACCATTAGATAAGATAGCAATTTATTGGGTTATTTGCAGCCCACCCTCACAGCCTGAAGAGGTTTTGCCAGTCTACTTCCACGGGCCAGCACAGTCTACTGTCTTCTATTAGCTCAGTTAAAAGCATCTCTATTACTGCAAAACATTTTACATCCCAGAACCAATATGCAGAATGTTCTGCTTTAGCAACACAGCAGAGCCCAACACTACAATCCTGCAGACTTCTTCCTGTACAAGATTATATATATAAATCCAAGCTGTTCTTTTTCACTCTAGCTGGTAAAGGTATGTTAATTCTTCCTGTACTTTAATCAATAGGAACACTCGCTCCAGAATTCTTTCTTCAAAACTTGGAGTCTAAACACCTTGGTAATAGTTTCACACAGAGCTGAACTCCACCGCATTTATTCCAGATAAACCTGGCTCAGAGATGGGCAGTTGTAACTGGATGAAAAGCTAATTTCCAGGATTAGACTCACACTGGGACATACATTTTGGGGGTTTGAATTTGCTTCCTGTAAGAACAGCACACAGAACTGCCTACTGGCACACAGTAAAACTCACAAATATGTTACCTAATCATTTTGGCATGCATCTGTAGATAATCATGCCCAAGACTGTTTAGAGGAAAGATTCCAGACCAAATTAACATAAGTAACAGCGTGCTAGATATGCAAGTGCCATGTATGCTTGATGATATAGTTACTTCTACGATTAGCAAAACTTCCAGAAAAAATGAAGGGCACTGCCCATTTAGAATTAAAAGTTCTGTCAGCTTCTGCCAAACTTTCGCCCACTATTGTTCCCCTGTAAATGGTATTTAGAAACATGATATCCCTGAACCTAGAGGCAAAATACAGCCATCACACCTAGAAGCAACTAATTGCCTTATTGTCTGTGAATTTGTCAAGCTCCCTTCTTAAAGTAACACGAGCTACTGGCTAGCACTACATATTGTGGCGGTGAGTTCCATACCTTAATTACACACTGTATAAAGAAGTCCTTCCTTCTGTATATCCTGAATCTCCTATCCTTCAGCTCCGTTAGAGATGACCCCAGGTTCCAGTATTAGGAGGGAAGGGGGAAAGCATGGTTCTGTTTGCCTTCTCTACACCATGCATTGTTTTATACACATCTTACCATATCCCCTCTCCTGCATGTTTTTGGATAGCAGTTGGCAAGTGATCCCAACTAGCTGGGGTAAAGCAGCCCTGCAGGAATCTAGCCACCTGACTGGGTGGTGAAGTGGGCTTTAAGACAATGAGGCTGAACTTACACACCCGGTTTCCTCTCCTTCTCCTGGTGGGCTTCTTCTGCAGCCGTTCAGGCTCCCAGTGCCAGGCTTGGGCCATCTTTACTGCTCTCTGAAGTGCAAGGGAAGAGAAAGAGAGAAAAATCACGGATATTTTAAGGGAAAGGATGAACGAGGATGCCTGAGGCAGAATGGCCTGTAACCAACTCCAGGGCTCAGCTTAGCCCTGTGGGGGCCCCTTCCTTTTCAGGCCATGACCTGCCCGCCCCAACCCCATTACATAGCACACACACAACAGCATTAGGGGGCCAATGAGTCTCTGGGAGCACCTTTTGCCTTCCTTGCACCCCGTGAGACATAGTTGCCAACGTTTCCCTTTTTTTAAGGGAAGTTCCCTTATTCCGAATAGGATTCCTTGCAAGAAAAGGGAAAAGTTGACAGCTATGCCGTGAGAGTCTTGGAGGGCCCACCCAAGTCAACTCACCACTGGGCACCTCCTTCCCTTTCCCTCTTTGGCTTGCTTGCCCACCGCCTTCCTAGGCCAACGAGGAGCCCCACAGCCCCTCCCCAATTAAAACAAAACAAAAGCTCTTCCTTTCACTCCCCCCCCCCCACCGAAGGAAGAGCGAGACTCGTCCCCCCTCCCCCCTTTGTGCCGCCCAGAGCCCGCTCCCACCCCGCAACTCTATGGTAACTGCTGACTGACGTTCCAGGACCAGAGGCGGCACCATAAAGGGAAGCTTTCCAGAGCGACTTCCAGGGATTGCCGTAACCGCTTTAAAGGGGTTAATCTTCACCTCGCAAGTCCAGAACCCAGGCAGGCAGGCAAATGGTTGGGATGGCGCGACCGCGAAGGAAAAAATATAGACACGTAACGCTCCCTCAGGGACCATAGAGTGCCGGAAAACGCGTCCGCTCTGCTGTCACATATAAGCACAGGAAATGCTGACTTCGGTTCAACTTCCGCTTTTTGAAGCTGGAGGTTATCGTAGAGATAGAAAAAGTCAAGAATTGCACACTACCCTTATCGTTACTTCTGATTTAGGATCGAATTCTCGTTCCTGCTGTAAGATATACAGAGGATTCACCCCGAAGATGTCAAAACGTCTGTCATTATGCATTTATAGAGAATCATCATCAAAAGATATTTATGCTAATATACATTTATAACTTTGTTAGCATTTTCATATCTCTATATCTAAGGGGACGATAGAGTAGAGAAAAGAATTGTTTCCGGTCAAAAGAACCATAGAGAAAAGCAAGGCAAGAGAGGCGCTATCCGGAGGTGAGGTCTATTGGGGAGGCGAACTTTAATGCGTGGAGAGCGTGTTCCATAGTCCATGTCTGCGGGTGTTGTTCCTTTATGCCGGGCGTGTGGAAGGGGGCACGAAGGAGAGGACCCTCTTGATGCTATGGGGGCGATTAAGTGCTGCGAGAGAAAAGGGTGGCGGGTTCAGACGATTCTCCTTTCGAGACAGGAAATTCAGCCTGAGACCCTGCATCATTTCAGCCGGGACTCAATGGGACTTAACCCCATAGAGAGGTTTCCTCCTCAGCATCGCACCCCTTTTAAAAGTGTGGAGAAAAGTATTATAAATCTTCCTATCTCTAGTCGTGGTAGGCAAATGTTTCCAGACCAGCAACCAACATTTGGGCTGTGGCTGACTTTCCAAAAAGACACACACACAAGTAATGAAATTGTTCAGAGAGCATCTTTTCAGTTTCTACTTTCCACAAATGCTATTGGAAATAAACATCAAGCTCCACAGAGCAGACAAAATGCTAACTCACAAACAGAAGAAATTCAAAGTGATTATGAGCTGCAAAACATGGTTGATCTACTATTTGGCGCCCATGTATTTGGCACAGTAACTAGTTGCTGAGTTATGTTTCTCAAATACCGGTAGCTAGCTTTCTGGGTCACACAAAAAGCTACTTTTGAGTGACCTTTCAAAATTTGATTGTGGTAGCATGGGGAGGGGGTCTGCCCAAGAAATCAAAAACTTCATTGGGCATGCCTAAGCATTTGAGCTAGAAAAGGGCAGTCCAAATTGAGCAACTTCCCTATGATAAAGAACTACAATGGTGGGGGTGGGGGGAAATGTTAGTTCAGGAAAAAAACAGGTAAAGGGGACCATGTTATATAAAATTATGCATGATGTGGAGAAAGCAGATAGAATTCCTGGTTAAGAAGACTTCTTCCCCATTCAGTTCAATTCAAAGTATAAAGTGTTTATTGTGTTTAAGATAAGTATAAACACCCTAGCTACATAAACTTTTAAGAGATGCTGGTACATCATGAACTATTCTACTACACAGTCAAATCTCAGTTCCCAAACACTTCCGTTATCATATGTTTTACCTTCCAAATGCTGAAAACCTGAAAGTAAATGCTCTGGTTTTTGAACGTTTTTCGGAACCCAAACATCTGACACGGCTTCCGCTCAAGTGCAAGAAGCTCTTGCAACCAATCAGAAGCCACACCTCGGTTATCGAACGTTTCGGAAGTTGAACGGTCTTCCAGAATGGATTATGTTCGACAACCAAGCTTTGACTAATTAGAAGTAAAACTTTACCACGCTAGCTCTGTCTCCGCCACTTCCCACAATGTGGAATGAAAACATACACCATCATGTAACATAAAACAATCCCATGACTGCAAGCACAGAGCAAGAATCCTAACAAGCTCAGCATGCTATACGGAACCACACAGCATGTAACCTTCAGCTTCTCTGCTGGTACCTTGCACTGAGCAAAGCCTCTTCTCAGTGAATACCTCATACTCCTGCCAATGCTGCTGCAGCCTTGGCTTTATACCCATCTTTGCACATACACACATTAGACAAAGAGAAGATGAATGAGTGACGCTCCAGGCATTTAGCCTTCGACTATTTTAAGCCACCCAGTGAAGCCGGTGTGCTAACTTAACAGAATGGGGAATGGGCTGCTGAAGACACGGCCCAAGCACAGAGTGCAATTTCACCAATTTTTCCAGATTACACCAACAAAAGCAAGCTAGTGAATATCCAGTTTTCTTTACACAAGCCAAAATGGCGGCAGCCTTGCTTTGCAATCTTTCAAACTACTATAGAGAAGGAAGCTGAATTTGTGAGTATGTATGCATAATTACTTGTATTCTGGTTTTCCAGTGGGGAGGGATCTGCCAGGGTATTTATTTTGCTAAAATAAGGTAGCATGAAAGAGGCTAAAGCAGGTGTGGTGAGACTTTGGCTCTCCAGATGTTGCTGAACTCCAACTCCCATCAGCCCCAGCAAGCATAGCCAATGGCCAGGGAAGGTGTTGTAGTTCAGCAACATCTGGAGGGTCAAAGTTCCCCACACCTGGGTTAAAGAGAATTTGTCAATAAAGCTTGTCTTCTGGTAACCAATATATTTGCCACCCGTAACTTCATAATTAATTTGTTGGTTTTTTCTCTTCCTCTCCATGTGTTGTTATGGTGTTTAGAAGAAATGCTGCTGGGAATGGCTCTTTAGCACTGGAGTTATTTCCCCACCCACAACAATGCCCTTTCCTGACTTTGTCTCGGCCCTGAAGGACAATCCATACTTCGGAGCAGGCTTTGGCCTGGTGGGTGTAGGTACAGCCTTGGCCCTGGCCCGTAAAGGGGTACAGCTTGGCTTGGTGGCTTTCAGGCGGCATTGTATGATCACCCTAGAGGTGCCAAGCAAGGACAAGAGTTACCACTGGCTGCTGAGCTGGATCTCTCACCATGCAAAGCACACCCAGCACCTGAGCGTGGAGACCTCATACCTGCAGCATGAGAGTGGCCGTATCAGTACCAAGTTTGACTTTATCCCCAGCCCTGGGAACCATTTCATTTGGTAAGTGAGGCCATGGAATGTCTTTGGGATGGACAGAAGTATTGCAGGGCTAATAAGGAAGTGGTGGTCATGAATATTGCATGCTTGCTCGTCCAGTTGTCTCCCCACCACCAGTTCCTGTTCACATGTTCCCTGCTCTGCTTCCAGGTATAAAAGGAAGTGGATCCGCATTGAACGGAACCGGGAGAAACAAATGATTGACCTGCATACGGGCACCCCCTGGGAATCTGTCACCTTCACAGCAATCGGTAGCAACCGAGAAGTTTTCTTCAACATCCTGCAGGAAGGTACAATAGCTCTCCTTGGTTGTAGGCTGGCAAGGGTGGGTAATACATTTAATGATGATGTTGGTGCTAGGGATGAATAGATCAGACTATTTCTGGACCCAGGCTTGTTTTACATGTGTTCTTTAGTAAGTCCATTCCATCCTGTTTCTGCATTAATCTGCAATTTAAAAAAATAAATATGCAAAAAATTGTGTTTAAATACATACCTAAATATATTTTTATGAAGCAGCTATAATTGTAGCTCATTGTATGCACTTCTAAATGTATTTTATTCCAAATTATGCATTTTTCATGCCGTTGGGCATTTTTTGAACTGAAAACTGTATTTCAAAATTTAGAGAAGGCCAAAATCTGATGACTAGTTATGTTCTGTTCTGCACCTAATTCCAGGAGGTACAAATTATATCACTCTGCATCAGAATTCACAGAACTCCAGTTCCTTAAGTACCCCTACTTAGAGCTGGGGCTGCCCTCCAAACTGACACATTCTCTTTGGTGATGCTTCCTTGCTTCTTTGTTATATTTAGCAGACAGGCGATTTCCCTCTTCCTCCTTCCCATCTGTATCCAGATGTGCAGTTAGCTCCCTTTCCTCAGCTTTGTTCCTTTCTCTGCAGCCAAAGAATTGGCTCTGAGGCAGCAAGAAGGAAAGACGGTCATGTACACAGCCATGGGGGCTGAATGGCGGCCATTTGGTTTCCCACGACGTCGGCGTCCACTCACCTCTGTAGTGCTTGAGAAAGGAGTGTCCGAGAGAATTGTGCAGGATGTGCAAGAGTTCACTGGTAACCCCAAGTGGTACATTGATCGAGGTGAGTTTACTTTTCAGGGAGCGACATTCAGATACCCTCACAACCTGAGCTTTTCCTTTATGAGCTAAATTAAGGCAGGTGGAATGCCACTTACAGAGCCAGCATATCCCATTATTTAGCCCAGATTATCATTCTCAATGTCCTCTGCTATTGTGCCCAAAGGCATCTCTGCTGCCTTCTGCATCCCTGTCATTTCCAACCTGCCTGCACCTTCTTCCTGCTTTGGACTCCCAACTGTGCTGATGTCTCTCTGTTCTTATGAGTGCAGCGGGACCTCTCTCTTCTTATGAGTTGTCAGGGAATGGGAGGCAGAGAAGGGGGAGAGAATGGGAACGTATCGAGACAAACCTCCATTAATTAGTAGCTGTTCTTCCTCGGACGAGGAAGGTGACGACAGGCTGTCAGGAGGCAATGAATCTGAGAGGGGGGAGGCACTTCTGGGGCCAAGCCACTCTCGTAAGAGAGGAAGGAGGGGGGTTGGGCTTAGGAGGTGGTTATGCTGGGGAAAACTGAAAGCAACTTTAGTCGAGGCAACTGACTTGCCATGACCGGAACGGACTTTCAAAGCTGATTGTACATAGCACGAAAGAAGCAAAAAATCTTGTAAATATGGCTGGATTCCCGGACTCTTATCTCCACTAGCACTCACAACTCATCTCTGACATGAGTACAGTGGTGCCTCGCAAGACGAAATTGATCCGTTCCGCGAGTCTCTTCGTCTTGCGGTTTTTTCGTCTTGTGAAGCACGGCTATTAGCGGCTTAGCGGCTATTAACGGCTTAGCGGCTATTAACGGCTTAGCGGCTTTAAGAAAAAGGAAACAAACTCGCAATAACTCGCAAGACGTTTCGTCTTGTGAAGCAAGCCCATAGGGAAATTTGTCTTGCGGAACGACTCAAAAAACGGAAAACCCTTTCGTCTAGCGAGTTTTTCGTCTTGCGAGGCATTCGTCTTGCGGGGCACCACTGTATAGTGGGAAGCCTCTTCTAACCTCATTGCTGTCTCTACAACAGCCCCTGCATAGTCCCAGGCCTTGAGAATTAGGAACTATCCCTTACTTTCCTACGAGAGAGACTGTCCTTGCTCATCTCTGCACAGCCAAGTACTGATAAACCAAATGTTTACTAAGTTTCTGGCATTTGCCACAATACTTTGTATCAACTCTTTGCCAAGTTGGTTAAAGTAGTGCTTTTGTTCAGGATGCCCTAAACCTTTAGGGTGGCAGGAAATTGGGTACTCTGTCAGGGCCCTGTGCAATATATTTCTTTCTCAGCAACTGGAATTGGCCACTATGGGGTGAGCTCAAGGCATCATCGATCAGCTCATTCTTATTCTCGGGTGTGAGATGGTAGCTCAGATTTCAAAAGAAGTTGGAATAGGCTAAGTTTTCTGCCTTTTGACTAGCCTCTTTGTCTGTAGGAATCCCCTATCGGAGAGGATACCTGCTGTACGGGCCCCCAGGTTGTGGAAAGAGCAGTTTCATGTGAGTACCATGTCCTCAGCTTTCCTTCCCCAAAAAACCCTTTTCTCAAAGGATTTGCCCATGGATACAGTCTCTGAGGGTACCTCCCTGGGCACTTGTGTAGCTCCTGGTCAGGAATCACTCCCCTACAGCTTACCCTGCTTATCTTTGCACAAGGTGTTGTCACAGTTTTCTTCAGCAGAAACATTGTCCTCTGTCTATCACAGCACAGCCCTTGCTGGAGAACTTGAGTACAGCATCTGTCTCCTGAGCCTGAGCGACCGCAGCCTCTCTGATGATCGTCTTAACCACCTCCTGAGTGTAGCTCCTCAACAGAGCATCATCCTCCTGGAGGACGTGGATGCTGCTTTCGTCAGCCGGGATCTTGCTGCCGAAAGTGAGTGACAGGCAGATGGCGCCTCCCCACTCTTTTGTTCCAGGCTGCCCTTTTCTGCTGCCTCTGACTGAGCTGGGCCCAAGCGTTCATCACCCCTGTGTTGTAACTCTGTGGAGGCATCCTGATTAAGTGCTGCACCGCAGCAACTTTCCCAAGCTAGTTGTTCATTCAGAGTGGGGGGAATGAGAGCTGAATAGTACCGTATTTTTCGCACCATAGGGCGCACCGGACCATAGGGCGCACCCAGTTTTTAGGGGGGGAAATCAAGAAAAAAATCTCCCCCCCCCCAGCCCCAAAGAGCAGCGTACAGGGTGCGCACAACCTCTCCCTGCCGGAGGGGTTGCGAGCAGCTATGGAAGAAGCCAAGGCAGCAAGCGGGATGGATCCCGCTCGCTGTTTTGCCTTCCCCTTTAGCCCCGCGCAGCCTCTCCTTGCGGAGGGGTTGCGCGCGGCTATGGAAGAAGGCAAGGCAGCGAGCGGGATGGATCCCGCTCGCTGTTTTGCCTTCCCCTTTAGCCCCGCGCAGCCTCTCCTTGCGGAGGGGTTGCGCGCGGCTATGGAAGAAGGCAAGGCAGCGAGCGGGATGGATCCCGCTCGCTGTTTTGCCTTCCCCTTTAGCCCCGCGCAGCCTCTCCTTGCGGAGGGGTTGCGCGCGGCTATGGAAGAAGGCAAGGCAGCGAGCGGGATGGATCCCGCTCGCTGTTTTGCCTTCCCCTTTAGCCCCGCGCAGCCTCTCCTTGCCGGGAGATGCTGCGCAGGGCTTTCCTGGCTTTTCTGGGAGGTGGGGGAATTCCCCCACCTCCCGCAAAACCGGCAGAAGCCGCGCGCACTTTAAAAGGGCTGCACGGCTTCTTCTGGCTTTCCTGGGAGGTGGGGGGATTCCCTCACCTCTCGCAAAAGCCCGCAGAAGCCGTGAGCTCTTTAAAGGGGCTGCGCGGCTTCTCCTGGCTTTTCTGGGAGGTGGGGGAATTCCCCCACCTCCCGCAAAACCGGCAGAAGCCGCGTGCACTTTAAAAGGGCTGCACGGCTTCTCCTGGCTTTCCTGGGAGGTGGGAGAAGGGACTGATGCGGCCAGTCAGTCCCTTCTCCCTCCTGTGGAAAAGCCCGCAAGAGCGCACAGAGCTTGTGTGCGGCTCTTGGGGGCTTTTCCCGCCTGCCTCCCCCCTGCATTCGCTCCATAGGACTAACACACATTTTCCCTTGCTTTTTAGGAGGGAAAAAGTGCGTCCTATGGTGCGAAAAATACGGTAGCTCCTTCCTCCAAGCTGCAATTTGCAATGGGATTCGGGTTGGTGACCTGGTACTGACAAAGAGGGGTCAATGACTCAGGACACCAATGCCTTTTGGAAAATGTCTTCCCTTAAAAACCTACCCAGACCCTTCATTTTTTGATCCTCTACTGGTGTCCACTCTGAGGGAGGTCTGGAGTGTGGTGACAAGGAAGAGCGTGTTCCAGTCAGGGCTCCCCACTTGTGGAATGCTCTTCACAGTGGGGTCCTCTTGGGGCTATCATTAAAATTCTTTTGGCACCAGGTAAAAACTTAACTCAGGTATTTGACAGATGGTGGTGATGATTTGCTGGATGGTATGCTTTGCTGCCATGTTTTTCCCCCGGCTGCTTTACTGTGTCTGTTCTCTGGATTTTGGTACAGTTTCTTTTTAAATGCAATGTATTGCTCTCTTTTCTTCTTATTGAGTGGTTTTTTTGTTTTTGTTTTTGCTTTATGTCTTTAAAACTTTGTGAGTTACTTCGATACTTTTTACGTAGCAAGCTACCAATAGATTGAATAAATATAATGATAAATAATTATCTGCAGGCTTTAATGTGACACCTATTCCAATTCAGTTATCCATATACAAAGAGAGACTTGAAACAAGACAGGCTCTTGGGGACAAGTTTACAGTTTTTGCACTGTGGAAGAGATTCGCCAGCAGAGATCCTAGAGGCACTTCTTTTTGCCAGCCTTCTTTGGACATAGGATCCTGACTGTTTATTGTCCTGCTTTCTATCGACTTGCATTTTGCCACCAGGTGGCATGATTTTCTCTGACCCCTTCATGTATCTATTTGGACAGCAGGGTGTCAGGAACATTTTGCAAGCCACTGCACATCAGGCAGGGAACATAAAGCTGGTACTACTGTGACATAAGACCACAACAGTGGGATTGTTGCCCTTCCCCTGGAAGGCTATAAACCTAGACAGAATTTGGGCAGCCCTTGGTCACAACTGTACCTATAGTGTCTCCCTCTGAGCTGTCTCTGTGCCGCTGTGTTTCCCTCTAGACCCCAGCGCATACCAAGGCATGGGACGCCTGACTTTCAGTGGCCTTCTCAACGCGTTGGATGGTGTGGCTTCCTCCGAAGCAAGGATTGTATTCATGACCACCAATCATGTGGACAGGTCAGAAGCGTTGCACAGAAAATGGGGCAGATAGAGAGGTTGTTAGCTGCAGAAGATAACCTTTTGCTTGGGAAGGATCATTTAATGGCACCCAAGGAAGGTAGTGGCTGATAGGCTGGAGTCTACAGTGGTTTAGGATTCTACGTTCCTCCAGCAGCTAAATCAAAACTGTTGTAACAGAAGCAGGAAGGGGAAAGGGGGAGGGGGAGGAGACAATGTAGCAACAACTGACATTCCCATAGAGAAATTCCTTCATCACCTTCCCCTCACAACATGAAGTCCCACACTGGTGACACATTGAAACCACCAGCCGGCATGTGGTGAGGACACTAACACCATGATAACCTCGCCCAACCCATTCCACTCAACCCTCTCACATTCGGTGCCAAAGCATGCCACGAGGAGAAGCTAGGTATCCCCTGAGGCAGGTTTTTGAATCCCTCGGTAGCCCAAACGCAGACAGGAGCAGGACTGTTGTTTTGCCAGGGAAACAGCTACACACACACACACACACACACACACACACACACACGAAGGACCAGTATTCCAGCAAATCAGCCTACTTCACCGCTCAGTGGCTGGGAGGAAGCCTGCAAATGGAGTCCCTTTGGTGGTAGGCCACTTCGATCCAAAGGGTTCACTTCCCTTGGTGGGACCAAGGATTCCTCAAGTAACACAGTGCCTAAGATGTCTCCATTGGTGTTTTTGAGGTGAGGACAAGCTAGGGGTGGAGGAGAGTTTTGTTTTGTTTGCATTTTCAAGCAAGCTAGCCAAATTTGTACCTCCCAAACGAATTCACAATTATCCTTCAGCTTCCCCACTCCCCCAAATTTTGCAATACTGTCCTTGGTTCCCAAAATGCATTAAGATTTATTATTATTTTTAGGAGGAAATGCATTTAGAGATGCATACCCTGCGATAAATACTATTTAAATATGCATTTATAATAAAATGCATTTTTAAATACGAATTTTTGTATGGATTTTTTAAATAAAAAAAATACAGATCTTAAAGTGGAAAAGCAACAGAGGAGACTTAACACCTGTAACACTTTGGACATGGACCCCAAATAAACTGATCCGTCCATCCCTAGCTCACACAAGGCAACTCCATGAGCTTCCTTGTAACTCAGTCAAGAAGGAGATTGCAGTGAGTAACAGAGGAGGGCAGTTTGTGTCCCAGCCCTTGGAAGTGCTGTCTTTATGAGGCAAAGTCTGCCTTTCTGGGGACCAGCTGGTAACTATTTTAAGTATAAAAAGGAGGAAGGCGGCAGGAATGAAGACACACTTCCTGTTCCAGAAGATGATACTATAGGAGAAGACGGAAGAGAATCTTATCTTGGGGCTCTTGTAGTCTCCAAGACCTGTGACACATCCTCTCCCACAAGCACAGGACTCTGCCAGCCATGTAGCCTGGTGCTGAAGGAGTCATGTGTAGGGTAGAAGAGCAAATGCTCAGCAGACAGGGTCAGCCAGTTAAAACTGGCTGGGTAAGGTTTTGGGTAACGCTGGGGTCATGCTTGTTAGGGAGTGGTCTGGGGTATATATACATATGGACTTCTGCCTCCTTTGGTCATGCTGGTTTCCAGCATTTAACACAGAAGCTGAAGATCTGGTTCTGTCCTTGTTTACTGTTCCTGGTTCCATGCAGGCTCCTCTGAGATTGTAGGAGGGGATGGGTAACTTGGCAGGTATGGAGAAAGAGGTGCATGATGGGTGAGTGCAGCAAGACGTGGGTGCAGTTAAATCACAAGGCACTGTTACTTTATATTCTTTTAGAGAGTAGCTCAAAAAAATAAAGGGGAGAGAAGATTCCCCTAGCCCTGTATCTTCTTGGGGTTGGAGAGAGAACAAGGAGGTGATACCCCAAGTGAGAGGAGCATAGAGAACCATATTTCCCACCTGAGCATTTGCTGAGCCTCATTTGTCTTCTCCTCTTTACCTGCAGGCTCGATCCAGCCCTAGTTCGCCCTGGCCGGGTGGACCTGAAGCAGTATGTGGGGTACTGCTCAGAGTGGCAGCTCGGGCGCATGTTCCAGAGGTTCTACCCAGACCAGCCAGCAGCTGCGGCCGAGGAGTTTGCCAAACAGGCCGTGTCTGCCTCTGATCAGATCAGTGCCGCGCAAGTCCAAGGCCACTTCATGCTATACAAGGCGGATCCGGACGCAGCCCTTAAGAACGTGCAAGCTCTTATATCCTGACGTTGAACAAACCCCGAGACCGCTTTGCATATGGCTTCCCCAGGAAAAGGGTTGTTTGCATGCATGGATTTGTTTAGGCGGGATGAGATAATCATGAGGATGATGCCATCCACATGTCCACCTCAGTGAGGCCACCTTTTTGTAAAGAAAATAAAGAGCGACCCAACATAACTCCTACAATGCAACTCTTGAAAATGAATAAATGTGAAGCTCAGGTGTTGTGGAACTTATGTCCTCCAGATGGCAAATGTTAACACCTGAGGAGAGGCCCAAAAGGTGTCATAACTAGGCGGAGGGGACAGACACACACAAACACAACACACGCAAGGTGATTTCAGGGTGTATGTCTGCTGTTTATGAACTCCTAGTTACTCAGTGGCATGATCTATAGCAGATTCCACACCAAAGCCCTAATCCTGTTACTGCCAGAATCATTTGGTGCGAGGGAAAGGCAGTGGAGGTTCAATGGTGAGAGCAGCCAACCCTGTGACATGTTCTCTTCACACAGGTAGACACTTGACTGCACTGTGAAGAAAAGGGCTTGTTTAATTATACCCTTTAAAGATAGAATCTGTCTGCTGGCCTTACAATCAAGACTTTTACCATTTAAAATATGTATTTGCCAATAGGTAAATGTTGTGCGTGCCTGGCCTTGTTTCTCTTTCAGGCTATGGCAAAGTCTCGTGAGCTGAAGTGGTTTTTACTGACCATCGCAAAAGTATCTGGCTCTTTCACACTGACCACGCTCCTCTTTTGGAACAGGGGTACGCGTCGGAATATCACATCATAACTGACCAGGTAGCCATCATTGTACATGTATAGCTTGTGATCATTGGGGTTGTAGCTTATGCTTTGCGGTGTGCCTGTGAGCTTTTCCAGGATGATGTCCATAGAGC
Source organism: Podarcis muralis (assembly GCF_964188315.1). Classification (NCBI taxonomy): domain Eukaryota; kingdom Metazoa; phylum Chordata; class Lepidosauria; order Squamata; family Lacertidae; genus Podarcis; species Podarcis muralis. The sequence goes on along the minus strand of NC_135655.1, from coordinate 85,460,980 downwards.
CTTCTGTGGCTGTGTTAGTGTCATATTTGTAAAAGCTCTTCTCCTTGTGTTCACTCACCCGCATCAAGGAATACATCACCCCACAGATCATGAAGGTACCAGTTGCCTTAGGCTTGTACAGTGAGGTTTGCCATGACTTGACTATTGTCAGAGTATTGGGATCCAGCTGCCCAATCATTATTTTCCCCTTGTTTTTTTCCGTGGAGTAAATGAGCCACAGTCCATTCTCATCCCCGGAGAAATCAAAGTCATGCCAATTGATTCCGCTATAAGAGTACCAGTTGTTGAACACGGCGTCTTCGACGGTCTTGCGGTGGACCTTACTGGTTGCCACATCCAGCTTGCACAGGTTCCTGGAGTTGTAGCAGTTGTAATAGAAGCTGCCGTTGTACAAAATAGTTCCGCTTCCCTGCCCACAGTTGATGTAGTTCCAGGTGAACCCAACAAATTGAGAAAGGCTTTTCTCTATTTGGCTTTTGTAGAACAGCAGGTCGGAATAGTTGTAGATGCAGTAGGTTTCCAACAAACGCTCGTCTGTGTTGAGCGGGGCAACCCAGTATGCGTCAGGAGTCTTGTTTCCAACAGCAAAGTCCTTTCCCCAAGCTCCGAATTTGTAGCTTAAACCTCGCCAGTTGAGTTTCACTATAAGTGGCTTGCTAACGTTTATCAGACAGGGACGCGGGTGGCGCTGTGGGTAAAAGCCTCAGTGCCTAGAACTTACCAATCGAAAGGTCGGCGGTTCGAATCCCCACGGCGGGGTGCACTCCAGTTGCTCGGTCCCAGCGCCTGCCAACCTAGCAGTTCGAAAGCACCCCCGGGTGCAAGTAGATAAATAGGGACCGCTTACTAGCAGGAAGGTAAACGGCGTTTCCGTGTGCTGCGCTGGCTCGCCAGATGCAGCTTGTCACGCTGGCCACGTGACCCGGAAGTGTCTCCGGACAGCGCTGGCCCCCGGCCTCTTGAGTGAGATGGGCGCAAAACCCTAGAGTCTGTCAAGACTGGCCCATACGGGCAGGGGTACCTTTACCTTTAACGTTTATCAACACCTTGTTGTCGCAGTTACCTGCCAGGGAATAGAAAGGGAATTACTTTTGTTTGTGGCTCCTCTTGACAAGTTTTTCTCCGCCTTCAAACTGCTCTGAGGTTTTTTTTTGTGTTTTTTTTTGGTTTTTTTAATAATCAAGAGGTGCATAAATTTTACAAGATAAGTAACTAAATCATCTTTGTTTTCTGTGACCATGTTAGGCATTCTGCTGGTTTCAAAAGCTCTGCCAAGTTTTATCCCACTGCGTTTAGAAAACGGGTCAGGCCCCCAAACCAGACTCCTCTGCCCTGCTGTGTTTTCTCTGCATAATGCTTCCCAATTCCTCCTCTGTACTGTCATTGATCAGCTGTTCATTACATGTTTGCCTTCCAAAATTCTCACTAAAGCAGGTGGTCATCATCCCTTTTGGGATCATTTGCAAACCTGAGAACTGCTGTGAGCACTAAGCACAAGCACATGCTACATTCTATTAGTAAGTGCAACAGAATGCTTCTTTCAAGTCTAATGTCAAATGGCGGGGGGACCCTGTGGCACCAGAAGGGCTCTGCAGGCCTCTTTATAATATAAAGAACTATTAAGTGGGAGGTAATCCAGTAATTATTAGGAAATTCCTTTTACCCTGATCTCTACCGGTACAGACTGAGAACTGATCTAGTGAAAGAGCTCAAAGCTTAAATGACGGTAAAATTTTCCTGGGTCAGGTGGTGCCTCAAATAGCTCGCTGAGGATGTGCTAGTTGTGAGAAGAAGCTGGATTAAGTTTGTGGGGTGACCAGACTGAAGCAAGCCTTCTCAGTGGTGGCTCCCCGTTTGTAGAGCGCTTTCCCCAGGGAGGCATGCCTGGTTGCGTTATCTGCCTTTAGGTCCCAGGCAAAAACATTTTTTTAATTCTCCTAGGCTTTTGGGCCTTCATTTGGGAGAGTACTTAACTATGTTTGTGGTGTCTTCTTCCACTCACATTTTTAGTGGGGCAGATTGACTTGGATCTGCTCTTTTATATACAATGAGCATTTTATGCCGTGATGTTATTCTTTTTCTTAGATTTTTTTTTTAATGGTGGTTTTTACAGCACAAGCTGCTTTCAGCCACCTTTGTGAAAAAAGCAACAAATAAATATTAATACTGGTGACGGTGATAATGGTGATGATAATGATGATAATGTAGCTTATAGACAAACCAATGTAAGGAGAAGTTCCAGCCCACAATCACACGGTAGGACTCACCAAACTCTGGAGTCCAGTTTCCAGAGGGAGAGAGGCCAGAATTGGGATTTGTAACAGAGTCTTCGCAATCGGCCAGTTGTTTCTTGAGAGTGGCTATTTCCCTATGTGTCAACAACACATTGTTCTCGTCAAACTTTTCTAGTTCCCACACAATACTGGAGACATTGGAGACCTGAAATATATTAGCACATGTTTAATTGAACAGCCCCAAGCAATTTTCTACTGCAGCGTCTCCCTGTGTGTTGTGGTGGTAGATGTGTTTGACAGCTTCATGAGTGATTGAATGAGAGAGGCTAAAGCATGCACAAACACACACACACACACACACAGAGAGAGAGAGAGAGAGAGAGAGAGAGAGAGAGAGAGAGATGATGTAACCAATTACCTCTCTTGTTATTGTATGGATTGAGCATGAGACTCTTAATCTCTGGGACATGAGTTCAAGCCCCACATTGGGCAAAAAGATCCTGCATTGCAGGAAGTTGGACTAAATGACTTTTGCGGTCCCTTCCAACTCTATAATTCTATGACCCAGAGACACTGACTGATTGTTCTTAATAGCTGGATCTTCTCCAAGGCTTCTGAATGGCTGGGAAATATCTCAAAGGTGCTAAGGGGGCATGCCTTTATTTCTCAAATCCTACCCCCCAGCTAAGCATCATACAATAAAGATGTACTATGTGTGAAAAGAACCTGCAGTTTTCACAAAAATTCAAAACCCTGAACAACTTGGGTCCAGGATATCTTAAGGCCTGCCTGAGCCCTTATATCTCAGCCCATCACTGAGATCAACCAGAGGCCCAATTGGCTTCAACCAGAAATTGGGCAGTTAGTGTCCTGAGAACTGTAGTTTACACCTCCCAGAGGGTTGGTGCTGACCTTTAAAGCCCTAAACGGCCTCGGTCCTGTATACCTGAAGGAGCATCTCCACCCCCATCGTTCAGCCCGGACACTGAGATCCAGCGCCGAGGGCCTTCTGGCGGTTCCCTCATTGCGAGAAGTGAGGCTACAGGGAACCAGACAGAGAGCCTTCTCGGTAGTGTCGCCCGCCCTGTGGAACGCCCTCCCATCAGATGTCAAAGAGATAAATAATTACCTGACATTCAGAAGACATCTTAAGGCAGCCCTGTTCAGGGAAGTTTTTAATATGTAACGCTGTACTGTTTTTAACACTGATTGGGAGCCACCCAGAGTGGCTGGGGAAACTCAGCCAGATGGGCGGGGTATAAATATTATTATTATTATTATTATTATTATTATTATTATTATTATTATTATTACTACAGTTCCCAGTACCTTTCACAAAACACATTTCCTAGGATTCTCTGGGGGAAGCCATGTGCTTCAAATGTATGGTGTGGATGTTGCCTAAGGGAATGCCCTTAGAATCCTCCTTGAGATCAGGAAACCTGCTAGTACTGGTTTTCCAATTGCAGGGAGGATCTACGATATGCTCAGCCACTGAGGTCCCCTTCCAGACCTCCTCATTCAATGTGTGTATGTCAGAGGAGGGGCAGTGGGGATGCTGTAGATGGAGATGTGAGTGCATGGCCCCAACTCCCCTCCCCTCCATGTGCTATTCTCACCCACTTTTGAAGAACATTTGAACAGGACTTAGGTGCATCTAGTCATTAAGTTTAGGGATGCATGAATATCTCACTGTTTGAATTCCAAAGGATTGCACTTTTGTGAGCTTAAGCTTTCTGCAAGAAGTCAGTGCAAGCACTTGCAAAAGGCTTGAAGGCACTTGTGTTCTGCACAGCCTCCCTCCTCACATCCCTGTCCTCAATTGCTAAGAAATCACCTTTGAGGCCAGGAAAGAGGATAGTGGTTGTGGCAGCAGGTGCTCAAAGAGCCTTGGCACAGCATCCTTTGGCTCAGGGATGGGCTTAGTGCTACTAAGTTAGTAGGACTACCAGTCCCCAAATCCCTGATGAAAATGATGCTTGGCTCCATCTTACATGCCTTGGAGCAGAGGTTTTTGCCTTTGCTCACAACATTCTTAATTACGGTAGGTCCATGAGCCATGGAATGTTGAAAGTATCTGGTTTTTTTAAAAAATAATAATGGGGAGAGGTAAGGAAGGAATAACCTCTTTTGAGACTTTATGCTAGTGGTAAACATTAAAATAGGCAAAGTTCTCATCCCATGTTTTCCTGCTCCCTGAAGCAGCTCTCTAGCCATGGAGTACTCAGCATTGCACAGAAATATTTTAAAAGTTTCCTTGAAGAGCCCCAAACAGCCCCCCAAATGCCCTTTCTAAAGCAGGTTTGAATCCTCTCAAACAGGAGCACCACTCTTGGTGTATTCAGTACAATGTGCAAGCACAATTCAAACTGCTGTGCTCCCAAACATTTTGTACCTACCTGTTCGGTTAAAGATGTAATGCCCACACCAGTTGCACTTAGAGCATTAGTCAGATCCCGAGCCCATCGCTTCGTATGATTAATTTTTTCTAGGAGGTCTTGATAAGTTTCTTCATCCTTGATACCTTCCATCTCAACCTGACGCACTGTTGCGGTTAATTTCTCCAAGGTACTATTAAATGATGCCAAGTCTGTCTGGAGTTTCATAGCCTAGAGAAATTTGCAGGACACACACTTAGCAGGATACTGAAAACATATTTCCACAAATCATGAACAACCATTTCATTACAATTGTTGCTTCCATGCTTGTCCTTTTCTCTGGAACAACCATTCTTTTATCACTCAGTTTTGAAGGTGTATCCAGACAATGAGTAGACTTCAACTTTGCACTTTCACAAACATTGGGCTGTGGAGACGGGAGAACTCGGAGCACTTCTGTGACTGACAAATTTAGTTTATAGTGGGTGGTGGTGGACTATTTTACCAAGGCTATCCAGTAACAGTGCTTTGGAGGAAGGGTTAACATGCCTTGAAAGATCTGTGAGCCACATTCTGTCACACACACGCCCCCCCCCCCCCGCCAGTACCATTCCCCTGTGTAGTGTTGCCAGCTGCTGGAAACAGTAATCCGTAAACAGACCCCTGTGTTGCAATATAGACAAGCTGAACAATATAACACAGCATGATGGCCAATAACAATGGCACTAAACACTATTTATAGACTAATACAAATGATCAGAAATCACAACCAAAGTCTCTAAATCTTCTTCACCAGTCGCGGTAGAATAATTCAAAAGTTTGATATATACATAATCTGTCACCAAATATCTCCAGAACAGAGTTTCTGGATAACCAATCTGTTTCGTTCAATGCTTCATCAGCCAATCTTGATCAATTCTTCATCAGCCAGACTTGTAAGAAATAATATGAGAAGGATGCAGTTCAATTTCTTAACAAGCCAATCTTACATGTAAGCAAATATAAACGCTGTAGAAAATATGCTCTGGATCAGTGCTCATATGATACTGTAGTCACTGATTGTGTTGTGTTATATTGTTTAGCTGCTGGAAACAGTCAGAACTAGACAGCATTAGTGATTCAAGGCAGGGAATAAATATTTGGCATACTATGTGCCGAAGTGTGCCCCCTTACCTTGCTCGCTTCTTCTTCATAAATAGTACTCAGGTTCTTATAAGCGTTTTCCAGGATAATCATCAGATGTGAAGGAAAAGTAGTGTCGGGGAGCTCTATGCTGCAGATACATTTATTGTCTTTGTCATCACTTGCTATTGGTCCATCGTGGAAGATGATCTGATCTGCAGCAACCTGGGATGATGGATGCAGAAAGGCAAATGGGATGCTTCATCGCTTGATTTAGCCCTTTCTCATAACCTGATAGTCAACTAAGGTCAGGATAGTTTCCTGAGAACAGCAACCTCCCCACCACATCCTTTAGCCAGCAAATGCTCCCCATTCAGCACTAGACTGAGCCTTCTACAGTGTGTTTTTTGGGCAAAGTCTCTTCCAACAGATTGTACTGAGTCTAGGTAGTTACCATTTGAAAGAATAAAGCTTCTACAATGGTACCTCGGGTTACATACGCTTCAGGTTGCATACACTTCAGGTTACAGACTCCGCTAACCCAGAAATAGTGCTTCAAGTTAAGAACTTTGCTTCAGGATCATAGAATTCTATGATTCTAGGATGAGAACAGAAATCGTGCTCCGGCGGCGCGGCAGCAGCAGGAGGCCCCGTTAGCTAAAGTGGTGTTTCAGGTTAAGAACAGTTTCAGGTTAAGTATGGACCTCCGGAACGAATTAAATACTTAACTTGAGGTACCACTGTAGTTTGTTTGGCCTATGAGCTGATTGCTCTCCTACAGCCTCAATCCACTCCTTTCAATCTATGCTTGCTGGTGATAAACCACGATCCCTTCACACTCTACTCTCCTGCCCTTCCCTTCCCACTGGAGTATATCCACTACACTTTTATATTCAAAGCACATTCTTTCCGTCAAAGAATTCTAGATACTGCAGTTTTTTTAAGGGTTGCTGGGAATCGTAACTCTGCAAGGAGTAAAGGACAGTGCCCAGAAGCAGAATATGCTTTAAAGGTATATATGCAGCTTAAGTAACTCACTTTAGTACTAAGTTCTGGTTGCGTCTCATGTGATTCCTGAACAAAAACATTGTTTCACAATATTGAATGAAATGCAAGAATCTCCAGACCCATGTCATGCCTCTTTATACCACTGTATAAATTATTTCCAAGTAGGAATTATTGCATTTAAAACCCTGTTTGATGTGTCAAAGCCAAAGGGAAATAATCATTTGTTTTCTCGTACGTCTTGGGCTTTTGGGGTGCTTCCAAAGGGTGTTTATTGTGGGATCGTAGAATTGTAGACTTGGAAGGGATTCCAAAGCTCATTTATTCCACCCCTGCTATGCAGGAATCACAGGTAAGTGTTCCTCATTCATGCACAGAATAATTTTCACAGCATCCCCAGTACATCAGCATCAGAATCCCATCAGGATTTAATATAAAATATCACTAAGATGGTTCCCCCACTTTTATTAGCAGGGGGTGCCTGGCACTGCCTGGGAATTTTTAGGAACCTGTTGTTGTTATTTTTAAACAGATAGTGTAATTTGTGAGTTTGGACATGTCACACCAAAAATTGGGTGAAGTCATGCCAAAGTCATGTTTTGGTCTGTCATCATGATTCAAGATGGTGACCAGGAAGCCTTTGTAGAGTGGGGGGAGCCAGGCATACCTGCCCCGGGCCTCAGAGAAGAGTTTGGATTTGATATCCCGCCTTTCACTCCCTTTAAGGAGTCTCAAAGCAGCTAACATTCTCCTTTCCCTTCCTCCCCCACAACAAACATTCTGTGAGGTGAGTGAGGCTGAGAGACTTCAGAGAAGTGTGACTGGCCCAAGGTCACCCAGCAGCTGCATGTGGAGGAGCGGAGACTCGAACCTGGTTCCCCAGATTACAAGACTACCGCTCACAGGAGTGCCTGGCGTGCTCTGGTCCATGGGGTCACGAAGAGTCAGACACGACTAAACGACTAAACAAAAACAAACAAGCACATATATATGTGTGCGCGCGCAGTAAGCTACGTATGCCGTAAACAGCACTGCCAGATCTCTAACGATTCCTGTCTGTTTGATCTGAGTTAATGGTTACAATGAGGTTCTCCATGCAGGCTGGGTTAGGACGTACTGTTAGTGCCATTGAGTGTTCTCCTTGAGGCGGGTGGTTCCACTTCTATTTATAGCAACAGCCAGGTGTGAAACAGCACTTGCTCTTCTTGCCAATGTTACAACAGCAAAACATGGAAAGGGGGAATTGTTCTTTCATACATTGGGGGGGTGGGGGTGGAGAGAGAAGATACTTGAGGTATTAGTTTTAACCCAGGGTGGGACAGTAACTCTAATATATCACAGACAAATAGGCGAAAGCATGGGAAAGACTAGGAAGGTTCAGGAAGAAACAGATCCTGCACTTCAGAAATTTTATAAAAGAAATTGCTGGATGTGGACATGATGGGGGAAAATGGGGTGGGTTTATGAAATGAGGGCTAAAGTCCTTAAAGGATCGAGAGCAATTGGTAAAAAGGAAGGCAGAACAATCAGGATCCGATAGAGTGCTAGAAGCCCCAATGGTGGAACATTATATACAGCAAAAACATATGGAGGAGGATTTTGTCTTCTTCATTATCTGGAAACCAAAAGTAGATTTAATATACCAGGAGAAATATTGATAGACTATTGTTACAACAGGAAGCACGATATATTCATTTGTTTGAAACGATGTCCCCCAAGGGCTTGAATGAACATCAAGACTACAGTTCTTTTCTTTGAAAAAACCACTATAGATGACCTTGGACTTTAAATCCCTTCTCTGTTTACACCTTTAAGAAGGGAGAGCCTATCCTCCTCCCCCACAGACACACATATAAGACAATGATCTCACTCCCTAATAGAAAACGCACAGAGAAACGCAAGAAAACTTGGATTCAATTATCTAAGGTGAGAAAACACTCATCTGTTGTCCGTTTTTCACAAATAATTTGACTGGAAATAATAACTCTTGTAAATTCTTATTTCTAGACGCAAGTCAAAAAAGAAACACAAAAGAATTATATGATATAGACTTCCAACAGATTTATAGTCCTCAAAAAACCGAGGTATGGAACCAAATATCATGATATGTGTTAATACACTTTAGTATGTATATACTTTATTATATTTATGATCTATGGTATTGAAGAATCTTGTTCTATTTTGACATATTATTTGATATTACCAGCTGAAGAAGGCGTTTACTCCGAAACAGGGCCCTGTCCTGGTCACCACTACTGAGTCGTACATCTGATTCACACTCCGGATACTCCTTTTTGGCCCTATTTGATTCTTTATTCTTTGTTCTGATTTTATATAATATGGACTCTTTTTGACTGCCATTGAGACTTGTATAAAACAATTGTTGTTTACTGGTATTTTATGTACCTTTATACTATATCACTCCATATTTGAAATTACATTATTTCTGCAATTAAACGTTGTATCTAAATTTACTATTACCTTAAAACTATCGTACTCACACGTTGTGTTTAAATTTACTATTAGCTTCAAACTGTTATTCTTAGCAGAATATACACGTTTTTCTTTTCAACTCTCGAGTAGGAACTATTCGTTGTATTGAAACTTGTGGCCAGAGTTCTTTGTATATCCATTTCAGTGTATTTTCAACAAGAACTCCAATTTCTTTAACGGTATTATAACCCTGTCCAGAAAATCCAATCAGGATCTAGATACTGTGTTACCCATGTTTTATATTCTATGTAGGCTACCATTCATTATTGTTCAGAAGTTTCAAGTGGTGCAAAATGAAGCAGCCTTTCTCCTTAGAAGAATAGTTTACAAAAAAGAAGAAGGAAAAAAAAAGAAAATGTGAATCCAACAGAAAGATGTCCAGATTAGAACCCGATTGTTTTTCATTTATAATCAAAAGGTTCCTCATTTTAGCTAAACTACATGGGTCATAGGTTATTACCTCCCTGCCTCTTTTTAGATGGTTTCTAATGTTGAATGGTCTCATCACATGCAGCACAGCAGCAGCTATGTTCTTTATCCACGAAAGAGAATCATAGATTGGTTTACTCAAATTGCTTTTAATACTCCTGTTTTGCATCACATCACCACAAATTCCACCTCACCACAGTGCAGGGAGGTAAATCAATCTCACATCAATCCTTTTAATAGGCAGAACTGCTCAAACTGGTATATGTGCATGCATGCAAATAAGTAATGACATCCTTTAGCCTCTAGCATGAACTGGTTTAAAATCAGTCACACTTCTATTGTAAGGTCATTTTGGCCACTGTGCTCTGTAAAGTTGTCACACATCTACAATGTTACTGTGGCTAAGCAGAAAAGGAAAATTACGAAGTCTGGCAAAGCTTCACTTGGGGAGGGGTGGGGGGACATTTTGCAGACATATAAGGAATTTAAGCAGCTTGGGAACTTTCACACAGCCTAGGGTAAAATTTGTTGTGGGGGGAGGAAGGCCATATATATGTGACAAAATAGAAATACAAGTGGAGGAAAGTCTGTTCAAAATGTTTGCATAGTGGCCACATGTACTCCATATTGCTACAGACTCCTCCTCTGAGCAGAAATACCCATGAAGACAAGGCTGCATTTTGCTGAGGGAGATGACAGGGACTGTGTAGCCTAAAAATAGGTAGGTACATTGGTATTACCCTCCCAAATGGAGAGTAGAGCTGTTCTTGAATGGTGTGTGGGTGAATGCACATACACACAGCCATAAGGTTAGGAGGGGAAAGCCAGCTGAGCATGAGAGACTTCTCACCCCAACAAAACCAAATTTGGCTCGAATCAAAGATGATAAGACCCAAAACATAAGTCACGTGAACTCTGGACAGGATTACAGTTAGTAAACCATTGCAGGATATCACATTTGTGAAAACAGGCAAAGACAAGAGCCTTGGTGTACCTGGAGCTGAAGCCTTTGTTGCCAATACTAGCTCCAAATCCAACTACTGGGTGAGTAAGGAGTTGGACTTCTTATAATTTAAAGGCTCTTTAGAATAGGCATGTTTGATGTTTGCAGTTCAAGGTCAATCACTACTGAACATTAGCCAATTACAATGAGGCAGTGGGAGACTCCAACATTCAGTCTGGCCACAGTTGGGGGGCTTAAAGAACCCTCTGTGGTCAACAGCCACCAAGTCAATGTTGATTCAAGTCCACTCTTTTCACATATGCCAATACCATCAATAAGGCATGTCTAAAAATAGTGACACTATTAATGGCAAGTCCTCTCCATAGTTCTGGACAGTAAACAAGGAGACCTGTACTCCCTTATAGTCCTTCTATTTTTAGCACCTATTTTAGAACAGGGTTACTTAATAGTTATTTTTCAAGCTTGGCTTTTAGTTCAGGGATTCAGCCTCAAACAGCCCTCTACACAGCACTGATTCACTGTAAGATCCTACAGTTTACCCATGGGCAATAGCATTTGGCTACCATTTATTATTCAGTTATTTACTACAGTCCACAGACAGTAATTCTGATCTCTGAGGACAATATACCCCTACTCTGCAAGACATAAACCGCCCATGGCCGAGAGGAGAATTTCAAGACAGATCTGCTTTTCCTTACAATCCAGGCCAATGGTTGACAGCACAACAAAATCACCTGTGTTCACCCCTAGAAAAAGCCCCTCAAGCCTCAACTCCTGCCTGCTAGGAGCCATCCTCAGTCTCTTGGCTCTGCAGCTCTCTCCTTGAGTTCAATGTGGTGCGTCCTCGGCCTCTTGGCACTTTAATATAAGATCCATGTTCTCTGCCCTTGGTCTTTTCCCACTGCCTACAATCCTGCATCCCACGGCGACCCTGCCACTTGGCCGACCCCCTGAGCTCATTATGGCTAACCTCCAAGTTTACTTCCTCACTGTCATGGGCTTGACTTTTCTGCTCCTGCGTCCATTTCCCCACAACATTTTTCTCCTCTCTCAAATACATTCCCTCTTTGGTTGGTGAGATTCCTCTGGTGCGCAGCTCTTTTTTCTCCACCAGTGAAGACACTTGGTCTCTGCTGCAAGATTTTGAGAAGTCTTGATTGTACCTCCCACAGCTTCGCTGTCCCCTCTCCTTTCTCCAGTTGGGTCTTCTACTGAAGGTTCTGGATTTCCCCTCAACAGTGAGAAGACAATGAGTTTCTGCTGGTGTCTCCAGTGACTTGTAGCGCAGCTGCCAGCCAGGGCCTTGTATAGATGGTTTCTCCTCTCGAGTCCTCTCTCTCTTGCTATGGAAATGCAAAGGGACAGAAGGTCTCTCTGGTTTTTCAGGTTCATTCCTCACTGGAAGAGCAGCCTCTGCAGTTCCTTGGGTATGTTCTGAGCCGACTGATGGCCTCAGTTCCTTGTCAGTATCCAGAACATTTTCTGAGATGGCTACTTGTTCATGTTCAGTGGTATCTGGGGGCTAAAAAGGATAGAAACCAAAATGAAGGGCAGAAAATGCATAAACCCAGCAGGCTTGATTCTCAGTCTGAGTGGCAAAGATCCCACAGGAATTAATATATTGATGTCACCCCATCTGTCTTCCCCAGGCTTTGCTGCTTAAATCTTTCCCTATAGTAACTTGCAAAATTGCCAGCAACAAGAGTCATCAGCACTTTAAAAGAATTGCCTGGGATGCAAATATCAAAGCTCTCTCTTGTGCTACAAGACAGGATGTCTCAGCAAGTAAAAATTGCTACCTCCATTGTTTCATTCTTTCCCTATGACCATTATCCTCTTTGTACTCCTGCTGCCTGCACTAACCTTTTGCAGGCTGATGAAGTAGCGATTTCTTTCTGCTTCAGGGTCAATGATGCCTCCTTTCTCCTGCTGCTTCTGATAGATCAGGCGCAGTTGTTCTCTGTGCTGCAGTGTCTGTGTGTCAGGTTGGTACACCTCCTGAGGAAAGAGAGGCATGTAATTGGATGACTGGCCCAAACAGAGCCTTCTGGGTCTCTCAACCCTCCAGATCTGATGGGCAAAGGGGCTGCCGGGGGGCAGGCAAAAAGAAAGACTCATAACCACCTGCAGGCCTACAGAGAACTCATAACCACCTGCAGGCCTACAGAGCACCAGGTATATGATTATTTGGAAATAACACTTAACAGAGCTCATTTGGAGAAATGGGGTTGCCCAACAGGTCCAATAAGTGAGAGAGATTAGTGAAGCAAGAGGGTGCCTGCCTGGTGCATCTTTTAAAGAGCAGCAAGTCCATGTGAAAGGTCTGTTTTGAAAGTTTCCTTACCATTGGCTGCTGTGGAGGTGGTGCTGCTTGCAATGTTGCAAGATCATAAACCAGAGGCTCCCTGCACACAGGGCACTGCACTTCAAATTCCTGTACAGAAGGTAATAACAACAAAATTCGGCCTTGGTTAGACCTAGTCATGGGATATACAGCTACTGTTCTCATACTCCACCAGTGTGTCTTAAGAGAGTAGTATTTTCCTGATAAACTGCTACTCATCCTGGGGAGCTCTAGCACTCAACAACAGTGTTATTGGCAGAAGAGTGTTGTGCAGTTTGACTAAAAGGTCACGGGACAGCCTGGATTCTGAGCTCATCATCCAAGCCTCCTGGGCACTTACCGTATTTTTCACTCTATAAGACGCACTCTGACCATAAGACGCACCTAGTTTTTAGAGGAGGAAAACAAGAAAGCAACACAAAGCCTCCTGAGCGCAGCGGGAGGAGCGCCCCCACTGTGCTCAGGAGGCTTTGCGGAGCTGTCCCTGAAGCCAGGAGAGCAAGAGGGATTGGTGCGCACCAATCCCTCTTGCTCTCCTGGCTTCAGCGACAGCTGCGCAGCCTGCATTCATGTGCTCCATAAGACGCACACACATTTCCCATTACTTTTTAGGAGGGGAAAAGTATGTCTTATAGAGCGAAAAATACGGTAATTAATTTCATTCTATAAACATCCACCAGTAAAGTGTTCTCTTTTATAAGATGCTACTGGGCCTTCCTAATGCAATCACAACTTGCATCAAAGCTAGTGCAAAAATTATCTCAGAGTGAAGATTCACCACTAGCAACCCTGCCCTCAGAACTATTCTATTGTTTGGGAGTGGAGGAAGATAACTTTTGTTTCTTGGCAAAGCTTTTTTGTGTATGTTGTAGTCCATTCACAATCTTTACCACCAGGAAACACACCAACACAGGTGTTCAAGAAGATATAACGTGAGTATACTTTTTGGTCACTTGTACTGCAGCTGTGAAGATTGCCTTTATCTACAGAACCCCAGTTCCTTAGTATTTGAAGCAAAGGAAGATATGTTGACCATCTCCTCTGGTCTTTAACTAGATTCCCAGACTTTACACATCACTTAACATTTTGTTCTCTGTAGACAAAATAACTTGCAAATGCGAACGTATGCACAGCACTGAACCATGGAAAACCATTTTAACATTGATCTGGGAAAATCTTGTCCACAGCTCTCAACGCCGTAACTAATAACCAAAATGAACTGGAAATGTTGATCCAGATTCAGAAGCCATTCCTGGAGGAAAAAGTTGGTGAAGTTCTAGAAGCAGCTGTGGGGTGCATGCAAGGAGCTATTACCTCTTTGGGCAGAGGTGCCAAAGGCTGTACTCTTTCTTTCCTCTCTGCACGGATCTCTTCCTCCATATGCTCTGTATAACTGGCAAGGCAACGTGAGTGAAAGTAGTGGTAGCATGGTGTCTTAGTGAAAGCTTCGTTTTCCTGCACAGGGGAAGGAAGAGATTCCTATTAATACAAATCAGCTACACTGTGCGTTTTCAGCATACATTGAAATAATAATTCCCATTCATTCCAATTTCAATTCAATTCATATGTACAGTAATATATGTGGATGCTGGCTCAGATTCAAACAATCACATTAACAGGGGCTTTTTGCACCCCATTCCCACTGTTACTCCTCTTCCCACTATGGGGACACATGCACACACTTTTGCAGAACAGAATACAACACAGCACTAAGGAAGGGATCTAGAGACATCCCAACAAGTTCCCATTCCCTTTTCCTTCCTTTTTGAGTGAGTCCCAGCTTCACCTCATTCTTCCACCTCCTTATATTAGTGCTTTTATTCCCTATGGCTCCCCACAAATGAAAACAAGATGCCAATCCAGCATGCCCTTACCAGAAAGCCATACAGGCAAATCACACACTGCCCATGAGGGATGTTGTTGTCTGTAAGAATTTCCTTTCCCTTCTGTGAAGACAGAGAGGGTCAGTTTGTCATTTCACACAATAAAGGCGCAACAGCCCAAGCCATAGGTCTGGACAGCCTGCCTCCCCTTTCTGTTCTCTTACCTCTATTAGCTCATATAACATAGCTGTACCCAGCTGGGCCTCAGCAGTACATTGTAGTGTCTGGGAAATCCTAAAATGGAGGCAAAAAAGGGGGCAAGGTAAGGAGAAAGGCTAGAATAGATGTCCAGGGAAGTGAGATGGCAAGAACTGGAGTGGCTGAATCAGCCACTTGCAATAGCAATCTCAACACCAACACAGGATGGGCGCCAACCTCTCACCCAGTATCTCATCGGACACAGTAGCTACTTCAGTACAAATTAGAAGGAAGTGGTACCAGACTGAAATTGAAAAAGCAGCTTGAAGCCCTTCTAGGGCAAGGG
This sequence comes from Podarcis muralis, assembly GCF_964188315.1. Classification (NCBI taxonomy): domain Eukaryota; kingdom Metazoa; phylum Chordata; class Lepidosauria; order Squamata; family Lacertidae; genus Podarcis; species Podarcis muralis. The sequence continues at coordinate 85,445,644 of NC_135655.1, read as the reverse complement.
AAAGCAGGGAAGGGAAAGCAGGTTCTAGTAAGCCAGGTGTAAAGAGCCACAGAAGCTGGGACTTTGTTTTGGATGAAGATGCTGCATTTCTGATACAGTAATGTACCAAGATGCATTGCCTCTCATCTCTTAATTTTGTCCACCTATCAATAACTTTTAAGGGAAAGATCTCATTTAACATGTATTCTCCCAATGCCAATTTTACACACAAACACCATAATTAATTTATATGTACCCAAACATGTTGCATACATGATTAGAACTTCCAGTCTTGTTTGTAACCTCATTCCTCATGCTCCCAATGTTAGTAACATAGCAACAGCCTTCACAGCACAGCTCTAAATTAAGAGAACAGCTGCATAATACATATTCCACATAAGATCATTGGGCAGGTGGAACACAATATAAAGAAGCTCCCACCTCCCCACACTTTCCATTAAAAGTGTGACAGACTGAAACAAAGAAAACCTTACTTCTTGCACTGAACTGGAAAGAGTTTGCATAATACACTTACTTTTGGATTTGCTCATCTGACAGCCCTCGAGGATTCTGGATGGCTATCTTTGGCACTTCATTTGGATACTAATAAGAAACAAAGCCAAGTCAAAATGAGTAGTACAGCCATGCTAAAGTGTTATATAGCAAAACAGTCACTCAGGTCATACAAGGCTTTACCTGAAGAGGCACGGATAGCACCAAGGTTAAGCAGACGTACTGAGACTCCTGGTCCTCTGCAGTTGCTGGATGAAGGGTGATAGATATTTCCCACGGCACAGACCTAGGGTTGAAGAAAGGCTCAAGTGAGGGTCTGGTGTCAAATGAAAGGAAGATGGAACAGGAGAGATAATGCAGGTGGGTTGTTATTCCTTCCTTTCTCAGGCTGAAAGAAGATTGAAGCAGGCATAATGCAGACCTTCCATTCTCCCCACCCCATATTTTTACAAAGATAACTATTTCAGAATGGTAGTATCAAATACAAGGAGGGGGGGGAAAGAAGTGACTAATATTTTGGGAAATTAACAAACATGAATCAGGGGTTGCAATTCATTCCGAGTTTGTGCAGGACACTGTAGTCTAATCCAAAAACAGGGTACAGTCTTCTAAACCAGGAATCAAGTTCCACAATGACATATGCAAGATCACAGGAGTGATCAATACTTTAAAACAAAGAACCAGCAAAGGATCTGACAATGTTGCAATTACCTTCCGTTTCCTTTAGAAACATGTAGCTCATCCAAGTAAATGGACTCCAAGACTTCCACTTCTGAAGGCAGAGCCCTGAGTAAGAAAAAAAAAATCATATTATATATAAGGCTAATTTCCTCAGGTTTCTCCTGTCCATCATGTATGATGTTATGCATGGGGCAGATAGAAATCAGGATTGAACTCCTATGCATTAGCTGATGCTCAGGAAGTTCAATTCAGCTCAGATCAAGCACATCAGCCTCTTCCTGCTGGGACTGGACTGGCACTTCCCAGTATGTACAGAGCAGGACAGAAACACATAGTCTAAACTAGCAGACCTTTGCTGCTGCCAGTGATAATGAAAACCACAAAAACATTTCTCTCTGGCTACTTCTCAGAATTTTACCTTACACACAATTCCCACAACAGTGGGTAGTTTACCATGCTTGAGAAAGGCTGTCATTCTCTTTCTGTTTTGATTCTGTGGCTGAAAAATGACACAGCTCCATACTGCAAAGGGCAGAAACACAGCTGTAATACTAACCGAGAGTGAGATTGTTGCATGGAGTATTTTTTCATAATATCCATAAGGAACCAGTGGCATAACAGCAGCCGACTGAGGAGAGATCTCAGTTGGCATATGCTTCTAGCCAGGTAACTGTGCGGTAAAGAGAAGGCATTTATTTCTCTATCTACAGTTTTTCATAAGGAGTTTCTAAAAAAAACAACCAACAACAACAACCAACCCTGCTAGAAGACCAAAGGGCGAGGAGGAACAGGATTGGCCCAGGGAGTGGATTTTGCACTTGGCTTGGATATAAGATTCATATCGCTGCTTGTTCGGCTACTGGGCGCTGCCTTTCTCTCTCAGCCCCCTACCCTCAGAAATAGCGCGCGGGGGGCGGGGGGGTCGTGTGCTAGCTCACTCCCTGTTGTGACGAGACCCAGGAAGATGACGAACCACATCGTACATGTCGAACATTACATAAGAACAAGACGAACGAAGAAACAAAAAAATTCCTTCGTGAAGAGATGGCCTGGGCTACAGAAAACAGAGGAGGAAAGGGTACGCCAGCCATTTGCTCATCTGCCTTCCGCTGAGAGAGAAAGGAGGACACACAAGGCCGAACCGCTCCCTTACCAATCCGCAGCCAACTCCTCCTGCTCCTCGCTGTCGCCGGTCGCCGCCATCTTGACAGGCCCGGAAACTCAACCGCTTTGGAATGCTTGCCGGGTTCTCTTCCGGCGCTGAGGGTTGCTAGGCAGCAGCCGGGAGACGCCGTTGCGCGGGGCCTGCGCTGATAACTAGCCTCCATCCGCCCCGCCCTACTCTCGAGCCGCCGGGTTCCAACGGCCCCCGCCGGGGCTCAGCGCGGCAAAGGCTTTGTCAGACGGAGCGGGTGGGACGTGGGTGCTTCTGTCCTTCCTCTGCATTGACCTGGAAGGAGGAGGCTGAGGCGAAGGAGCCGGTGTCGGGCTGCAGCGCACAGCCCGACCTTGTGTGCATTTCTCTGCCCCATTTCACTTTTGTGGAGCTTACTCCTAAGTAAGTGGGCGTAGGATCGTCGCCTTAGGAGGCTCCTCAAGACGCCGTGGCCGGGTGAGGACTTTATACAGTATAGCAAAAGGGATTCGGAGAGTTGTGCAGGCAAGAAGATGGCTAAAAAGACTGTGTGTGTTGATGGACTCCTGATGGGCACTTTGGAGCCGGGGTGCCTTAACTTTTTTCTTGGGAAGCATTAAAAACATGCCTTGCATTGGCTTCTTTTTCGGTGAAGGTGCTTGCTCAAATTAATTTTGTTATGAGACTGTCCCTGAAATATTTGGATGGTCATGGATGGCTCGGTTATATCCTAATGTCCTGGAACTTGCATGCTTTATGGGTGGCTAAGCGACTGGTTTTACAGCATTGCAAGGACTTGATATCTCCTCCAATAGCTTCTTGGTTGGAGGGCTTTCTTCTCATGCATCACGTGAAAAAAACCGCTTTTGCCTGGAGATGCAAAAAGCACAACTATTCTGAGATCTGGGACCCCTCTTTAGAGCTGTCTGCCTGATATGCATGCCATATTGGCTTTGACAGAGTCTATTCCCCTTTCCCCAACCTTTTCTGACTGCTTTGCTCCCTTTTTTCTTTTTGATTCTTGGTTTTGACCACATGTGTATGATTTGTATGCTTATTTTGCATTTTTCTGTTGTGAACAGCCTTGGGATCTTCAGATGAAGGGAGGTATACAAATATAATAAATAATAATAATAATTTTGCAAAATGGTATTGTGAATTGACATGCTTTGCCATTGTGCTTACATTTTTCATTTACTGTTCATGTTTAACTTAATCTCTTGTCTCTGCCCTTTCAGATTAATACCCACCCCTCTCCACATTCCCATCATGGAGAAGTATCATGTCTTGGAGATGATTGGTGAAGGCTCTTTTGGAAGAGTTTACAAGGGGCGTCGCAAATACAGTGCACAGGTAAGAGCACAAGGGAACAGGGGGATGGACCTCATCAACAGGAGAGTTAATTTAGGGAGATTTGTTTCCAAAGATTGCTATATAAGAAGTCTGTTCCTGAGCCTGCAGTGGTCATTGTTTCACAGTGAGTTTTTCAGGGACAAACAGAGGGGAAAGTAGTGTATGACCCATTTCCAGCCTTTAATTATTATTATTATTATTATTATTATTATTATTATTATTGGCAGGTGGTGGCCTTGAAGTTTATCCCTAAAGTGGGTCGCTCACAGAAAGAGCTGAAGAATTTGCAGCGAGAGATTGAGATCATGAGGGGGCTTCATCATCCCAACATTGTCCAGATGCTTGACAGTTTTGAAACTGATAAAGAGGTAAGGGACTTGCTGGGAGTCCTTTTTAAATGTGGGAGGTGAAGAAGAAAATGGTGTCTTCCTGGCTCTGTGGAAAGTCCCCCAAGAAGCAGAAAGGCCTGAAAATGGCTACATTTTGTTTGATGGAGTTTAGGTTATATGGTGTTCTCCAGATGTCTCAATGAGTACCTAGGAGGAGTGAACTAAAATTTATCCATTTTGGTAACAGCTATCTAAATTACACATCTTGTCTGTGGAAGTTTGGATTGCCACATCAAGCCTATTGGTTCATGAGGCTGCATCAGGCAATTAACCTGCCAAGACCTATCAGCAGAATGACAATATCCAAAGAATGTCCCAACACACTTAGAGTTTGGAGCTCTCCATAGGCACCTTCATCAAATAAGAATGTGTTGGTAGCTGCTGCACACTCTTCTTTTGATGGTGGTTTCCTGTTGGCTTCAAACAGCACAGAGAGCTTAGTCAGATTGTCATTCCCTACCCACAAGTGTCCCATCTTTGAAAATGTTCTCATTGGCATTCTGGTCTTGTTTATCTCCTTCAGGTTGTGGTAGTGACAGATTATGCTGAAGGGGAGCTTTTTCAGATCCTTGAGGATGATGGGAACTTGCCTGAGGAGCAGGTAACTATGACAAGAAGAGTGAGTGGGGATTCAGTGTGATGAATGACTCCAGGAATGGGAGAGTAGCTGGAGTGTGGGTAGGTGTCAGTCTTTGCTAGGCCATAAACCCTCCAGCTGTGTACTTTGACATGAACCTGTTAGATTTCCTGGAATAGTGACTGAGGTGCTTACAAGACAGTCCTAATTTTTAAAAAGATGATCTGAGAAACTAGAGACCCATCCCTCTGAATTTGATACCAGGGATGATATTAGAGCAGCTTAAATCAAGGAAAGGTTTAAGGAAGTTGGTACTGTATGTCTTTTTGTTTATTAATTTTTTTAACCAATTTATATATTGCTCAAATTGGAATATCAAAAGTGGTGTATGGTACAATATAAAAACACAATAAACCATAAAACATTACATACTCAGTATAAAATTCACCATGATTATTGATAAGAAGATAGGAAGCTGCCTTGAGTCAAACCATTAGTCCATCTAGTTCAGTTATGTCTGCTTTGACTGGCAGTGACTCTCCAGTGTTCTAGACAAGGGACATTCCCAGATGCTGAGGATTGAACCTGGGACCTTCTGTATGCAAAGCTCTACCACTGAGCTACAGCCCTTATCCTAAATAAATAAGAATATCTGGAGTCACACTTCAAGTGATGCCTGAGTGAACATATGTGTTTTGAACTAGCGTTGAATCTGGAGAAGAGAAGTCTAGCAGCAGATGGACATGATTGCAGTCTTCAAATACCTGAAGGGTACATAGAAGAGTGGAAATGCTTGCTCTCTGCTGCCCTCAAGGATAAAAATAGATCTAATTGTCTTAGGATAATACAAGTAGATTTCTGTGTGTTGGGGAAGGACTTGTGATTCACAATTGAGGGGCATCAGCAAAGATAACAAAAAGGAATGGAAGTTTTATGCTGGAGATGTGGAGCATCCCTACAGGATTAAATGGGCTTTGCAAAGTATCAGGGTTGTCATTTTCTTTCAGGTGCAAGATATTGCCTCTCAGTTGGTCTCGGCGCTCTATTATCTGCACTCCCACCGAATCTTGCACCGCGACATGAAACCCCAAAACATCCTTCTTGGGAAAGGAGGAGTGATCAAGCTCTGTGACTTTGGGTAGGTATGTTAAGAACTGATCTCCCCAACCAATCTCTGGTCTCATTACTGAAAGGTCTCAGTTGTTGTCTTCTTTCTTTCCTGGGAAGGTTTGCCCGTGCAATGAGTATTCACACCATGGTGCTGACATCTATAAAAGGCACTCCACTGTATATGGCGCCTGAGCTAGTGGAAGAGAAACCCTATGACCACACAGCTGACCTCTGGTCAGTGGGATGCATTCTGTATGAGCTGTGTGTGGGGACACCACCCTTCTACACCAACAGCATCTTCCAGTTGGTGAGCTTGATCATCAAGGACCCCATCAAGTGGCCAAAAAACATGAGCTCCAACTTCAAGGTAACTGTACTTAAATGCCGTCCACACTCCATCCAATGATCTCAGGGCAGGTTTAGATGCATTGCTTCTTTAGTCTCATTTGATCCACACACAAGAGCCCTGTAAGGTACATTGCCCTGCTAAGGGCCATAAGAGATATATTTTGCTCTAGAAGCTTATACTTTTGGGTTTCCCATGACTCAAACTCAGCTATCTGTATCTCTGGCATTACACTGTATGTATCTGTGGTTTGAGTTTGTTCTCTCCTTGGAAGCTTGAACACCTTAGATTTTGTTCACTCATGCCACTTGGCCTCTTTCACACTGTTGGTGTGTATGTCTGAAAGGTAGAAATACAGTTTTTAAGTGCATTCTCCAATCCTTATCCTACCCCACTGCCTGTGGGGATTAGACTGGGATGAGTGTACTTGCTAAGGCAGGGATGCCCCCCCAATAATTTTGACTGCATCAGCCACAGCCAGCATGGCCAGTGGTTACGGAAATGTTATCCACAATGTCTGAAGGACACCACATTGCTACATCTGTGCCAAAGAATGTAGTTCTGTGTGCAAACATGTTTTGGTGGTATTGGGGCCACCAGGTTTCTTTCTTAAGGCAGAATATGCAGCCATGTTTGCAAGACTTTTTTCAGTAATCTTCAGCGCTAGAAACTTAAAAATGAAAAAAATGGGAACATTCTGGAAAATGTGCTTTTTGTATGCATGGATTGAATAGACTCTTCCCACAGCGACCAAGGAATTTCATTGGCTCCAAGGTTTTCCTTGTAAAATTAGCAGCTGGGGTTATAGACTATAAGTAGTGTGAGGATGTGCAAGTGACCATCTCTCATTACTGTGTAGAGCTTCTTGCAAGGCCTGTTGATGAAAGACCCTCGGCAGCGCCTGTCCTGGCCAGAGCTACTCTATCACCCCTTCATTGCAGGGCTGGTCACTGGTGAGTACCAGCTGCCATGCTTACTTGCAATTTCCTCCCATCTGGCTCCTGCATCTGCCTTTCCTTACAGAGCCCAATTCAAGCAAGCCCAGTCACCGACCTTCTCTTTTGCAGTAATTGATGACACAGCAGATCAAGGCATTACCAACCCTTTCACCAGCAAACTGCCTCCTGAACTGCAGGCCCTGAAAGAGCAGCAGACACACTCGCTGGCCCCTCACAGTGGCCAGTCAAAGATCTTGAGGAAAGCACGGCAGAAGATGGCCCAGGAGGCTCGGAGAAAGGTGAGAGGCAGGTAATACCATTGCTGGCAAGGCGACTTACAGTATGGTGGGGTCCAGTCCATTAGAATCTTCCTGTGTTGCTTGACTTCTTACAGGAGATGGGGAAATCCAGGGCTTCGTTTAAGGAAGAAACCCCCAAGGGGGTCCAGAGCCACACACGCAAAGCCTGCCTTGCTCAGACAGATCCCAGAGAAGTGAATCGGGCAGCTCCTGGCACTGGAGAAGAGAGGCACCTTAGCCTTGGAGGAAAGGGAATGGAGTGGGAGCAAAAGGAATCTTCCCCCACACCTCGGTGAGAAGAAGGAGTTGAAATGCATTTATTTTGTTGGGAATGTGGTATATGATACACGTGCAAGGGAAGTGTGGATCTAAAGCTGGCAGTACCAGACACCACACAGAATCAGAGTAAGGTCCAAATCTTTTACTGCTGTAGAAGTCATAGGCTCAGCAAAACAGCTCTGGACAAAGTTATACATAGAAACGTAAGTTCCAGCCTGCAGGATTTTCAGATAGAGATACTGTTGCTCTAAGTAATACCAAATGACCAAGACAACACTGGAAACAACTGAATTAGCTGACATATATATGTCCCAGCTTCTGCCAACCTAGCAGTTTGAAAGCATACCATTGTGAGTAGATAAATAGGTATTGCTGCGGTGGGAAGGTAAATGGCATTTCTGTGCTCTCTGGCACTCTTAATGGTGTCCCGTTGCACCAGAAGCGATTTAGTCATGCTGGCCACATGACCTGGAAAGCTGTCTACGGACAAACACTGGCTCTCTCAGCCTGAAAGTGAGATGAGTGCTGCACTCCATAGTCGGAGTTCTGCACTCCATTTGACTGGACTTAACCATCCAGGGGTCCTTTACAAGAGAAAACCAAAGCTGGGGTGAGAACATTTCATTGCTGTGTAGCCTGCCTTCAGCCTCTCATCCCTCTTCTTCATGGACAGAGAGAATCGGATCACACAGGATTACGAGCGGGAATTCCCAGAGCTGAGGCCAGAAAGTGGCAGAGCAGAAGCACGAGGCAGACGCAGCATTGACACTGTGGATCTGGAGACTGAGGTGAGCGCATGGCCAGGTACCACAGTCATTTGCATAGTTGCAAGGAAGTACTCTCTTGGCTTTCTGATGGTGGTGGTCCTCACTGACTCACTCTTGCCTCTTAGGAGTTGGATAGCGATGAGGAGTGGCAGCACTTGATAGATGCCACAGATCCTGCCCATGTGCAGCTGAGTGCCCCACTGAGCCTTCTGGGAGACCCTGCTTTTGTGCAGCGCATCCATGCCCGACTCAAGGATTCTGGTCGGCAGGTGAGTTGTAGGGAAGGGCTAAACACACACACACACACACACACACACACACACACACACGTTATGTTTGCTGTATGCTGGGTATGTCCTTCAGAAGCTAAGCAAGATTTCCTACAGAGAGAAGAGGAAAGAAACTGGTGGAAACTTGTTGAATTCCTTTGGTAGTTTTGGCCTTTCAGCTAGTACATGGTGAGCCACATACATAGAGACTAGGGACAGCTTGGAAAGATGGAGACTCTTAAGACTTGACAGGGTATAGAGGTCTTATAAAAATGTGTGGATCCTAGAAAGGAAGCTGGGCATGTCATTAACTCTTTAGTTGGGAGCAACATCTCATGGATGGATTTTGGGATGGCAAGAGTGCTGTGATGCTGTTGAAGACAGAGTGAATGTGGAATCAGTAGTTAGTATGGTGTTTCTAGAGCACTTTAGGCATTGGTGTGGGCAGTGGCGTAGTGTGGGGGGTGCAGGGGGGACCGGCCGCACCGGGTGCAACATCTGGGGTTAGGGCAAATCCATGGGCGCAAATCCACAGGTTAGGGGGCGCAAATCCATGGGTTAGGGGGCGCAAATTACTTGCCTTGCCCCGGGTGCTGACAACCCACGCTACGCCACTGGGTGTGGGGAAGGTCTGTATGGGGAAGAGTTGTATGTCCTATGTACATTTACCCCTTTTCCTTATACAGGTGCTGGAGGGAATGCTGGAGGGAGCTTCCCATCTTCGCCCTGCCCTCCATGTTATTGGCAACTTGTTAGGTACCCGCTGTGACACGGAGCTGTTGTACAACTTCTGCAGTGACACAGGATTATCCCACTTCCTTGTGGAGCTAGCGGGAAGTATCCTGGAGAGTATCAACATCAAACAGGTAGAGAAGAGGCATTCGCCAAAACAGGGGGTAGCCAACGTGGTGCCCTCCAGATGCTTTGGACTACAACTCCCTCCCTCCCAGCATGGCCAATGGTCAGGGATGATGACCACATTATCTGGAGGACACCATGTCGGGTACTTGCATTTTGAAGAGCTAAAGCATCTAGGCGTATAGCAGGCTGTTATTTGGACCTTTTTCTTATTGGACTATAATCCAAACTAAGCATATAGTATTTGGATCTTTTTTAAAAAAGAAGGTTCATTATGTAAAAGTATATAACTTGCACAAGGTTAAAAGCACTGTTAGAGTGTTTTGCAGAATCTGGGACATTTTTACAAGAATCATAAGCAGCTAGGAAGAAGAGGAGGTATGAATGGTGGACAAGGGGCTAGGAACCAAGGGCTTGGCTGAGTAACTTTATTGCCTGATTTCTTGAAACCTCCAGGGTGTCTGACCTTACCACAGCTGATACCAGCATGTTTAACATATATGTGGATAACTCTGGGAACTAAAAACATTTATTGGTGAGATTATTTAAAAGCCTCATTCTTTGAACCCAAATTTTGTGCCTCATGGAGTTTACACTGTAATGGAAAACAGTCTTTCCTCTACAGATTCTGTGAATCTGTACAAAGGTTAAATTTGGCACAGAATTCAACCCACTTTACTCAGAACTCTGTTAGTTTCCTCCTCCTCCCATTCTTCTTACCTTGGCAGATGATTCCCGTAGTTCTTGATTACTGGTTCTTTCTATGGGGCACCCAACCAGGTGGAATCCAGTCCCAAGAACACATACCTCTCTCTCTATCCCACAGCAGCCCTGGTACATCACCCTACTGATAGACTTAATCACTGTCCTGTCAGCCTACTTTGCCAGTGATTTCAACCGACAGCAAAGTGGAAAGAAGCAAAGGTAAGATACTTTCATGGCAGATGAAATATGAAGGTGAATTATGCTATGTTGTCAGCAGTATGGGAGTAGGCAAAATTAAAGCATAGTGTGCATGAATACAGTAAATACCAAAAAGAAGCAGTTTCATTCCACACTCTGATGCCTTGTGCCAGTATTTAGTCTGAGAACTGGAAATGGCATATAATGTCCCTAGTTACCTGTCATCATACAGGTTCTGAGCATTACACAATTATACAGTACTGGTCAAAGAAAGAGGGAATCTGAGTGCCTGTGTTGAGCTCACTGCCATGTTTCAAGACTAAGCTTCTATGTCAAACCTATAAACACAGATACTTCTCTAGTTTGCAGGCATTCCACAGTTCTGCCTGTCGCTTCCTTGCCCTGTTACCTGCACTGCTGGTTCAGCCCACAGACCAAGAGAGCAGGCTGCGAGAACAAAGCCTGATGGTAAGGGTCCCTTTGAAGCCTCCTATCTCCTGGTCTACTCATCTCCATCTTGTCTCAGTCTCTCTCCCTCTCCCTTCAGCATCCTTTTAATGTTCAATGCTCAATTTAATTTCATTAAATTTAATTTAAGGGAAACTATATTAAATTTAATTCAGTTTTCTTCTCAATTTAATGTTCATTTCTCCCTGCCTACCCCTGGAACCTGTGTGTTTTAAGGCTTGGGACAGAAATGGGTTCCAACCCAGAGTTTGACTTTTTCAAAGATGAGGAGCAGCTATTGTTCCTACATCCCAAAATATATAACATATTTGTAGTACATTCATTTCTGTGCCCTCTTTTGTCTTTGGCTACAAACAGCATAGCATATGGCTTCTGGAAGGTTGCCCAGAAGGGAATGCGGGCCTCAGGTTGAAAAAGTCTCCCCACTCTTGTTCTAGGCTCCCCACAACTCCCAGACCTATACTATCCTCACTGCAACAGCATCCCTTGTCTCTTATCCTTACAGTGCTTCACCCACTTGTGTGAGAGCATGGATTGTGCCTGCCCATCCATCTCCATTCCCTTTTACACCAGCTTGTTTGAGGAGCATCACCGCCTTCTGGATGTGCTCTGCCACGAGGCTAGCTGTAAGCAGCCAGCTCAGGAAGGTAACAAATGCTGTGGAGAATGTGCCCATCTGACTGCATTTGGGGATAATGCAAAATGCCTCCTGATTCCAGACTAAACATCTGAAAGAACTTTCTGACAGTAGGAGCTGTTCAACAGTGGAGTGGTCTCTCTTGGGAGGTTGTGGACTCTCCTTCCTTGGAGGTTTTTAAGCAGAGGTTGGATGGTCATCTGTCATGGATTGCTTTAGTTGAGATTCCTGTATTGCAGGGGGTTGGACTAGATGAACCTTGGGGTCCCTTCCAACTCTACAATTCTATGAGAACAGGCCTTTTCAGTGGTGGCTGCCTAATTATGGAGTGCTCTGCCCAGAGAGGCAAGCCTAGTATCATCTCTATTTTTATGCACCAGGCAAAAGTGTTTCTTTTACCCAGACTTTTCACTCTTCGTTTGATGGTTTAAAGGTAGGATGGATGTAGTAGACCTCCCTTTTATATGGAGGATGCATTTTTAGGTTTTTATTCTGTTTTAGTTTTAATATTTGTATTATTCTTGTAAGTTGCTTTGGGTCCACTTTGAGCAAAAAAGTGACAAATAAAAGTAGACAATAATAGATATTATCACTGTAAGTGGCATTTCTGTTCCACTTCCAGTTGGTGTATTTAACCTTACTTGGTGTATTCTGTTTGCTCCCCAACCCCCAACAGTGTTCCCCAAAGAAGCAAAGGCAGCGCAAGAGTGGAGTGAACACTTGGCAGTTGCCTCTACTGCAGCCCTAGCTGCATCCTGCGGCATCCCAGGAGGGCACAGCACATGTCATAAGGCCAAAAAGCAGGTGGGAGTTTTATTGGCATTTATGTTTCTGACGTGGGTGGCGCTGTGGGTAAAACCTCAGCGCCTAGGACTTGCCGATCGCATGGTCGGCGGTTTGAATCCCCGCGGCAGGGTGCGCTCCCGTCTTTCGGTCCCAGCGCCTGCCAGCCTAGCAGTTCGAAAGCACCTCCGGGTGCAAGTAGATAAATAGGGACCGCTTACCAGCGGGAAGGTAAACAGCGTTCCGTGTGCTGCGCTGGCTCGCCAGATGCAGCTTGTCACGCTGCCCGCGTGACCCGGAAGTGTCTGCAGACAGCGCTGGCTCCCGGCCTATAGAGTGAGTTGAGCGCACAACCCTAGAGTCTGTCAAGACTGGCCCGAACGGGCAGGGGTACCTTTACCTTTACCTTTATGTTTCTGAAAGGTTGGCTATATAGCTCCCTCAAGTGGTGGAAACTGATAATGGTGTTAGCACTGAAGGCTAAGGGATTTCCATTGCAGATCTCTCAGCAAGTAGCCCAGAAGCTCATTGAGAAAGATAATGACCTGCTGCCAAGTCTTCTCTCAGGAATTGAGCGCTCTGCCTCTTCGCTCAATAGGATGAAGGTAACGCGTCTCCCCATCTTCCTTTTGCTTCTCTGGGAGTCGGGGAATTGGTGCCCAGGGCATCTTATCCTTGGAGGCAACATGCCTTAATGCATTCCCTTTTCCCTCCTCACTTGGGAAGAAAGCGATGATGCCTCGGTGGTCTGACCTTGCTTTGCATTTCCATCACCCAGGTCCTGTATGCCTGTTGCCATGTCAGTCTGACTCTGTGCCACCGCTTAGCAACTCCAGAAAGGCTGAGTTCCCTGATCTGTGCCCTGCAAGGCAAGGTATTTTTTTATTCTGAAACTGCAAAGAGAACTGCCCCATCATGAGCACATACTAAGTCTCAGCCCTAAGAAGGTGGGGTGGGGGAGAAAGGAAGCTGCCTCTTACCAGGTCAAACTATTTTCCCATCTGATACTGTCCACTCTGACTGGAAGTGTCTTTCCCTGGTCTCAATCAGGGGGTCTTTCTCGTCAACCTACTCCCTGATCCTTTTTTAACCAGAGATGCTGGGGTTTGAGAGTTAATGAGCAAGGAACTGGAAACTGTATCAGGGAAAGGATGGTGTGGAAACAGGAGAGGCGTTCCAACATGATTGGCATGGGCAGGGGAGGGGCACTGAGATAACCATGGTTTTAGAGCAAAACATTGTGAGAGGAACATAGGATAGCTTCTCTTAGGAGTGGATATGGGATGGAAAGGTGATGGTTTGTGGGGCCAGTGTTTCAGGACTGAGCCTTGTCTCTTTGAAAGGTCCCACTAACTGAAGTGGCACAAGTACAGGCAGCTGAAGCCTCACTGAGACTCTTCTCCCTCCTGCTCCTCCAGCTACAGATCCTCCCACCTCAGTAAGTGTTGTTGCTTTGGCACCATTCATAATCTTGCCTTGACTGCTTGGGAACAAGGGAAAAGGCTCGCAGAGACTTAACTTGAGTGGTGTGGATTGGCAAGAAGTGGATTGGCAAGAAGTAAGGAGAGTCAGTGCTAAAATGGGGAGGCACTTGACAAAAAAGGAAAACTGATCTGCAGTTCTCCAGAAATGTCCAACACAACCCTGGTTTTGAGGGATATGCCCCATCGCAAAACGTGCCAGTCCAAGAGATATTTTGCAGGAAGATGTGCAGTGGTGCTTCACTGTGCTCTGTAAGCAGATACACCCCTCCCACTTCGCTCTTTTAATGTTTGCTGTAGCTGCCCTAAACTCAGGAGCAGCTTGCCCAGAGTGGGGCCCAGTAGCAATAGCCTCCCAGCTATTTACACAGTATACATAAGGAGAGAGCTGGCACCTGTGTTAAGGACTAGACTTCTGGTGACTGTAAGCTGTGTCGAACTGATGGTTTCTTAGTCTGAAGCAGAAACTACCCAGACTACTTAGTCTGAAGCAGAAACTACACATCAAGAAGTTTTCTTGATGTTTAGAAAATGAAATTACTGGTTTTTAGGATTTCACTGAATCTGCTACATGACATAACCACATTTTTTGAGCCACAGTGCAGCCCCAGCCTTAGTTTTTTGCTGCCGTTCCTTTTCCAGGCACACACTTAAGTGTCTGGCAAGTATTGCTAGCTTTAAAGATGAGGGCCTTGGCATTCGTTGCTTCATCCTTCTAATGCTGCTATTTCTTTGATTGTGGTTTAGGTCTGAAATAGTGTTGAAGGAAGCCGTGGCTCTTTTCAACCATGCAACAGCTACCTCTGTTCTAGTGAGTAATCTCTACTCCAGGGTAGAGTTTAGAACTGTCTATATAGATTCTTTTACCCCATATGTGTAATCTGATTGTCAGTAGCCCCAGCTGTAGGTTTGTACTCACGAGAAACTCTTCCACACTGCACCCGATGGCGAGTGATGGATTCTCACTAAGGTCAAGGATAGGACCAGACAGTTATCTTCCCTCACACAGTTGGAGGTATTGTAGACAGAGCTTCACAAGCTGTGAAAAAGAGGTATCCCACTGTTCCCACAAATGTGTACTAGATACTTCTGGACTGCAAAGAAATGGTCTGCCTGTTACCCTGTCATACCAGAGGTATCGGGATTGGACTTCTGTAGACTATGAAGGAGAAAGCAGCATTGCCATTCCTGCGGGGAGTCTAATAACTAGATTTGCATCCAGTGCAAGTAAAGCAGGCATTCTGGCCATTCCTGCACACAGAGGGGTCTCTCTGTCTTATGCAGAGTGCTGCAGGATTGCTGCTGACATACTTCATTCAAAATGGCGCTGCTGTGATGATCAGGCAAGAGGAAGCCATGGCCATTATAGCTACTGTATTCACAGAACCTGCGGAGGTAAGAAACCAGCTCCAGACAGACAGGGGCAAATCAGGACACATAGGCCACTGGCTGTGTCATGCTTGTCATGCCATATAGTGGCTGACTTTGAGGTCACTGTCTCAGGTCTAGTCCTTTCTCTTGGTGTCTTTCAGCTATGCCTGCCACCTCCCATGGGAGCTGGCTTCTATGATGGGCTCCTGCTCTTGATGCTGCAACTATTAAGCCAGGTATGACTTCATGCCCAACCAAGCAGCTTCCTTGCATTCTCTAGAGCAGCATTGGCCAACCTGGTGACCTCCAGATGTTGCTAGATTGTAGCTCCCATCAGCCCCAGCCAGCATGTGGTCCAACAGACAGTTATGGTCTAACATCTGGGGGCACCTAGTTGACAAAGGCTGCTCAAGAGGATGTACACAAATGATCCAGGAGGTATTAGGGAAAGTATTTACTGTTAGGTGAAGCAGAATGGAGTAGGGTAAGAAATGGCTTGCTTAATTCTGCCAAGGCCATGTGTAGCCCCTCAGCTCTTGGCAGTAGGGAACTGGCTCTCATCCAGGTGCTGTCCTGTCTGTTCATGGACTTCCTTGGAGGTTGCCCTATCCACAACTGGAAGGGCCACTTTGGGTCAAAGGACGGAGCAGCCTTCCCCAACCTGGCATCCTCAATGTTTTGGGCCACAATTGCCATCACCCCAACCATTTTCTAATCTACACTTAACTGGGGCTGATGGGAGGCGGAGTTCCAAACATCTGGAGGGCACCAGGTTGGGTAACACTGAGATAGAGAAAGACAGCACAGTCTAGAACTGGACCTAAACAACTCAGTTTGCTAACATAGTTATACAGATATGATAATTTCCAAGCATATTTTCTGGCTAGGTGGCTCAGTTCTTTCTATAGAATTTGAAAGTTTAAGAAAATACTGATGAGGACATTGCACTATTCTTATCTACAATTTGCTGTGTATGTATATTTGTGCACGTGAAGAAACTCCAGCCAAATTCTCACCTATAGCCACCTGCACATCACCACATTGTTTTTCCCCTCTTATGGACTAGAAGTTTGCTTCCACCCAATTAAAATAAATTATGATAGCTAAAATGTAATAAAAGCAGTCTTAGGATTCTGCAGGATTGACCCTGTTCCATCTTTGAAAATATATGTTGCAGTTGGTGGTGATGAAGACCTTAAATTCCCTAGCAAAATGGGGAGGGCAGTTAAGTCCCTGCCCTTTCTGGGCATATCAGCTGAGTTATGTGCAGCAATTCCTCTTAGTGGACGCCCAGCTTCCTGCTTTTTAGATACAGGTGGGAAGAGAGGTCCAGTCAGAAAGGGTTTAGGTCTGTCAGGCTACAGAGGGAGCATCCATGGAATTAAGGTGTCTCTGATGAGCCAAATCCCTGAGCTGCAATGCAGAATAGGGTGTTTAGGCTCCCATCTCACTGCTCTGGGGCTTGTTCCTCTTCTATCAGGGAGATGCAGCAGTAGTGCGGGAGTTTGCTACCTCCGAACTCTGGGGCATTGTGTGGCATCGCTTTGCCATGGTGCTCCACTTGACTTCTCAGGAGCCAGTGATGGAAGGAGACACCCCGAGAGCTGGCCAGCAGGCACCAGAGCCATACTGGAACCTCATCTCACCACAAGGTAGAAAGTGGCTTTCCTTTAGTAAGAACCACCCCAGATTGCCTCTTGGGCACCTCCTCTTGCTATTTACGTGTCAGAAGACAGAGCTGAGGAGGTTCGTCTTTGTGAGGCTGTATATAAGGATGCTCACAGTCTTTCCATGGTGCCAGGCCTGGTTCTGGCAGTCACCTCTCCGATTGGGAAAGGCAAGGAGACATTGAATAGGTGGCTAAGGGGTACTCACTCGTACTTTCCCTGCTGTAGGAACCTTGCTCTTCCTCAGCTTAGCCCTCTTCATCTTCACACGAGAGCCTCACCAGTGCCTTCTCCAGCTGGGCCAGCCCAATGGGGTCATGATGGCAACCCTGAGCAAGCTGCTTGAACCTGACTTCCTGACTTACTTGGCACAAACGTGAGTGATAAATCCGGGGCTGAGCTATAGAAAGAAGTAAACCAAATGCTGCTAGAGTGGAACAAGGGCAGGGGGCTGCTGCATAGAAACATACTTGTCATTTGCCCAAACACAGCACAGCAATACAGTCTCCCCCAACCCTGATTTTGGTCTAGCTCCTCCCCGTCTTACCAACTCCCATTTTCAGCAAGAAAGCTGCCCCAAGACGCAGAAGTGGATGATATGCAACCTTCTGTGTCCCTATGTTCAATCTCAGGAATGTTCCAGATACATGCAGCTGAATCTGGCTTTCTAACAACCTTTGTTTTTATATTAAAGATGAAGTTTTTAGGATTATACTTGTCCGTAAAGGTTTTTATTGAGCAGGCCATTGGATTAGATTAGATTAGATTAGAAAGAGGCACTAGTTGTGCTCTGCATATCTCCCAAACTCTCCTCAGTTTCAGCTTCTTATTACAGCATCCCTATGTACACCTTATTCCTTGCCCTTTTCCAAACTTCGCCAATGTATTTGATTCCTAATTCCAAAAATTACAGTCAAAATAAGGTGTGCACATTAAGCCTATTTCTGATTTGGTATAACACAAAAAAGTTAAAGGACCCCTGACAGTTAAGTTCAGTCGCGAACGACTCTGGGGTTGCGGCGCTCTCCTCGCTTTAGTGGCTGAGGGAGCCGACGTTTGTCCACAGACAGTTTTTCTGGGTCATGTGGCCAGCATGACTAAGCCGCTTCTGGTGAAACCAGAGCAGCGCACGGAAACGCCGTTTACCTTCCCGCCAGAGCGGTACCTATTTATCTACTTGCACTTTGATGTGTTTTCGAACTGCTAGGTTGGCAGGAGCAGGGACCAAGCAATGGGAGCTCACCTCATTGCGGGGATTCAAACCGCCGACCTTCTGATCAGCAAGCCCTAGGCTCAGTGGTTTAGACCACAGCGCTACCTGTGTCCTGCCTTGGTGTAACATATCTATAAAAGAACATATTTGCTTCTTTTATGAAAAACAGTGATTTGGCTCAGAGCAATTAACTTTTTGTTCAAGACATCCCTTAAAAGCAGCATGTAATGGCTGAAGGCCAGGCCAGGGCAGATGGAATATAGAATGTTGCCTTATACCAAGTTAAACTATTAGTCTACCTCATTTTCATTTATTGTCTACACTTGACAGATAAGAGGCTCTCCAGGGTTTCAGACCGGAGTCTTCTTTTTCGGCCCCATATGGGGATTGAACCTGGGACATTTTGCATGCAAAATATGCATATTGAGCAACAACTCTCCCCTTACTGCTATTGTGGCATGGTTACTAATAAATATTGTTTCACTAGGCTGTTTCAGTCAAGCATCTGGAGCTTACTATTGCAGCCCAAATATACTTACAGCTGGAAGTTAACACTTCACTATGACGGCTTTCCTCCCTCTTCCAGGCAGATGCAAGAGGATGGTGACCCAGAGCTGGTGTCAGCTGTTGTGCTCCAAATTTGCCAGCTGTTCTGTTTCCCCTTTGCTCTGGACATGGACCCTGAAACTTTGGAGCTTATCACAACAGGTCTAAGGGACTCTGAAATCCCTGCACGGTTACTCCAGGTAAAGCTTTTCCCATGTTGGTCGTCTAAGCACTAGAAAAGTGAAGCCAGGGGGAAGGATCTTACCTCTCTTTCCCCACTTTCCCCAAGGATGCAGACTCTGCCTTAGCCAGACCAGTTGTCCTGCTCCACACAAAGCAATGCCTTTCATCCTGATTCATGGTGGTTGTGCTTATGTGGATGCACTCAAAAAACTGCTTTTCATAAAATGAGGCACCAAATGCCTTTTTTGAAGGTGGTTGTAGGCTGGGGAAGGGATGGAAATGCCAGCCTCATAAAGACATAAGGGAATTTTTACCCTTTATGGGAAACATTTTTAGAATGATAAAGGTTCAGAGTTATGTCCAACCAAGTTGTCCAGTTTGTGGAAAGACTACAAATAGATTTTGTGGCTAGGGTGAGGAAAGGAAGTTCCATTGCATAAGCAAAAGTTTTTGCACAAACACAACTTTGTTGGTGCCAACTTCATACTGGTATGCACACTTTGAGACACTATTCTGCTTTTGCTTTCTTTGTAGGCCTGCATTCACCACCTTCCCTTCTCAGAGACAGAGTTGCCATTGAGTCTCCTGTGCCACTTGGTGCTGAGCGACGAGGGAGTCATTGAGCAGGTGGTGGGGGTGGCTGCCTCAAAGCATGCTGTTGCCTTCTTGTCTGCCATTTTGCTATCAGACCAAGTAGCCCTTACTGCAGACTTGCTCTCTCTGCTCACCCACATAGCCCGGGCCAGTCCAGCTCACCTGCCTTTCCTACAGAGACTCCTATGTGGTTCAGACTCTGCTTCCCAACCACTGAGCCACCTGCTGTGCCACCAAGAATGCCCGGTTCGTGCCAAAACTTGTAGCCTTTTGGGGAACTTGCTGCGCCATAGACAGGGGTTTCCTCAGGTTCTGCAGGACCAGATTGGGCTGCTGGAACATCTGCTGGAACGCCTTTCGGATGAGGACGAACATGTGCGACGCTCAGCCAGCTTTGCTGTTGGCAATGCAGCCTACCAGGCTGGTCCTCTTACTCCAGCCCTCAGCAAAGCAGTCCCTTGGGTTGTTCAGCTCCTGAGTGATCCTCAAGCCAAGACCCGCTGTAATGCAGCTTCAGCACTGGGCAACTTGGGCCGCCAGTCGGTGGAACTGGAGGATTTGCTGATCCAGAGCAGGGTACCTGGTCGTCTATTGGATGTGGCCTGCCATGATTCGCAACCAGCTGTGCAAGAGGCAGCACTCATTGCTCTTCGATCTATTAGCCAGCAGCCCAGGATCCACCAGGTATTAGTTCAGCAACTGTGGGGGGAAAAGGCTCGGCCAGCTGAGGGCAGGCCCTAATAAACCAGCAGTCAGATTTATTGTGCTTCAGTTAATTCCTGACAATGCATAATGGAAGCCTTATTGCAAGGTTACCTGCCATGATTGTTGAGGATAATGAAGCTTTGCTTGCTGGTCAAGAATTGAGGTTTGTACATTGGGGCAAAAAAAAATAAAAAATGACATTGGTAGGTTCTTGTTGGCGGGGGACGGGGCGGGCTTGAGAGTTCATTGCTGCTATTAGCTGCCATATTCTCTTGACCCTTCCTTTCTATGAGAGAAGCACTTTACAAACAGTCAGTGTGTGATACCTGACTTGCTTTGCCATCTTAATAAGCTGTTATCAATATAACTCAACCTGTTCCATTCTTTCAAAAACAGTTGCACATAAGTGAGCTCCAAACTATCCCACCACTGGATTCTCAAGGAATAGATGTTTTTTCCATGATAACTTTCTGTTGGTTCAAAGTGTCTCTGAGCTTATATTAGGTCACCCACCAGTAGATCTCATTCTTCCTTTACCTAGTTACAATCATCACTTTTTATGTGTAAGGGTGGTATCCAATGCACTTGCTCTGTTAGTGCAAGGATTGGCATTTGTGCAATGGAACTCTCCTTGATTCTTGTGCACCTCAAACCTTCCCCAAATTTGCTTTGGATGGCTGCGGAAGTCCCGTAACAGACTTAGAGGGTATGCAGGGAGGAAGGGGAGTTACTTTGCACAGCCAAAAGGCCTTGCACCGACAGTACACTGAATACAACCCTAAGTTGCTAGTCTTCTTTCTATGAAAACATGACTGTGTTCCCCAAGAATCATAGAATTATAAAGTTGGAAGGGTTCCTGAGGGTCATCTAGCCCAACCCCCTACAATGCAGGAATCTCAACTAGATTGTATGTGACAAGTGGCCATCCAACCTCCGTTTAACAACTTCCAAGGAAGGGGAGTCCAACACCTCTCATGGGAGTCTGTTCGTTCCACTATTGAACAGCTCTGTCAGAATGACATCTTTCTCAGTACCAGACGTTGAAGATATACTGGAGTTATGAGGCTCTCTATAGAATCCTATTGCTGTGTTATTCACATTGAAGGAGTTACCATGTAATTACTCAAAAGGGAGCCTTGTTTTCAATCCCATCCCCAACATAACATATTCCTCAATCAGCTGTGCATTACTTGCAGTAGATGGAAGTCCCAACACAGTGTCCTGATAATGCAGAAGTGATGTTAGAGGCAGGATTAAAAACACAGGCCTTCTCTAAGTAATTGTGGTAATGCCCTACATAGCTTAGCACAATAGGCTATGTCAGGGCACAATATATATCTGTCCCAATCTCCTTTCCAGGTGCTGGTGTCACTTGGAGCAAGTGAAAAGTTGGAAGCACTTTCATGTAACAAACCTCAGACTAGTGCTTACAGCAGCCCACGGCCCTCATCATCAAGGCATTGTAAGAAATTGATCCACCTCCTGCAGCCTGCACACAGTGCCTAAGAATTCAAGAGGGTTCCAACGTGCTCTTCCTTCCAAACACCAGAGGTTTGGAAAACCATGGAGCTGAAATATCATTGCAGCTACTGTCTTGGAGTGGCCTTCAATATGCCGAAATGTCAAGAGCGCGCTAGTCTTTCTAGCTGAAGTTGGAAGTAGAACTCTGTTTTACATCATCTGAACAGAGGTACCACAGTCCGCTGTTCAGTAAGGACACCATCCAAGCACCATTTTCTTGCTATGAACCATCCATGGAAAAAGCCAAGCTGCTGTGTTCTCCTATCTAAACAAGACGTGTAGCAAAAACCCTAGCTCAGTGCACTCTACATTAAGTGCCTTGGGATACTGGTCTTTGTTTTTTCTTTTTTTCTGAGAATTTCTTCCTTTCCCTTTGAAGAAGAGTGGACAGCCACAAGTCACCAAGCATCCCTACTTAAAAGCAGAAAAGAGAACAGTGGCATTTGCTGGCCAGAATAAAGTAGTACCTCTTTTGCTTTGACTTTTGCAGGTTAAGTTGTGGGTCAGAAGGCTGGAAGCATTTTCAGTTTTTGATAGGAGTTATAGTATCCCCCCTGGAGCCTCTGATCAACTAATGGATTGCATCCATTATTTGTTTTAGTATTTCTTTGACTAGGACACTGACCCAGTTGGTCTCTTGCTTTTTTTATATTTAATACTGTGCTTTTGTAATAAAACCTGGCTTGTTTTCTCACATGTTCCTCCATATGGATGTAGCCTAGAGGCAATTGATGGAAGAGAGTTGAATCCCACCCAGAGGTCTTAAAAAATAAGTTGTGGGTGCAGAATGGCATCCATTCATGCAACAGGGCTCCCTCTTCCCCTAAAATCTGTGCTAGAGGATTGGGGACCTCATTTCATGCATACCTACACCACTGAGTGCTACACTGAATTACACCCTATGCCAAAAACACACTTAGATGCAGAAAATATATGAACATTTTGCCACATAATCTACCTAACTTGAAACATTTGTTACAAAATTGAACATGCAAAATTATCTTCCATATTTGTGTTGGGGATTAGTGGGGGAATGTACAAATAAAAAAAAGCAAGGTTGCAATTCTAAACACATTCAGCTGTAAACAAGCTTTGCTGAACATTGTAGGGCTTACTTCTGCATAAATGTGGATATGTGAGCCATAATCTTACACTCAAATAAAAGCAGGCTTTTGTGAGAGCTACTGTATCATGCAATGTGTCTGAGATAAGAAAACTCAGGCTCGGGCCCGAAATGCAATCCTCCAAGCCTCACTATCTAATCCTTAGGACTTTTCTTCACAGCCCTTAGCAGTCCCGCTTGAGTGTTTTTGCCTGGCTGAAATGTGTCCTAGCATAGTGATAATGCCCTTTGCTTGCCTCGATGTAGGATAGAAAGAACCTACAGTTCAAAGTTAAAATTTACAATCACCAGCACTAGCATGTGGTCTTTGGAAGTCTGCCTGAAGGGAATGCAGTCCATGGGCTGAAAACCATATATGCTGAAGAACCCAATGCACCTGTAGTAAACTAATTTTGCAAGCTTAGCACCATTTGTTTGGAAAGTCCATCTTTGCTGTGCATGGGGGCTAAACTCTGGGAACACTAGGTGTAGAGCCCATAGAATCAAAAGCAGCTAAACTGGATTAATCTACTTTGTTTCTGGGTGATTGGATAAGATGAAGAGTTAGAACTTTTAACCCAAAATTCACATCTTTGAACCTTTTTTATTAAAAAGACTACAGTTTGTTTTAAATATTTAGCCATAGAATAAACACCGCTACACAGTTCAAAGCCCTCTGCCTTTCCTGGGTGACATCAGCAGCCTCCCAGCCCTTCCTCAGAAGGCCCCTATCATGGAGCATTATGGCGCTGTTGCCACCAAAGGAGAGGAAGACAGCTTAGAGCTTCAGAGAAAAACACAAACATATAACATGCCTCCTGCACCAGAATGGGAAAGCTAGGGCTTCTGGCTGGTGGTAGGGGTAACAAAATTTGTGCTCAGGACACAACACAAAGGCGAGCAAGCTCCACACTCAGTGCTACATGGCTGCCCATTTCCAAAGTGCAGACATTAGGAGGAAGCTGTATTAACAGGCATCCTCCCCTCAACATTTGACTGGGGCTGGGATGGGATGGGATGGGGCAGGCAACACAGGTCAGAAAGTAAACCAACTCTGGAGAATATCATTTTGCATTTCAAGAAAATCATTGCCCTATGACTGAAGGAACCTGAGACAGGCAACCTTGATACAAAGAGTGGGCCAGTGACTGACTCAGCAAGCGATGAAACTTGAAGGGTGCAAAAGGCAAGAACTGGGGTCTTGCAAATGTGCTTGGAATTGATTGGTGGCCCCTCCTGCTGAGAGGCAGCACCTTCACCTTGGTCATAAACTCTCAGAAGTGCAGTTTAAAATGCTGAGGGCTGCAGGGCAAGCTATCACAGCTTCAGGGCCTGCATCTGCAAAGCTGCAGTCACTTGTGAGAATGTGAAAGCGTCAGGAATCGCCTGGAAGTGCCCAGCTTGAAAATTTTCAACAGCAAGAAACTGGCCAATTCATGACACTCCCCAACCCACCCAGCTTCTCCAGCAATCATTGGAAAACAGGCAAAAAATGAGATCCATTACTGGGAGCAAGCAGTATCCACTCAGCCGAGAACGCTATTGCTGAAGACAGACTGCTGCCTCTTAACAAAGATACACACCCAATAGGGGGCATCTCTGTTTCCATATAATAAAAAACCCACTTTATCATTGCAACTTAAAATCAATATTTGAAAGACTCAGCCATCAGATCCTAGAATTAATATTCTGCAAACCTCTGCAAGCAGCAATAGGTATCAGGGGCAGTAACCACCTTTGGAGAAAAAAACCCAAACAATCCTCCACTCCCATTTAGTCCCTCCTTTCTCCTGAGAACATAAATGGGCACACTACTCCAATTAGCAAAAGACTATAAAGAGTGAAACCCCTGAGGTTTCAAAAGTGATTTGAGAGTGGGAGTAGAGTGGAGATAAGCCTAGAGAGCTTGGAGTTGGAGAATGTTCTTCCCAATGTCCTACACACATTCCTTTTCAAGCTGCTCTGCTCTTTTCCCTAAGGCAAGGCTGAGGGCAGCAGAAGATTGTGCTCTGGCCAGGGTACATCATAGGGCAGAGCTGGCTCAGCCAGGCCTTAGAGAAAGGTGACAAGAAGTAGATATAAGGGGATTTTGCTTTTAAAGTGCAGCAGTGGAAGAGGAAGCTTTCAAGTCACTGCAAATTGCTTTGTGTTTTCCCAAGTAGATTAAAGAGCCTGCAGACAGCCTGGCCTTGGAGTTGAGAATCTACAGGACCAGACTACCCACTTCCTGGAGCCCAAATCAGGTGTCATATTCACACAACTGAATAAAGGAAATTGGGTTGTAGGGTGAAAGTTAAGGGAAAGGGCTAGTGCTCGGAAGTGCAAAAGCAGCTGCTATTCTTGTACAAGGTGGGCAGCAAAGCTCAATTGTGCCCCCTCATCTTGTCCTGACAGCAAATATACTCCACACGATGTCTCCTTTGAAGCCCTACTTCCCCTCCACCCCAAAATTTCTAACTCAAGGGAAGAAACCCACCTCAACCCGTTTTCTCCATACCACCAATCCCTTCTCCCTCTTCCCAACTAAACAAACCAATGTTTTCATAAAAATATTTACAATGTAGACCCTCTGGCACCCCCTCCATCCAATAAAACTGCTTTCCTTCCTACTGGGGGGGGCATGAACAGTGGGTGCGAGCAGCGGGGATATCTAGCTGAGGATGCGGCGTGCAAAAAAACAAAACGAATAGACAAAGACAGACAAATTGCAGCAGCAGACCAAAAAAGATTGCATCACCACTAGGAAGCATGGGCAAGACGCAACACCCTGCTTGGAAGGCCAACACTAGGAAGAGGACTCACTATTCCAGACATAACACTGTGAATGTGGATGTTTTGCCGTCCCCAGTCAGCACAGACCAAACTCTGCTGTGTGTTCACTTGTCCTTCCCTTGCAGCTGCAGAAATACAGGGGAGCAGTGGGACCTAGGAGCTGGGCAAGGATTCTTCTTCAGGAGGGAGAGCCGGTGTCGCTTGAGCCTCTGTCTCTCCAGAAAGGCCAAGCTCTGCATCCATCTGCTCCAGCTCCCTCTGATCAAGCAGCTCAAAATCATCAGCTTCCTCCTCCTCCTCCTCCTCCCCCCCAGGCAGAGAGGCCGCCCCCACCTCCGCACTCTCAGACAGCTGGGCCTGGAAGCTCAGTCTCTCCTCGGGCTCAGTGGGCAGGAACTCAGAGAGAGAAGGCCCCTCGTTGTCCTCAGAGGAGCGGAGCAGGGCTGACAGGGTGTTCTGCACTACTGTACTGATAGCGGTGGTGACAATCTCTTGGCTCAGTGAATCGATGTGCGGCCCCAGGCCTTGGGCAGTGACAGGTTGGGGCTCCAGGGCTCCTCCTGCCACTGCCTGCCCGTTCCCGTTGAAGTGCGTATTTACAAAGTGCAGGGGTGAGGCCAGGCACAGGATGGATGTGTCTGAACTCATGGCTGCTGCCGCCACGCCGTCTTTCTCAGCAGAGTCCAGTTGGTGGGCAGTGTGGGCAGGCACTGCAAAGTTGTCATCCTCACTGGGTGGTCCCAAGTCTCTGGAATGAAACTCTTCCACAGAAGGAAACTCTGCCAAGTCCTTGGAGAAGGACTCTTCTGGCTCACTGGGAAGGCTCTGCTGGTCCAGATCTGAAAAGCATATTGGGAATATGAACATGGCCTCCCCAAACACCCCAGAATTCCCTGTTCTCAATCATCAATTGTCATTCCAAGCTCAGCTGCCAGTCTGTTTTCTGAATATTTACGGTACTTGCCTTTATCTTATCCTGACCTTGAACAGAAATGTTCTTTCCTATTCTTTCATTAACAGGTCAGTTGCTGCTGTTCTATAGCTGTACTCCCTGATTAAAAGTCACCAACCCCACTATGATCTTGCTACTGCTTTTCTTTCTTGTTCAATCATCTCACCAGAACAAATCTGAGCTGGTAAATGTATGCAGTATCATGCACATTAATGCTGATGTATGAAAGCTGTGTATCATAGTGGCTATGAAGAGTGTGAATTCCTTGGTTTGAATCTCACTTTTGCCATGTACTCATTAGGTGCTTTAGATATACCACCACTATCTCATTCTCACTCCTGCCCCCTGCACTACAATATGGGGGCAATAAAAACATAAGAACAGCCTTGCTGAATCAGACCTAAGCCCCATCTAGTCCTGCATCCTGTTCTCATATGCCTATGAGAAATCCACAAGCAGGACATGAGTGAAACAGCACTCTTCCCGCTTGGAACTCCCAGCAACTGGAATTCAGACACACTAGTGGACGGTGAACAAAGCCATTGTGGCCAGCAGCCATTGACAGCTTTATCATCCAGAAATTTGTCTTTTAAATCCATCCACATTGGTGGCCATTACTACGCCTTGTTGGAACTAATTCCATAGTTTAAACTACGGTATGTGCTATGTGAACCTCCTCTTGTCTGTTCTGAATCTTCCAACATACAGCTTCATTACATGTCCTCAGATTTTTGTATTATGAGAAACACCTCTCTTTCTCTACACCATGCATAATCTTACATTGCTTACATTTAATTGCATTTCCCATTTTAATGTCTACTTCTCCTTTTGAAGCCCATCGCAATTCCTTTCTGTTTTAACCACCCCTAACAATTTAGTATCAGCAGCAAACTTGGCTACCTTATTGTTCACTCCCAACTCTAGATCATTTATGAACAAGTTTAAAAAGCACCAGTACCAACACCAAACCTTGGTGGACCCCACTTCCTACATCCCTCTATTGCAGGCATGTCCAAAGTCCATTTTGGGGGCCTAATTCGGCCCTGCTGGTAGGTTTAATCCGGCCCCTGTGGCTGTTTATTTCCTGGGGTAAAATCCTAAAAAAAAACCTCCACAACTTTAATCCTGAAAAAAGCTTAAAAACTTTGGTTGGCCCTTTGATCGGCCCTCATGGCCCTTCACTACATCAAATCTGGCCTTCTTTGAAAAAAGTTTGGACACCACTGCATTGGGAAAACCCTTCATTAATTTCTACTCTCTGCTGTTTCTTAACCAGTCCTGATCTATAACAGCATGTCCTCTTATTTCACAGCTGCTAAACTTAATCAGGTGTCTTGGGCAAGGGACTCCATAGTCAATGGCTTTTTGAAAGTTTAAGTACACTATGTCAACTGGATCACTTCTTTCTCTCTCTATATGTGCTTGCTGACATTCTCAAACACAGGATTTACCCTTGCAGAAGCCACACTGATTCTGCCTCAGCAAAGCTTGTCCTTC
The DNA here is from genome assembly GCF_964188315.1 of Podarcis muralis. Lineage (NCBI taxonomy): Eukaryota > Metazoa > Chordata > Lepidosauria > Squamata > Lacertidae > Podarcis > Podarcis muralis. Next base: position 85,417,756 of record NC_135655.1, on the reverse strand, counting down.
TATATGCTTGGTATTCCAATCTTTAATTATGCTTGCTACCAGTTTTCCCAGAAGAGACATTAAACTAACCACCCTGAAATTTCCTGGATTCCCCTGGATTGTTTGCCCCAAACAAGATGATCCTCAGCTTCAAGTGGCTGAATAGCTGCTCTGCCACCTTTTAGACTTTAAGCATATATAGTCTGGTTCCATCCCGGCTGAAATGGAGCCTCTCCCTGGCTTGTCCCAGAACACTTCTCAGTGCTTAACAAATCCAAACCTCTCCACCAACTCATCCATACACTGAACTGCTCAGCCCTGCCTGTCTAGCTGACCTTGTGCATGGAAAAGGTAGCATTTAAAATAAATCTACCGTGAAGGTCCTGGCTCTCAACCTCCAACTTAGCTACCTAAATTGTGTTTCCAGGGTTACATGACATTTCCCCACGTCATTGGTGCCAACATGCACCATGGCAACAACCCTGACCTATCATACAAGGTAGCTAGGATAACATGATAACAAAGCTGATGTGCTTCAAAGCACTCTAAGGCACTATACAAACAACAACAATCATACTTAGCATTGCAGGCTGGGGCTCCCTGAAGTTACTCCACCAGGTTCTTCCTCATTGGTAAAGCCTCAGGAAAAGCTCTGCATGCTACTGCAGTGGAATTGGCTGCAACTGCTACTTCTAAGTGTGTAAATGAGCTATTATGGAACAAGACCCAATACTTTGGATTTTCACATACACAGAGATTTAGCAGTAATGATACCACATTACCACTAGCTACTACAACATCTATATAGTACAAGTGTGCTAGTTTCTGCATTAAAATACCGTCCTTTATGGTTTGCAATTTACACTGTTGTGTGTGGTTTGGGGGTAGGAGGCTTGCAAATGAATAAAAGTTATGCTCAGGGGAAAGGAAGCTCAGATTCGGGGCCAGATGCAGCCTTCTAGGCCTCTCCATCTGGCCCTCAGGATTTGGTAAGGCTACACTTCCTACTTCACCACACCCTTCTCTGCCAAAGCCACACCTCTCACTAGCCCTTCCTCGAGTGTTTTTGCCTGGCTGGGATGTGTCACTGAATTCTGATACTGCCTCTTGCTGGCCTGGATGGAGGAGAGAAATGGGTGTGCAAGTGTGCTTAGAAAGTAGCCTACTATACAGAGGCAAAATTTACATTTTCTGCTCAGTCCACCAATCACTGGCAGAGAGGAATTGCTGCCCTTGGTATAAAAAGGTTGACCACTCCTGATGTAAGGCAAGGCTAGGGTGACAAGGAAATGGATTGGTTGAAGAAGTGGGTCTTTTTGGCTTACAGCCTCAAGGACTGCAATCCTCAGTGAAATATGTTGCCTTGGTAATGTCAGCTGTTCATCTTAGGTGGGGGAGAAGAGTGTAGGGGGATCAAAGCTCAGGCAAGGAGAGCCTAGAGTGGACAGCTAATCCCTGAAGACTTAACAATGATGCAGAAGAACTTGGGGCTGTTTGTGTGTGGCACTAGTAACCATAGTAAGGGAGCTACTCGCATTCTCTCAATGGCCTGCAAGTTACAGAACAGTCCGGGATGTCTATCATCAATCAAGAAATAATAAAGACACTGGACTCTGCATGGTAACATGTAAAAATATAGTAAACAAGTACATCCATGTTTCCTGGTGAAGACAGCTGTATTCAGGGGCCACTCAAAGTCTGGAAATCAGGAATCAGATTTGATTTTGGTACTTTTCAGCCCAAAGTTCATCATTCTCATCAATTCTAAGCCCTACAACTACCCTTCATATCCTAGTTTTCATCTCTGAACACTCTAGAATGGAACACACAACTTGTACTCTACCACACAGTGGCCCCAAATAATATGCAGCATTTGGGTTTGGGGAGTAAGAAAATGGCACCTTCAGACACGTCGGTCAGCTGTGGTGTGGTAGCTCTGGAGACGGTGAAGCCTCCACTCTCCAGGATAGAGGCCTCCTCATCAGAGAGCTCAGAGTCTGTAATTGACAACGCCAGAGCTGTCTTCTTCACATCCACCTGCAAAAAGGAGGAGCGTGAGGACATTTTTTGTTCTTGTGGCTAAAAATCTCCACCTTACAGTGGAGCCACTAGGTCCCACCTGTTAGCCTAGAATCTCTGCCATCAGAGTCTGAGCCAATATTAACTTGGATTTCAAAGAGGGATGCACTAAAAATATTAACCTTTTACTGAATGGAAACAATGCATGGATTATCAAGAATATGGATATTCCAATTACAAAAATTAGTTGTAAGATTAACTGTAGAGGAATCAGTGACTTGGGATTCTGCCATCTTATTTTCCGGATTTAAAATTGGACATGCTGTTGTGTCTTAAACATTTAACCCACTTGACCCACTCTGACCAAACAGGAATTTGAACCCAGATCCAACATACCAGGCTGGTTATATATCTAATTAGTGCTGGCAATAATGAGGAAGAGCTATCCTCCAAGACTAACTCTTCCATCTAAACCCTGAGAGATAGAGTAATTTTGGCTCTGAAAAGAAAGGTTGGAGAGTCAGAAGTTGGAGGGAGAATTTGGAGAGAGATGCCCCCATCAATGCCAACCTGACTACTCCTCTCTGTCCCCCTGAATCTGAAGTATCATGCCAAGTTTCCAGGGCAGGCATGAAGGGTCAGGATGGATCTGCTAAGGGGCCACACTTCAGGAGTGGGACCACTGACGAGCCACCACTGGACCTTCTCTGCCTCTTCATCATTGCAATCTCCTTGTTCACCTGCCTTTTGCTCTGGCCAAGACCACTGGGAAAGTGAGAAGGAGGGGCAACAGATGCCAATACCTGCTTGTTCACTGGCTCTTTGCCCAGCAAGCACATAGGTGGTAACAATGACAAAAAAGAGCAGTTGGTGATAATAGTGTTGAGAAGATAAGGCAAGGCCCAAAGGAGTGAGGGTGGGGGAAGAAGGCCCTCCAAAACCTGCAAGTTCCTAAGTCAGAATGAATACAGTAGCCTTTATGAAGGGAACAAGTACAAGATCTCAGACCTTCCAACCCTGCAGGCAAACTCACATCACTTGAAAGAAATGAATGGGAATGAAGCTCAACACCAACATGTATCCCTTCCCATGCTCTTACCACTGGAGAATACCCAGACAGCTCCGCCTCACTCTCACTTTCAGTCTCTGCCATTGGCTCATTGCCAGCTTCGGGCTCACTCTTTCCTTGACGCTCTGTTAGAAAACATATACAAAATGCTTAATGGGACATCAGTGGAACTAGTCCTATAAAAAGAGGACCAGAGGAATATTTTATCAGAAGCTTCATACAGACTGTGCTTCCTCACAGTATGGTGGTACCTCAGGTTAAGAACTTAATTCGTTCTGGAGGTCTGTTCTTAACCTGAAACTGCTCTTAACCTGCGGTACCACTTTAGCTAATGGGGCCTCCCGCTGCCGCCACACCGCCACCACACAATTTCTGTTCTCATCTTCTTCTGTTCTCATTCTTAACCCGAGGTACTATTTCTGGGTTAGCGGAGTCTGTAACCTGAAGCGTTTGTAACCCGAGGTACCACTGTACTGGACACTACTGCACATTAAAATCCAGCCATCTCCAGTGATTTTGGACCTCACCCCACTGGACTGATTGCTCCTAGCTAGCCATCCCAGTTTCTAATTTTTACTTGCTGGGACTTATATCCTGCATCCCATCATCAAAAGCTATGCATTTCAGGTACTGTGGAGCTGTTGTCTTACTTTTCTTTTCGTGTTTAAGATGCAAGGTATCCACCTTCATGCTGTAGTCCAGTTTCATCAGAATGGGCTCCAAGCGTGTGTACATCCTCTGGATAAGTTCATGGTACACCACCAGCGGCCACAGCAAGATACTGAGCACTGGAGACAGTCCAGAAAGTGTTAGAAGCATATATTCTCAGAGACAAAGAGGCAGCCAATTTTCCAAAGGATACTCAGTGTCCAGCCCTCCACCAGCTGCGCCTCATTAAATTCAATCTATGTCCCTGTTCCCCACAAGGTGTCGGAACTATTATGTGTTTTTAATTTCTTTTAAATGAGCTGGATAAAGGAAAATCCTGGGCATATGCTTAGTTAAGTCACATGTCTAGTTTTAAGGGATAAAACAGCCCAGTTATACTCACAGACAATGTAGGAAATCATGATTCCAGGAACATAGTGTCCTACTATTGCTAAGATCAAGCATCCTGAGCAGACTCTGGCACAAAACTGGAAGTACAAGGCGAAAGAAGATGGAGAAGAAAGGTTTAGCACAGTGGAAGCATTCCCAGGACAGCCAATAAGCCACCTTTGCAATGGCTCAAGAGACGCCCCCAATCCGAGAGGGCCTTGTTCTAATTAATAACTGCTTGTATTCACCCACACAGCCATTTTGCATGCTTTGCGCATCTGCCATGCCAGAATGATTGGCTACTCTTTTGCTCCCGGGTGCTGCTGCCAGGTAGTGTTATAACAGAGCCGGGTGGGGATCCAGAAGTACCTGCAACAGCAAGCTGCATGTCTGAAAGTAACTGACAAATGGGCAAATAGCTGACTACAAGAGGAAAAAGCCTGACTTTTTCTATGCCAATCCCAACACTCTGAAAGGAGTATGTGTTTGATTCACTATTAAGGCTGTCTATGGAAATGGAAGAAATTTGCCACTGGCAAAAGGTGACTGGAACAGATTTCAGGACTTCCCTCATCCTGAGATAAAATAAGGCCCATACATTACTCCCCTCTCTACCTGCCTTCCCTTTAAATGATCTTGACTATATAATATAAGGTAATGCTTTCTCCTCCAAGGACAGGCCATTAATTAATCAATAGAAAGAGCTGCTTGCCATTATGCTCATAAATCCCAGGCACTACAGCAAGAAAATCTGAATTCTGCTCAGGGCCAGAACTGCTCATTTATTGCTTATATGGAGCAACTGCTGCAAGCAACAATCTCACATTTCAATGCAGGAATGAGGCCATCACATAGAAATGCACCTCTGCAATGAAAGAACAGAGTTGCAACACAAATATATCACATTATGCATTTTGGATTACTAAACATAACTGGGTGGCAGCGGAGGAAAAAGAAACAAAGAAGTGACATCTACAAAGAAACATCAACACATATGTGCAGGCTAAGGGTATGTCTGCCCTCAGCTATTTTTCTCAGGATAGTTTCTGGAACACACTGTACCTTGTCTGTATTGGCATACTTGGTTAAAACCCTATTCCCATTTTTTGTTTCCACATGTATTGTGAAGAATACTAGATTCCCGTAAAATTGCTGTTTGGAATACAACGTTTACACCACATGTTGTTGTGTATGCACATCCTTTCTTAAACTGAAGCAATATCCATGTAGAAAAATAATCCAGTGTGAAGCATCCCTAAGTGCTAGGAGCAACTGTGAATACATATTTGTATTTGAATAAATGTATTTGAATATGTATGTATGTATGTATGTATGTATGTATGTATGTGTTAACAAGCCAGGGCCCAAAGGCACCATGGGGGAAAGTAGTCATGTTCCAGGATTTTTCCTGAGAGGGCCTGATGACTCCCAGCTTACCTTAGCAGGGTTTTGCCTCTTGTATTGCAGCAGCTCCTGAAGGTACAATCTGAAGGTAATCCAGCTCTCTGCCAGGAAACGACAGAGCTCTGGGACACTTAACAGGTGAGGCTGCGCTCTTGCCATCTCACTGTCACTACAGGGATGGAAACAATGTATCAGTACTTTAGACCTTCCAAGTATGCTTGCCACAAGCAACAGAGAATCACTTCCTGCAGGCAGTATTAACAGAAAGCTATCAAAGTTGTTGTGGAACAAAGTTATGGCCAAATGTTGACCTCTTTCAATTGTCCCATATGTGTAAATAATCCAGCTTGCATCTTCCCTCATTGGTTCCTCCAACTCCCCCAGAGCCAATTTGTGGGGTGAGGGAAAGAGAGGATGGAAAGCCACAAGCAAAGTTCTTGAGCAGGGCTTTCACCAATGGGGCTGGTTAGGTGAAGCCCACCCAAAAGGGGAAGGATTCAACTTACTAGTCCTGCTAACAAGGACTTGCACAAGAACCTCTGCCTGTGGAATAGGACTCTCTCCCCATGCCTCAGGTGGCATTTTCAGGACAGACATCCACCCAGTAGGTGACGACTACAATTGAGCGCCTCCTCTTGGCCTTGAAATGCCATTAAATCCTGAGAAGAAGGCATCCATCCGACTCTTCCAATTTCTAGAAACCAAAAACAGAACCAAACCTGACCCCATTAAGGAAGGGAAATGAGTAAGGAGCCCTACAAACCCATTTGGGGAAGCACTTTTCAGGTCATGACACAGGTCAAAATACTGAGTAAAAGAGAACAGGCAAGGCAGAAGGGTGGCAAGCACCATCTCCACTATGAAGACAATACAGAGCAAACCTACCTGTCTCTTCTAGGTTCCTCCAATGGCTGCACTGCAGGAGAAAGAAGAAAAATATAATTCAGCTAAGCAGTAAGAGAAGTGTGACAGTTTAAATGCTAGAGGTTACTTCCTTCAACAGCCTGGCCTTCAGCACTTAGAGCATGATAGCTCACTTGGTTAGAGCAGGGCACTGATAACACAAACCTGCAACCTTGGTATTATCAGCACCATGCTCTAACCAACAGAGCTATCATGTTCTATGTAGCTGCGCACACACAACTACAGAAGATCTGCATTATTTGATGTCCCAAGACATACTCCAACTGACAAAATTGCAACTGGGGAAGAGGGAGTTCTGAAACAGAGCACAGCCCACCTCTGCTGAGGAACTTTCTCTCTCATAGCTCTGGCCAACAGGTTTGAATAGTAACATATTTTGCCAGTAAGCAATCGCCAAAGTCTGAGCAAACTCAAAAAACAGGTGGGGAGGGTGCTCTGGGCAGGGTTGTTGGTACCAAAATTGATATGTGAGAATCTCAGGTGGCTTCTTGTATTATTTCCACAAGCGTTTCTCTTACTCTTGTATTTAAATATGCACTTTGGAAAGAGACAGGGATCACATAAAGTTCCAGGGTGCAAAAGTATCTGTGTCCTCATTCCAATGTCACTTCAAATCACACTTCTATACATGCATTTGGCTTTTCCTCTGCTGTACACCCGACACTCATCAAAGAGGTCAGCACTTTGAACAAACTTCCTGAACTAATTCAGATGTAATCAAAACTGAGAAGGTATATGCTACATCAGGCTTCCTCAACCTTGGCCCTCCAGATGTTCTTGGCCTACAACTCCCTTGATCCCTAGCTAGCAGGACCAGTGGTCAGGGATTATGGGAATTGTAGTCTCAAAACATCTGGAGGGCTGAGGTTGAGGAAGCCTGCGCTACATAAACCACACATTTACTCGAATAACTGAGTTTGGGCACAGGATTGGAATTTTCTTGATGTAGAAGTTGGATTGCCTTGGAACACAGTATGAAGAAACCTTGGCATTGGTTTCTTGAAAGCAGATTTGTTGGGTGTTTATCTTGGAGTGGATGTGTTGAATAATTTTCTACATATAGCTGACAGATGAAGAATCAGAAGTTCTCATTTTCTCACCCCCCCCTTTTCTTCTTCTTTTTTCTTCATCTTGTTTTTCCCCTTTTCTTTCTGATTTGTGTTTTTATTTAGGATAGTTTTTTAGTCTTGATAAAAAGATACCTGACATCAATCTTTGTATTTTCTTCCAAATTTCAATAAAATATATTATGTGAGGAAAAAAGGAACCCTGGCTTTACAAAGCCACCCAGAGAGCACCTTAAAATGTGACCTTTGTTTGAGCCTAGTTGTAGAGAAGGTGTGTGTGAATAAGCTCTTTTGCATTAGAGATTTGAAGCTAGAATTCAAAGCTCATCAGATATGACTATCTAGTGTAGCTGACGTGCTATGCTGTTATTTATAATGTGCAGTCAGCTGCACACAGTCTGTACAAGCTACAGTGCTTGGGGCTAGCTCAGGGCTTTCCCCTGGGCCACATACACAGAGCTGACAGGCTGGTGAATAGAGCAGTGGAGCGGCGGAAAGCAATCTTGTTAAGTCTGTGACCCAGATTCCAGGCAATCAGCCCTAACAGAGGGAGCCAATCACCATCTTCCTTGGGCAGCAGAGATTCTGGTGGGTACTCAGGCATTGCAGCAGTCACTGCCCACATGAAAAATCTTGGGCCCATTTCAGGAGTGTGAAAAGCTACTATTGTTAACACAGAAGCCTGGCTGTAATGTTTGTTTACAGCAGCTCCAAATACATGGGCTACTGTGCTTGCCTGTTATTTCAGTACTGTTGCTTGCCAGAGTGCTGAATCCAGGCATCATGTACTGGGGCAGCAGGAACGCAACTGTTTACACCATGCCGTTTTGTACCTCCTAATGCACCAACAAGGAAGCTAATGCAGCCTTTGTTAGCTCTGGCAGGGGCATTGTGCTGCTCACTTAACAATCGCTTCACCTTGTGTAGCAGTCCTATGGGCCTGAAAGATCACACAGAAATCTCAGTCCACTGCAACAGCAAGTTATTAACCTTGAATCCACAGTGAATTTCTCAGTACAGTCTCTCTATGAATTTGGCTGTATTCTGCATATGAAAAATGTTCATCATGTTCAGAACTCCTCTTCTTGGTCCTTCAAACAGGGAGGAAGCTGCATTCCTATTTAATGATACAGCTCCAATACGATTCATAAGGATCACAACAGAATCCGCCTGGGATCTAATCAGGATGACTGTGTCAGTTATGAGGGTCAACATTAGATGCTTCTCGGATAGGTGGCTTGTCAGTTGAACTTACATAAACCAAGTTGGATAGTAGTTCTGCTCACCAGGTCGTTTAACAAAAGTAGGAAGAAAATAACCCTCAGCTCACCATGGCTGGCCTACTATTTTGTCTTATGTAACCCCACAGCAACTCTGCTCTTTGTCAGCAGTTATCTGGAACAAAACAGCCTTAACTTAACTCAAGTAATATTTAACATAAAAATAAAATAATGCTGATCCTGCTACTCTAAAGGAAATTCCTCCTGCACTGGAAGATTAAAGCAGAAATCCGTTGCTAAGAGTGATATTACTGGTGCTTTGCATCATTCTGTGACATGGGAAACCTTCCAAAAATCACAAAGTGAAACTGACATGATACACCTTACTGCACAAGAAGAGTGTGTGATCCAATTTTCTGGGCTGCAATGTTTTTACAAGTCCTGCTTGAACAGGGCACCTAGGTCTCTGTTTTTCTAAACCACTGCCTGCCAGTATTTTGTTTAGGGTTTGATGTCTGGGCAATTCAATATTAAATCCAGACAATAGACTCCCTCTAACATCTTGTGATCAGCTTCTTTCTTGGAGGATTGAAGACATTGTGAAACATCATATATACTGATTAATGAAAACCAGACTCTGCAAGTTGTTGCTCATATGTGTCCTAAAAATTGTCCTAAAAAGAGTTGATTAGAGATTCCACCATGTGGAAGTGATCCCACCCCCAAGCAAATTTTTATGGCTTTCAAAAACTACACCCATTTGGCAGTGGCAAGAAGAAGAAATTAAAGTAGATACAGCACTGAGATGGAGATGGGGATACAATTTGCACCCCCCCCAGCCACCAGAGCAATCATTCAATGAGTGGAGAAATTTCAAAAACCGCTGCCCCCTTTGGTAATCTGCCCTTCCAATTGAGAACGGAAGCTGTTTCTCTGTGTGCAAAAGAGAGAGTGGGGTGACTCACTTCTGGTTACACTCACTGCTCTCATGGGACCCCTGGAAGGTTGGTCAAGAACATATACAGACCTTGGGCCAACAAAAGGCTAGCCACTGGTGCTCCACATACTGAGCTCACCAGGGGTATGTTTCTTGAGGACAGTGAAGGAAAGACATTAGACATTGTAGGCCAACACCACATAGTTGCCTGGTTCTCACTCAGGCACTCATGATACCACCTATTTAATCCAAAATTTGTTAAGACTTGCAGGCAGTTACATCCACACTCCTTAAGATCTAACTGTACAAAACAAATTGCTACCTTTAATCTTTCAGCCAAACAGCATTTCTCACATGACTGCCCTCAACAAACAGAAAGGTGCTGTAATGTGCATTCTCAACATGAGCAGAAGCAAAGAGATGAAAAAAAACCCCCAGCAAATATTAACCAAGTGCCTTTAGTCCAAAGAACTCCAATTACTTGCTACTTTTTATTCAGTGTAGTACAGCAAAAAGGGGGGAACTGTTAGTTCAAGGCTTGATCAGCAGGAAATCACAGCAGGACAGGAAGCAATGAACTGAACTTGCAAAAGTGCAAGAATCAACCAAGATTATCCCTGCTCCAGAACTACACCACTTCCTTTACTTGTACAACCTTCACTACTTCACTTACCTGAGAAATCCAACAGGAATTGAGGCTTCCATCTCTCCAACAGGAGAACACCAATAAAGCCCATGCTGAGGAGGAATAGAGGACGCAATGAAGTGGAGGAAAACAGCCTGGAAAGTTACAGGGACAAAGACATAAGTTAAAAGAGGCCATCTCACACTCACTCATTTCACAGAAATTGCTGAAAAAGTATCTGCACATTTTACCCCATTACTTCCTTTCTAGGAGGGCTACAGATTTACTTACTTACTTATGAAAGCTCAGTATCTGGGGCATCAGTTAAAGCCTTTGCAGGTGCCTTGGCACTCGTCAGTGGCACTTGATCTAGGCCGGGCACAGGCAAACTTGGCCCTCCAGATGTTTTGGGACTACAACTCCCATCATCCCTAGCTAACAGGACCAGTGGTCAGGAATGATGGGAATTCTAGTCTCAAAACATCTGGAGGGCCGAGTTTGCCTATGTCTGATCTAGGCCATATTGTGCCAAATGCTAGAGTACATTTCAAAGTTTTCAAGGTCCAAGTCCAACACTATAGACCAGTGTCCTATACAGTCCTATACTTAATTTGTTCTGGAGGTCTGTTCTTAACCTGAAACTGTTCTTAACCTGAAGCACCACTTTAGCTAATGGGGCCTCCTGCTGCTGCTGCATCGCCGCTGCACGATTTTTGTTCTCATCCTGAAGCAAAGTTCTTAACCCAAGGTAATATTTCTGGATTAGCGGAGTCTGTAACCTGTAGCGTATGTAACCTGAAGTGTATGTAGAAAAGAATAAGGAACTGGGTTTGTGCAACCCAAACTTGCTTTGGACCACCACAATGGTTATACCCAAATTGCATTTGGTCTAGCAACACAGTGCTTGGACACAAGAAACTGTGTGGTGTGAAACTATGCCAACGACAACCAAAATGTGTAAAAAAATAAGATGGAACTTAGGAACCACCAAACCATATACTCACACATCCAGCAGTAGAGTTGTACATATTTTGACAATTATTGGTGTTGTTGTTGTTGTTGGTCGTTTAGTCGTGTCCGACTCTTCGTGACCCCATGGACCAGAGCACGCCAGGCACCTCTGTCCTCCACTACCTCCCACAGTTTGGTCAAACTCATGCTGGTAACCTCGAAAACACTATCCAACTCATGCTGGTAACCTCAAAAACACTATCCAACCAAAACACTATCCTCTGTCGCCCCCTTCTCCTTATGCCCTCCATCTTTCCCAGCATCAGTGTCTTATCCAGGGAGTCTTCTCTTCTCATGAGGTGGCCAAAGTACTGGAGCCTCAGCTTCACGATCTGTCCTTCCAGTGAGCACTCAGGGCTGATTTCCTTAAGAATGGATGCGTTTGATCTTCTTGCAGTCCATGGGACTCTCAAGAGTCTTCTCCAGCACCATAATTCAAAAGCATCAATTCTTCGGCGATCAGCCTTCTTTATGGTCCAGCTCTCACTTCCATACATCACTACTGGGAAGACCATGGCTTTAACTATACGGACCTTTTAACTATATGGACCTTATTATTGGTGTAGACCCATGCAATTGATAGCACCTTGCTACTCCAAAAAGCATTGGGCCTGACGTGATTCTATGCTGTCTGATAGAGGGTACCATCCTGCAGATGTGGGTGTATGATTTGTGATATACCAAAGTTTATTGCATCCCTTCCCCAGTTCTTTATTCTTTTCTATGCGTGTTTGACTATCATTGGCAATGGCTTAGACCAACACATTTGACAGTGTCCTGTGTTTAAAAAACTGAACGAAACACTGAACGAAAGTGTTGGGCAATAAATGAATTAATGCACTCTGACAAAATATACTCTTCTGTTCACCCAAAGCTTATTGTGGGAATGGGATGCACACCCCTGTTCCTTTTTATTTTCTACCTATTTGAGCTATCACTGGCAGAAGTTCACATCCTTGAAAGTCTTGTATACAGCTTCCAACTGAAATCTATTATAGGCACTGGATTTCTATGCATCGGACCATGAGTGTACAGTTTAGAGACCTGTACTCTGTGTAATTAAAGGTTTAAAAATTACAGGCATCCAGTCAACTAGAAAAATGATGTTGGTGGCACCTAGTAATTTGAAATATATTAGCCCGAGCATGGCGGGTACCTAAAAAATATGCTGCTGGCTTCTTTTATGTTATGTTTTCTTCTCTTTCTAGCCCTGTATGTATTACTGTTTGAGAATTTTTCTTCTTTTAATAAGAAAATATTTTCTGGCAGGAACTTTCTCCCTTCTCTTAAATTGTTATTAAGTATTATAACAAAAAACATTTCTACTGTAGTTTAAATTAACATCTCCACAAACTGCAGTCTCTGGAAGTGTACTACCAACCCCTGCTTGACTCCAGCCTGTGAATCTGCTCTGCTGACAGTCAGCTCATTGTCTGCAAGAGTAAACAGGATGTCCCCCCCCCCCCAGCTGTATGCTGGATTCCACCACACAGGCTTGTTCAATGTTGCTGTGTGCGCAGAGGCAGGATAGGCAGAAAACAAGGAATGTGCTAGCACTACAGTTCTCATCCACTGCAGGCTTAACAAGAGCACAGCTTGTAGGGCTTACTCCCAGCCTGGCACATTGCCAGGGGTTACTACTAAGCTACCAGGCCCAAGCTGGGGATAGTATGAACCATGTGGGTTGTACACAGTGAGTGCACAAATTCTAAGTAGAAACACTCCTGGGCGAGTCTCCAATTATCTGCAGCTGCTAGTAGCAGTCCGTGTTTATCACAAGCCAAGTCCTGGAGGCGCTCTTGGCACCACCCGTGCGTCAGGGAGAGGTCTGTTTATACTTTGAGAGTGAAGAGGGAAGTCTACATGACGCTAAACCCAACCAATGTTAAGTCCCACATCCTAAGCTTGTGACTGCAATCCTTGTTAGATCAAGTGTAGAAGACACCACAAAATATGCCTCAAAGCAAAGCCTTCTTGGGTCCACCAGGGACTTAATCAATCCATGACTGCACTGTGACCAGGGGCAACAGAATTTCATCCATACAAGACCAGAAGTAGTCTCAGACAGACAAATTTCAAGGAGGGAACCCCACTACTGACTCATGCATGCAGCTTGTTCTATACTCTTCTCTATAGCTCATAGGCAGAGTACATGTGTGGCATGTAGAAAGTCCAATGTTAAGTCCCTGCTATCGTCAGTTAAGAGTCTCAGGGACTAGGGCTGGGAAAGTTTTTGACTTGCGACTCTAGAGCTTCTCTGCCAGTGAAAGTAGTAGACCATTGACCTGCTGAGCCCAGTACTGACTCCCTGTAAAGTAGATTCTTATTGCTGAAATAAGCAAGTAATCCAGGGGGAAGGGTGTTGAACTTACTTTTTTACCCCCAGACATCTGGGATGAATTTTAACAATTAGATAAGCAAAAGTTTGCTACAGGTTGGTGCAATCATTTTTTCACTAGACGTCTGGACCGAACATCCTTCCACTCCCAACGATAATTATAACTTGAGGCACCATTCTGGATTTGTTTATAAAGGATATTGAAAACTGCTCCAAAATGTAATGTTAGTGCCAAGTAGGAGCAAATGAAAGTTTCCCATGCTTTCCTATCTTTTAAATCACTCATGTCATCTCACAATTTTTGCAGATCTACACGAAGAAGCAAAGATTTTATGAGTTTCTTTGACTAAGCTTTCAGGGTCCATTATTTTAAAGTCATCTGCCTCCCTTCATAGTGCACAGAAAATTGGTCCCAGGAAAGAATATTTAGAATTGCCACTTTTCTCATACTAATGAAGAACCACAAAAGAAGGATTTACATTGCTTTTATGATTTGTTGTTGTTTCCAAACAGAAGCTTCTAGATTGCTAGAGAGTGATACCAAAATTGGGCAAAAGTATGGTGTCCAGAGATCTGCTGATTTTAAAGGTATCTAGCAGTTCTTTTTTAACTTTCAGAAGATAAGGCCAAGAATCCAAAAGTCAGATGACATTTAAAGGCCCATCTGAATTACTTTGGGGCTGCAGTAGTGATCCAGACAGTCATACAATCTTAATGCATATTCCACCCACTATCAATTAGCAATTCATCTCAGTGTTCCTTTACATTGCTCTTACTTCTGGGAGAAGTGCTGCTCTTTTCAGAATGACTCCAACTTGTGGGGGATGTCCCTGCACACCTGTGCCTCCTTTAAAATAGGATAATCCTTGGCCATGGAGGGAATTCACAACCAAATATCCTCCATTCTCAAATGCTTTATTGCTCATATCAACTTTGATCTTTTAAACATGCACTGTGTAGTTTTACCTGTTGCAAGGCCTTTCCATCACCACTGCATAACTACATTTTACCAGATCTCTCCCTTGCAACTACCACTCAACTTCACAGCCCTAGATTCCCTTCCACAACTGCAAATTTCTTACCTATTCCACTTTCCTCAATTCCTCATACTAGCCTCCCCAGTACCTTTCCCCACAATTCCCTAACCTCAAGAGACCTATTTCCAAATGTCCCAACCAAAATCTTTGCACAAATTGTATGTGTGTTTTAATTGATTTGGGGAGACCTTGGTCCAAACTCCAGCTTACTGACTTGGGCAACTGATTATTACTAAGCTCAACCAACCCTACAGGGTTGCTATGAGAACAGCCAGAGAAACCCTATACAGTGGTACCTCGGGTTACATACGCTTCAGGTTACAGACTCCACTAACCCAGAAATAGTACCTTGGGTTAAGAATTTTGCTTCAGGATGAGAACAGAAATCGTGCTCCAGCGGTGCAGTGACAGCAGGAGGCCCCATTAGCTAAAGTGGTGCTTCAGGTTAAGAAGAGTTTCAGGTTAAGAACGGACCTCCAGAACGAATTAAGTACTTAACCCGAGATACCACTGTATATGAAAACCTGAGATCTTTAGAGAAGGGAAGGGTTACATACATAAGTAAAACATAATCGCATGGGGCTATCAACTTTTTCCAGAATAATGCATGGCAGATACTTAGAATGAAACAGAATGGCTATTCCTGAGCAATCCTACCCTTGACCCACATCAGAAAACGCTACCCTAAAGGTGCCACACAGGCCCACCTCACACCAGACTGGCAATTCCTTTCCCTTAGAAAGCTTCCCTGCAGACAACTGGAAGATTATGAGGAGCACAAGCTTATCCACGTTTACTCTGAGGTAAGTCCAACGGATTTCAATAGGGGTCTACTCCCAAATAAGCACGCGTAGGAGAACAGCTCTATGTGGTATTAAATTTGCAGCAGGATAGGTGACCCTAAGCCCGGGGCTCTCTTGCAGCCTGGCCTGCTTCCTCTCGCCAAGAGAGAACCGGTCGCCCAGCTGAAACCACGTCAGGCGCATCCACGACCCCATCTACCTGCCCGCTCTACTTTCAGCCCCCTTCGCGCGGTTCCTAACCGCCGCCGCTGCCACGCACGTGAACAACACCCCCCCCCCCGCGCGCGCGCGCGCTACCTCCCGGGGCTCCATCCTGCGCCCCCCCCCCGTAGTGGCCTCCGCCTCCTCTCACCACAGAGCAGCTCCGAGCGCGGCGGCCCCGGCCAGGCTCTGCGGCGGCCTCTCCCAGACCAGCAGCCGCTGCACGGCGGCCACCGTCG
This sequence comes from Podarcis muralis, assembly GCF_964188315.1. Classification (NCBI taxonomy): domain Eukaryota; kingdom Metazoa; phylum Chordata; class Lepidosauria; order Squamata; family Lacertidae; genus Podarcis; species Podarcis muralis. The sequence continues at coordinate 85,401,845 of NC_135655.1, read as the reverse complement.
CCTCCCAGCCCCTCAGGCGCCGCCTCAGGTGGACGGCCAGAGCCAAGACCTCCTGCTCCTCCTCCTCTTCCTCCTCGCCTCCGGCCGCGCAGCCACCGGGCACCGGCACCGGCTCCCCTGCCTCTGCCGCCAGGACATCCGAGCTGCCGCCGCCGCCGCCGCCGCTCGCCATCTCTTCAGCCACCGATCAGGAAGGGGGCGGGGGAGGAGCGAGGAGTCCTCCTGACAGCCGCGGCCGGAAGCAGCCGCAGCAGCCATACAGACGCCGAGGCAGAGCGACTCAGCGATCACGTGCATCGGCCTCGGAGCGTGAAGCGGGATGTTTTCATGCGACACGCATGCGCAAGCCGCTCAGTCCCTGCTATTCAAGAATAGAGATAGGAAAAGTTAAGAGAGGCTACTATTCAGCTTCCTGCAGAAATAGAAATCCTGGGGTTTCTTCTGAGGCTGTTTCAACCTTCCGCTTCCAGGGCGAAAAGGAAAAGGCCGTCTATTGGAAAACCATGGAGAAATTATAGCTACGAGTGGGCTGCGGAGTATGCCCGCCGCTCCCTTCTAAAAAGAAAATAAAAACCAACAAAGAAGGGACGGGTCGTATTCTTTTTTAACTCAGGTTATTTCGTTTGGAAAAAATGTCTCTGTGTGTGTTTAAAGAAGGGTTTAAAACGTTTTAAGAATTGCTCTGCCAATAGTAACACAATCCATTGTCCTTATATTGCAGGTGGGGAATATGGCAGTGACAGTGGCTTCTGACAGCTTTCAGCGTAAAGGTGGAGCTAAGACGAAACATTTCTCACTAAAAATAAAATAAAATGCATGCCTCACAATACTGCAGCATTCCAGAACCTATATTAGCACAACATATTAATTAGGGCAACAAAAATGTCACAAAATGGCATGCAAGCTTTTGAGTTCTCCAGAAGTCTTCATCAGGCAAAATGGTAAACAGCAGGGTGGGTGGGAGAAAATGTAGACTGGTAGCAAAGCCACAAGGTATCTTGCAAAAGGCTTAAGATGGAATGATGCATTCGTGGCTTTACCTAACTCCCCCCCCCCCTTTCCCCTGCTTTGTTTACCATGTAGTCTGATGAACAATTTCTGGAGAACTAAAAAGCTTACGTGTTAAATTACTCATTTTTTATTTTCTTTTTTGAATAACTTTTTACTGTGTTTTATAAACAAGAATGTTATACAAATAAGTATACCAAGTTTTCTCATGTCATTTGTATATCACAAAAATAGCATAATAAATGTAGAGTAATATCTACAACATATGGTTCATTATTAGTAGTGAATGTGTAAGTTCTTGGTTTATGAATTGGTTTAAACAAAGGGGAAACAGGATAGAACAGAGTTAACAGACAACATTCAACATCACAAATCAAATGCCTAATCAGGAGACCTCTTGGTTGTGCTTAGATTTAAGTATGAGTAATAGTCATTTTTAATTACTCCTTTATGTGAATGAGCACAAAGAATGCTGGTGACTTGAAGTACATCTAATAAACTGAAGGACTGTTTTGTGAACACAGCCTAACAGAGCAGCTGAAGAAATGAGAAACAGACTCTCTTGGAAAAATAAAATCCGAATTCCTCTACTGCTGGTGTGATCGTTACGGGTGTAATATTCTCATTGCCAGGTTGCCTGCCAGACTGTGGTTACTTGTATTATAGAGGCATTGTATAAACTTCAGTTCTTTATTGAGGCTGTTCATGCTGCTGTTTTGAATTTTTGTAGGAACTAGAAATAAGAAATTGGGAACAGTAACCAACTTCAACCTTGTGCTTTGGGAAGTGGAACCAAGAGCGAATCCTGGGATCCCTCTCTCACCACTTCTGTTTGTGCAGTGTGCTATTAACTGCCTTCAGAAAAGTAAAGTACACATGTGGCTCTGGTCATATCGGAGTTTATGGCATTTCAGACACCCAATGGCTTGGTGGTAGTAGATATTAGTTCACCTATACAAGGCCAGAATCATTTTTAGCATAATATGTTGTTGTCTGATGGATGAAAAGAGAAAGTGAGACATCTCTATATCTATTACAATGCCTCAGTACAAAATATCATTGACTTCCACTGAAAGGAAGTACTTGGTAACCATGAGGAGATTCTGTTTTGGAGACAGAAGGATGGCAGAACACAAACGTGCCACAGTATGTTCTATGCACTGTCAGAATGATCACAATGGACAAAAGGGTTATCTTCCATTCCTCCCACCATTTCGATTTATGGTTATTTGTAGTGCAAATAATCAAATTGGTACATATGGGGTCCAATTTAACAAGATTTATATCCTGCTTTTTCAACAAAAACCTCTAAGCAGATTACATAAAACAATATAAAATATATATTAAAGTACTGATAAAAGCAATCTTTAAAAGAAAACAGACATAACATCTAGCACAATACAGATAAAAACAGCAGTTTTAACATAAATGTCCAAAATAAAGTTACATGTCTGGATAGGCTTGCTTGCCTAAAAAACAAGAAATACTCTCTTATTACAGGTGTAGGAAAAAAATAACATCGTGATGTGCCAGGATCTATCCTCTTGACACGCTCGCTCAAAGGACTAATTCGTATAGATGTGTTCATCCCTTGATTACCAATGTGACTGACGCAAAGCTTTGAAACGGAGTCAGTTCACTTATTCGCGGCCAGTATATCAACGATGAGAAATCGAGTGTCGCATATATACCTATGCACAACCAGTACTTCTATTTTCCGTCAAACTTCCATCTCTCCGGTTCTGTTTGAGGGGTTGCTGGGTTGCAGCAGGCGGATCCCAACCCTGCAAAGAAAAAAGAAAAAAGCCAAGTCCCGCTTCCTTCGCCGCCAGAGACGTCCATCTCGGCTGCTTGCGACCTGAGTTGGCAGGACCGGACGGAGGACACGCGCGGTGACTCATCCTAAAAGCAACCCTTTCGCCCTCCCTCGCGCTCGGCTTATTAGAAGCGGAGGCCGCAGAAAAGCCCGCCTCCTTCCCTCCCTCCCTCTCTTCTCTCCTCTCCCGCCCCAGGAAGAGGAAGGCTGCGCGGAGCCCTTTCTTCTTCCTTTTGCGGTGCGATCCGCGGAGGAGGCGTCTTGCTCTCTGGGCAGCTCCCACCCGGGCACCTGCCTACCTACCAACGGGGGCAGCAGCAAGGAGATCAACCTCGCCTGACGCCCCTTTTCACGCGCGGCGGGATGGATCTGAACGGGCTCCTGTTGGACGAGGAGGGCGCTTTCTCCCTGAGCGGCTTCCAGGAGTTCACGGTGAGCTGCTGTCACCAGACTGAACGGCACTCCCCCCCTCCCCGCACACGCCGGCCTTCGCCAGCTGATTGGGACCCCCCCTCCCCTCCCGCCAGCGAGGTGTCTGTCATTCTCCTTCGGCGGGTGCGAAGGACTTCTGTATTTTGCTCTTTGGGTGGCCACGCCCACCGGGTGCCATTCTGTGGCAATTCCTTCCCTTCGTTGCCTTGAGCTTCAAGGCACCATAATTGGGTTTTGCTGCACCTCTGTAAGCGCGGGCTGTCATCCCAGTTTACTCCCAGGCTCGGTGGGAACTTGGGATTTATTACTTCAGTGTAGATATGGCATATGCGTAGGCAATCTTAAGCAGTCCGTCTTTTCCTGGCTTTCAGCACATTGTTTACCTCCAGATGTTGTTGGGACTGCAACTCCCATCAGCTTCAGCCAGTATGCTAATATTCAGAAATTGTGGTAGTTGTAGTCCCAACAGCAGCTGGAGGGCCACAGATTCCCCATCCCTTGTTACTTAGTGGTGCAATCTATGTTTGCTAATGACAGGAGTATGGGAACTATAGAATCTGTCCAGACTGATCATCTAGAAGGGTGCATGTTGGTATGCCAAAGGGGCCATACTGATATTGTAAATGGCAACAGGCTAATTCTTTATTTGCTCAACTTTATCTAATCTTTCTTCAAAGTATGCTTGGGCCGAGCTTCCCTGGCAGTGTTAGATGCAGACTTGCTTAACTTGGTTAAAAGAACTAACTTAGTTGGTCTTTAAGGTGCTACTGGAAGGAATTTTTTTTGTTTTGGTTAAAAGGGTGAAGGAAAATCCATTCTGATTGTTACTGTACTTCAAAACTTATTAAGGTTTTTGCAGCACCCAAGTTCTGTAAAAGGCACTTGAGGGCCTGTGGTTTCCTCCCTCTATTTACTCTGGGGTTGCAGGTTTGGGGATGCATGAAAAATCAAGGGGTAATAAAGGTGTGTTTGGAAATCCTGAAAACAGAACCAGGAGACAAAAGGAAGCATGTCATTAAGGATGGCTATAAAGAAAAGGCATGAGACAACAGCACAAAAAAGAACTGCTGAAGAATGTTAGTTACAGATGGGTAGCCGTGTTGGTCTGCCATAGTCAAAACAAAACAAAATTCCTTCCAGTAGCACCTTAAAGACCAACTAAGTTAGTTCTTGGTATGAGCTTTCGTGTGCATGCACACGAAAGCTCATACCAAGAACTAACTTAGTTGGTCTTTAAGGTGCTACTGGAAGGAATTTTTTTTGTTTTGAAGAATGTTAGAAATAGTACTTTTGTGTGTGGCTGCATAGGGTTTGGTGTTTTCAGGCAATACGTGGGCCTTTTGATTGGTTGCTGACATAAAATATAAAGGAAAGCAAGTTGATAGGTTTTATCACCAAACTTACATTTGGCTGGGGAACACATAAAAGGGGAGAAGGAAAGGAAAAGAGCAGGCACTCATTCAGTCCTGCAACCTTAATGGGATTCTCTTTTCCCCTTACTGTGCTCTGCTTCCACATAACCAGTGCTTTTTTCCGGGGGGCGGGGGGGGGGGTTCCATTTACTGTATTTATTTTCCCCGATTTGAACTATAAAGTTGTGGTTTTCTTGAGTCAAAAAGAGAGTACCCCTAAACTTTTCTTTAGAAAAAAAGCACTGCACATAACAATTGGCATTGGTTGATGCAAATCTTTCACAATAACTGGTAAGAACAAAAATCCCCAGAGCTGAGAGATGCTATTCAAGCACAGACCTGGGAGCATAGAAGTCTGGAGGGAGCAGCCTGTTGCAGGAATAAAAGAGGATGTGTGGTAGTCCAGAAAAACCTTTGCTGTCTTCTTCCTTCTTGTTGTTTTCTCCCATGTACATGATCTACGGCCTCAGAGTCTGGGGATACTTCTCTCCAGACCATCCAAGCTTGTATTGTCCACCCTGAGGTGTGTTTCCAAGTCTCCTTTTTAATAATAATTTTTAAAAATCCCTTTCCACATTAAGCAGGCCTGTAATTCTTCTGAGCATGTGGACCATGCCACTTTAGTGTGGCCCTTTTAACAAAGGTACTGCTGGTGCTTCCCCAGTAAGTCCCAACCATATTGCTGAGTTTCTGACTCCGTAAAGTGAGCGTTCTTTTTGACATAAAGATGTAAATGTCACTCGGTACTATACAGTTTGGCCACAACTTTAAGGAAGGATGTGAAAAGCATTCAAATCATTTCAGAAGTGCTTTTATTTAAAACAAAATATAAGGGAAGATTGAGGGGGCTAGGCAATTTTAACTGGGAAAACTGGGGTTTTCAGCTTCTTGCTATTTAAGCAGGATAGGGTGGTATGAAGGTTGGACATTTAACTTTGGTAAGGGTTTTTTTCTTCTGTTTTTGGAATGAGTTTGGCTAGCCTATAACTTGAATAAATAAACAAATACTGTATTGAAGGATAACTGTCGAGCATAGTTGTTGAGGGTAAAGCAGTCTGGGGGTAACAGTGCAGATTTGTAGGAATAGAAAGGGGGGGCACCTGGTGGAATAAATAGGATGGGGTTTTTGGAATCTCCTCTCCTGGAGATTTTAAATGGATTCTTACTGTATGCCTTTTTGGTGCAGCTCAGTGGTTAGCGTGTATGGCTAGGTTGCCCTGCCTAAAATGGAAGCTTGTAGGTAGATATTTATAATTACAGTGTTTTCTCCTACAGATGCTAATTATACCCTTATGCATTGAATTATGAGACTGAGGTGTTGTGTGTGACTTGGGTCAGGGAGAAAGGTGGAGGTTCACAGCACCACACTCTCATTTGCCAGTTTTCTCTCAGTTTCTTCCCAGGCACCAGCAGCTGAGTGATCGGGTACGCAAGCGACTTTACTATGGCTGGGATAAAGAAAGTGCCCTTGATAACCTCTCAAGCCCAGTTGCCGGTGAGTTTGGCTTTCAAAGGGGTCTTAAAGGGAGGGGATAAGGGTGAAAATCTTCCTTACTTTCTACTCCACATCACCACCTCCTTACCATCCTCGGTACAAACGACATTCAATTGAATTGGATACAAGCTGGGGAAAATACTTAAGAATTTGACTGTATAGTTTTCCTATCTGCGCTTTTTGGCATTTTGATTGATTGTGGTAGAAGTTTTTCGGAGCTGAGATCTCTCTTCTCCCCTTGCTTCCCTCTTTTTCTCTTTCACATAATCTGGAACAGCACTGCTCACTTTCCCACCACCAAGTTTGGTTGCTATAATGTGTTCTTCTGCCATAATTCTGCTTGGCTCTAATATGGTTAATTACTTCATTTCCTGCTTTGTTCATTTGTCTGCATTGTTGTCCAATTAAACACTCCAGATCATTGAAGTGGTGGAATGTTGAGTCATGTGCCAGAGAACTGCTGTGTGAGAGAGAACAAATATGTGTGAATACTTCATAGCTAGGAACAAGCCCTTTATTTAAAGGTGCCCTGAAAGGCGGGGAGTGGGGGCCAGCATGGACAATGATCAGGGATACTGAAACTTGTAGTCCAGCAACAACTGAAGAGCAACAGGTTGCCATAGGCCTCTGGTTCCTAAACACCTCTATCATTGCTGTAGGCCTCTTGTACTTTTTAAAATATCCCATCCTCCATTTGATGAACGTTCATGTATACTCTGTTCTTCTAGTAAGATATCCAGAGTGGTATACAATGATTTCTTCCCATTTTAATCTCTAGTATGAGCTACCAGAGGTTTCCCCCCCACCCTCAAGCTATCTTGCAGCTGTGGCTGGTAATTTTATTATCTGTTTGTGTATGTATGGGTAGGATGGAAATAATGGATACTAACATACAGCATGAACTTCTGAGTGACTGACTCAGTAGATTCCTTGTGGTTGCTAAGAGACAAGTATTTCAGAGGCGGAAGTCTAAAGTTGGCCTTGAATTGCTGGAATGAATGCATATATGGTTGATCTTGTCAAGTTGCAAGAAAAGACACATGGGCCATGAACAATGCTATCAGGGACAAATATCATCAAGGACAAATAAGACATCTGTATACTTCTACAGTTCCAGATAGGTGTGTTCAGATCTGGGGAAAACCAGGGCAAGCTGTCTAGTCTTTCTATCCAGGTGTCATATTCTTGTTGACATAACCTTGCTTCAAAAAAATGATTTTCCAAATGGATGTTGCATCTTTGGAGATGAAATTGAACCCCCCCCCATAAGACTCCAATCCCCCCCCCCCCCAGGTTTTCCATTTACAGGCACCTTTCTTTGCCAGGTTGGCTACAGAGGGAAGCAGGTATTGTCTGATGAAAAAGAGATGGTGCTAAACTATAGAGTATGACAATGACTTGGGGGCAAGGGGTTCTGTGCACTGAGTTGAACCCTGCTGTTTTCTCCTTCCTAGATATTGCTGTTGAATTGCTCCAGAAGGCTGCTCCCAGCCCGATTCGCAGGCTCCAGAAAAAATATGTATCACATGTCTCCCGGTACGGCTCAGAAATTATTTTCTGTTTCTTTGTTGCCCATACAGAGTTGTTTCCTGTTCTGTGGACTTGGGGGGGGGGTGTTTTTTAAACAATGCTTCAATTTGTGCAATTGCATCCCTGCTGCTTTGAGGATCATTCTCATAAAAGGCAGCATATGCATTATTGAAATATAAAGTTATATAAACATAATAATAACTTTGTACAAAATCAGCTTTTCTATTAAAAAAACAGTTGGGAGAGGAGGAGGGAAGCCTTAAGTTAGGAAACACCCTCCCTTTATGGGAATAGCAATAGGTGGGAAGAAGTTTGAGGCTGTTGCCTAGAGTGGTTGCAGAGGAGTTTTTGATGAAGTACTAATTTCTTCATGAAATAAATTGAATGCTAATTGAGGACAATTAGAAAGCAGCCTGTGGCCTCTTTGGTGGGAGCTCATAGAAAAATGAGCTGGGGTGGATATAAGCCTAAGAGATTTTTCCCTGGTTGCAGGGAGGATCTGTGTCCTTGCAAAGCCCTTGCAAAGGCAAACATGAATTTTCTATGCCTGCAGCACCTTGATGGCACTTAGTTGATCCATTCTCATTAATACTTCCAAGCCTCCTTAGCTGTGTTTCATCTTTTGTGAATCTGTATGGAGTTTGACTGCAGATAAAGATGTTGGGATTGTGCAGTATCCAACTTACAGTACATATGACATATGGATGTTTAAGGATGGTTTGTTTGTACAACTAGAGTGGCCCCAAGAATGGGCAGAGTCTTGATTTCTTTAAGGTGGGCTTTTCAAGCTCCAAAGGTTTCTGGGCTATAGGTGATCTGCTTTACAGATGAACTTATGATGGAGTGCTTGAGCGGTTGTCTCTTAACCTTTCATCCTAGGGAGGCTTGCATCTCCCCCTGCTCCCTGATGTTGGCCCTGGTTTACATTGAGAGGCTTCGGCATCGCAATCCTGAATATCTACAGCAGATCTCCTCCTCTGACCTCTTCTTGATCTCTATGGTGGGTACCTGGGTTGGTTTAGAGCAGGGAAAGCAATGGTTAAGTACTAAGAGATTGTTTGGCCCAAAGATCTCTGCCACAAGGAGCATACACTTTTAATGCTGGAAAAAGGGTCCTCTCTTTCTTGGCAGTGCAGCTGCCATATCCATTTTGAACCTCCAGCACTTCAGAAAATTTGCTTGCCTTCCGTTCCTTACACTACAACTACAGGAGCCTGTGGATCCCCATCTTGAAGGTGCTGTGATGTACCGTATTTTTCGTGCTATAAGACGCACCTAGTTTTTGGAGGAGGAAAACAAGAAAAAAAATATTCTGAATCCCAGAAACCAGAACAGCAAGAGGGATCTTGCTGTCCTGGCTTATGGGATAGCCGCGCACAGCTTCTCCCGGGCAGGGGGATGAAGGCTTCCCCTGCCCGGAAGAGGCTGCGCACGGCTAAGGCAGAAGCCAGGACAGCAAGTGGGATCGCTTCTCCCTCCTCGGGGAAAAGCCCCCAAGAGCCGCACACACACTCCAAGCGGCTCTTTAAAGGGAGTGCTGAGCAGAGCCTCCCACCTGCAATTGGCTCCATAAGACGCACAAACATTTCCTCTTACTTTTTAGGAGGGGGAAAATGCGTCTTATAGAGTGCAAAATACTGTAGTTGCTAAAAATGCTGCTCATGAAATACTATTTGAATTTTTTGCCATGGCCCTGAACTTACTAGGTGGCTTTTAAGCAAGCTGCTAATCTCTGAGGCGCTGGTTCCCATTTGATATTATCATGATCTGAATGGTTTATAAGGATCCACGAGGAAATTTATACAAAGTGCTTTGAATAAGCTGGTCCTGTGTAAATGGAAACTGTTGTCTTCTCTTTCCCCTGGGCCATAAACTTCAATGTAACTTCCCTGATCCTCTGTAACTTGACTTCTATCTTTTTCTTTTTGATTACAAGTCAGAGGTTTTCCTGCCATAGGCCCCCTCCCACCAAACCAGATATTTGCCTTTTGTGAATAACTGGCTCCTTGTCTGTCTAACCTGTTAAAAACTGAGGGTGTTGAATTCTTCACACTGGCTGTACAGACTATGGTCTGTACAGATCCCTCTCTCCTTATTACCTGGGAATCTTGGTAAGCTGAGGATGGGGTTTCCCCCATCCTTAAATGGGGCAACTGATTCCAGTAGGAAAGCGGGGGTATCTGTCCCACCTCTGTGGGAACTTCACCTTGTGCCACTCTCTTAGTGTCTCTCCTGTTGCTTTCAGATGGTTGCCAGCAAATACTTATATGACGAAGGAGAAGAGGAGGAGGTCTTCAATGATGAATGGGGTGCCGCAGGCAAAGTAGACGTACAGACCATGAACACACTGGAGATGAATTTCCTCAGTGCCATTGTAAGTCTGCTACATCTACCATGTCAGGAAGGGAGGGCTGCTGGGGAATTTTCAGCTGAAGTTCAGCAGAATGTAGACCAGTCACTGTGTTTAGAAGGGTGTGAGAGCATGTTGCTTATAATTTATATACTGCTTTTCTTCGCAGCCTACAGTATGGTTCACAACAATAAATTCATTAAACAATTAAGTAATAAAACTCTTTAAAATGTCCAAAAAAAATATCTAAATTTACTAGTACAATCAATAAGAGAGAGCAGTGGTGAAGTGATTAGTACAGTACTATTTAAAAATGCAGTTACACCAGATCAAAACCATCCACTAAAACAATTTGTGTAGAAAATAATGGTTTTAACCTGGTGCCTGAATATTTCTGTCACTTGACCAGGGTGGGCATTGAGTATTGTCACTGTTGTAGAAATGTTGCCAAACTGGGGCAGGGGGGCCTGAGTGAAAAAATATTCATAGGGTTGAACTTACCCCAACAACTTCTCTTGGGAAGCTTGGGAAGCTTCTTCTATTAGATATGGATAGTGTGGTGATAATGGCTTCGCTGACCCTTCCCACTCCTAATCTTCCTGTAGAGGGATCTGCCCTCCCAATAGGGTAACTGCGTATTCCATGCATCATTCAAGTAAGATTTGTTACCTTGAAAGTGAGTGCATAGGAAGAGAATTCTAGTTCCCTGGTTTAATAATTCCTGTTATTTTCTATAGGATTGGAGCCTCTATACAGATCCCAAGGAGCTTTTTGAAATGCTCAGCTGGCTGGAGGGATGGTGAGTACTTTTGCTTTTTCAGGATGGCATTGTCCTTCTGCAGCTGGCATAGAAGAAGTTTTTGGGTTCTCTGTTCTTTCTGGGTATATGCAGTTGCTGCTGTCCATTAGGAATAGGCTGAACATGGCCTCAGAGTACCTTTCCACATGCCTCTCAAATACCTGGATTGGTTTCATTAATGTTAACAATGTTCCCCAGGGCAAGAATGGTCCCATAGTCCCTGATCACTGGCAGGGGCTCATGGGAGTTTGGAATTGAGCAGCTTCTAGAACACAACACATTTAGCTACCCCTGCTGCAGGGCTATCCAACATATCATCCTGCTTGCTGTCTTCTTTATGTGGCTTTGCAGCATAGGGGATAGCAGTAATGGGCATCTGTGTGAGTTCTTAAATGCTTCCTGTTCATGGTGCAGAATGCTGCCAGGATACAAGGTCTTGAGACAAGAACTTTATTTCCTTATTTCCTTTCCTGCAGTGTGGCTGAGAGGCAGGGCATCTGGCGTGGCTGGTTCACTTACACTGACCTGTGTGTCTTAATGGAGCAAACACTGTGGCAGCAGGCACTGGGGCATTTCTACCAGCAGGTGGCAAAGGTAAGGCAGGCCAAGCTAGGCCCAGCTTACTGGATGGGATGGGGGTTGGGGAACAGAGAGCAGCTATCCTATGTGGGTCCAGTGATGCTGGAAATGAATAGACTCTCAGTGCCAGGGTATGGGGTTTGTGCATGTTTGTGTGAGAGAGACGATAGACAGAGACTTACTAGATAGGACCGGATATGCCTCTATGCAGTGTTATACTGTTGGCTGATAATTAGTAAATAACAAATTTACCCTTTCCATTCTAGGCTGCTTTTCAATATAGGCCCTTTAAGTAGCTCAGTCAAACAAAAAATCTGCTGGAGACATACAAAGCAGCTAAAACAACCATAGCATGGCTAAAAACAGCAGATATAAAAATCCCAAAGATGAGCAACAGAACTAGCAGCATTTATTCATCTAGCCTAACACATCAGTGAATCAAAGTTTTTAACGTATTCATTGAATAGAAAAAGCAAACAGGTGTGCCAGTCCTCCCAGGGTTGAGATTACACAACCCCGGGTGCCACTATTTATTATTTTTAAAAGGTTCAGCCAATCTGGTCTCACCAAATGATGGAATCTGGATGAAAACCTATTCTTCTGCTAACTTGTACCCTCCTATCCACACATGTGCTAGGTAAACCAAACCTCTGCCTTTGAAAAGGACAGTGTTCAGGGCAGTGTTCTTACCAGTGTATATCTGGTTGCTGCTGTGAGAAAGTGGGACACTGGGCTGGGTGGGCCTTTCACAGGAATCTCATTGAGTTCATCTATACGTGATCTCAGGTGGATTGTTCCAGGTGGGGCAGAAGACATGCTGCATACTGACATTTGTCATCTCTTTTCACAGCTGGCTTGCATTCTAGGTGTGATGTACCTGACAGGTGTTGCTGCTGTCCTTGCTTCTACTGCAGTGGTTCATCACACTATACATGTGAAAAGGGCCAGTCCTACTGAGTTTGCCAGCACCAGGGATGCTCTAGCTGCATACCTGCCTCTCCCCTCTTCAGCCCAGCATCTGGATCATGGCTTAGTGCTACCTAACAGCTCTCCGTGCACAGGAGCAGAGAACAGAACCATTCAAGGAGAGAAGCAGCAACAGCGGCAGCAGCATCAGCATCCAGGAAGTAATGGTGTAATGGCTACAGCGCTCTACCTGTGGGGCAGCGTCCTTAATGTGTTACCTTATCAGCCACCAGCACCCACCAGTCCCTTGCGTTGTCCACACTGCAGTCAATCCACCACCTGCGTGGCAGCCAACCTCACAGTTTGCACCCACCCTGCTCCACAGTTGGCCCCCTTTGGACTTTCTGCCCACTGCACCAGCTGCTCATGCTGGGGTTGGCCTCTTCCTGTGTCCTCTAACTGCAAAGACTGGCCTGAACCTCTGGCATTGAAGCAGTGCCCCTCACAGGCTGCCTTGGAGCTTGGGAGGCTCAAGGCTTTCATGTTCCCTAGCTAGGGCTGCAGGGGAGGGATTGTAGCTTGGGCTTGGGGCTGGGGTGGGGGCACCTTGATGGGAAATGCTTTGGGTGTCTGGAAAGTGAAGGGCACAAGGCAGGAAAGAGTGGGAAAGGAGGTACCTATCAGTCTGTGCCCCACTGGATGTCAACTTCCCTTTCTGACTGCAGGACTTTTCTGCCCTCCAAAATGGTCACTTTGCTTAGGGGCCACAATGAGTCTTCTGGAATGATGCATCCGATCTTAGCTGTGGAAGGCTGGGTAGGATGAAGGACTGAATCAGCGAGGCCTGGGCCTGTTGGAACCAGTCTTCTGCTACAGCTGAGCCATTTACCTGCCTGAAAGGCCTGACTATATAGTTGTCTGGCTATATTGAGTAAAACCTGGGGTGAATTCACACACCTTGGGAGAGCTAGTATAGGGCACCATGAATGGCCCCCTAGCTTGGCTCTTGTTGTGTGGGAATTTGCCTGGGGCACTTGGAAGTAATCATCTGTGGTGACTCCCTATCATGGTGAAAAATACCAGCAATTCTACGCATTTAGGCCACTAAGTGATTGCTACACAATTAACATTACTTTGGCCTGTGCTGGCCTACCTTGCTTTCCTTTATGAAGACAGTGTCCTTTGCTTTCTAAGAGCCATGCAGGACTAGCCTGGAGTTTTCTTAGCCATACATCTGAGAAGAAAAGGGCACTAATTTGCAGGGGGAGGCTCATGGTCCATTAGGTCAGGTCAGTGTTTTGGGATCTCTTCTTGTGAGTGCTTGACTGCCCCCTCCATTTCTTGGGCTGGGAGGGGGTGGAGGGATGGCGACCACTTCTTACGCCCTGTTCCTACCAGCACATTTTTGCTGTAGTTTTTTCACTATTTCTTGTAGATGGGATCTCTTCTAATAAATATAGCTGTTGATGTGCAACTGTCTTGCCTTTTCTTTTTTGTACTAAACCCCAAGCTAACTGCTGCCAGTTCCCTACTAGCTTCCCTTTCTTTGGAAACAGAAAAACCTGCAGAGTCACAGTGAGCACAACTTGCAAAAGTTTTACGGTGTATGAAATGTTTGGCGAAAGGGGTGAAGTGCTCTTGCGGTTGAGCCAGGACTGCAAATAGGAGCTGGGTGGGTAGCCGTGACCTAATCCCTCAGCCTAACCCACCTCACGATTGTTCTGAGGATAAAATGGTAGAGGTGCATGGGGAGAACCTTGTATGTCACTCTGAGCTCTTTGGAAAAAAAACCCCAATATTAAAATGTAATAATAATACAAAGAGAACTGAAGCTTTCTGCGAGTGGGAGTGTTGGAGCCACTTCAAACATTACAGTGGTGGTGTATGCCTAAGATGCTTCCATTGTCCATCTAAAAATGTAAAGTGTGAGCAAGAAATGCATGTGATGCGTATTATGCAGGTACACTCAGGCAGGGGTCTCCATAGCTTGTATGTGTGTGCACAAACACACACACAGTAGTAATCCTGGCATTTGTAGCTGTCCAAAATGGCTTTTGAACTGTAAGAGGGATGGAGCACCGATTTTTGCCACCAGCATTGAGAGAAGAGGAATTGTGCTAAAAAGGCCATACAATTCCCTTAAATTTATATTCTAACTTTCATCTGTTGTGGAACCCAGTAGAGTGTACTTGCAGTTCCCAGATGGTCATTCATCCATACACTGACCAGACCTACTTGGTTTCAGCAAAGTAATCTTTTGTTTTTCTTTTAGGATTTTATTAAGTAAACAAGTTCAAATGCTGACAAAACATACCTGCAAGGTGGTAATATTCAGTGCCTTCACATGATGCCCCAAGAATGTCCCCAGACCAGCTTTAAAGTGACTAGTCTAAGCTCTTTCCCACCCAGATAGTTCTTTCTCTTAATTGTTTTAAGTATGGTCTCTGTGAGAAATAATAACATGCAATAGGTCCCTTTTATGCAAATAAGCAAGTGCCTAGGCATGTTTATCATATGCACACTGCCCCTTGGTTATAGATGGCCAACCACAGCACTATCCCTTGCTGATACTGTCCAATAGGTCAGGCGTGGTCCACATAAAACCAGCTTGCTGTAGTTTAACCCCTGCTCAGTCATGCCTTTTACCTCTCAGCACTAGTGGTGAGTTACTGGGCAAGCCAAGTTAATAGCTAACAGGCTGAGCAACTGTGGCCTGGAAGGGCCAAAGGTGGAAGTTCAGATGCCCAGTGAAGGGTGTAAATAAAAGAAGGGGAGGAATTGGAGATATACTCAGTTGCTAGGTCACTTTCCAGCACAAAGGAAAAAGACAGACATCATGAACAAAGTCAACAGGGCTTCTAAAAGCATCCTTCCCCATGCTTGTAAAGGGCCAAAATTTCCTCCCTGGCCCCTGATCTGCTTGTTGGCCTTGCAGGTGAGTTGGGTTGCTTGGAGTGGGTGGGTGTAGCACAACACCCAAGCAGTGGCGTAGCGTGGGTTGTCAGCACCCGGGGCAAGGCAAGTAATTTGCGCCCCCTAACCCGTGGATTTGCGCCCCCTAACCCGTGGATTTGCGCCCCCTAACCCGTGGATTTGCGCCCCCTAACCCGTGGATTTGCGCCCCCTAACCTGTGGATTTGCCCTAACCCCAGATGTTGCGCCCGGTGCGCCCGGCCCCCCCTGCACCCCCCACGCTACGCCACTGCACCCAAGAGGAAACATATTCCGCAAAAAGGGTGTCACAAGGCTCTGTGTTGTGTTTGCTGCAATGCAGACAAACATTGCAACTCTGGAGAATCGCAAAAAGTGAGGAGCATCTTGTGAAAAAAAGAGCAGTGATGAACCAGTGGTCATCTCTGATGCAATATATGCAGGAATGTGATTCCAGGGTTTGGGCTGTTTTTCATTAAATCCTGACCTGCAGATACTAGGTAAAGTTTGGAACTGCCGATGAGGCAGAAATTGGTGTTAACGACTGTACTTTGATGTGGGTCTCATTAAAGAAAGTGGCAATGTATGAGTGGCAGCAAAGCCAGCATCTGAAGCTCTGGGAGTGACTGAGACACACTATCGGGCTTAAGTGTGTTGTGCCATCTTCTAGGGAAGGGTGAAGGTGCTCACAAGGCCATGGCTCAGACCGACTTGTTGTTCCTTCCTAGCATCTCCTGGTCCAGGTATCTTTTCTCTGCATCTTTCACTTTTTCTTCATCGCCACCCTCCCCGGCAAGATGCTGAATGGTACTCCATGTTGGAATGAACTTCTAGCATGCAACCTTTTTGCCTGTGGCATAGCCACAGCTTTTCAGTGTGGATTGGGAACCAGGTAAGCCGGCTCTAGGCAACCCTTGACCCATTGGAATCCCACAGCCTTGCTGCCTTCTTGGTTGGGGAGTCGGGTGTGGCCTTCTATTACTAGAAGTCTAAGCAGGGACTAGTATTCTGGAAAAAACAAAGCTTCTAGTTAGCAGCTCCTTCCCTTAGGCTTTGTCCATTCCTTGTAGCAGGATCTCCCCTTTGTCTTCCCTGCAGGTTGCCGCTGGTTCAGGCTCCATCTTTTGAGTTCCTTATCCCAGCCATGATACAGACCCAACATGTGGCTCCCATTCTCCAGTCAAATGGAAATAGTGAGTTATAGGCAAAAGCACCCAGTCCTCTTCCAAATACCCAGCCACCAGCACAGGACACTGCAATCACAGGGCAAGGATGGCAAGGTCTCCTAATGCCATCTCTTTTGAGTTTTGGATCCAGCAAGAATGGGAACCAGCCATCGGTGGCTGCTGTTTTGTTGCACAGTGAATACTCACGTCTTAGTGCTGAATCCTATGTTCCCAAAATAAGCACAACCATCTCTTGTTCGATTGGGCAGACTTAGGTGTGTAATTTGCCTTTCAGGATCAGAACAATTGCTGTCAAGTCCAGCCTTCTGTCCAACAGTAGTCGATCACATGCTTCTTGAAAAGCTCACAAGCTATCCTCTGCTGCTTTTTTTGCCACTAGCTTTTGATGATTAAAGGTGTACTGCCTTAGATCTTAGAGATTTAATTTCACTGTCATGGCTAGCGGTCATTGACAAATCCATGCTTCCACAGATTTAGAAGCCTCTCCCAATGACAGTGTAGCCACTACCACATCATTTAGCCATGAACCTTGTATATTACATGAAGTACTTCCTTTAGTCTGTTGGTGACCAGTATTGTGTGAAAGAAATTTCTCTACACATTCTCTCCAGTTCTTTTACAATTCCTTGCTATGTTCTCCCTCAGTTGTCTGTCTGTCTAAATGGGAAAAACACCTTTCAGTCTCATCCCCTTGTATACAGTAGGTAGTCAAAGGGATGCAATTGTCAGTGTTTGACACCAGGGACTGGTTTCAGCCCTTTGTCCTTGTTTTCCTCCACTACATATTCCTCGAGAATCCTTGCTTATCCCTCACATCAGCATTCCATTCAGAAGCAATGACTTCTGCAGATTAGTTTTTAAAAATCTGAAATCTGCTTAACACTAACTTGAATTCTGGGATCTTCCTCTTCTCCTCATTGTATTCTTAATTTCACTGTATTCCCAACTCATTTATCTGTCCCTGCTTCCCTTTCAGGCACCAAGGCCCCTGACATATGTGCTGGGCCAGATTGTGAAAACTCAAGAAACTGGGATCAGTTACTCCATGAGGTTGGCAGCTTTGATTGGTTAAACCCAATACGGAGAGGCTGGCATCAGTGGTGGTGGGGTACCAGCTTGGTGGGTGTGCTAAAGTCATGGCAGCACATGGCATGTTCTGTTGCCACCATAAAGGATGGAAAGTAATTCAGCATCATGCTGCTGGACTCTGCTCTCAATTGCTTTGGGGTGTCTCCCAATCCTACCATAGCTTTCCTACCAGCTCTGCCTGTGCCTCTCACACCACCTTGCCTGCATGAAAAAGAATATCCCCGAGGAAGCATGTAACGGAGGCCTATAGTAACAGGACTGGGGGGACCTATTTCAACCTGGGGGACACATGCCCTTATGGGTGGGGTGGTCACATGCTAGTGGTCAGTGAAGCCAGAGGCAAAAGTGGATGGAGGAACAAATGCAAATTTTACCTTTGTAAGGCAGCTGGTTTCTACACACTCTCACACAACCCTCCCTTGTCCATCAAGGCAAGCAAGAGGTATTGTGAGAATTTGTTTATTTTTACATTTAACACCCACCCGCCCACTTTCCTCCAAGGACCTTAAGGGAGTGTACATTTTTTTCCTCCCCCTTTTATCCCCTGTGAGGTAAGTTAGACTGTGATTGGCCCAAGGTCACCCAGTAAGCTTAATGACTGAGTGGGAATTCAAACCCTGGCGCTGGGCCTAGTCGATCACTCTAACCACTTTTCAGCCCGACAAGAACACACCAGAAAAAGGGTGAAGCAGGGCCAATGAGGGGTGTCACCTGGGGAGTGGTAGAGGGTGTGGTGTGGCAAGAGTCCTGAGCATTAGATAGAGATGCTTGGAGGCCCACATCTGGCCCCCAGTCCTAAAATTCCACATCCCTGTTTTGTAACTTGACCCTGTTCTGCCTGCTTTTCCCCTTCCAGGTTTCAGGTGCAGTGCTGATTTCTGCTCTGGTGCAGGTGGCATTGGGGATGTCAGGTGCCTGTGGGTGGATTACCCATCGCTGCGGACCCATGGTTCTGGCCCCAAGCCTTTCTGTCATTGGACTTTCAGCATACAGACCTGCTGCTCTTCTCTGCTCTGAAAACTGGGGAGTCGCCCTGCTGTAAGTTCAGATTGCTGACTGCTAGCTCTCTTCAAAAGACCAGCCAGCTCCAGTAACTGTGCTTCATGCCCTCTCAAAAGGAGGTTGTGAAGGGAATGAATGAGGCATATTGGGCTGGAATTGAAATTCAGACAGTCACCAACTTTCTCACACTAAAATTGCCAGATTCAAATTCAAATCTAAGCCAAAAGTCTTAAATCCCACAAAACCTAAGGTTCAAACCAGAGACGTGTCAGCTGAAGGGGGTGGGGGAAAGGTGGCTTTCCTATATTCTCATTTTACTCCCCACCCCATTCAGGAGCCATTCCCCAATGATGAAAAAGTATAGGGCTTCAAAACTTGAGGTCCTCCTTATAGGATAAGGTTACATCCACTCCATAAAGCACCATACCATACCATACCATACCATACCATACCATACCATACCATACCATAAAGAAACCTGTGAAGTGCATTTTACCCTGCACAGATCTACTGTTCCCAACACCTTTAACAGACTACCGTTCCCAGGAGTCCCTGGGGGAAGCAATGTGCTTTAAATGTCTGGTGCGGATGTGACGCGAGTTGTGTAGAATGTTTTAGATTCTGGAGTAATTTGTTTAATATTTGTTTCTGCTCTAACATTAGTGCTGGGATGAGAATCCCAGAAAACACTGTTCATTCCCAGAGTTTTCCCAACAATATTTATTTTATTTATTTATTACATTTATATACCACCTTTTTCTCCAAGCTACTCAAGGTGGTGTACATGGTTATTTTCTCCTCACAAAAACCCTGTGAGGTAGGTTTGGCAAAAAGATGGTGGCTGGTCCAAGGTCACCCAGTGAGCTTCATGGCTGAATAGGGATTTTAACCCTGGGCTCCCCGGTCATAGTCCCTGTTAGCTAGGGATGATGGGAGTTGTAGTCCCAAAACAGCTGGAGGGCTGAGTTTGGGGATGCCTGCATTAGGGCATGGAAAAAGAACACTGGGTAGTACAGTGGTACCTCGGGCTAAGTGCTTAATTCATTCCGGAGGTCCGTTCTTAACCTGAAACTGTTCTTAACCTGAAGCACCACTTTAGCTAATGGGGCCTCCCACTGCCGCCACGCTGCCGGAGCACAATTTCTGTTCTCATCCTGAAGCAAAGTTCTTAACCCGAGGTACTATTTCTGGGTTAGCGGAGTCTGTAACCTGAAGCGTATGTAACCCAAGATACCACTGTATTGGGGAAAGGAGTAACTACTCAACCGAGTAACCTTTTGGAGCAGAGCTGTTCTCATGGCAGCTTTTGGGATTTACATATTCTCTGTGTTAGGACCAAGCACCCTATATTCCTAGGGCAGTGCTTTGCTGAATATCACTCATGATCTCTTTTTAGGCTTGTGTTGCTGTGCGTTTTGCTATCCCAACACCTGGCTTCCTGCCGACTGCCCATTTGCCAGTGGAGCCAAGCAAGAGGGCTAACTATAAAATCGGGCAGCCCAGCCCTGCACTTTTTTTCGGTATGATTTAATGAACTAACAGTACAGCCAAACTTGGCTCCCTTCTCCACTATCCTCTTCCCCTTCCCCTGTTATCTCCCACTCCCCAAATCTCCAATATTTCCAAAGCCCTGAGCTGAGAAATATGGCACAGCTTAATCCTGTGTCCTTTGGCATTATGCAGATGGATCCAGGGACAGCAAGAGGGGCAGGTAGGCAAATTCTCACTTTCAGTCTTGCATTCCTATAGATTCTGCTGCCCTTCTCTGGGATCTGGCTTGTCTGTGGGATGCTGAGACCTGTTCCAACCTCTTGGGACGTGTTGCATCCTTCCACACACCACTTAACCCTCACCAATAGCACCCTGCAGTCCCCATGGCTCAAGCTGCCTTACCCAGGTAATAAATGCCTTAACAATAATTTGCCCTTTCATTGGCTGAATGGCTGGACTTCACTTCTCGTCTTTTCTATCTCTTTGTCCTGCAGGTGCACAGGGCTGGCCAGTACTTAGTACCCGTGCCATTGGCATTGGTGCTGCTATGGGTGTTACCGCAAGCGTAAATTCTGTGGGCTGCTATCTGCTGTGCAGCAAGTCCTTATGGGATCCACCCCCACCACAGCATTTGTGCAACAGAGGGCTCTGTACTGAGGGCCTTGGCACCCTCCTGGCAGCTGTGCTGGGCAGTGTATCTGGAACTGCATCCAGCATGCCCAATGCTTGTGCCAGCAGACTGACCCAGGTAAGAGCATGGGTCAAGATCATGGATTCCTTTATGTAGGTTCAGAGTAGGCACTGAGATGTCCCATGGATCACTCTCCTCCACCAACTGGTACATGAGCTCCCATTTCAGAGATTGCCTTAAGTCTTGCCTTCCCCCATTAACATCTGAAGCTGCCTGATGCTGAGTCAGAGGCAATTGGTCCTTCTACCCTAGTATTGTTTCCTCTGGCTGGTAGTGGCAGCAGCTCTTCTAAAGGTCTTGTTGTTCAAGTCTTGTTGTTAACATATAAAACCCTGAGCAACGCTATACACGCACAATATTAATTATCTGGAGAAATTCCATTTGTACCACACACTACAGCAGAGATTTCCAAACTGTGTGTCGCGACACATTAGTGTTGGCTGCCGTGTGTATGTGTGTTGTGCGAACGCTCCCCATGCTCCTCCCAGGGCTGGAAAGGGAGTGGGCTGCCCACCGGTTTCCTAGAAAAACTGAATTACTGTGTCACAAAATGATGCATGTCTAAAAAGTGTGTCACCAACATGAAAAGTTTGGAAAGCTCTGCCCTATAGAATGCGTGGTGAAGTAAGGCAGGGAGACCTACAGTAAGTGGAACCAGAACCAATGATAGGAAGTGACAACTACCATATCTTCCCATGTATAAGACTATATTTCCCCCCAATTTTTTTAAGTTTAAAATTGGGGGGGGGGGGTCGTCTTATAGACAGAATGTTTAAAATATTTATTTCTTAATTTTGGGCTAAAAAAATAGGGGTCATCTTATACATGGGGGCGTCTTATAGACAGAAAAATACGGTAATTATTGTTTTGTCTCCATCTTGCTCCCTATTGAGTTCTACAAGAGGCACAGACTAGGGAGGGGGAGGGGGGCCAATGGTGCCACCTCCTAGGCTGGTTGTAAGAAAGGAGGCGGGTGAGGGTTGGCTAAGGGAAGATTGAGTTTGGTGGGGCAGTGCCCCAAGTGCCCTAATGGACCAGCCTCCACTGCACATACAGAAGCCAACTGGATGGATGGTTGACTCTTACTTCAACCCTGGGGATAGGATAGCATCTTAGAGGACCCAGGATAGGCTGTGAGATAATAGGAGGGTAAAATGTTACCATGTGAATGTCTTCCCACAGAGACTGCAGTATGAAGAATAGTCTTTTCTCATCTATAGATTTTCCTCCTGTTTTCCTCCATCCACTACAGTCCCCCACCCTGTCCACTAGTCATCCTGTAGAATGCAGAATGCTCTGTGGGGTACTATGCCTGGAGAGACCTGAGGTCATGGGTTTTCAAGGTTCCAGTCTCATGCCCTGTTTCCTACATTCAGGCTCCCTCATGCCGTGCAGTGTGGATCAGTGCGTTGGCATGTGTACTGTTGGGGCTGTCTCCTCGGCTCATGGGAATTCTCACCACCATCCCTCTGGCAATTCATGGTAATAAACACTTCCTTTCCTTTCCTTATATCTCTGTGCCACCTAGCCAGCCCACCCCCTCCCCGTTTGGGGCTTCTCTCACTGCTGCCTACTTTATAATGTAAATTGGAACAACCATTATCTTCCACTATTATGTAAGGCATTGGCTGCCCTAGACATAAATGAGAGTCCTATGCTCTTTCCATGGCGACGTAGTTTTAAATGAGTTTAAGTTCTCAGTCAAGGTTATCCTTGTAAATGATATTTTACAATCCTAAAGGATGCCATTGCCAGCCAACAAATTCTATAACCTAGAGCCAGCCTAGTGTGGGTGCACTTCCTGGCTACGTTACCAGTTATGCATTGCCAAAAAGGACAGCAGTTTTCATAAGATGTTGTTGTTGCTGCTGATGATGATGATGTGTGTGTATGTACAAATTTAGAAATAATAGCTAAATTTCAATTTAAAAACCCTGCATCTTACCAGAGTGGGGGAGATACCAGGTGATGCTGTTTATGGGCAAGACTCCTGCTCTATTCTTATGGTTACTCATATTTAAGTCCCTCTCCATTCTTTGCCCTTTCCCTTTTCCAAAGTCAGTTCAGCTACTTTGTTATGCTTCTTTCTCCCTTGTTATCCTCAGGAGGAGTGCTATGTGTGACATACAGCATGGCTGTGGGCACCGGTGTCTCTTACTTCCAGTACACAAACATTGACTCGGGCAGGAACATCTTCATTGTGGGCTTCACTATGTTCATGGGTCTGCTGGTTCCAAAGTGGCTCTTCACGGCACCAGGGTCCCTGGCCACAGCCACAGGTGCCAAGAGGGGGGCAGGGGCTGGCATGCTCAGAGCTGTGGTGAGAAGAAAAGCTTGAGACTGCCTTCTGCAGGAAATTCAGAACCATAACAGGGCCCTCATGTTGTGTCCCTGTCTTGCAAAAAGCAGCTAGATCTGGGTGCGAGTAAAAACTGGGGGGTGGGGCCATTTTTAAAGTTTTCACAAACATTTAAATTTCCAAAGCTATCTGGACATTTTTGCACTTTGTGGAGTGTGCCTTTTTGGTTCTTTGCATCCCCTATTTATTGATTATCTAAAACTGATTAATGAAAAGATAATAATAATAATAATCTTATTAGTTGTACATCAATGTTACACTGCACATTATTTCATTTTAAGCCAAATATTTTTATTTGCATGATATGTAGGAAGTACTTAGAATCATAAAGAGGAAGGGCTATGTCAGACTCTCCAAGTGTCCCTATTTTCCTCCTCATATGTTGAGCTTCTCTAGTAGACTGGGGGTGAACAATATGCTCGATTACTCATTTCCTTCCAAGGTGAGCTAAGCCTGGCAGGACATCTTACTCTATTTAATCTCTTCATGCATTAATTAGACTTAAGCATGTTGGTTATCCCACACTTTCAGCATTTGGGTGGAAGCTTTTTTGCCACAGAAAATTATTTCTGACCCATTCTAGTTACAATGAATAACTATCTGAGGTTCTGTTGGATAGACTTAGGGATGTTGAATGCAAGGTACCACATTATGGCATTTCTAAAATAACTGTGATGCTCTCTCTGCAGGTTGTGTCCCTGTAGACCTCTTCCTCCTTTCTCTGTTGATGGTTCCTGCCTTTATAACTGGATTCCTATCCTTTTTCTTAGAGAACACAGTTTCTGGTAAGGAGGAAGTCACCAGTTACTTCGTTTTGATAGTTTTACTGTTATCCCTCTCTCAGTGCTCAACTCCAGATCAGTGTCTGCAGTGGGTCTTTTAATTAGTTGTAATGGTATTTCATTATTATAGAATAATCACTGCAGATAAGAATTGGTAGTGTCCATGTTTGCTGACATGCTGACCATAGATACCACTTAGACCTGGGAAACCTTAAGGGATGGCAGCTGTTATGGTGGGAATTCTTTAAACATGGCCTGATTTGTAGTAGCAGTTGTTACTACAGTGACTGTAAGCATTTTGGCACAGGAACATACCAACCTAAAACATTTCAGTCTCAAAGTTATTTTCTTACAACATCCTAGTGATATATGGGGGCATTACGTTGCTTCATTCCCTCACCAGATAAAGTACGCTTATCTAAAGTGGGGAACAAGGCCTTCTTGATTGTGATGCCCCCAACTATGGAACTCTCACCCAATAGAGTTTAGATTATTTATTTATTTTCTTATATGTTTTTATTCCTTTCATTTTCATTTTCATTAAATTTTAAAATGGGGAAAAAATAACAGCCATGAATAAGAATGGTTAGACTGGGAAATATGCCACATTTGTTCCATTAGACCTTTGATATATTTTAATTCCTTCCTGCTCATGTTTTGGTATTATTGCCTTGTTTTACTGCTGTCTGGTTTGATAGTTTAAAACAATCCACTTTAAATAAATTACATAATTTTGCAGACTGTGTTGGGGAGACCGTTTTGGGGGCTGAGAGGTGGTATGTACATAATGAATGAAGAATTATGGTGGTTATACCGGTTGGACAGAGATACTAAATGGCTGCAATCCATATTCTACAGTACATAGTTCTTCTAAGTTGTCCTGTCATTGTTATTATCAAGGCACCCTGCAAGAGCGTGGGCTGCTCAACTACTCATCAGCAAGCAAACCAGAGGCCAGAGAGAATTCCCTGCAGCAATGCAGAAACGGCTCTGCACAAAGAAATCAGCTGCCTCTAGTCCTACAAAAGTATCCAACACCTTCATGGCGTAAGGGCTTTCCTTTCTGTTTCCTCTGTCCCTTGGGGGAAAACAAAGTGGAGATTGTGAACACTTACCCCCTGGAAGAATTGCGGCATTCAGAAGAGCAAACCACAGATCTGCTGCTGAAACCAGAAACAGTGGTGCTGGAGTCAGAACTGGAGCTGGAGACAGTGCCAAGAGCCTAACATTCCACAAAGGAATTTGGAGAATCATAAATATGGCAGACCAACAGCTAATGAGATGACCTCTCTATGCTGATCTCTAAACAGAAACATTATTCAAGGACAGGTACTTGAAAATCCATCGGAGGAGTCTGGTTTCAGACAAATATGGAAACACATCTGGAGACCATGCATGCTTCTACAAGTCTAAAATGGTTTCTGCAGCATCACCTTTGGGATTTCTCTTCTATACCTTTGTGACAACTTGCATTAAGACTTCCCATTTAATGTCACTGCGTGTGGGAATGAAACTATCCCATAGCAGCATGCAAGAACTAGGCCTGCATTACTGTAGCATGCCCTAGGGAAGCTAGAGTAGAGGATGAACATATTTTCTGTACTTCTGCCCTTTTGTTTTTAAATGTATCACCAACTCAACTCCAAGTGAATAACTTGCCTAACACACTTTATAACCCAGGGCTACAGTTTCCTGTTGGGTACTGTATATTTCTTAGTTTAATAAAGTGGGACTCTCCTCCTTTCATAGGAGGGAGGGAGGGAGCTGTCATGAATCCCTCAAGGAGGCTACCATTCTTTAGCTGACCATGACCCGCTTTCTGTGTCAAGGAGATAATAGACCTTTGGTGTCACCCTCTTCCAGAAGTATAGAGATGCACTGCCAGGGGTGGCATGATCTGTTTTGCCACTTAAGGTGAAACAGGAAGTACTGCCCCACCCTGCCACCTGTCCCGTCACCTCTGCCACTGTTGCAGAAGCAGCTCTGCAACATCTTCTGCAGTTTCAAAAATCGTTGAGATATTGCCAGAAATTGGCGCCAGTGCTGGTGCTGCTTCTTCGCTGACGGCATGAGCTTAGCCAGGATTTTTGTTGAGGGAGGCAGGAGTTTTTAAGGGGGGCAGAACATGATTCGTCAGTTATTGTCTTACTTGATTGGGGGGGGGGGCAGCTGCCTCCTGTCCTCCCTCGGCTATGCCCATGGCTGGGGGTGGAGACAGTGGGGCAAGCGGGGCACTGCCTTGAGAGCTTCTGCTGCCTAAGATGGCAGCCTCAGCATTCCTCCTCCCCAGCAATGGCTGGGTCGGCCCTCTGCTATACATAAGCAACCTGAGGAAGTGTGCATGTAAAGATTCTCACTAGTCACACCTTTAGAAAATATTACGTGCACCCCAGTTCTCTGGGCAGTGAGGGCCACCGTGTATACAGTAGTTGGGTTTTGTTTCCCTTGAATGAAGTAACTGGCAGCTCATTGGCATTTTGTGACATGTGGTTTAATCACACATATACCCAGGTTTGGTAAAGATGAAGCTGAACTCTAACAGCTGCCCTACATTAATTGAGTAGTTGGATTTCTGAGGAAATTGTCAGCATAATGAAATCCTTAGAGAGGGATCCTACCCCACTTTGCCCTTTTTTCAGTCTCAATGGGATATGAATAAAAAAACCTGCACTCCTTTCCTGTTCACAAAGTTAATTTTAGTAGCACATTCTATAACTGGGAATGGGGATGGTGCTCAGAAGATAACCTATTTTCCCAAACCAGAAAATCATGTGGTCTACCACCAGGCTTCCTTGATCTGTGGTAAGGTAGCAAAGGCAGATAAAACACTGGCTTGGTAAGAAAACACCTTTAGCTGAAACATCAAAGGCTTGAATACTATGCCACCTGAATAAAGTTAATAAATGCAAGCAGAGAATTAGAGGGCAGAGCAGTACTACACAACAGGTTTTCTGTGTCACAGACACAAAAGTTGAGCATTTTTTGCAAAATCTCCACCCAAAATGGTGTTTTTTTAGGTATTTATAGAAAATTGCTGGAAAAAATCACAGCTTCCAATATGGACTGCCATACGCCTGGGTTTCCCCAGACATTTCAAGCGCTTTTCGAAAATTCTGCCTGGATGCCATCTTAGAAAGATGAATCCAGGCAATGTCTGGGAAATTCCGGATGTATTGGCAGCCCTATGCTCCACTGACATAACCAGGGCTATTAGTCAGCTGGAATTCACCAGAACCCAGTTCCAGTACCTCTCAGGTGGGCACCATTGCCATTACAAGAGAACAAGGTTCATGGTGAGTTCCAACACCTCTTTTTCTAGAAAAACAGCACTGGACATAACCATCATTCTGTTGACATAGCTCCTGCTCCACTAGCAGAGAGTGGCATTTAAACTGCTTCTAAAGGCCACTCAGCTAGCATAACTGGAGTAAAGGGTTGACCCTAAGATATATGCAACACCATAGAAGATAACAGGGTGGGCATATTTTGAAGAGCAAAAGAGAGAATGCTATGATAGCCATTCAAATCAAATAAATGCAATTTGTCTCAAATTTTACCCTGGAAAAACAGGATGGATCCTGCAAAAAGAGGACACATGGCAACCCTAACAGAGGCATATGAAATACCAATCTCCTACTATGTAAAGCAACCACATCGGCAACATCATTTAGAAGAGCAGTGAAAACTTAAATTTTGCTATGTGTTTTATGAATCACCTGTTAGTTTTATTGTTGTTTTTCAGATAACGTAGTTGACTGTTGTTTTTGTTTTGCTGTATGTTATTTTGGGACCATCTTATTGAAAAGCAGTCTATTGGTGGGAGTGGTGTTCAACCTGTTCTTGAGGGAGTGGTTCTCCCTCACAGTGGCGTAGCGTGGGTTGTTAGCACCCGGGGCAAGGCAAGTAATTTGCGCCCCCTAACCCGTGGATTTGCGCCCCCTAACCCGTGGATTTGCCCTAACCCCATATGTTGCGCCCAGTGCGGCCGGCCCCCCCTGCACCCCCCACGCTACGCCACTGCTCCCTCAAGGACCAAACTCATGGCTGTCACAAGAGGCGGAAGTGGACTCTAAGCCTCAGCTCGCCTTTTACTAACTTAAGCTGATATTTTAACCCTACCAGACAGGGATAGCCAGGCTTCAGTTGCTCATAGGTTTCACACCCCTTCAAACAGCAATGTAGGCTGCAGTTCTTGCCTCACTTTTACCTGCAAGCCCTACTGAATTCAATAGGACTGAGTCAACATGTAAACTATTTTTGTGGGGTTTTTTGTGTGTGTTTTTTTACAATCAAGCGCTGTGTGATTTTTACGAAATAAATAAATAGACAGACACAATTAAGATAGAATAAATAGGTAGACACTGTTAGGATCGCAAAGTCTTATTGTAAGCACCCTGAGGCAGAGAGCTTTTCGTTTTCGTTTGGACACTCTTTTGAAACGCCATGTTCACTGAAAGTGGCAAATATAATAATAATCTGTCAATTGTGTTATTTATATTCACATGATAAACAGCATTGCGTTTTATATTGCCACGGATATTTGGCTCTTGAAGCTTCGCTCTGTTTTTACTGCGATACTTCAGGAGCGGATGTCGCGCGCGCACCCACACGAGGGAAACTCCCCCGCTTTCAACGGTCGCCGACGGATTTAACGTAAATTAAATAGGTGGGAAACGGCTTCTGAGGAACAGCAGCCACAGGAGAGTTTCCGGCGCCGTCTGAATCTCCTCCCCCTTCCTCGGCGCGGCCTCACTTTCCTTGCTGTGGGAGCCGGAGGTCACGGTAAGGCGGGAACTAAATGGAGACAGAAAATATAATAAGGTTTTCCCCCAGCCTGTTTTCTACCGCTGCCCCAGTTACCTGAGGGATGAAAGACGGGAATTCCCGTCTTGGCCTAATTCCGGCCGGCGGCAGGCAGGCATTTCCATGACTACATCATCCGGCATGCCTTTAGAGACGAGAATGGCACGCTGGGAATTGTAGTTTACATGTGCTGTACTGGTCAGCGAGGCTATATATCGTGTTTATACCTATGAGGGACGAGGGTTGGGCTTGGAAAGGAGCTTAGAATTTCGAAGCGCCAAAGGCGGCCCTTTCTCTCCCGGGCCGAGCAAAACTGGTTGTGGGAGTGGAGTCGGAGCAGCAGGGCTGTTGTTGTTGCTAAATGCCTTTGGGTTCCGCCTTTTCATTGTATGACGGTGCTGCCAGTAGGCTTCCCCCTGCTTTTCTCTCTCTCTCTCTCTCACATTCACTCACTCTCTCTCTCTCACACACACTCTTCCTCCCTCCGTTATCCATTTACGCGCCAGCTACCGTTGCTATTTTTCTCGCCCCTATTTTGCCTTTGCAGGAGAACCGACCCCGATTTTCAGTTCAGTGGGATTTAGTCAGGGTTGGTTCCAAGGTGTAGCGCTGGGCTTTCCTCAGAACATTTCTCGCCTCCACAGCTTCCAGTCACAGTATGTTAAGGTACTTCGTAGCCCGGATTCAATTATTGTTCCCCTGATTCAGGTTGGAATCCTTACCCGCGGAAAATTCCGAGGAAGACCCCAGAATTTTGAGGCTCTGGAAGGAGGATACCAAATGGGACAATGCCTTCTCTTTTTGTATTCATAGGGTATTAAGCAACAAGCCCATTAGTAAATCAACAAACATACTCTTTTTTTCCTTTTATGCTTTAAAATGTTTAATAACAGGATGCTTGCAGCTGGAGCCTCTTCAGATTTATGCAGAAGTAAGAAAGAGGTTTTGAGCCACCCCTCTGCCCTCTCAAGACAAGTACAGTCATCATAACTACAGCCTTATACAATTAATTGGGGCTAATTGATGAGTGACTCCTGAAGAACTAGATGCAGGAAGAGGGGAGCGAAAGGGCAGCAAAGCATTGACTTCACTCTCCCTCTGTTTTATCCCACGTAAGAAAAGCCCTGCTAGCAAAAGAATATTGGTTTATAGTTTTTAAGGAAATAGAGGGAATGACAAGACAGACCATAGATATCGCCCCACAGCTTGCCTTACTGGATATATACATTGCATATAATTAGACCAAAAAAGTCAAGAACTTAAAGGACATTTGTTGATGGCAGCTTTTTAAACAGTGGCCAGGTGCTGGTGAAGCCTGAAGGGAGCCATGATAGACAATTGACTTGGAAAAGTTTGGTAAATGGGACTTTGTCGAAAACCTGGCTTACAAACTGAAGCAGGTTAAAGGTCACAACTGGATAGATGTATGCCAGTCTGGTATAATTTCCATCACCTATATGAACAAGAAAGAAGAACAGAAAGCCACTGAAACAGTATGGGAAGCCTGCAAACAAGATTTGAGTGCAACAGCATTCCTTCCACTTGTGATTCCCAGCAACCAGTATTCAGAGGCATACTGCCTGTGACCGTGGAAGTAGTATATAGCCATAATGGTTGCTAGCAATGGATAGTCTTATCCTCCACAAATTTGTCTGATGCCCTTTAAAACGACTGGTGACTATCACTACGTCTTGTGGTAGCAAATTCTATAATTCATCTATGAACTGTGTGAAAAAGTACTTCCTTTTCCCCATCCTCATCTTTTCCAACATCATCCAGCAACACTTTAATCCCCCTCATCTCATGAGAGTAACTGTAAACAGAAAGGCTGCCACATTCTTCACCTAGTACCCCTCCTCACCTTGGGCAGTAGAGGACCCAGGCGCCTAAGTTAGTTAAAGAAAGTGTTGGTTCTTCTATTCTGTTCTCTTCTCTTGTTAATCTTTTGTGCAAAATGTCAACAACAGATAAACAAAATGCCTTTTCTGCTTTCCCAGTGGCATTATAAGAAGGGAGAAGTAGCTTACAATCCACCTGAGAAGAAAGAGAGGAAAAGAAACTCTTCCACATTTGGCTGCTGTGGTGTAGGTGGGTACACACCTGGAATTCTTTTCATAGCAAATCACTCCTGGTTCACATGCTCTTTTTCCAGCCATCCAGCATGTTCTCCTGCCAGTGCTGCACTGTTAGAAGCAGTATGCCTCTGAATACTCATATTTTGAAATCACAGGTTGGGAGAATGCTGTTGTGTTCAGGCTTTGCTTGGAGGTTTCCCATGCATCTGGTTGGCCACTATGAGGACAGGATGCTGGACTAGATGGCTTTGGCCTGATCTAGCAGTCTGTTCTTATGATTGAGGTTCGTCTGCCACACTAGGAATGTTACATATGCTAGCTGATGAAGGGCCAAACTTGATCTTATGTGGGAGTTCCATGACTCAGATGCCCCTCATTTTTTTCTTTCTTAAAAAATGAGGATTAGGCATCACAGAAGGGCTTCAATTTGTTTACCATGTAGAAATAAGAAATAATGTGATTAAGTGTATAAAAGTGTATTTCATTATTGTTATAGGATGGAGAGCACTGAGGACCCAGAAAACAGACTCCTCCTGCAGCCCTGGACTTCAGTCTGCTTTGATGAGTCCACAAAACTGATGACTAAGGTTTGGTTTGGAGATGCTGGCTATGCCTTGCTCCTTTCTGACCTTAGCAGTATGTGGTACGAAAAGGTAGATACTGAGGTGATACAACAGAGATCAAAGGTAAGTAAAGAATTAGGGTTGTGAAATGTGCACATGGTATATCCGCCTTCTATCAGCTTGGGCTTAAAAGAAACCTTAACAAGGCAATTCTGCACAGACAATACATTCTTGTTTGTCACTAGCCCTGTTTTGTAAATGTTCTGCATTCTTACACTGTGACTGCTATCCTATCAGTAGGCACAGCCTCCAAATCAGTAGAAGCCTCACCATCCTTCACTAAAACTAAAAAGAATCTCAAAGTGGCATAGAGGGCTCATCCACACTTCTGTTTGTCTCATGATTTCTAGTCATGGGCCTAAGAGGTTCTTTTTTTTTTTGTCCCACTGCTTTCCGTGGGAGAACCTGCTGTTTACTTCTGAATTGGAACAAACATCAATTGGATTTTATGTGAGTTGACTTTCATTCCTAGGGAAAGTGGCAGGACAAAAAAAGAACCTCTTGGACCCATGACGGGAAATCACAGGACAAATACTGTAGGTGAAATCATGGGACAAAAGGAAGTGCAGATGAGCCCAGAGTGTGATTGGGGATTTTGTGTGGAATCATCACTTTTCGTAAATTTTATTTTTCATCTAACATTGCATTTATATCCCACCTTATCTCCAAGGAGCTCAAAGTGATGTTTATGGTTCTTTCTTTTCCCATTTTATCTACAAAACAACCCTATGATGTAGGTTGGGCTGAAAGAGAGTGACTGGCCCAAGGTTATCCAATGAGCTTTATGACTGAGTGTGGATTTGAACGTTAATCTTCTGGATTCTAGTTCAATGCTCTTAATGACTTCACCACAACCCATATGCAGTAGGTGTCTGTTAGCGCTCATACTTCCATATTCCAAGTTGCCAATGAGTAGAGTTGAGTTTTCTCAGGTACAGGTTATTGTACATTGAATTTTTGGAATATGCAATATCCTTGCAACAAGGGAAAGTGCTGCAGCTCAGTGGCAAAGCATCTGTTTTGCATGCAGAAGCTGCCAGGTTCAGTCCCCAATGGCTCCCCGTAGAGATGGGAATATTACCTGTCTGAAAACCTGGAGGGCTGCTTCCAGTCAGTGTACACAATACTGAGTATCTGGATCCAATGGTCTAACTCAATAGAAGGCAGCTTCCTAGCTTCCTGACAAAACTATTAGGAAATATGTGTAGTCTGTACAAAAGCAATTTTTGCAATATTAGGTCTTCCGTTTTTATTATGTATTTTCCCCCCAGTTTTCTTACTCATTCCATATCTCTAGAGATGGGGCACAATAGAAATAAACAGGAAACAAATAAGCCTCAGATGCACACATATTTTGCAGAAATGCCTTTAGTGTGGTTTCTGGGATCTTCTGGACAGCAGGTGTGTGCACACACCTTTCAATGGTATCCACTGGCAGGGTGGGGGTGGGGAAGAGGGAGGAGATAGTGGGGAAACTCCTGACCAGTCTTCTGTGGGCATAAGTAATTTTGCCCCATCTCTTTTTTTAAAAAATATAACTTTATTGAATAATACAATCTCATTGTATTTTTTGAAATCTAATCCAGGAGCTAAATAAGCGTTTGACAGCTCATGTATCCTCCTTCCTGAGTCGCCTGCGCAGTCTGATATGTCCCCTTCTGGAAGGAGAAAAGAGCAGTTCTACCATTTTCTCCTGCCAGCTCAGCTCCAGCACACTGACTCTTCGTGTGAAGAGTGAGCTCTCAGGGCTACCCTTCTACTGGGATTTCCGTTGTTCAGCAGCACCTGTTAAGATGGTGAGTTGGCTCTTGGATTGAGAAGGAAGGTCAGTGCTTCAGTGGAGTACTTCTTGGTTTCTGGATCTTCCAGGGAAGGGATAAAGATATTTGAGTGGCAGACGATAAGAAACTCAGAAATGTTTCCTAGATCTAAGAGGATTCTAGGCACAGACCAGCCAAATGGATCAATGGAATAATTCTTAGCTATTAGCTGAGATGTTCTGAGGATATAGCTTCCCCTTCATAGTCATGGTTTTGGTTTTGGCCCTGCTTATCAGTTAATTGGCAGATGCTCTGGATCTGCTTGTTATTAATGTGTAGGATTGTGTACAGTGGTACCTCGGGTTACAGACACTTCAGGTTACAGACGCTTCAGATTACAGATTAAGGTTAAGAACAGTTTCAGGTTAAGAATGGATCTCCAGAACGAATTAAGTTCTTAACCCGAGGTATCACTGTCCTTTCATCAACCATCACCTGCCAAAAAGCAGATCCTTGTAGTAGAGTGTGAGACCTAATACAATCTGAGAATTGGAGCCAATTTCTTGAACACCTTAATGCAGGGGTAGCCAATGTGGTGCCCTCCAGAATTTGTTGGGCTCAACTCCCATCAGCCCAGGTCAGCATGGCCAATGGCCAGAGATGATGGGAATTGTAGGCCAGTAAATATCTGGAGGACACCATGTTGGCTACCCATGCCTCACTTAAGGTGTTATGCTGGTGACACTACCACCAAGCATTTAAATGGTAAAACATTAACAAATGAGTCCATAATGAATATTTGGCTGAAAGTGGGCCCCAGGTTTGAAAATATTAGACTACTGTTTTTTAGGCTGCCTGGAAACTAGAAAATTGCATTCTGTTTTTTTAATGTTTGCTTTAGTGTCTCTGGATGGCATCTCATCCTATGCCATCCTCTGCTCAGTTGCAGAGTGCTGCCTTCCTGCTCTGTATGTTTTGTCTGTCTGTTTACATAATACTACTTAGAATGTGGAAGCAGATGTCGTCTTAGGACCAGCTTTGCTCAGATAAATGCCTAAATGCTCTGCTCTCATATAGTTTTTAGCTGACTGGTTACAGTTTTGCAGTGTGTGCACCAGGGGGCACTGCATACCCAGGTAACAGTCTCTTCTGACTGGCCTAGAGATACAGAATTTAGTTGTGTTATTTCACTTGAGATTTGTTATTACTTGCATCTCAGAGAGCATGAGAGACATACTTTTAAAAAAAGTAAAATAACAGGCAGCTGTATAGAACCTAAACACCTTTTTGAGATAATGTAGCTTTCTAGGCTGTTGCTATTTCAGAAGAGCACTAGCACTTGGGAGTTAATAGCTATTTTATCTATTGCTTATGCATCATTCTGCATCACTTGTCAGCTGTCAAGTGTTTGATGGACCTTGCACTTTTAGATATTCTACTGAGTTATGCTACTGGGTTACTAACTCAAGTATTTGTTTTTTGCACTTTTATGCTGTGAAATGTAACAGCTCTGCCTGGGGAAAGCTGCCTGGGCAGGTTGATTGAGTTCCCCTATGTGGCATATCTCTTCTTTCTTCCCTGTCTGGCAGGCATTGGTCCCTAAATGTTAGAATCAGTTGAGAACTGAGTGATCCAGGGCTGCCCAGCTGCATGCCATTGCTCTTCCACATCTAATTTTAGCTTTTTCACCACTTACTTTATGTCTCGGATGGTGTATGCAACCAGTATTTTGGCTGACAGTTGAGGTTCTTGTTTCCCAAGGTGGGCAAATTTTCTTTTATTCTGATTAAAACAGAGCTAATTAGGACTTTTTAGGGAGCAAGCATATTGTTCCAAAGTCCATATTCCATGATGGCAAGTGCAGCTCAGGAATCCATAGAGTATTTCAGACCTTGATGCCATAATGCTTTGAGGGTAAATATTTATTCTGCATCTTGATTTTAACATCTCTCTTTTCAGCTACAGTGTGAAATATATGTTTCATGTGCCTTGCTTTTTCTCATGCAGCTTTCTGGGAGGTGCTGGAACAGCAGAGACTAGGGGCTCATATAGACTTGCGCTTGCCCCATGCCTAGAAAGCATGGGTTTAGGTAGTTTTCTGCTTGTCCCAAGCTTTCTAGTCACGGATCCAAACAGTTTTGCCCTTGTCCTACTGCTTTCTCCCGGAAAATCCATTCTTTTGCAGTAAATCAGAGCAAACATCATCCAGAAAAAACTTGAAAGACGTTTGCTCTGATTCAGCACTAAACATCAGATTCACTCAGGGGGGAAGTGACAGGGCACAGGCAAGTCTGGATGAGCTCTAGGTCTGAATTGCACGTCCAGCATGAGCTTTTATTTTTAAATGACCATGTTGAAAACCTTGTTGCAGAGCCCTCTTGTGGCAAACAACAAAAAAGGCAGAGAACTCTGCTACTGTAGTCTGAGGACCGTTATTGATCATGGCAGTGTCCCAAATAGAGATTATGGCACATGGCGGAGTTGTTCCTTCT
The DNA here is from genome assembly GCF_964188315.1 of Podarcis muralis. NCBI lineage: Eukaryota > Metazoa > Chordata > Lepidosauria > Squamata > Lacertidae > Podarcis > Podarcis muralis. The sequence continues at coordinate 85,366,233 of NC_135655.1, read as the reverse complement.
CATTTGCAAATATACATTTGCTGGTTCTTATAGTGTCCCTCTCTGAAGGGGATGGAGCGGAAGATAGTGTTTGGCTTCATTGGCACTTTTGTCATCCCTGTGCTTGGTTTAAATGACCATGGCTGGCACCAGGCCCTTTACTCTCATTGCTGCTTGTTGACCCTTACCCTTCTTTTCTGTGCCCTATGACAGGTGTTCCACCACCTTGTGCAGCCCCTGATGGCGATGAGCTTGGTGTTGCAGAGTCAAGTGCAGGAGCTGGCATCCTTGTTGCTCCGAAAGGATGCTGAGATCGAAGACTACCGGGAGAGTGGGGCTACTCTCAGTCGAGGTAAGGAGGGAGGGTGCTGCCTGCACTCTGCTCCTCTTTGGGACACAAGCTTCTTTCCTTCCTTCCTTCCTCATGGCTGGCACCGAGCATGCAGTCTTTGGCCATTAGCCATCCTGACCTGGATTTCACACACAGCTGCTCCAGACTATTAACCAGAAGCTTTGGGGTCAGTGCCCTGAAGGTGGAAAGAGCTGGACACTGACCAGTAGCTGAAATGCTTGGGGGCTAGCCAAAGGGCTCTTTCCTTTCCTTTGAGCATCTGGCTGCAACCCAGGAGGCTGGGGCCAGTGCCAGCTTGTAAAGGAGCTTGAGTGAAGTCAGGCTGTTCTTTCTGCTCTGTAGAAGCTCTGCAAGCATTTGGAGCAAATGGGGGCTCCACTGCTCTTGGAATCATAGAATCAAAGATCGGAAGGGACCACAAAGGGTCATCTAGTCCAACCCCCTATAATGCAGGAATCTCAACTAAAGCATCCAACCTTTGCTTAAAAAACCTCCAATGAAGGAAAGTCTACAACCTCCCAAGGGAGTCTGTTCCACCATCAAACAGCTCTTACCATCAGTTCTTGATGTTTAGTTGGAATATCCTTTCTTGTAACTTGAAGCCATTGGTTCATGTCCTACCCTCCAGAGCAGGAGAAAGCAATCTTGCTCCATCTTCTATGTAGCAGTCCTTAAGATATTTGAAGATAGCTATCATATCTCTTCTCAGTCTCCTCTTTTCCAAGATAAACATACACAGCTCCTTCAACCATTCCTCATAAGGCTTGGTTCTTCTTACCCCCTGCAAAGTTGCAGATAAGCCTACAGGTGTTCTGTTTCAGATACTTTTGGGGGTAGGGAGGGATTCCATTGCTGGCTGTTAAACCCCAGAGAATGGAAAGATTCAGATTAGCCAGACAGGGATTGGGTTGTGCCAGTGATGTGTGTTCACGGTTTAGTATGTACTCTGGGACAGCAGAGGAGGCCTTGTGTTGCCCTGCTCTTCCTCTGTACAACCATGTAGTGTGATTGATTGTCATATCATCTTAAGTGTCCCCTTTTCCCCACCCCACTTGGTAATTGCTGGGGAAAGTGGATCGGAACTTCTACTTTGGTATGGCTTGTTCTTTGCACAGTCTCTTTGAGCAGATTCCAACCACTGTTCTCACTGATTGTTTATACAGCTTGCAGATATCTGCCACTTGTGAAATGGGCCTTCACAATTATTCTTATTCTTATTAATTGAACGCATTACACAAAAAGGTATTCAAGTGATGTACAACATATATAAGAGCATGAGGTTTTATTCAACTGTGCTAAGAAGTAGTTCTGTCTGGGCAAGAATTTCTGCTTGCACAATAGAACTTCCCTCCCTTCCCCCTGTGTGCCTCAAAATCTGTTCTTGGGGTTCCCCACCCTCTGTAGCAGATCTGGGGAAAACAGGAGGGGAAGGGGGATGTCCCATTGCTCTAGCGGTAATCCTTGCATTACAGACAAATGAGTAGAATACCAAGCATAGGAAAAATACATTATAATAAAACACATTTACACAAAGCCACACACAAATCATAAAAAATATACAAAACAGCCACCAGTAACAGCATCTGAAAGTTTTGGCAGCACAGCTAACAGCAGACATTTTAGTCCATCAAAAACCACTGCTTCAATCAGACCATCCTGTGCTATAAGGGAGAAGAAATGGCAAGTTACCTTGGAAACCTAGGACAAGAATAAGGCTCTCTGCAGGTCATACATTACCAGGGTTACACCTTCCTGGCCAAGTTGCCATCTCTGGGTATCTGCTTGAACCTCATTTTGGACAGGGAAAGTTGGTCTTAGATTCCAGTTTACTTTTTTAATTATCAGGTAGTGCTAGATCTTACACCATTGGCTCAAAGAACAAGGGGTTTGACATGGTTCCTACATATGTGCATGCACACATGCATGCAGCTGTGCTTTCTTGCATTTATTTAGCTAGAGGTGGTATTTTGCACAGTTGGATCTTTTACAAAGACTGAACTCCATACATGTGACTTGTCATACCCCACTTCTATATTAGTCTAAAATGACAGGCTGAGTTGGGCCAGGGATTTCCTGAGGCACAGAGGACCGGAGATATGTTCTGTCCCCACAGGGGAGAGCTCTGTGTTCTCAGAGCTAGGAAATAGGATGTAACACAGATGTGTTACATTTGTCCTCAGTTACCCTAGATAGACCACTGACCTCAGGCCCCTTCCTGGGAGCGAGGTGTAAAGCGCTCTCTTCTTGGAGGTTTACTAGTCATTACCTATGTAGCATGGTCCTCTTATTCACCCTTTTCATTTTTCTTCACACCAACCCTGTGAGGTAGGTTGTCCCTATTAGCAGAGGAGTGGGCTGAGAGAAAGTTTTCCAGACTCCCTTGTGGAGCCTTTGTTTGAACTGGGGTTTGAACTTCAGTCTCTGGGGTTTAACACTATGCATCAGGCCATACATATTACATCATGTTGACATAGTTAGATGCAGTTGTCCCAAGGTATATACCAGTTGAACTACTCAGCGCCTAGCTGTGGACTTGACACAGGAAAAGGGTGTTGATTAATCTTTGTGTGTTCTCAGGTGGGAATGGGATAAGATTGCTTGAGTTATCTTTCAATAAGTGATATATAGCTATTTCCAAGGTAATGTAGCATCTGAAGAATAAAGAGAGCTTGTATACCTGGCCAGATTGGAGCACCGCTCACTCTTCTATTGTTGGTACTTCTCTTGCAGAACGTTTAAAGACAGAACCTTTCAATGAAGAATCTTTCCTACAGACATTTGAGACTAAGGTACAAGAATCTTCATGTTTTCATTAAGTTATTGTATAGGAGAAATTGCTTCTCCTAATTAATTTGGTAAATGGTAGTATTGTGGGCAGTAGTGACATGTACTCAGTGCTTCTGGTTGTGGTGGTCTGCCAGTGGGATATCTTGATTCTCCAATTCTTCACTGGTTTCCTTCTCCCCTTTCCTCTGGTTGGTTCTTCTTCTCCTTGAAAAGTTATACCAATAGGCATCATGAACTGCAGCTATACATGCATGAGCATGACTGTGCCATGTAGGTGTGCTTTGGTTTTGGTTAACTGTAGGCAGGTATGATTAGTTTAGCATAGGTTTGTGTAATGTTGTCTTTCCAATCTGTTGTACAGTCATGTTGTGAAGTGCCAGAGTAAATGAGCCATTGTTGTGTTGTGATAGATTAAGCTGCAGTTAGCATAATGTGTGATTGTGTCACGGAGCTTGGATTAATATGGCATCTAAGTGAGAATTTATTTAGGGCATATCTCTCCTGCAAATGTAAAACTGATTTATTAGACTACTGTGTCTCAGGGAATCCCAGGGACTGTAATTTTATGAGAGGAAGCTAGGGATCTCTATTGGAAATCCCTGTAACCTACCAGTTACCATTCCCAATAATCTCTGGGGGCAAACTGTGGCACTTAGTTTGTACTATACATTTGGACAAAGTGATGGCATCTGTACATCTGCCAAGTAATTTTTTTTTACGCCCTTCCCACCAGTGCTAGCACTGAAACTTCCCATTTCCCCTATGCAAACAATCCCATTAACCCTTATTAGCTTTTCTGCTGTTCTTGATAAAGCAGGTGTTAAGACTGTTTTCCAGTAGTCAGAGTTGAGAATCCTGAACATTCTTTATTGCTTTTATGGAGTGTACCCCTTTCCAACCCCATTCTTCCCATTTTGCCATTTTTCTTCTGGGCAGTAACTACTCCCCTCCCCCTTGCCATCTTATCTCCATGTTGGTTGGTTTTCTGCCTCTTCCATCTACTAGTTAAAATAAGCAGCAAATGAAGTCCTATGCTAATGTCAACATTTATAGAGTGCTATGCATTTAGTGGTGTCTGAAGTGGTTGGCTCTCGCTCTTAGGCCATCTTGGCCCATTGTGGATTGTCTACATTTTGTGTGTATCATTATCTGCTGATACCCAACCACCAGGGTTCTGATGTTAGTGTTTATGAGCTTGTTCTGTTTGGAGCAGGTCCCTTAGCAGCCCTTTTTTACTTATCTGTTCCAGAACATGGCTGCTGGTTTGAGCTCAAGGAGAGGTTATGCCTAAGCAATATGCACACCTGTCTGTCAGGGTTTCAGTATAGGAGCTTGCTGATTATGTATCAGAGCCCCCAGAGTTTCACCGCTCTTAACAATGTACAAGCTTGTAATTCATGTCATAGGAAGTGGCTTGTGGAATTTTCCCACGCTCCTACTCTTACCGGCTGCAGTGATTTCATGCTCTCTTTCCAATGCCACGTGCCGTGACTGAAAGTTTCTTATTCCCTGCAGGCTGAGGAGTGGAGGGTTATAGAGTAAGGTCTGTTGGCATGCACTTGAAAGAGATGGATGCTTAAGTAGTAATTGTTTTATGATAATAGGGACAGGATTCCAGAGTGCAGCACTAGAACCGGTGGGTGGATATTGCAGGGAAGCAGATTTTGGCTAAATATTAGGAAAAAATTCCAGATTGCCTCTGGAGATAATGGGCTTTCCTTCCCTGGAGATATTTAAGACACAAACTGGACTGCCATCTGTCAGATGCTGTAAGAATCCAACACTGAGCAGAAGGCTGGATTGGATTATCTCTAAGATCCCATACAACTTCATTATTCTATGATAACATTGCCACTTCCTTTAAATCAGGCCTGTGCAACTAGTCACCCACCAGACTAAAAGTAGGCCACCAGCCATGTATGGCATCCTACCAGGACCTTTGTAGCTTCTGGTTTTCCTGTCTTCCTTCTGGACAGCATTTGGTTTGGTGGGTCATACATTGTGCAGGCCTGTCTAGGGTGTAGCTGACAGCTATACTCCAGTGAATGTATAATGCTAGTTAGTGGACATCAGGGTAGCCTACTTCCAATATTTCAGTGGTAGAATGCATGCTTTCCATGCAAAAGGTCCCAGGTTCCATCACTGGAATCTCCCAAGTAGGGCTGGGGAAGATCTCTCCCTGCCTGAGACTCTGGAGAGCCATTTCCAGTCAGTGTTGTAAACAATGCTGAGCTAAATGAACCAATGGCCTGCTTTTTTTTAGTATATAGCAGTTTCCTTTGTTCAAATTCAGAGGATGAAGTTGCAGACCTCTTTAAATTATCGACTTAAGTTTGTGACACAATTGTCTGGGACACTTCCAAAAGTAAAAGTGGGGTGGTTTTCAGCTAAGTTTTCCTTGGAGTAGACCCACTGAAATGAATGAATATGACTAAGTTAGGTCCATTAATTTCAATGTGTCTGCCCTGTATAAAACTTAGTAGCTTATAAAGGGCTACTATACCAAGGGAGGAATTTAGTGTCACATTAAGGCTATCATTGCATCAGGGAAACATTTTGGCTTGCCAAAAAGAGCAATTTCTTCCTCTCCTCCCCCCACATGCTGTTGCAGGGGTTCTTCTGATCCCTCTGGACCATCTTTTTTCCCTTTTATTGAGGGAGGGACTCAGTTGTAGAGAAGTGGAAACCCCATTGCACAATCACACCCATAGTGTATACAACTGAGAGGAAAGCTGAGCTGAGAAAACAAGGATTGGTGGTTCAGTGCCCAATTTGGTAGGTGAGACCAGCTGGTGAGGGCCTGGTGCATTGAGAAATTGAAGACAAGTTGAAGAGGGTGCTGAGCATAGAATGAAAGATGTCAAGAGACTGGAAGGGCAGTTTCCCTTCAGAAGAGGGATGGATAAGAATGAATGTGTTTTCCTTTTTATGAAAGGTAATGAAAAAGAAAGAGGGAGCACCTGTTCTTTCCTGGCCCTAGTAAGAGTCCTGAAGAGAAAAAGGAGGCTATTCTAGGTGGCTTTATTTTTTTATTTTGACAGAGATTCTAATAATATGTCTTGAGGCTATTTGCAGACAGGGTTTTAGGAGTTCCTTTTGAGACTTAGATGAGTTGTTGGGCTATTGGAGAATGTGTTGATGGAGGAAGGTTAGGCAATACTCATCAATGCATGCTAATCTTTATTCAGTGCATGAATACTGTCTGAAGACCTCTACCTGTGTAACTTCTGTGCAGTCCTTAAGGGTTTTCATGCCAGGTGAGGGCAGCTGCTGTTCCCTATTCTACTTTTCTTATGCTGCTCTGTAGGAGGCTTTTTTTTTTTGGCATTTTGTGCTGCAGCCTGCTTATCGGTAGACACAAGTCTGGTCAGCAAAGAGCTATTGTACCTATAATTCCTCAAGCTGCACAGCAAGCCTGGACCTTGGTCTGGAACCACATTTGTCTTAGCTGCTCATTTGCAAGTAACTGTTGATTCAAATATAGCCTGTCCCCAAGAATATTTCCCCAGAATATTTTTGTGTACCATGGTCCTGACTTTTGTGCTGCACCTTTGTCCGTCTCTGCGCAGTTAGCTCCAGCAAACAGGATGTGGAGGGCTCATGGGTCAACCTGGGCTGGACCAGAAGGATGTGCCATCAAAATAAGCAATGCTGAAGAGGAAGATAAACAAACAGGCGGCTCCCCAGTGTGTCCGTCACTGCTGTAGCTGGGCAGGCTAAGTGAGTGATAGAGCAGGGAGTGTGGACATCTGCAGAAGTGCACCCTCCCACTGACGTCAGTAAGCACTGGGTCAAAGCTGCTGTTAGCACGACGGAGGGAGGAGGAGGGGGTTCCCTCCCCTGGATTAGGGTTAAGAGGGCTAGACAAGGGGTGCACTTCAGTGTCTTGAAAGTCTCCTGGGGATTGTGGAGGGAGGAATTGGGAGAACTGATCTGGGAAGTCACTTTGGCACTGCCATGCTTGTTGTAGGGGCTAGAAAGAGTGTGGAAGGAATGTTAGTGGCATATACATATATATGTACATATGACTTTTAATTCTTAGACTTCAGCTGCAATCTTAACACCACTTGCTTGGAAATAAGCTCCATTGATTTCAATAGGACTTCCTTCTGAATACACACATTTACAACTGTGCTGTTAAAATGATTGAATGATCATTCCCAGTGAACTATAATTTTGTGAGAGATACTAAGGATTTCTAACATCCTCAACACCTTTGCAAATTACAGTTATTTGGGGGAATCCATGACACTTATATGTTGGTTTTATACTATATAGTGGATAGATTATGATGATGATGATGATTTATTACATTTGTATACCGCCCTTCAGCTGAAGATCCGAGGGTGGTTCACAACAGAAAAATACAAAATGAGAATACAGAATACAGAATAAAACAAAAACAAACCGATAACCCCCTCCCACAAACACATTTTAAAAGCCATAGAATGTTAATCAGCAGAATGTGTGGTTGAAGAGAAATGTTTTTGCCTGGCAGCTAAAGATATGTAATGAAGGCATCAGGTGAGCGTCCATGGGGAGAGTTTTCCACATATGAGGAGCCAATGCAGAAAAGGCCTGTTCTCGTGTTACCACCCTCCGGACCTCTCATGAAGGGCCTCAGATGATGGTCGCAGGGTTTGGTTTGGTTCATATTGGGAGAGGCAGTCCTTGAAGTATTGCAGTCCTGCACCATTTAGAACTATATAGATCAAAACCAGCACTTTGAATTGGGCCCAGAAACTAATTGGCAGCCAGTATAGTCAGGTCAGGATTGGTGTAATATGCTCAAATTGTCTTGTCCAAGTGAGCAACCTGACCACTAAATTCTGCACCAGCTGAATTTTAGAGGTGGCCTTACATATAGCGTGTTGCAGTAATCTAACCTAGAAATGTTGGTGGTGATAACAATAATAAGTAATATAGACCTGTATGTTTTGGATGCTGAAGGCCCCCGTTTCAATCCCTGGTATCTTCAGGTAGGGCTAGGAAAGGCTGTTGTCAGAAACCCTGGTGAGTTAGATAATACTGAACTAGAAGGATCAATATGGGATTCCTCTGAGAGTGGCCTAAATTATTTTGTGCTGGGAAGTAGACTTGGGACAGCAGGGTGAGGGTTCTTCCTTTTTAGTTTGGGGCTGTCTCATACTGGCTTAGACGGCACATAAGTAGAAAACTCTGGGTAGGACAGTTCTGGAAAAAGCCCTGCTTCCCTGGATTTCCCAGGTCGCTGAAATGCTCAGCCTGGCCTCACCTAGCACCTGCCTGCTTGTTGCCCAGCTCACCACACTGTCATTTTTATTGGTGCTAAAAATATTCTCCTTGAGAGAAGCAGCTATTGTTTGGCAGGCAGCAGTGATCCTCCTGCATTACAGACGGCCGTGGCAGTGACCTTCACTCCGTTTGCCAGCTCCATTTGCAGAGGGAGGGAGAGGAAGCTACTGTTCCTGTCACCTCCTTCCTTCTGGGGAATGGTTTTCATTAGCAAAAGGTGGCTGTGGTTTGCAGCCTAGAGAAGCATGGGAGCTGGGTTTGCTGGGAAAACATGGCAATTTCCATGGCTGAGGGGCACCACCTGCAACAGTTGGCAAGCAAATGTCTTGTAGAATTTCTCTTGGCCATCTCCTGTATCACTTGGCTGTGAGTTTGGGATAAAGGGGGGGGGGGACTAGCTTTTAAAAATTATGATTCTACCTAACCCCCCTTTTTCTTAAAAAAAGAGTTATTAGCAACCTTTGCTAGGAAATTATCCTTGCTAGGAAATTATCCACAAGCTGAGAATTCAATAAATATTTCGATGCATCCTTCTTTGTGAACTATTATTATTTCTTGAACTTATTAGTTACTTTTAAAAGCAACTGAAAGCAACTTTCAAAAATAGTGGTACTTAACTCTAAAGCTTCCTGAGTGACTTTGGGCCAAATTCTGTCTCTCATCCTACTAACCTTCCTCACAGAGACCTTGTGAGAATAAAAATGGAGAAAAACCCTTGTATGCTGCTTTGAACTCCTAACAGGAGGGAAAGATACAAATTATTCAGACCGTAGACTGTAGTTTTCTTTATACTAACAGAGAAACAAGCAAGATAAATATGAGCTCTCAGTACAGGATGGCAAACATGAGCTAATAGGCATTACTGAAACTTGGTAGGATGAGAATCATGACTGGAATGTAGAAATTGAGGTGAATGACCTATTCAAAAGGAATAGAGGAGACAAGAGGGGAGGAGTAGCAGCATTATATGTAAAGGATGTGTACACTTGTGAAGACATCCATTTGGAAAATGGAATACAGATTGAGAGGATATGGGTAAAAATTGTAGGAGAGGAAAACAACAGTGACACTGAGGTTGTAAGCTATAGACCTCCAAGCTAGACTGAAGATTTGGATGATGCCTTCCTACAGCAGATTACCAAATAGTCAAAAAAGAAGAAATATAGTAGTGGTAAGAGACTTCAACTACCCCAGTATCTGTTGGAACTCAAACTCTGCCAAGAGTATAAGGTCCAACAAATACTCAAAGAGAAGAGTCCAAGATGGATGGGAGTTTCTTAAAGGTGAATTATTGAAGATACAAATGCAGACAATTCCAGCAAGAAATAAAAGTGGGAGGCACCTAAAAAAACTAGTGTGGCTGCATAAGGGGCTTGCAGGTGAGCTGAGATTTAAGAAGAGCATATATAAGAAACGGGAAACCATGAAGGAAGAATATACTTGAGTAGCCAACAGTTGGCAGGGATAAGGTCAAGTTTTCCTAAGCTCAGAATGAGCTCAAACTTGCAAGAGAGGTTAAAAATAATTTTTTAAAAAATCATTGGCTGTGTTCAAAATAAGAATAATAAGCAAATAGTTGGTCTTCTGCGTGGAGAAGATGGAAAAATTATACAGTATTGGGTGACAGAGAGAAGGCGGAACTGCTCAACCCCTACTTTGCCTTTTGAGAAAAACCTCAACACCAAAAGGAAAGCAATGCCCAATCTGATGATAAAAGAATAAACGATGCAAGGAAGGATCTGCAGCTCAATATAGGAAAAGAGGTGTTAGAGTAGTATAGTAGTAGTATATTCAGAAGAAGTATAGTCTAAAATGCATAGTACCACATGCTACTTCTACACCTTTAAATTGGCTCTAACATTTAGGACTGTGTGTGTTCTGCGATCCCACACAAGTACAAAATCTTTGATACTAACCTGATCATCATGGTTTGTTGGTTTGTTTTTTGAAGTTTCTAGATCCTATGGCTGTGAAAACACAGGAAGACCAGCCCATTTTGCATGCAACATTAAACTGTATGGTTTAATATGCAAGGGGGAGGAAACAGGTTGGAGTTGGGCAAAGGTAGAGCATCCACTTTGCAAGCAGAAGATCCCTGGTTCAACTCTCAGCATCTCCAGGTAAGGCTGAGAGGGGCTCCCTATCTGAAACCCTGGAGAGATGCTGCCTATCTTTGCAGGCAATACTGAGCTAGATGGACCCAGTGGTCTGACAATGCAAGGCAGCTTCCCATGTTCTATGAGTTCGCTTGTCGTGATGTGTAAACCGTGAGCAGTAAGCCATTGAATACGCATTGGCTTCTGCTTATGGCTTGTTTGAGGAGAAAGACACCACGAGCTCATGTTTGCACTTCGAGAAGCTGGAATCTGCCTTGTTTCTCCCCTGCACAGCATAGTCAGGCGCAAGGGAAGGAGCAAAATGCTTGTGTGTGTCAAATTGTAGTTAAACTGTTGCAAGTCAGACCTTGGGAAGTTGCCTTGTACCAATTGGTCCATCTAGCTCAGTTTTATCTACTGGGAATGAATTTCCAGGGATTCTGACAGGAATCATTCCCTTGAGATATTAGGGATTGAAACGGACCTTCTGCTTTCACAACAAGTGCTCTGGCACTGAACTTCAACCCAGCCTGGAAGTGTGTGGTCAACACCTGGTGAAATCTCAGAAGCGGAGCATTAAGCAATTAAGGGTTTCCAGTGGCCAGGGAGTAGGATTTCAGTGTCTTGCCTATGTCATTGTCCCACACAGCTAGCACTATTAGGCTGCAGAAGCCATCTTTTCTTTTTTCTTGTTTTTAAAAAAGCACAAAGCACACGTAGCCCTGCTTACACTTTTTCCACAAATGAAAAGATCCTACAGCTGGTCCTATATATAGGGCAAGTAGAAAAACAACCTTGGTGAAAGGTAGACTGACATGGAAAGGTGCAGGTAAGCTCATGAAATGGAACAGAAAGGTTCTGTCAATGCATAATATTGTCAATATTGTGGAAGGGTAATTATTACCTGCACCAGTGACTCAGTATAGAGTTGCCCAAGCTAGTTATGTACGGGGTTGTGTATGTATTCATGCTCCCACTTGGCATGTTCTTATGGCTCTCCTACCCCATTTGTTTGCCATCCAGGCGTCTTTCAGAGGGTGAGCCGCTGTATTTATTTATTGATTTAGGCATAATCAGGTGAGGAGGGAGTTGGCGTGGAGCAGGAACCACAGACCGTTTACCCTGGCTTGTGAGTCAGCTGGGCTGCATGCTGCTGAAACCAGACTGGGCACAGCAGCCCCTGAAATAGAGGCCAGACCACAAGCTTGAGAACAAACCCCAGTGGCAGGAGCAGCAAGGCCGCTGTTGGCTGCTGTCCTGGGGTGTACTTCTGCCAAACCTGGGTTCCTTTCTATGGGATCCATTCTTGAAATGTGGAGTGAATCATCATAGTGAGCATCTGAATGGGGTACTCTGCTTGTGTTCCTTGCAGGGTGGAGGATGTGCGGGCTGGCCAATTCTGGAGCTGGGGCAGTGGCTATTCCCCATGTGTTCAGCACTTACATCATTTAATATTTGAGGGCTTCTGGCCATGCCCCAGCTGCTAGTGCTGGCCAGGAAAGGCCTTGTTGCCTTTCTTTCCAGGGCATACCATGAATAGAATCCAGTCCTCCTACTCTTAAGGCACAAACATTCTCTCTGATGCAAGGACAGCTGATGAACTCTTAAATCTCCCTCCTTACCTCTCAATACCAGAGCATGAAAGTGTGTTGACTTTCTTGTTGTTAGATAAAGGAAAAAAGCATAGTGGATTAGATTGCAGGCCTGTACATATTCCCTCACTCCAATAAGCAATAGCTGGCCTTTCTCGGCTTAGAATAAGCTGACAATCTTATTCCAGTGCAGAAAAAGAAAATGCAGGCAAGAGGAACAAGAAGATCCTGATCTCTTGTGTGTAAGCATCCAGGGACAGATATTATTTGTGTTCTCTGCAGTGTGACATACGGGCTATGCTTCAGGGGGTAGTATGAAAATGAGCAGTCAGTGTTTTCTGTAAGGCTCAGAAATCAAAGGGGTCCTTGAGTATGACTTCCAGCAGCAGTCAAAAGGGAGAGAGAGAGAGAGATAGGTAGAGCACCCTTCTATTAGCTCTCTGCCTTTGCTTTCCTTGTCATTGATTATAACTTTCCTCACCTTTTTGCAATCTTACCAAAATGTCTAGGTAAAAACCCAGATGTCTAAATTATGTATAGAATTTGGATCTGGTGGGAGGGGCAGAATGTGCCAAGTTCTGCCTGGGGTGGATTAATTTGTAAAGAGGTATCCATGGCATGTGACAAATCAGAGCCATACAACATTTAATACCACTTTGTACTCATCTTTCTGCCAGTAATAGCTACTTGCTGCCACCTTCTCTGTGTTTGTAATGATGCTGCTTGTGTTCTTTATCTTAATGTAATGGTACAGCTTTGGATTCCTGCAGCAGGAAAACCAGTGAGCACATTTTGAAGCAGAAGGTTGGTTGAAGGCTAGTGGGACTGTGCAGGGATGTGTGCTGGGTGAACTTGGCTGGAAAAGACCAAATTGCCAAAGTGTAAAGATCTAGCAAATATGACTTCAATAATTTCAGGTTCATTGTCTATTGCCTGCCCTAGGGGGAAATGGATACAGGTCTTTAGAAATTGTTTTGCAGCAAAACAAATATAATATTGGTTTAATTTTATCAATTGGTGGCAGGCATATCTGTTGAAGTTAATTGCACTGTTTGGAAAAAGTTATTTGTCCACATTTGCTGTCATAAGTGAGTTCTGTGCTCGTGTTTGATTTTCATAGCTCTTCCATGAAATAGGACAAGGTCTGAATCAAGGCATAACAGGAAATTGTACTTCTTGCTAGTGTTTGAAACAAGAACCCCTCCATGTTGTTCTACCCTGCTTTTTGTCATTCCATTTCCCCATCTGTGTTCATTTGTATCTACCTCCTGAGACTTTATATGCACCTCTGTGGGTTGAAGGAAACACTGCAAAGAAGATGCTCTCCATATTAAAGAGGTACTGTCAAGTTGTCAGTGAATTAGGCCTATCTGTAGTGTGCTGTCCTCCATAGATGTCCTCAATAGCAGGAGACTGGGCCATTTGTGGGTTCCTCTATTTGTACCTCTACTTTTCCAAATGCGTGTGAGCTGCTCCACTGATGGTCTTGCCTGTGCGGTTGTGTGACTCCCCTACCCCATCCCTGGAATATATATGTTGAAGCCACCCAGACAAGGAATATTAGTCTGGCAGTGTACACATGTGTACAATGCATTATTATTTTTACAGCTTGCCAATATTTATTTAGAGGGAGACAGACCTGCATGCATGTACATCTGTAGTGTTTATATACTTTTACTGCTGTGATGTGTAGATGTAAATATGGTCAAGAGGTGGGTGCTGTAGTTAGCCTAACACCTCCATATCAAAGGGTGTTGTGGCTGACCAAGCTACCACTGGAGACAAATTGGCCTTCCACTCCCTTGGAACTCCTCTGGGGGATGAGAACATGTCTCCTTTCGTTGCTTGCCCAAGGATACTGACTCACCTGACTTTGCTTTTGGACAGGAAGGGTGTTGTAGGGCATTACTTGTACCCTTCAGACAAGCTGCCTGGTCTTAAGAGAATCAACAGAAGCCTCTTGTATGACTTGGTAGCCCACAGTTTCCTATAGATTGCTTAGTGACATATTAAGAACATAAAAAGAGCCATACTGGATCAAACCAAAGAGCTATCTTGTCTAGCACTATGTTTCTCCTAGTGGCCAACCAGAGGCCTCTCAGAAGCCCACAAGCAGGACATGAGTGTAATGTTTCTTAACCAATGATATTCAGAGGCACACTGGAGCTAATATTTCACCATCATAGCTAGTAGCTATTGATAACCTTGTCCTCTATGAATTTGCCCAATCTAATTTTTAAAGCCATCTAAGTTAGGGACGCGGGTGGTGCTGTGGGTTAAACCACAGAGCCTAGGGCTTGGCAGTCAGAAGGTTGATGGTTCAAATCCCCGTGACGGGGTGAGCTCCTGTTGCTCGGTTCCTGCTCCTGCCAACCTAGCAGTTCGAAAGCACTCAGTGCAAGTAGATAAATAGGTACTGCTCCGGCAGGAAAGTAAATGGCGTTTCCATGTGCTGCTCTGGTTTGCCAGAAGCGGCTTAGTCATGCTGGCCACATGATGCGGAAGCTGTATGCCGACTCCCTCGGCCAATAAAGTGAGATGAGCGCCGCAACCCCAGAGTCATCTGCGACTGGACCTAACGGTCAGGGGTACCTTTACCTTTACGTTAGTGGCTATCACCACACCTTTCGTTACAAATATACCTTGTGTGAAGAAGTACTTCCTTTTGTTTGTCCTGAATCTCCTATTATTATGCTTCCTTGGATGACACCCAAGTTCTAGCATTGTGAGAGAGGGAGAGAAAAATTTGGCCATTCCCAATTCTCCTGGCTTCACAGTAAGGTGACCAGCACATTTCTGAGGATCCGATCTGAGCATTTGACAAACCCTGCCCCCTGTCATTTGAAAACAATGAGGCAATACAAAGCCTATTTTCATATATTTCATATTTGCAATTATGAATATTATTTGGCTGTTTAGGAGATGGGAGAAGAGAAAGTACAAGAGGGCACTTAAAGTTGGGAGAGGCATCAAGCTAAAAGGTTTCTCTCTCCTGTATGGCAGAGGTGGCTAACTTTTTTTATTTTAGCTAGAGTTTCACACTTGCCCATGGCTAACTGGGCCACTTGCCTCTAGTGGGTGTGGCCATTCTGAACATACTCACGTTCTAACGGGCAGAACACCCACCCACACCCTACCAGTGCAGAGCAACTGAGGAATGAAGTTGCTCATCAAATGGTTGATCAGGTAACTAGGGAGGGAGCAATTTGCATCCTCATCAGGGTGCTGGGATCTGTCTTCCCCAGTGCTGTGTCTAAATTGGTCTCCTTTTTGCTACCCCTTCTGCCAAAATCTGTGGGATCATGGAGGTCCAGATCAGGCCTCTGAACTGATTATTAGCTCTAGGACATGCCTGCACAGGAAGCTTCCCAGGCTCCCAGCTGATGCAGCTACACACAATGAGAGGTGTTAGAAGCAGCTCAAGAGAAGCAGAGGTCTGAGGTGATATGAGATTCCTTGCACCAAAATCTTACTTCACTTATGTCCTGTTCACAAACCAGTATCTGACAATATTGATTGTGTGGACAGCCGGGAGATCAGGGCAGGCTGTATATGGGAGCTGTGGTGCTTTTATGGCTCTTTGGTATGTTGCCCTAGGAGGACACAGGGAATGCTTAGCCAATCGCATTGCAGAAGTATCTTTACAGTCATGAATTGTAAGTTTCATCTTCCAGTGCTATACATAATCACACCTGCTGCCAGGATTGGGTGTTGAATGCATACTTGTGGTGGTATCTCATTAGTGGTAACAAAGAGGCAGGTTGATGTCCAAGTTAGAACTTGGCATTTCCAGGTAGCAATAAGAGGTTACTGACCCAGACCCTGGGGAGACTTCTTCTGAGGAACACTGGGGAGTATCTCAGGATAAATGAGGACCTAGAGGAACCTACAGTCATCTCAAGACAACCTGATATCCATCCTGGACCTCAAAAGCAAAGGTAGTAGTACACCTGATAGGAAACTCAGAACTGCTGGGTTTTGTCAGGCAACTGTGATTTATTAGGGAGCTATAGCAGGTTAGCTAGTTACACAAATGATCTATAGTCTAATCGTTTTTGTTTTTCAGCATTGTAACATGAAGGTCAGTATGTTGATGTTATAAATGCCAAGCTTCAGTCAATGTTCTCATCATAATTACTTTCTGATCTGAATTGATATTTTGATATCATTGTTAAATAGTTGCAATAAAATCAGGAAATTGGCTTGCCTTAAAAATCCTCAATGTGCCTATTTTAAAAACAGTGTGGGCTTTATTTGTTTATTTTTCTTAATGTTTTCAAATCTGTGTTTGCTATTGCAATGGCTAGACTTAAGGGATAACCAACTTGCTAGCTGCTCAGTGATACTTTGGGGACTTCAAGCCATCCAAGACCAGACCCACATGTTACACCTAACCCCACCTCTCCAGACTTAGTGGCATATGTGAGTTCTCCATCTGATCTCCTATCTATGGTTTATACTGTAATCCCTGACAGCTAGCCTCCATCACAGGACTATGATGTGGTCTTTTGGGCTGCCCCTGGGATTGGGTGAGATGGGAGATGTGGAGATTCAGACCTGACTAAGCCAGAATTTCTGAGGCTCCTCTGTGCTTTCTGGGACAAGGATGGGCCCACTGGGGAGTGAGCTCTTCCAAATCCCAATCCCAGACAGGAGGATATTGGAGAAGCACTAGCCACAGACCCCATCCCTCAGAGGCCCTCCCCTCAGCCCCTTTGGCCAGATGAAATGCCCATTATTCTGCCAGTGTGCATGTGCCCAGACTGTCCCATTCTGTGACTGTACAGCACACATGGCTAAATATATATCCACATGTGGAGAGTTCAGAGGGTCTATGAGATGCTCTGTCTCTATGGCCCCTTTTCATGGCTGGTGCTAATGAGATTCGTGTCTTTCCCAGGCTGATGTTTTGTGGGCCGAGGGGCCTTTTCAACTGGATGGGCTTTGGCATAGTCATGGCAAATATTTACCAAAAAAGGGACATACCATATAAATTTAGAGTCCTGAAAATAGAGATTGAGAGAGAAAGAGAGAGACCAAACCAGAAAATACAGCCTAGTCTGTTCAAGAGCAAAGGAGTAAAAATGGAGAGATAAAAAGAGCAAAACCTCGGCAGTAAAAACAGCATCTTGGTAAATAGACTATTAAAAACCCTGCTGACCTGCTTTATGGCTTTCTTGGCTGCCATTCAGCAGGCACCGGGGGAAGGTAGCAGGAGCCGGCGGGCGGGCGCTTCGCTCCCCCCTCCAAGTGGGGCGTTAAATTTAGCCACATAATGACGGCCCTGAGGAAGCAGCCTCTTGTCGGCCACGCAGTAATTACTGCTTCCCTTATGCATTTTATTTTTCTTATTACGTTGCCTCCTCTCCCCAAATGGTGCAAGAATTGCCCAAGGGCAGTGATCTGCTGTGTGCCTCCACCAAGACTGCAGCTTTAGTGAAAGTTTGGGCAGAACCCAAGGGCAGTGCAGGGATCTCCCTGGGGCGGGGCTGGGGAGCATACATTTTGAGGCAGTGGGTTAGCGTTGTTACTTTGAGGGATGGTGGGTCACAGCACTGGATGAGAGTTCAAAGCACTCCCAGTCTACTTTGGCCTGCAAGCCCATATCCTTGAAACAAGGAATCTGGAATCCATAAGAACTGGCAGCAGCATGGATGGATTTAAATCACTACCCAAAAACCTGAGTTAAATCAGTTATTTAAATCAAGTTTCTTCATTTTGTATTTCACGTGTTTCCTGAATAAATGAGCACACTCTTTGGTTGCTGCTATAATTAAAACACATTTGCTTGCATTAAATAGAGCCTTTATACTGTACTACTAGGGGCATATTTCAAAATCTTTGATGGTGCAGCTGACACACCTTTTGTGCTACCCTCAGAGACAAGCAGCTAGTTGTGAACTTAATAGGTTTCTTAGTCCCATACACACATACCTGGGAGTAAGCCTCACTCAACATAGTAGAACTGACTCGTGGATAAACACTTTGGGGAGTGGGGCATAAAGGCAGGATATAACTGTTTCAGTAAATAAAATAAGCACACATAGGACTAGACTGAAAGGGGTGAATCCAAAGATACATGCGGAAGGTGCCTTCCAATTAGAACAAATTCTCACTAGAGCACCATTAGTAGCCTTCCAGGTGTTGTTGAACTCCACCTGCAGCATGGCCAATGGGTAGGGGTAATTGCAGTTGTAATCCAACAACATCTGGAAGGCCCCTGTTTCCCTATCCCAGCACTAGAGCTGTGGCAGGATACAAGGGGAAGATTCTGATATGTTATTTCTATATGTGCATGGACTTGGTGAACCACAAAAATGGCTATCAAATTTGCTGCAGCACTCTGTGAACACTTGTACACACTTTTTACAGCAGCATTTGCTGAGCAGTGTTTAATGGCTTAACCCTACCTTCCTTTCTCTCAGTTCCTTGTATCCAACGCATCATGTCCAGAACTTCTGAAAAGTTAATGGGGCAGATCTGTGTTTCTCCATGCAAGTAAATATCTATCCCATTTGTTTTGATAGTTATAATCATTCATAATTTGAGAAATGAACACTCTGCAAAACTCAGAGAGCATAAAATAAAAGTAAAGAATCCTATAAAGGGGTTAGCAGATGATCCTGATGGGAATCCGAATTGTGTCTCCTGGATCTTGCCACCTGTGCTTACACACCACTTCTTGGACCCAGTATGAACCTTGCAAAATGCATTTAATATTTTATCTATTATTTGACCTTTGAGGTCAAACATTACAAATATTTTTGCCATTTATCTTGAAAGAGGAGCATGGGTTCAGTTTAACAGATTTGATGCATAGGGACAGATTCACTAATGGTTTCTGTTAGCAAAAGCCCATGCAAGGACTTTCACTAGTGCAATGTGGCTTTCACCCCTCTCTTCCCTCTGTGCCCTGTTCAAAGTGGCTCTGGGGTGGTTGGAAGAACCCCAGAGCAGTGCACAGGTGGAGGAGAGGGGAGATCATTCCATCAGGCAAGTGGAAATGCTTGTGCTCACAGAGTAATCTCCTTAGCTTTACATTGAATTCTGCTCAGATACTTCAACATACTTTTAAAAATAGAACTTAGATTTATTTTGAAACCAGGTTATGCTTTCTCTCTTAAATAATATATAGTTGAAACATAAAAGTACTAGAAACCCTATCTTATTTTTTATCTATCTGAAATATATATATCATGACTTGTATCCAATTTTTGCTCTACTCAGAGCAGTTCCATTGCAATTAAATTAGCTCCATTAATTTCAGTTTGGTAGCTGGAAAATCAGCTGAAACTAAAGTAAGCACTTGGGGTGCTATCTTTACTACACAACTTCCTTAATTTTGCAGGCTGGTCATACAGCTGTTCTGTGGCCACTGCTCCACCATGAATGCAAGTGAGCTTAAATGTATGGCTTTCAGGTGAAGCCCCCTACCATTCTAAGAGAATGAGGCAAGTGATATATCAGCAGACACCTTTAGTTCTGTTTTTTCTGCTGGTTGATAATCCATCTCTGCGAAAGCTAGTTTCTGATTAATTCACTTGGAGAATAAGCCCATGGTCCTACTAGCACTGGCACAACGTGGTCGAGAGCTAATGAATTTTCTGCAGAGGTGCTAGGAAAGCATTTCTGCTTTAATTTTAACCAAGAGATAACTTGGTCAAATGCAACAGACCACAGCAGGGCAGCACCACTGCCACTCACCAGTTGTGTTCCAACAATGTTCCCATGTTTGTCTTGCATGATAGGAACTTTTCAATGCATGCCGAAAGGCCCTAGGTTTAATCCCTGACATCTCCATAAAGGGCAGGAAAAAAACTAAAACCTTGGACAGCTACTGCTAATCAGTGTAGACAATAATGAGTTAAATGATGACAAGGGCCCTTCCATATGTCCTTTTAATTGTATGGTCACGTTTATTTGTGTTCATGATGGTATTGGGTTGATTATACATGATGCTGTTCTCAGTAATGTTTGCACCTGCAATAGTTCTGGGGTGGACATACTTCCAGCCTGGAGAGACCCTAAGGCAGCTTTCTGAGTTCACAAAGACATCACAGTTCCCACTACAGTGCATCTGTGACCCAAGCTGGACATGGAAGACATTTCTGAGTTAAGCAGTTCTGTCTTTGCATGCATGCATGCAAATACAGTGAAACCTCGTGTTCTGTACTGTCCTCTCTGGGAACGATGGGTTACAAGCTCCGCTAACCCGGAAGTAGATGCCCCTTGTTGCGAACTTTGTCCCGGGATGCGAGCGGAAGTCGCATGCCAGCAGTGCAGCAGCAGCGGGAGGCGCCATTAGCAAAAGCGCGCCTCATGTTATGAGCGGTTTTGGGTTACAAACAGACCTCCGGAACAGATTAAGTTTGTAACTGGAAGTAACACTGTATTCTGTTAATGCACCCGAAAAAATGGCATTTACCTCTTTTTCTTCGTTTTCTTAAATATGTGCTGTGATCCCGTGTATTATCTTTATTAAATGGTCTTCTACTCAGACCTATGTTTTCGACCCATGTTCTGATTTATCATGTCTCTGCGGAGCTTTTAATCTGGTCTTGTGTAGTACTTGCAAACCTTCACGAGTGGGAACCCTTGCTAGCTGGTGATTTTTGTCTTTCTTTCTGTCCAGCAGGATGCCAGACCAAACTTGTTTCAGCAGCACTCTCTTGCGACTTCTGAATTCAGAAAGAAAAATAGCTTTTATGCTTTGCACCTTCCCCATGGCCAGTCTCTGTGAGCCTCCTTGGAAAAAAAAAAGACAAGGAGGGGGGAAAGGGTTCAGAGGGGAATGACTTGTGCTTGCACTGGTGCAATTGGGGGACACTTTTAGGCTGGGCAACGACATTCCAGGAAAGGTCTCATTCTTGGGCTTGTTTTCCCAAAACAAAGGAAGCAGCCTTGCATTGCTGGAAGTCGCGTGCTTTGGTTGTGCTGCCTTGTTATCATCCGATAACCTGGCGACCCTGGCGCTGCCCTTCTCCTCACCCGGCAGCCTCGGGCTAGGGGATGTGAACAGCTTCCGCACACTTGCCCTTGTGCACAGATTCACCTTCCTTTCAGTGCATAGCATAGCATGGTGTGTGCGTTACGCATGCAGGGATAGCATTAAGGAGGGGTGTCCCTGAACCTTCTCTATCTTCGCTTTCCTCAGCCCTGTGGTGATGTAATTCTGTGGACAGGCTACCATGGAAGGGTAGATTTCCCATCATGCATCAAACATCATCAAATGGCTATTTTACACTTGCAACCTCTGAAAGGATTTTATAAAATTGTGGGTGGCTATACAGTGGTACCTCGCAAGACGAATGCCTCACAAGACAAAAAACTCGCTAGACGAAAGGGTTTTTTGTTTTTTGAGCTGCTTCGCAAGACGATTTTCCCTATGGGCTTGCTTCGCAAGATGGAAACGTCTTGCAAGTTTGTTTCCTTTTTCTTAACACCGTTAATACAGTTGCGACTTGACTTCGAGGAGCAACTCATAGAACGCGGTGTGGTAGCCTTTTTTGAGGTTTTTAAAGACTTTGGTGATTTTTGAAGCTTTTCCAAAACTTTCCTGACACCGTGCTTCGCAAGACGAAAAAAATCGCAAGATGACAAAACTCGCGGAACGAATTAATTTTGCCTTGCGAGGCACCACTGTAATAGGAATGATGTTCTAATTTCACACTTGGAATGTCCCAAAGACGTCTGAAAGTCAGTCATAATGGCACAGTTCATTTATTTATTAGAAATATTTTTATACCGCTTTTTATAAAATCTCAAACCAGTGTACAGAGTTAACATTCAAAACACAACAATAAAATCATATATACAAGGCAGTAAAATATGATGTCTCTTGCCCTGTTAAATCATCCATTGATAGGTTGCTAATGATGCAGTCTCCATTGACTGAAAGAAAGCATATTTGGGCTGTGGGCTGTGGGCTGTTGATCTGACTCAGCCACAGATCTTGTTGAATGAGGGATATGAGGAGGAGATTGTTTAGCTTTATAGCTCAAATGTAGTATGTGAAAGCTGTGTGGGGTTTTTTTAATATAAAAAATGTACAAAGAAAAGCTGCATTACGCACCCTGCATAAATTATACAAATTAATAAATTGTACATATATTTATTATACATAATTTATTCTGCATCTCCAAAGGTTTTTCCTCATTCTGTAGTTAGAACACTGAAGTTTTACCCCTGCTCAGCTTCCCACTTTTCAGCAGGGAATATCTAAAAATACAAGCTGTGGCTTGTGGACTGTAGAGTAGATATTGCTCACACTTTCAAGCCAATATTCACAAGCCTTGAGTAATGGGAACTTTGCCTTATTAAAGATAATATAAACTGCTCCCTTCCTTGCTGCTCCTAGCTGCATGCTGGGGTGGGGTGGGGGGAGAGCCGTGCTGCGTTGCTGGTGGCCTTTCCCCTTCTGTGCTCTCTCGCTGGTCTTAGGGGTGAGGACAGGGGACTACACGCAGGGCAGGCGCTGCTTTGCCGTGCTCCTGGCACTGTTTGCCCCATGCTCCTGGCTGCATACTGTAAGGTTGTGAATATAAGCCGCACTTTTCATGGTCGGAATTTGGGGAGAAAGTGAGGCTTCTATTCAGGCCAATACGGTATTTGAGGATTTTATGCACACCTTGCACAATATGATTTCTGTACAGAATAGATGTTTCCAGAGCCTGAGACTCTTCAGCTCAGGCCCATGGGTTTGAACCTCAAGTTGGGCAAAAAGATTCCTGCATTGCAGGGAGTTGGACTAGGTGACCCTTGTGGGCCTTTCCAACTCTACCTTTTTATGAATCTTTGAAGCTGCCTTATACCAAGCCAGACGGTTAATCTTGCCCTCTTTCTTTTGGCTGGCCATGGCTCTCCAGGGTCTCTGAGAGAGGAGGGTCTTCTTGATGACCTCCCACCTGGGGATCAAGGCAAACGAGAGCCAGAGCATGTGTGTGCAACCCTGCCAGTCTAGTCTGTCGCTTTTTAGCTATAGTTGGACCAAGCTCACTCATGCCTTGTGCCTGCCACTAAGATTTCTGTGAGGAACTTGCCTATTTTAGGATCTCCTACAAATAGTTATCTACAACATAATGGCCTAGGGAATTTGATGCACACTCTGGATCCTTACCATGGATTTTGGTGTTCTGATCAAATTATTTTTAAGACTAAAAAAAATATCGTCCAAGAACTGTCAGAAAAGAATAGCACAGAAAGGAGGATTACCCCAACCCTATGGCACGCCCAGGAAAAGGAAAAGACGGCCAGTATGTCCTCTTTACCACAATCTGCACGTGTGCCAGTGTAAAGGAAGCTTGCGTCTGTCTATTTATTTGCTCATCATCACTTCTTACTCATTGTGGGTGTTTTTCTTTCCCTTCTCTTGGGTCTCCCCTCCCCACCCCCACACTGCTCTAGATCTGTAATTTGTTTTATGACTTTCCCCTCCCCCTCAAAATCTCTAGTTTTAGGAACTGAAAACAAAAAGTATTTTTAGCTACTCCCTGTTGAAATATCATGCTTGGTGCGTTGTTGCTATTAGTTTAAGCCTCCTTCCCACACATGCACATAAAGGAGAGTGGGGATGCGTGCTGGAGTGGTAAATGAGCACAAGGCATCTCCAATCTGGCCTTTATTGAGGTCTGGCCTGGTGTGGCACAAGAGGGATGTGCCCTGGAATGAGCCAGCCACCAGCGTGGGCCGTCCTTGTAATAAAGCAATTCTATATTTATTCCATCTGTTTATCCTTTGCCCTGTAATAGTGCAGGGAGCCTTTCAAACGGCCTTTCCCCATTTTGGGCTGGAGGGGGATTGGAAGGCAGCAAGGAATTTGTGGATATTCCAAGGACCATGTGTGCTTGCTCTCTTTTAAACATGTGCAGCTGAGAGACAGAGCCCATCTCTGAATTTGGATGAAAAGAATGGGAGGTCCTTCTGCCTTAAACCTGCCTTTGGGAGGGATCCAGAGCAAAAGGCCCTGTGCAAAACTTTTTTTTTACTTTCTTGTACCCTGCAACCCTATAAAGGTTTTTGTTTGTTTGTTTGTTTTTACCCTTCTATACAAGTTTTTCTCTAAAACGCTTTCCTTTCAGGTAATATTCTACGCTTCCATGAATCACAGATTTAAACAGGCATTTCAGTGTTTATCCTAATGTGCATTATGTGACTGGAAGATTCCAGCTAAGCCCCCGGGATCTCTGTGGTATAGTGGTTAGAGTGTCAAACCAGGAATGGAGAGGCCTAGGTTCAAATCCTGGGTGATCTTAGGCTAGTCACTATCTTTCAGCCTGAGCTATCTCACAGGGAGTTTGTGGTGATAACGTGTCTCTGTGTGGGAAGAGGCAGTGTATGCTGCCCAGAGCTCCTTCTTCCAAAGGCTGGTTATAAATGTAATAAATAATAAATTTCACAGGTAGCATGACATCCATACAAAGCCTGCACATGGACTATATAGCCAGTTCATGTGTTAGACTGGGGAAATAGCAAGAGATAGCTAAGGTTATAGGGAATGGATGTAAACAAACCTGTGCATTATTGCATTTGCTGGTTTTGGAAGCTGCTTTCTATGCTTCTGACTGCATCAAAGTACCAAATGGAGGGACTAGGAGGCTTGTGTATGAGCATGCTCTTGGAGCCAATTCAAACTGCATATGCATAGATAGCAGTGCCATAGTGTGAGAATGGAAGATGTTCATCTCCAAACTTGCAGCACCTATGTGCTTGGAAGACACATCAGTCACAGATCTGCAGTGCACATTCATGAGTGTTTTGTGATGCACACCTTCCCTTCATGCTGGGGCAAAACTTGTCTGCTATGTAAACCGTGACTGAGTTGTATAAAGTAGTTATGTTCTAGCCCTAGAAGCCCTAGAATTTCCTACATTGATTGCTATAAATGATGCCTTAAAATGGGATCTGAAACAACATTTGGTTTCTTGGATGGAAAATACTTATGTTGGTTTACCTTAGAGAATGAATAGAGCAAACAAGCAGGAAAGGAATAGCCTGAAGGTTGTTTTATCTGATTCCTTCTCTTTAATAGAAAGCATTTAAGAAATAACATGCAACCGACAAATAGATAACATCATGTCATATTTTCGATTCATGGTGTACTGTGTATATGCTATAGCTTCCCAGTGAATATACACTGCAGTCATTAAGACGTACTTGTGTGGCGAATTAGCACATCTGATTCTTGATTTCAGTTAGTGCATCTTGATTTCAGTAAAGCTTTTGACAAAGTTGCCTATGATATTCTTGTGGGGAAGCTGATAAAATACAGGGTGGACAAGATCATTGTTGGGGGGATTTGTAGCTGGTTGACTGATCAAACCCAGAGTTCTCACTAATAGTTCCTCATCATACTGGACAAAAGTGACAAGTGAGGTGTTACAGGGTTCTATCCTGAGCCCATTGTTGTTCAGCATCTTTTTAAATGGCTTGGATGAAGGAATTGAGGGGATGCTAATGCTACAAAATACAGAATCGGGATTCAAGATTACCTTAACAGATTGGAGAACTGGGCCGAAACTAACAAAGTGAATTTCAATAGGGACAAATGTCAGGTTCTACACTTAAGCAGATAGAACCAGCTACACAAATGTAATATGGGGGACACCTGGCTTGCCAGTAGTATATGTGAAAAGGCTCTAGGGGTCTTAGCGGACCACAAGCTTAACATGAGTCAACAGTCAGGTAGGTAGCCATGTTGGTCTGATACAGTTGAAATAAATAAATAAAGTCATTGAATGTCTGGTGGAAGGTGTCCAGGGTCTGCTGACCATGTGTCCAGATAATAAAAATATTGTCAGTGTATTGCAGGTACAAGAGAGGTTTGAGTGGGTAGGAGTTTAGGAAGCATTGTTACAAATCTGCCATGAAGATGTTGGCATACTGTGGGGCCATGTGGGTGCCCATTGCTGTGCCACTGTTCTGGAGGAACAGGTCACCTCCAAATTTGAAGTGGTTGTAGGTGAGGACAAAATAGCAGAGTTTGATAGCAAAGTCCACTGTGATTTTATCTGAAATGGTGTTCCTTATAGCTTGTAATCCATCGTTGTGTGGGATGTTGGTGTACAGGGATTGCACATCCATAGTGGCTAGTATAGTATTGTTAGGTAGATTGTTCAAAGATTGTATTTTCCTCAGAAAGTCTGTGGTGTCACATATGTAGCTAGGAGCACTGATGGCATACGGTTTCAGAACAGAGTCCATATATCCAGAAACACACACTGTGATAGTGCCGATACCTGAGATGATGGGGCATCCTGGATTTCTTGTTCAGTTCTTTTTTGTATTCCTGTGTGGGGTCTGAGTCCAATTGTTGTTGGTTTGTTTGTTTTTTTGGGATTTTTTTTGCTTTCTTTTCTTTGCAAAAGGTGGTATTGGAGAGTTGTCTGTGAGCCTCCTGGATGTAATCAGTTTTGTTCATGATGACAACAGCTCCACCCTTGTCTGCCTCTTTAATTATAATGTCCAGGTTGTTCCTGAGATTGTCTATGGCCCTCCTTTCAGCATGGTTTAGATTTTGTTGTAAGCGATGGTGTTTTCTGGTCACATCAGTTTGGATTCTGCAGCGGAAGCAACAGTGTGATACAGCAGCAAAAAAAGGCTAATGCTATTCTAGGCTGCATCAAGAGGAGTAAAGTGTTCCGATCAAGAGAAGTAATAGTCCCACTCTATTCTGCCTTGGTCAGACCCCACTTGGAGTACTATGCTCATTTCTGGGCACCATGATATGAGAAGGATATTGACAAGCTGGAACGTGTGTAGTGGAGGGCGACCAAGATTACCAAGGGTCTGGAAACCAAGCTTTGTGGGGAACTGTTGAGGAATAAGAGGAGGCTGAGAGGAGATAATACAGCCATCTGCAGATATCTAAAGGGCTGTCATATGGAAGATGGAGCAAGCTTGTTTTCTCCTGCTCTGGAGGGTAGGACCTGAACCAGTGACTTTGTTACAAGAAAGGAGATTCCAACTAAACATCAGGAAGAACTTTCTGCCAGGATAGCTGTTCAATGGTGGAATGGACTCCCTCAGATGGTGGTGGACTCTCCTTCATTGGAGGTTTTTAAGCAGAGGTTAGATGGCCACCTATCATGGATGCTTTAGTTGAGATTCCAGCATTGCTTGGGGTTGGACTAGATCACCCTCAGAGGTACCTTCCAACTCTACATTTCTATTATTTTATGTGGTGATCTGCACAGGGGTTGTGCTTTGTTTTCTATGCAGAAGCACTTTCCATAGGGAGTCAACTTGTTACTTTGCAAGCCATGCACTTATTTTGCAAGCCATGAGGGCTCCACTGCATTTTGAAGGGTGATAATCTGTGTTTGGATCACAAATATGTTCTAATGCTGACCTGCAGGTACCTTGTAGTTTCCAGCCTCATTGTTGACATCAATGTAACTAATATATCTATCACTTATTATATTGCTCAAAGTTCTATTGCCCACAATATCCTTATTGTATGAAGCACCCCCCTTTTTTAGTATTTCTCATATTTCCTTATTTTTTGTCTCCTACCCCCATTTCTACCACTATCTTTAAATCCTGACTCTCTTGATTATGCTTCATTCCTGACTTGCAGCTCCATATACCCTATTATTCCTTCTAAAAACATTGAACATTAACTAGCTTCATTAACCCGTGCTGGGCTACCCTTCCCCCTGTAAGTGTCTGAAGGCTGGAACACTGCTGGCCTGTTTGCCCGGGTGCCTGTAGGTCGAGTGCAATCTCTCGGTGAAAGCAACAATGTGAAAAGGCCAAATAATTCCTGGAGATACTGACGCCGAGGAGGAGTGTGACTCTGAGCAGCCCATTCACGCCTGGAATTCTATAAATACTTTTACTGTGTGGCACTAGGAAAACTTCAAGCCTTTTTATTAGTGCTGCATATAGTGTAGTAATTGTGTGTGGCTTAAGTGTGATTCCTGAGCCTTGTCTGGGGTTCATGTTCCTGGGTGTGACCCTGTGCCCTGATGATTGACAGAGGAAATCTACAGGGGGAAGGCGATAGTAGAGTGTTGGAAATGGGAGCTTCAGGGCATTTGGGGAGAGTATGATCAAGTGTTGCGGGGTTGGGGGGTGTCTCTGTAAGTTTGGTGTCCACAGTACCAATCTTCTATAGTACTCTTGCAAGAGCAACCTTAGAATCCCAAGCCAACTACACTGTTCTCCTCATTTAGTTTATCTTAAATATTCCATTTGCATTCTCTCCTTGCTATGTTCTTTCACATGGAGCCCGATTATCATTTCACACACACACAATTTCTCTAAATATCCTGTATATCCTTGCATTTGTCCCGCACTGTTCTTTTTTCTGCATCAGCTTCTGGTTGACTATGCGACTACCCTGATCTCATGCTTTTATATGCAAAGAACAAAAAGTTAACCACCAGGCTGATAGTGACTCAGATTCTGCTGGTTCTGGTCCTGTAGCAGAAATCAGGATGATTTAGGCCTTGACTGCAAAATAAATGTACATGTGCAAGAGGTTCCTCCAACCTTTCAAATGCTTTAAATGTTAGAATTGTAGAGTTGGAAGGGATCCTGAGGGTCATCTAGTCCAACCCCCAGCAATGCAGGCATCTTAACACACAATCCTCCATCCAATTTGAAACCGTACTGGACTCTGCTTAGCTTTGCAAATGTGCTAGCAGTTTTATGTTGTTTGGCTTGAAGACTGTGTTGCTGAATATGAAGCTGTATCCAACATTCTTGGATACTTTTTAGGCATTCTTGATTTAATGGAAGCATGGGGAACCTGTAGCCCTCCAGATGTTGTTTGTCTCTTATCAGCTTCAGCCAGTATGGCCAATAGTCAGGGATTGTGGGGGTTGTAGCCCAGCAACATTAGGAGGGCATTCCTCATCCTTGGTCCAGCTGTTTAACTCCCGAGTCCTCTTCAGCAGATGTAGCTGATGAGCTGTGCTTTCTTCCCCCCAAGTAAGCTACACTATTGCTCCCACCATTGAGTATGAGCGATACTTTTTGCTCTATCCCTTATCGGTCCCACTGGGGCTGTTCTCACCTGCAAGACAGCTGTGCAGCTGGCATAGTCTGGCATGACTTCCAGACACATCTTTAGGTCTGGTGCAAATAATCCCATCTGTGCAATAGACACTGATCATTTTGGTGCCACCTCATGGAGAGGTAATCAGTGTAATGGCCTTGTTCAGGCTTTGGGTTAGTTCTTTATGGTGCTGTCGGGGGGCGGGTAGGAAGGGAAAGTGGGGAGGAGGGGTTGTTGGGACTTCCCTGTTAACCCTGGCCGTGTTATGGAGCTTTCTCAGTTTCCCTGGAGTGGATATTGATATGCTCCCTCGCCAAGAGTAATATTAGGACTTCTTACTAGTCTTGTTGATATTTCTGCTGCCTACAGCATCTCATCCATATTCATGAATCCACAGAGTCTCATCCATATTCATAAGCCTTCATATATCTATGAGCGCGTACACAAGTGTGTGTGGGTGTGTGCGCTCACCCTTCTCACCTGTAAGGCACATACCAGCCCACAAAGTGACTCTGTCAGAGTGGGACCAAGGCAGGAGCAGGAATTGTTACACAGGAGTGAGTGAAAATGCAGATCCCTTTGCTGCCCTGTGAGGTAGATTTTGTGAAAAGCTTTCCCCCTTAGTAGCAACCTCAGCTCTTCAAGGATAAGCTTTGAAGATGAATGGGATAGAACGTCTGCATTCTGTCTCTTAACTCCCTCTTCTCCTCACCTTTCATTCACAGCCCCAAATACTGTAGTTTACCCTGCAGCTTTCCTTCCTAGAAATCTCCTCCATCACCCCTTGCCAGTATGCAGAAGTCAACAGACTACTACTTGAACTCAACACTCAGTGGAGTGGCGTTCTCTGGGTATTAGTAAGGACAGCATGGAGGACACAAAACATTGAGATACAGAAATATGTTGAGAGGCAATTGTTTTAGAGACTGACATGGAAGCAGGAGGGTGACCTATTGAAGGCAAGAATTCCTCCATCTCTCTTGGTAGCCATAGGCTACCAAGGAGAAGGAATTGCATACAGGCGAGTGAGTGCCTGTACCCAGCATAGAAATATAGTGTGCTGCTGCAGGAGGGATGGAGCTCCTAGTCTCCCTGCCTCCCTGCCCACTGTAGGCTAATAACACGTTTTGCAGGCTGGTAGCATTGCGAGGCTGGGTCCTTTGTAACTTTGTTAGCAGTTTTTTAATTTTTTATTTTATTACATTTATATACCAGCTTTATCTTCCAAGGATCTCAAGGTGGTGTACATGGTTCTTCTCCCCATTTCATCATCACAACAACCCTGGGAGATAGGTTAGGCTAAGAGATGGTGACAGGCCCAAGGTCACCCAGTGAGCTTCATGGCTGAGTTGGGATTCAAACCCTGCTCTCCCAGGTCCTAGTCCAACATTCTAACCATTGCACCACACTGATTGTTGGTTTTCTGCTGTTAGTGACACTGAAAGAGGAACAGATCTTTTTCTAATGCTGAATCTATGAACAGCAGGTGTTTAGGAAGAAAATGACCCCTAGCTCTGAAATAGCAATTTGGAAATACCGTATTTTTCGCTCTATAACACGCACCTGACCATAACACGCACATCGTTTTTAGAGGAGGAAAACAAGGGAAAAAACATTCTGAATGAAACAGTGGATGTATCATTTTTGTGCTTCATGCTGTGGCCACAGACATGTGATCTGATGGTGAATTTGGGGTGACCCAATGCAAAGATCCTGAGAATCCCTGTGGATCCATGCTTTGTAACCACGTTTTTGCACCATTGCAGCCCCAGGCAACAGTGGGTGCGTGCTTTTTTTGGTGCAGGCTGTAGCCATGGACATGCTATGTGATCTGATGGTGAATTTGGGGTGACCCAATGCAAAGATCCTGAGGATCCATGTGGATCCATGCTTTTTAACCACGTGTTTGCACCATTGCAGCCCCAGGCAACAGTGGGTGCGTGATTTTTTTGGTGCAGGCTGTAGCCATGGACATGCTATGTGATCTGATGGTGAATTTGGGGTGACCCAATGCAAAGATCCTGAGGATCCATGTGGATCCATGCTTTTTAACCACGTGTTTGCACCATTGCAGCCCCAGGCAACAGTGGGTGCGTGATTTTTTTGGTGCAGGCTGTAGCCATGGACATGCTATGTGATCTGATGGTGAATTTGGGGTGACCCAATGCAAAGATCCTGAGGATCCATGTGGATCCATGCTTTTTAACCACGTGTTTGCACCATTGCAGCCCCAGGCAACAGTGGGTGCGTGATTTTTTTGGTGCAGGCTGTAGCCATGGACATGCTATGTGATCTGATGGTGAATTTGGGGTGACCCAATGCAAAGATCCTGAGGATCCATGTTGATCTATGCTTTGTAACCACATTTTAAGTGGGGAGCGAAGGAAAAACAAAGAAGGGACATGAGAGGGGTGTGCAGAGAAGCAGCTGGCTAAGAATGCTGGAGAGGGATTTAACGGGTGGGAGGCAAAAGTTCCCCCCCAAGCCAGCCATCTCTCTCTCTTCTCTCTCTCTCTCTCTCTCTCTCTCTCTCTCTCTCTCTCTCCCTCCCCCCCTCTCCCTCTCCCTCCCCCACTCTCTCTCCCTCTCCCCCAGCAGTACTGGAGCACAGAGAAGACACTTTCCCCTCTGCTTGCCTGGAGGGGAGGGGCTTTCCCTGCTCTTTGTTCCGTTTGAGCAAACACAGCAACGAAACAGAGGAGGGTGGGCAGTAAGACCCTGAGGCAGAATACAGGAAAGCTGCCACTTCCTCTTTTCAGGTTTCCCTTCTCCGTGACTCGCGATTTGACTTTTGCTTGATTTTTTGGCTCCAGGGACCACACATTCGCTCCATAACACGCACAGACATTTCCCCTTCCTTTTTAGGAGAAAAAATCTGCGTGTTATAGAGGGGAAAATACGGTAGTTCTGGCTGCTTCTCCATGGCCCCTACTATTACCACAAAACTTAATCTTCCATGACTAGGTTTTCTGGTGGGACAGAAGCCTTCCTGTTGAGTTCTGAGGTTTAAGGCTTGTTCTGAGCTGTCTCTTCAGATCTTACTGAATCATCTTGAAAGTTTGACTGTGAGAATCCCTTTTACTGCTGAGAATTTAGCTGTAATAGGAGAGGCCTCTTTGCTCAGGGGTGTGATCCCCCTACAAAGAATTGATCTAGACAGAATCCCTTGGCCTCTCCCAAAGAGTAGAGCTACTTGTAGCAATGATGTACAGTGGTACCTCGCAAGACGAATGCCTCGCAAGACGGAAAACCCACTAGACGAAAGGGTTTTCCGTTTTGGAGGCGCTTCGCAAAACGAATTTCCCTATGGGCTTGCTTCGCAAGACGACAGCCCATAGGGAAATCTCCGGGACAGCGGGGAAGCGCAGCGCGTCTTCCCCGCTGTCCTTGGACCTCCTCCGAAGCCTGGTGGCGGGGCGGGGACACCTCCTCCCGCCGCCGCCGGGCTTCGGAACGATGCCCCGATGCCGGGCGGGGGGGGGGGAAACGCCTCCGCCGCCGCCCGCCATCGGGACGATGCCCCGATGCCGGGCGGCGGGGCGGGAACGCCTCCCCCCGCCGCCCGCCATCGGGACGATGCCCTGATCCCGGGCGGCGGGGGGGGGACGCCTCCGCCGCTGCCCGCCATCGGGACGATGCCCCGATCCCGGGCGGCGGCGGGGGGGAACGCCTCCTCCGCCGCCCGCCATCGGGACGATGCCCCGATCCCGGGCGGCGGGGGGGGGGAACGCCTCCCCCCGCCGCCCGCCATCGGGACGATGCCCCGATCCCGGGCGGCGGGGGGGGGGACGCCTCCGCCGCCGCCCGGCATCGGGACGATGCCCCGATGCCGGGAGGCGGGGCGGGAAGCCTGGGCGCGCTGATCTCAGCGCGCGCAGGCTTCGGCATGCTGGCACCTGTCCGCAAGCAGCGGCAGCGCTGCCGCTGCTTGCGGAGAGGTCCGCGAAGCCTGGGCCGGACAGCTTTTGAAGGCAGGTGGGGGGAGCAAAGACTTTCGCCCCCCGCCAGCCTTCAGAAGAGGTCCAGGACCTCTTCTGAAGGCGGGCGGGGGGCGAAAATCTTTGTCCCCCCTGCCTGCCTTCCCAGGGGCTTTTAAATCGCCCCGGACAGCGGAGAAGTCCTCCGTTGTCCCGGGTGATTTTAAAATGCCGCCCGTCAGCATTTTAAGATCGCCCCGGACAGCGGAGACGTCCTCCGCTGTCCCGGGGTTTTTTTAAAATGCTGGGGGTGGGAAGAAAAGCCCTTGTCCCCCCCCCCCCAGCCTTCAGAAGAGGTCGGGGGACAGACTGTCCCCGGACCTGGTCTGAAGTCGGTTTCCCTAGGAACGCATTAATTGATTTTCAATGCATTCCTATGGGAAACCGTGCATCGCAAGACGAAAAACTCGCAAGACGAAGAGACTTGCGGAACGAATTAATTTCGTCTTGCGAGGCACCACTGTACTCTCCCTCCAGGACTAGGGATTCCCACAGGAGGTTGCTGAGAGGACATGACTCTATTGGGAGATAGGATGGTGGGTAAAATGAAGTTCTTTTGTGAGTTTCTATGAAATAGGGAACTCAAGTGTAAACTCTCTGACAATCTTTGGACAGCATGGATCTTGGCTTCCCTGTAATAAGAGAGACAAGGATCCAGCTAGATTTGATCAGGGGAGCTGATTTCTCAATACAGTATGAACTGTTAGTTTTGTCCAAGAAGTAGGCTGATACTGTCATTTCCTATGGAGCCAAGAGAGAAACTAAAGCTGGGCAATAATGCTGCTCTGTCCATTTGCTCTATGTAGATGAGAGTGAGTGCACAGAGTACTGTATGTTGTTGCCTTGTGCTTTAATGGTGTTGTGGAAGAGTATTCTGCAACCAAAAAGCCCATGGCAGGTAGATGGCTGTCCCACTGACTCTAAGAACTGCCAATCAGTATGAGTGGAGTTCATACAGTCACTCACGTTACACTGATTGCAAAAGTTTAGGCTTGCAGCGTTTCCTGGATAATACACAAACACACCTGGCTTGACCATAGTTAGGGAAGAGTTAATCTTTTTGTTAAACCAGCTACCCCAATTTCCTTTGGCTCACCCCAAACTTCATAACTGCCATAGTGTTTAACCACAACCACCTCTGTCCCTCACTCTTTTGCTGTCCTGCTGGGAGAAATTTGCAGTCCATCTAGCCCAGACCCCAAGTCGCTTGTAAACATTTCTGGTATCTGCTGTTGTAAAGAGAGTTAAGTTGGCTTGCTCCTATTTTACAGCTACATACTACTCCCAACCTTACACTTTGATATTTTGTTTTGGCCCTGAGGCTATAGGCTTTGTCTTTTTCTCCTTACAACTGGGCAACTTTAACAACTGCAGCTTTATATTCTCCTTGGGCAAGCGACACCATATTGCATATGTGGGTTTTCCCTGATAACCATGCTTCTCAGAACTTTTATAGCAAGAATGGGGGAACCTCAGTCTTCTTTATCTGGTTCTTGAGACTCTTCAGGCCACACACCCTCCAAAGCACCACCCCTAACCAGCCCTGCTTTGTAGTCTCCCTTAATTTTTTTGCCTGGCTGGAACGTGTCCTTGAACTCTGATCATGCTCCTTGCTTGCCTGGGTAGAGGATAGAGAGCGAGCCGTGTGTGTGTTTGTGTAAATCAGCTATGCAAAGTTAAAATTAATATTTCATACTCTGCCTACTTTTGTCTGTGGCCCTGCCCACCACTGGCATATGGCCCCTAGAAGGTTGCCTAGAAGGGAATGTGGCCCCTGGGCTGAAAAATGCCCCCCCCCCCCGTTTTATTGTTTGCCTTAGTAATGCTGGGGCAAGAGGTGAGTGCAAAATGATTATAGGAATCCTCTTGGAGCAAAGTGGTGACAAGGTAGGCAGAGGATATCACCTTCAATTCCCCTTTGCCTGTCTGCTTCTATACTTCAGCCATATCCAACCCACAGACTTCTCCCATCAACCTACTGAATATATGCCTACCCCCTCACCTCCTCCCAATCCCTGGGAGCGCCTGGCTGTCTGAGCTGCTCCTTTTAGCTACTGGACGCAGTGACTTTGCTTGGCCTCTTGTTTGGGGTGTTTACGGCTCCGAGGGAAGCAGCCTTGCTGAATTCCCTGTGTACTCTTAATTTCATAGTTTTATATTTAAATATATATATATATATATATATATATATATATATATATATATATATCCATCCATATCCATATACTTTTTGATACAGGTTTTATTGGCATTTCCATACATTTTACAGACACAGCTGTTACAGAGACATGTTTCTCCCAAGAAAGCCCGGGGGAGATGGTGCCTGAATCGGCTCAGTCTTGGCCCAAGAACAAGGCTCTCTTCTCTCTCCCTCTCTATCAGTGTCAGAACGCGCTTGGGGACGACACACTGGCTGGCTAGGCCAGGCCTCAGGGGAGCTGTCTTGCTGCCACGTGGCCCATATGAGCTAGGATC
This sequence comes from Podarcis muralis, assembly GCF_964188315.1. Lineage (NCBI taxonomy): Eukaryota > Metazoa > Chordata > Lepidosauria > Squamata > Lacertidae > Podarcis > Podarcis muralis. Next base: position 85,330,702 of record NC_135655.1, on the reverse strand, counting down.
TAGGGCCTTGCAGTCGTGAGATGCTTTTGTTTTCCTCTGTCCTGATGGAATATTTGCCACTTGTATGCAATGCCTAGAGGTTTTTGCTGGACCATCTCTAGTGCAGGCACCCACATATATTGTCTCCTGCCTGTCTGATGCCAGTCAAAAACAGAGTGATGGGAGTGTGACAGGTTTCAAACTTCTTGGTGATTTAGTTTGTTTTAAAAACCCCAGCTTTATCTGCATTGGTTACCAGTTTGTTTCCAGGCCCAGTTGAAGATGCTCTTGTTAGTGTTTAAAGCCTTAGATGACTTAGACCCCCAATTTCTGAGATACCGTCTCTTGGGTGTTATTGTCAACAGAGGGGGCCCTTTTGGTGGCTCCATTGCCCTCTGAAGCTTGGGTTGTGGTGGCCTGAGAGGGCACCTTTAGTAGCAGTTGCTAGGTTATGGAATTTCCTCCCCACAGTGGTGCATCTGGCACTTCATCATATCCTGAAGACACACCTATTTGACAACTGAGATATGTGTTTTGAGACCCACCTTATTCCTGTGATTGTGATTCGTTTTACCTGTTTTCAATGTTGAATTTGAGATTGTAGTAACCCATCCTGGGATCTGCTAGTGAAGGATGGGTAGTAAATTTAACATGACAATATCAATACAATTTTGGGGCAATGCCTTATGAACATAGGCAGTTACCTTATACTAAGTTAAACTATTTACCCATCTAGCCCAGTACTGGCAATACTTTGCCAGGATCTCGGGCAGGGGTCATTCCCTTCATCTGCTCTTAGCCTCATGCTGTAATGCCATAGAATGAAACTGGGATGTTCTGTGTGCAAAGCTATGGTTCCTCCACTGTCTCTTTTTTCTTCCAGGGTCTTGGCTCCAACCTATTGTTAGTTTCCTTCAAGATTTCTTGCAGCTCTTTATTTTGTCCAAAGAATGGTTTAGAGTTGATCACCCTTGTCGCTGTGTAAATAATACAGAAGAACGGCCTCTTTACAGGTTTCCCTCCAAGGATTTTCCTTGGTACGGAATTTGACTTCTTATGTGATCTTTAAGGTGCTTTCTTCTGTCATGCCCTCCTCCCTCTAGCTTATTATAAATAGGCCAGGTGTATATTGATAGTGTGAGCAAGAGATGTCTAGGGAATATGGATGGTAGAAGAGATGGTCGAATTCTGCAACCTGTGATGAGCAGCCAGCAGGAGGCTGCACTGACACATATTTTGCTTAGTGTAGAAAAAACCAGCCATTTCTGAATGCAATGTGCTTTGGGGAGGGAAACACAGGGGCCCTGAACAAAGAACTGAGAAAGTGAGGGTGGCTTTCTTTCTTGGCTGGAGGAATGTCAGGATGGGAGGTAAGGCCTTCTTGAATTCACAGTGCAGACCAGGCACAGCATTGTCTCTTGCAGGACCCCAAACTCTGCTTTGTTGTGAGGAAAGATAGGAGTCCAGCTGTGCCTTACCACAAAATTTCAGTATTTGGATCGCTCTCAGTGAACCTTATCTGACTATGGCTCCCTCTCCAATTTCCAGTCTCACTACCACCTCAGCTTCCTCTTCTTACCAGGTTCGGGGCCCTTGCTTGCTCAGGAATTGCCACCCATTTCTTCTATGGCTACCCACCCTCCATCCAAGCTATTCGCCTGGGTCAAGCCCCCAATGCATGGATTTGCCTTTCGGCTCTCAAGGTGAGCATGCCTCAGCCTGTCATGTCCCACCACATGCTATTCCCTGCACTGTTTACTGTTCTTTTGTGGGCTAAGGGGTTTCCATTATAGCGTAGGGTGCTGTGAGAGAAGAGGGGGAGGTGTATGGCCACATGGGGGTCAGGAGACCAAGCAACACAAGCCTATCCTTTATAGAACTGCATGGCTGCACAGCTCATAAAGCAGCCCCCGGACAGAGAGGGGGATAAATCATTTGGGTGCTGGCATTGGTGGTTACCCACGGTGAGATGCTGGCTTTGCATTGGACGGGCCCCAGACCATGAGCTGCGAGAGAGCGGAAAGACTGTGCAACCTCAGACAGCCTTTTCTCCCTACTTTCCGTTCTCCCTGCCTTGTTGATTGTCACTCTTCCAAATCTGATCTTGCCCCTCAAGGCTGTGCCCCATGATTCTAAGGCTTTGGGCTGGCCCCTTGATGCAGAAAGAGCAAACCAAGAGCAGCAAAAACGGTTGCTTTCAGGTTTAACCTCAACTCCCATTTACTGTGCCTGGGAGGTGAAGCCTCCTGCTGGTGATAAGAAGCATTTACAGATTGAATTGCTGGCAAGTAGACTTGGAGGCACATCCTTGAAAGGCAAGACTTCAAAAAAAGGGACTGTGACATGCATTTGAGCATGGATGGGGTACCATAAAACTTCCATGATATTTTGCTGACAGGGCATCCACACACACCAAGAATGCACAAATCGTTAGAAGGAGCATAGGGTTTGTGCAGTAGAAAGGGTAACTCCCCTCTGACTCTAACCCTGTCTTCTCCTTTACTGCTCTGGCTGTGTTTTCCTGTTTGATAGTAGAACACAGCTCCACACAGACAGGAGTGACTAAAAGGTGTGGTGACTTGATCGTTTGTGGTTGGGCCTGTCACACTAAAGCAGGAACTCCTGAGCCAGAAGGATGATTAGCCTGGGGACTTTTCTCCTTATAAAACCTAGTTTCACTGCTGTAGTTGTATTGTGTTGTGTCAGTTTAGGAACTCCTTTGGTCACTTTGGAGAGGTGGGTTCCCACCCACTTCACAACATGCGCCTCTGTTCAGATCATTGCCTTTTGTTGTCTCATTGTTACATTTTTATCCTGCCCATTCTCCTAGAAGTTCAGGGTGATGTACGTACATGGTTACCTCCAATTTTCACAACAAACTTGTGAGGTCTGTTATAATGGAGCCAAGAATATTCAGTGAGGTTCATGGGTGACAGGGATCTGAACGTGCTCTCCCTCTTCTATCTGCTGTGACCTTTCTGCCCTCTAAACCTAACATCAGGCTGGTAATTGCTTCAGGCTTGATGTGTTACTGTGCTCTAAGGATGTTGCTCTATTTTCTGGTTTTCACACAGAGAGTGGATGGGGGGGGGGAAGCTTCTCCTTTATTGATTCTTCACTGGATTCTTCAGTTGCCAAAAGTGACAAGGAATCCTAAGCTGCTATAAGTACCTTGTTATAGGCTTCTCTCCAACGTCCAAAGTTAACATTGTCTGCTCTCTCAGTGCACACTCTCACAAAGTGGTTTGGGGCTCATTCTTGCACCCTCCAGTCATGTGTCTCCCATGCTGCCATTCTGAACCCACAGCAGTACACAAAACAGTTTCTGAAGCCACAGCAGTCCACAAAACAGATTTTGAGGACTGCAGAAATTGTGCTTCTAACTGTACTACTTTTGTAAAGCTTTCGCTCACTTCCAGTCTTGATTTGAGATCCCTGGAAGTTTCTCCATTGAGTTAGTCTGGAGTCTCTGGACCTGCTGGCTGCCTTGACTGCAAACAGCTATTTGGTACCAGGTCCAATTTGGGGGGGCAGAGGCGCAGGGAGCTGGAGTAGGCCCTGTTCTCAACCCCCATGAGCAGAATGGCTAAGGCTATGCCTAATGCAAATAGACCTGACTCTCTCTTTTCCTTTTCCCCTGCCTGCGCTGCTTGTATGGCTGCCTTTTGGCTCAGTAATAGCTCCCGGGCTTTACTTTGGGATTAGTCTCTAATTGGAAGCCGATTTTGTTTCCCTTCTCCCCTTCACAAGGCTCACCAGTCCCAGCGGGACAAAGCGATTAAGTTGAGGTTTTGGAGGGGTTTTTTAATATGGCAGAATTATTTTGGAACGGCCGGGATCCTTACATGATGGACTCCTTGAAAAAAAAAATCCCCAGGCTTTGCCTTTCCTACGAGGCCCCTTTTCAAGTGGTTTTGCACAGTACATGTCTCTGGGCAGCATGCGTCTCAAACAGTTGCTGGTAATTATAGAAGCCTCTTTCCCGCACGCCCATTACTCAAAGGATTCTTGTGTGTTTCACAGAGTTTTGCTTCAGCCTGAATAAGACTCTATTCAGGATTTCCGAGGCCTGGGATAGCAAAGCATCTCCTCGCTTCATGCAGGCTGTATCTTCCTGCACTGCCACCCCCACTGGCTCTTGAATGGCACAAGGCCTGGGGCATGCTTAATGGGAGGAACTCCTCCTGGTTACACATACATGCACATGCCTTTTGTGCATGTGTTACATATGCACACATACATGTACACACCTTTTTGTAGGCCATATTACTAATAGAGGTCAGGACCTACCCGCTGGATTAGAGGAGTGGTGGTGTACAGGAGCTTTGCTAATGAGGTGGGGGAGCACATTTACTCCCTATGGATAGAAACTTTCTCCAGAGGCATAACTAGAGCTTGGTCTTGGGGAAGACTAGCGTACTACAAGAGGTGGGCTTCTTCTTCTGTCCTTTTACACCTACTGCTGTCTCTTTTTTTTTTGTCTCACTCGGTCATGGTTTAATGGCCACTCTGTTTGCAAAAGAGATTCATGCACTTGTCATTCATATACTCATTAGGAAACGATTTCTATTGAAATCAGTGGGGTTGCTCCTGCGTAAATAGGTTTATGTTTAGGGCAGGGGTAGCTAGTGGTGATAACCTCTAATTATTGATCACGCTGGCTGGGGCTGATAGGACTTGGAATCCAACAGCATCTGGAGGGCACACCATTGGCTACCCCTGGGTTAAGGCATTGAAAGATAATGGGCAGTAATTTTTTATATATATATGTGAGTTACGCAGCTAAATTATATTAAAGAGGAAATTGTCTTTGTTGCAGGGTGTGTCTGATAAAGAGTCAGTGTGGTGTAGTGGTTAGAGTGCTGGACTAGGATCACAGTTCAAATCCTCATTCGGCCATGAAATTTGCTGGGTGACATGGCCACTTAATGTCTCTTAGTCTAACCCAATGTTTCTCAATCAGGGGCCATATGGCCCCTGGGGCCCCCAGAATATTCTAACGGGGCCATAGGTGAAAAATGCATAAATGGGGGGCCACAGCACGAGGCTAGGGGGCCACAGTGGGAAGTGAGAAGTGATGGGGGGGGGAACACACGCACACTTTTAAAATCCTGATTGGCTGGCTATCTGCTTGGCTAATCACAAGTGGGTAAGGGAGTGGCCCACCAGGGACTAGCGCTTCTTTTTGCCACATGTGTTTTCTTGGAGCAGTCCTGGTTGGTTTCTGGCGGGAGAGGGCAATTGTTAAGGCTCCCATTTTGACCAGTAGAGCCCGCAATCCGGAACCAGGTCAGGTAGGTACAGTGGTGGAATGGCAATGGGTAGGGCTGGGTAAACAGGAGCTGCTTGTTGATGCTGCCAATGCTGGGCCCAGTGGGCCTAACTCTGCAAGGTGCAGGGTGCAGTTCACCCCAGCGACTAGTGGATCAGGGCCTTCGGATGTTGCCACGGGGCATAGGGCCTGCCGGCAGTGTTAGACTGGCTCTGTAAGACATGGGGTGAAATCTACCCTAGCACCTAGCTGAGCGGGGTTGTCTGGTGCTGCAGACTTGCATCTAGTAAATAGCTAAGTGTCTACTCAGAAGAAAGTTGCACTGAGTTCAGTGGGCCTTTCTCCCAGGTAAGGGTGTGGGGGGCTATAGTGCTTTATCTAGGCAGCCCGGGCTCCTCCAGATGTCAAGATCTTTTTGCAGCAGGTCAGTGAGGACCACTTGCTTTTTAAAATTCTCCCATATATACAGAACTCCCTGTGCGCCTTTTGGACTGTGTCTGTAGGTTTCCCCCTCTGTGTCAAAACACTGGGGTCAAATAAGTGTTGTTTACTTTTTATAATACATGGAAGATGAATCTCCCTTGGGAGGTTCTAGACTCTCCTTCCTTGGAGGTTTCTAAGCAGAGGTTGGATGGCCACCTGTCATTGATGCTTTAGCTGAGTTCCCTACATTGCAGGGGGTTGCACTAGAAAGATGGCACTTGGGGGTCCCTTCCAACTCCACGATTCTATGTTTTTCTGCTTCAACAATATTTCATTATGTTTTTATCATTTTATGTAATTGTATTTTGTATAAATTATAAAAATTATAAATAAAACATGTTCTATTTAGAAACAAAACATTTAAATACCTACCTTTCTACTGGTAGGATGGGGGGCATGGGCATATCCAGGATTTTTGTTGGGGGGGGCAGAACCTCAGATTTGTATTGATTTGTATTTATAGGGGGGCAGCTTCCCCCCTGCCCCCCTTGGCTATGCCCATGGGAGGCCACAGGAAGGAAACAAGGTCGGAAGGGGGCCATGGCCAGAAAAAGGTTGGGAAACACTGGTCTAACCTACCTCACGGGGTTGTTATGATAATAAAATGGAGAGGAAGACAATCACCTATGCCACCTTGAGTTCCTTGTACTAATAAATTCAATTTACAAAAAATCCTTTCCGTTTAATATGTTATATTAAGGTTCACTCAGCTCCAAAATGCCAGAAAATTACAGCTGCTAAGGACAACACCCTCAACAGACACATTATTTAGGCAATATTGATATGGCATGGAGTTCTGTGCTGTGGTTAGTTCCAGCTTCACCACTAGTTCCAGATGGCTGTCAGTGGGAGAGGAGTGGACCTAGCTCCCAGATTTGTCTATTTGCTTGAATAGACGTGAAATCTATGCGACTGAAGCTATCATGCAGTTGGATCTACTGTTCCACATTGCAAGAATCCAACAAGCAACCAGTACCATCCACACAGAATGATAAAAGTTAGAAGGGCCTTGAAGGTCATCTAGTGTACTCCCCATGCCATACAATCCCCTCTGTTGATTTCTATGTTGTATGTTTGCTAAATGTGCAGGAGCATGCCTAGCTGGGGGTTTTCAGATCTCTGGCAAGCCTAAAGGTTGCAATGGGGGGGAAACCAGGAAATCCAGCAGGTAAAGCACACACAATCATTTGCCCATTAGAAATCAGCTATGGTGCACCTCAGATATATTGCCATTTCTCCCATTATTTTTACTTATCTCCTTTGATTTCTTCTCCCCTTCTGCTTTCTCTTCTAACTTCTAACCTCTTGGCCCACCTCAATTGTAAATTCTTCAGGGCTGAGGACGCTATAGACTATCAAGAAAAAAGAGCTGGCAAATCCCTTATCCACCAGTGCTATAGTTTATTGGCTATAGCTAATAAGATTGATTAGCATATGGACTAGTGACTTTACCACTGGCATTGCCAGGGGTGGGACTGAATATTTTCCTTAGTGCCTGGGTATTTCTGGCTGGGTAATGAATTTTGGGAAATAAATGAATTTGAGATTATTTATCTGGAGATGCTGTGGAGGATAGTGAATAGAGGGAACTGAATTGATTTAGCGTCGGATCTGTTGGGAAACTGGGGAAGAAGAACTGACTTGGGATAATATGTGGTGGGGTGCAAATTAGTAGAATAACTTATCTGGGGTGATTTGGATGGAAAATTAGTTGGCATGCCTTCTGTGACATTTAAAGTCTAGATTTTCATCTATACATGGATACTGACATACACAAAATTGTGCTTATGCACCCTTGCCACAAATCTTTTAAGTTCCAAGCAATGCTTCTTGGTCTCACATTGACAACAGTCTGCCTTTGTCAGGCCCCAAGGACCTTTCAGTTTACCTAGCCCATGGGTAGGCAAACTAAGGCCTGGGGGCCGGATCTGGCCCAATCGCCTTCTAAATCCAGCCCGTGGACGGTCTGGGAATCAGCATGTTTTTACATGAGTAGAATGTGTCCTTTTATTTAAAATGCTATGGGTATAGGCATATGGGTAGGGCATAGGATTCGTTCATTTTTATTTTCCCCCCAAAATCTAGTTCGGGCCCCCACAAGGTCTGAGGGACAGTGGTCCGGCCCCCTGCTGAAAAAGTTTGCTGGCCCCTGACCTAGCTCCCTCCAGGTTCTCCTCCCCCTGGTTAATGTTTTGTCTGCAGGTCTTGTTATTGTTTCCCACCCTATCTCAGTCAGTAGCAAGGTATATCTCACCAGGATTAATAATAATGGAGTGCACTGGGAATAAATTAAGTTGCTGGGGTATTTTCATAACTGACTTGGGTAAAGCTGCTATATGGTTCACACCTTCCACTTTCGTGAAGCACTTCACCTCTGTGAAGCACTATGCTCACTAAGCATGCACATGCCAGAGCAGATGCAACGTTTAGTAGAGGTGCTTTTCATAAACTACTTTCCTGAGTTTCCCTGCACCCTCCACTGGGTACAGAGCTGCAAGGCTGGCCCACCCATGAGGCAAGATTAAGCGTCTGCCTCAGGCGGCAGGATCCACAGGGGCAGCAGATCCTGATGTAGATCTTTATTCCTCCCTTGTTCTTGTCGTAGATCATTCACCCCTTCTTCCCTAGTGAAGAGGGGAGCGGCATTTTGTGGTTCATCTTGGGTGCCAAAATGTCTTGAGCTGGCCCTGCATAGCTGAACAGTCAGCCTTATGTGGAACTACGCAGAGATCATAAAAATGTTCCATAAAAATGTTCCTAGGGTGAGCTCTCTGCAGGTGCAGAATCCACATGTGACACTGCAGAGATGACCACTAAAATAATACTGTATCAGTTTCAGATAAGCTACCTGTGTCCCTTTGCTTTCTTGTGTAGGGGTGCCCATTAGAGTTGTGGTTCTTTGTACGGTATGTTTATGTCATGAGTAGGCAGAATATATCTGTGAAGAATCTGATAAACTATATACTCTGGGTCCTGCACCATGATTGGCTACTGAGTTAGTTGAATCCTGTTTCCCAGTGTGGCTAGGGTGGAAATGGAGCTGGGGAGGGTAGTATCTGGAGCTTTCCATTATCTCCAATAGAATTGTTTTTGCTTGTAATGACCATTTTGTTAGTTTAACTTTGTGCTGACGAGAGAAACCGTAAGAGAACCTAGAAACTAGATTAATCTCGATATCTTTCTTTCTAGACTACCTAAACTGTCCATTATCAATGGACCTTTGTTGTGACAAACATTAACTGGATTGGGGACTTTCATTAGCACGTACACCATTTAAAATTTCTATAACTTCACTAGCATAACTTAAGGATATGAGTTGAATTGAGCTTCAGTGAAATTCCATTGAAAGCAATGGAACAAGTTGTGACTCATTTTATGTTGCTCATTTATCACATTTTTATCTCTCTCTTCCTCCAAGGATCTTAGGATTGTTTGCAAGGTTCTTTCCTCTGATCCCTTCAGTCCCTATAACAACCTTGTGAGGCAGGTCATAGAGGAGAATATATGACTAGCCCAAAGTTACCTAGTATGTTTCATGGCCAAGTGGGGATATAAACCTAGATCTCCACACTCCTAGTCCAATACTCTGTCTGTTACCATATTGAGTTTCTCCCAGTTGAGTTGCATTGCTTTCACTGGGCCTTAATCATGACTAGTGCTAGTTGGATTAGAGCCTTCCATTTTGCCTCTCCGGTCTTTCTCCACAAGTTTTACATCGGCCAAAATATATTGTATGCCTATTTATTGTATTTTATGGAATCAGGAACTGAGGTTTTGGGGTTTGCTTTTTTACGAGTTGGGAGAGCACATAGAGAAACCCAAAGAAACACTGGAAAAAGATTAAGTCTCTCCAAATTGCCCCATCTTAAAAATCCAAAACAGAGTTAAATGTTTTGAAAGAGTAAAGAACAGATTGCTACCTACTCACATTTCAGGTCTCTGCTTCTTGGAGGCAGCAATTTAATTGAGATGTTCTGTAGTCCAGTTCTAACTGGTCTAATCTATGGAATTCTTCACATTTCTTTTTCAAGAAATATCCTTGCCAAGTCCTATCCATTTTATGTTTTCATGGGGATCAACATATAGGTGGTGCAAAGCATCCTCTGATACATGGATAACAGCAAGCTGTACATATGAAGGCTGACAACCCATTTATGTTAGCTCCATTTCTTGCCTTGTCTTAGCAAGTAACAGTGACTTGGTTGTAGCATGTAGCTTCCAGTCATTACCTGATGCTGGTTTCAAGCCAGCTAGCAACTATTTGGGGCTTTGAAAGGGCAGATTTCCTGGAGATGGGTTTGGAAACATCACCAGCCAAATGCGCTGGAAAGGCAGATTTTCACTAGGGAAATGTGAACAATAATTGGGAGGGTTTACTAGACAACCAGAAAGCCACAATTGCAAAAGATGGTTGCTTTGGTCAAAATCCCATCCTGGTTCAGAGGGGAAGTGGGTAGCTACAATTAGAAATAAAATAGCCAGGCATAAAGCAAATACCTAAAGAAGAAAGCTGTCAGTTAGGGAGTTAAGTAGAACTAGAGACCTGTAGCCCTACATTTTGTCTGGGTCTTTAGAATCAATATGTGAAATGCAGCCCTCTTCTCCAATCTTCTCATCCGGAAAATAGCATACAACTCCCTCCTGTCCCAAAGCTATGTGAGCTTTTTATCCTCCTTCTTCCTGGCTGTGCAGCCCCCTGCAATACACAGTCCTGCTTGTCCTTTGTGAATCTTTCACCCCAAGCATCATCCTCTTGCCTCCATAGCCCCCCAATATCACTCTGAGATGTGCATTTTCTGTCAGAACTCAGTCTTGTCTGCCAAGAAAGATGAAGTTTTGGACCAGCTCACATGTTTGGCGCCTCTTCTGAAAGCTGTGATGACTTTTTTTAATAATAAAAAATGAGCCCTTCGTTGAGTGTGCTTTTAGCATAGCCTATCCCTTCTTACTATGGGACGCGGGTGGCGCTGTGGGTTAAACCACAGAACCTAGGACTTGCCGATCAGAAGATCGGCGGTTCGAATCCCCATGACGGGGTGAGCTCCTGTTGCTCGGTCCCTGCTCCTGCCAACCTAGCAGTTTGAAAGCACGTCAAATTGCAAGTAGATAAATAGATACCGCTCTGGCGGGAAGGTAAACGGCGTTTCTGTGCGCTGCTCTGGTTCACCAGAAGCGGCTTCGTCATGCTGGCCACATGACCCGGAAGCTGTACACCGGCTCCCTCGGCCAATAAAGCGAGATGAGCGCCGCAACCCCAGAGTCGGCCACGACTGGACCTAATGGTCAGGGGTCCCTTTACCTTTACCTATCCCTTCTTAAGGAAATCAGCCCTGAGTGCTCACTGGAAGGACAAATCTGAAAGCTGAGGCTCCAATACTTTGGCCACCTCATGAGAAGAGAAGACTCCCTGGAAAAGACCCTGATGATGGGAAAGATTAAGGGCATAAGGAGAAGGGTACGACAGAGGACAAGATGGTTAGACAGTGTTCTCGAAGCTATCAACATGAGTTTGACCAAACTGAGGGAGGCAGTGGAAGACAGAAGTGCCTGGCGTGCTCTGGTCCATGGGGTCATGAAGAGTCGGACACAACTAAACGACTAAACAACAACATGCAGCATAGTGGTCAGAGTGTCTGACTATGATTGGGAAGTTTCATGTTTAAAGCCCCACTCAGCCATGAAGCTTATTGGGTGACCTTGGGTCAGTCATATTCTTTCTCTTTCTCAGGCTAACCTACTTCACAGGGTCTTTATGAAAATAAAATGTATGTGTCTTGGTGGAGAACTGCGTACATCTCTGTGGGTTCCTTGGGAAAAAGCAGGGTTATTGATTGACTGATAGACTGAATTTATGTCTTGCTTTACCTCTAAGGAGCGTAAGGCAACAAATGTGGTTATTTCCCCTCCTCCTCTTTATCCTTGCAACAAACCTGTGAGGTGGATCAAACTGAGATAGAAATTTGCCCAAGGTCACCTCATGAACTTCATGGAAGGGTAGGAATTTGAACCCAGGCCTCCCCAGTTCAAATCTGAGGCTCTAGCCACAACACCACCACTACACCTATAAATGTAATAAACAAATAATAGCCTGACCCCTCCCTCCTCCAAGAGAATTGGCGCAAAATGAAAATGTGTCCTAAGTGATTGTGTGAATCAAACCTCAGACCCCAGGTGCTTTGGGGAGGTTGGATCCAGCTTATTCTGATGCCCATGAGATGCCTCTGCACTAGGGGGCAGGAATCAGAAGAAGAAACTGTGAAAGCCTCACTTTCTTCAGTCAGTTAGGGGGGCAGTAACCCTAGAACTGTCTCTCTCTGTCAGTGTCTAAAGTTCAAATTAGAGCTGGAAGGATGCAATATAAAAACGGGTGGTAGTGATTTTCATACATGTTCAATGTTATTCAAAAGCTGAGCGTGGTTTGCTTATTAAACTTTATTCAACCCAGAGCGTCCTTTGTTTCTGAAGTTCTGTTCTGCTGTGACTGGGCAGATATGCGGAAGGCAATTTACATTTTTTAAAAATGCATTTTTATATATCCTGTCATACTTAGCTCAAAAGCTTTTTTTCCACAGTAACTTACAAAACGAGGCTTATTTGTTCAGTATTGCAGTTATGATATATTGATAAACTACAATAGAGCTCTGTGATCAGGCTAGAACCACTCTTGGGGCAAAATGGTACATTTGCAGAAAGCTACTCATAAGGCTCCAGTACTTTGGCCACCTCATGAGAAGAGAAGACTCCCTGGAGAAGACACTGATGCTGGGAAAGATGGAGGGCACAAGGAGAAGGGGGCGACAGAGGACGAGATGGTTGGATAGTGTTTTCGAGGTTACCAGCATGAGTTTGACCAAACTGCGGGAGGTAGTGGAGGACAGAGATGCCTGGCGTGCTCTGGTCCATGGGGTCATGAAGAGTCGGACACGACTAAACGACTAAACAACAACAACTCATAAGGTGTTGAGATAATTTTGTCATCTATGGCAATGGTTCCCAATTAGGACCCCCTATTTTTCAAAGCCAAACCACTGACCCCCTGCTTTTGAAAATTTTAATAACTCTATGGTGATTACCTCTGCAAAGCATTTTTTTGAACAAAATGTGGGGTAGCCCCTAAAAAGCAAAGGATTTTACGTATGCTAAAAAACAGATGAGGGCTGAACGATATCTGGTTTTCAACATCGTGATATATCAGCAGCTAAACATGGTGATATTCAGATATATCATGATGTCTGAAATTGAAGATCAGGCATGGGGAGGAGGGAAGGAGCAGCCACGGAGATTGGATGGGTGGGGGGAGGAGAGGAAGCAGAGTAGAGTAACCTCCACCACATGGTTTGAGTGGGTGGGGATGGGGGGTGCATCAAGCCACCATGGTGGCACACCAGCGAAGATGCACATCCACTGTGGCGGAGGCTGCTTTCCTGCTGCCTAAGAAAAGGTGGTCTGCCTCAGTGCCAGCGGAAGGTAATGCCACGGTACCTTGAAGTGAGGGCAATCAGCTGCCCTGTTCTCTGTCAGTGTGAGGGAAAGGCAGCACCTTGCAATTGGCTACCCTGTTTTCCCTTAGCCTGAGGGGAGGCTGCAGTGTTATTGGCTGCCCTGGTCTCCCTCAGCGTAAGGGTAGGCAGCTCAGATCAACAGCATTATCAGCTGAGATCATCATGCGATATCAGTGGTGCCTTGAAATCAGCTGCCCTGCTTTCCCTTGCGTGAGGAGCAATATGGTGCTGTGTATTGCTGGGTCAAAATTGTTATCACGCTGTGAATTCAAAACCGGTTTTGGCCAATACAGTCAAACCTTAGTTGTCGAGTGTACTGTAATCCATTCCAGAAGACCATTCGGCTTCCGAAATGTTTGACAACCAAGGCGCGACTTCTGATTGGTTGGGGGGAGGAAAGGAATGGTGTCACAGACCCCTTGGGTGCATTTTGGGAACCACTGATCTATAGGAAAATATTTTCCTGATCTGCTTCAGGTGTGGCAGGGGTGGTGAACCTTCTGCCCAGGAGCCAAATGTACCCCCTCGCTGGCCTCTCTGTCCACACCTATGCACTCCTCTTGCCTGCATGGAGGATGAAGAGTGGTGTGTGTAGCCACACCCACTTTTGCCACTCCCACTTCTGGTATGCAGTCCCCATGTGGCCCTTGAGTTTAAAAAAGGTTCCCCACATCTGACGTGTGGGGTGAGGAATATGATGAAACAACCCTAGGGCTGTGATGTCACTGAGTCTTCCACAGAACACAGGGTAATTTTTCTTGTTGGCTCAGCCCTTCTGCAGCATGTAACAAAAGTTGGAGGTTCTGCACCTTCTCATTGCCCAAAGGAAGGATACACTGACCTGCAACTGAGTAGGCTGCTGCTGTCCTCCTGCACCTCACAGTCCCTCACACTCTCACCATGTGCTGGTGGCACTTCAGCCTTTGCCCAACCAACTGACGAGGCACATAAGGCAGATATGGTCATCCCCATTTATAAAGCTAGTAAATATATTGCAACCAGTTTGTTTCCCCTCCAAAGGTCAATATTTGTGCAGAGTTTAATTTTAACTTAACAAGCAGCTATTTGCTGAGCTGCTCTCTTGTTTTAGTTTCTTACGCACTCTAGTGTGTGCCCAAAGTTTTTGATGCAGACTCTTAATGGTGTGAGCATAGGTGTACCATGGGGTCAAGTGTGATGCATTTTGTTTTAATGTTATACTATTAATTCAATAAAGTACTTTAAAAAGTGAACATTTGCAGGCATGTGTTTTACTTGTCCATTGCCAATTAACAATTATTGTAAACCCTGGAAGTATTCATAATGAAAAGTGGCATAGAAAGTAATAAAGTGAAAATCAATAAAATGCATCTTCCCCATTTGCACAGAGACCACTTACTATTCATTGACACATTCAGCTTAACAGTTGATCACTACTGAGAAAGTGCTGCTCCCTTGCTTTCTTCACCTCTTCCCACCAACACACTACTACTTTTGTTCTCTAGCCCTTTGTGCTGATATGTTTACCCCTTAGCACAGAGCTTTCCAGACTATGTGTCGTGACACACCTGAAGTGTGTAGGTGTGTCGCGCAAACACTCCCCCCGCTCCTTCCAGGACTGGAAAGCGGTTAGTTTAATCCCTGGTTTGCTAGTAAAACTGAATTACTGTGTCTCCAAAAGATGTAAAACTGAATTACTGTGTCATGAAATGATGCATGTCTAAAAAGTGTGTCACCAACATGAAAAGTTTGGAAAGCTCTGCCTTAGCACTTGGAATGTTGCTGAATATTCTGTAATACCACAGGAGCTCAACCAATGGCTAGGAAGGTGCATGGGCATCCAAACACCCCCCCCCCAAGTACATTTACTGTGCTTGCATTGCATTGCAGTGGCATTCTTTCAAATACCGTATTTTTCGTCCCATAGGACGCACCTAGGTTTTTTGGGGGGGGTGAATAAAGGGGGGTGAAATTCCTTTCCCCCCAAAAAAAACCAGGTTAGGGAAACCGAACCAGGTCGAGGAACAGCTTGTGGGGCTGGCCGATGTCTGTCCGGCACGCAGGGCGCGCCGGGCGGCAGGCTGCTATCCGCAGCGTGGGGAGCCCTGCGGGGAGCAGAGCGCCCGGCGCTTCGGGAACACGTCCGCAGCCTAGGTAGCCCTGCGGGAGTTCTGCCCGGCGGGCGGGGCGCTCTGCTTCAGGGCGCCCCTCGCGCCGGGTGGCAGGCTGCTATCCGCAGCGTGGGGAGCCTTGCGGGGAACTCCCGCAGGGCTCCAACACGCTGCGGATGTCTGCCTGGCGCGAGGGGCACTCTGCTTCAGGACGCCCCTCGCGCCGGGCAGTAGGCTGCTATCCGCAGCGTAGGGAGCCCTGCGGGAACTCCCGCAGGGCTGCCTAGGCTGCGGGTGTGTTCCCAAAGCGCCGGGCGCTCTGCTTTCAGCGCGCCCAGCGCTCTGCTTTCAGCGCGCCCAGCGCTCCGTGAAGCAGGCTGTTATCCGCAGCCTAGACAGCCCTGCGGGAACTCCCGCAGGGCTGCCTAGGCTGTGGGTGTGTTCCTGAAGCCTGGAGAGCGAGAAGGGTCGGTGCGCACCGACCCCTCTCGCTCTCCAAGCTTCAGCGAAAGCCTGCATTTGCCCCATAGGACGCACCCAGATTTCCCCTTCATTTTTGGAGGGGAAAAAGTGCGTCCTATAGGGCGAAAAATACGGTAGTTTCTTAGGGAAACTGTCTAATCTGCCTTAGTCACCAATTTGGGATGCTTGCTTATAAGTAAATGCGCTTTTGGGGAAAGTGCAGAAACTAAAGAAAGCCCCCTTTTCTCATGAAGATCACCTTATGTAGTGGTCTTCCTTATTTGACAGTCATTTTTGGCAGTCTCTGGTGTAATGCTTACTCCCTGGTGTTAAAATCTTATAGATCTGTGGGTGCTAAATGCTTGGGTTTAATAAATGTTGGAATTTAATTAGAACTGGCATGTTAGAACCAAGAAATAGCCAGACCCAAGTGTATATTAGAGGTACTAAGAGATAGTACCTTACTAAGAGGTGGTAGACCCACTGATAAACCTGTTATTAGTGCATGTAAAAGCTAGTTAAGTAGGCACACTTCCTGGGTTGTGTATTGGTCATGTAATCCTGCCAAATCGACAAGTGCTCATGAAGTCAGGCACACTTCTTTGCGAGATGACAGCCTGTGAGGATCAAAGGGAAAAGGTGTTAGAATGCAAATGAATGAAGTCCTCCCTCCCTCTGTAGATAATGGGGCTTAGTTTAGGGAAGGGGGGTTGGAAGTGATGTAACCAGGAAGCAAAGAGGAACAGTTGAGCTGGGATGTGCCCTGCAAGGTAGAGGATGCTGGTGCTGCTACTATGGAATAAGCTGGCATGTTTTGGGGTGCTCCTGCTGTGAGCTCCTCCATTGAAAGCTTCAGGTTCTATATATGTATAAAGATACTGTAGCCTCCGCTGTGCCTAATTTTCTGAAAGAAAGACAAACTCTTGTTAAGTGCCAAGACCCCTGGAATCTCGCACACTGCTCAGCAGAGATTCAGGTGGCCCGTAACAATATTTTGCTTGCAACAAAGCTGAGTATGTTAATTTTGATGTAGAAGCTAGATGTGACATAGAAATACTAGTAAGTTGTAGGATAGGATTGTTTTCATTTGTTTGTTTTTGTTAGGAGGTTAGTGGCCTTGGTTAACACAGGCTCTGAATTACTTGTCTTGTGCATCAGGGAGCAAATTCACTGAAAGTATATACAGTATCGTAGTGAAATTTTGCAGGTAGTATTTATTGCCTGATGCCATGCTGCACACACCATATGGAGCAAACCCTTCCCACTTCAGTCTCTATATCCATACAAGACTCGGCACCATGCACCAATGACATACACTTGGAGATCCATTTGGGGCAGGAAATTGTCCCATTTAGTTACTGATTGCTGTTGGTTGCTTGGCTTTCTAGCTAGCAGATGAACAATAAGCTCTAATGGATGAGTAGGAAAGTCTTTTCTCTGCTGTCCCATGTCCATATTGTAAAAGTTATTTTGTGAGGAGTTTCTGTGAGGTTGAAGGGTCCGTTCTCACTCTCCACACCAAACCCTTCATAGCAGGTTGGGGAGAAAATGGTTGGGGCAATGAGGAAGGTTCTGCTTGGGGATTGTTCTCCTTGCTATTTCCAGTGTTGCCGTGTCATCATTCACCAACTATATAGGGTGGAATTGCAGGGTATTGGCTTGAAGGTTGGTCTTGGCAACCAGTTGAGCAGCAGAAGCCACTATCGTATCCGCATTCCACAGGGAAAAACAACAAAGTGTCTTGTGGCACCTTAAAGACTTAACAGAGTTAATGCAGCAGAAGCGCTTGTGAACTAGAGCCCACTTCATTAGGAACATGGAGAAGCGTAAATTGTTCTTCTTGGCTGGCATGGATGCATGGCTACAGAGAAAACAACAGCTGTAAACAGCAGAGCGAAGAAGTTGGTAAATGCAGATCTGTGACACTTCTGTGCAAAGCACAGATACATAAAAGATAAGGACAGTGACCATTTACAGCAGCAGTAAATGAGCAGGGACAGGTTTGTTAATGAATTGTAGTTCAGCAACAGGTGCCTTCTTTTAAATGAGTTTTGTTGTTGCTGAAGACTGTTGCCTTTCTGATATCAGATTTTGTCCATTTATTCATTTGTGTAGAGTAGAGGCAGGGAACCTTGTGTCCAGGGAACATATGTGGCCTCCTAGACCAGGGGTGAACCTAGGGGCCTCAAATTTCAGCGGTGCGCTGTGCGATGCCAAAATCCGTCACTTCCCCCTTCTCACCTTCTATTCTACATCATAGTTACGGTGAGATCTGTCTCTGCCCAGACCTTGCCCTCAACATATTTTTCGATTCATTATATATCATTTCCCAGTAAGCTTTAACGTTATTGCATGACTACCACATATGGAAAAAGGTACCTTCTTTCTCCTTACATTTCCAACACTTCTTCAATTTTGAATTATACATTTTTGCCAATCTACTAGGTGTCAAGTACCAGCTGTATAATATTTTCATAAAATTTTCTCTTAAACCATAAAATGCTCTAAATTTTATATCTATATTCCACAATCGGTCCCATGCCTCCCTTTCTTTGTTATGACCAATATCTATTGCCCAGTGTTAGGATATTTCCGTTCCACCTTAAAAAGGGGACAGGCTGTTGTGAGTCACAGCCTACGTATTTCCTGCTCACAGGAAGTTTCTTTTTGTATATGCTTTCGTTTTCTCTCTGTGCCTGAGACATCGAAGCAGGCAGTCATGTTTTCTCTTTGTTCTGACCAACGCTGAATAAATTTATAAATAATGCTCTCCTGAGTGCGTCTTTCGCTGTACGAACTCTGCTGATAGAGTGTGCACGAGCTCTGGAATGTGGCAAGCTATTTCTGAGGCTTCATGTCGCTAATTGACTGATACTGTATCTACGGGAGATCAATGGATCGTCCGGAATCGACGTGGGGGCCATGATGGCTTTTGTCTCCCTGGCAGTATCCCAACATGTATCACTGAAGATTTCACTTGTTCATCTTTTGTCTCCCATACCAATAACATTTTATACATTTTAGACACTACTTTAGCATTACAGTCTAGTAGGTCTCTCTCTAATTCAGTGTTTCCCAACCTTTTTTGGGCAAAGGCACACTTGTTTGATGAAAAAAATCTCGAGGCACACCACCATTACAGCCCCGTGACGTCAGCGCGCAGCGTCATGCCGGGAGGGACGCACGAGCTCCTTCTCCTGCTCGTTCAGGGCCGGGTCGCCGCCGTGAGGGAAGGGCGCCGGGGCGCTGCTGCTGCTGCTGCCGCCGCCGCTCCCGGCAGGCATGGGCCCAGCTGAGGCGGCGGCGGCTGTTGTGGTGGTGGCGGCGATAGCGGGCGGAGGAGGGGGCGGCGGCGGGGCCGAGGTGCCCGGCGGCGGCGGGGGAGGCGGCGGCGGCGGGTGGAGCAGGAGGGCGGCCAAGGCCGGTGAGGGAGTAGGGTTGCCCGGGGCTTGAGGAGCCGTCGCCGGGAGTTGCTGCTGCTGTTGTTGCTGCTGCTGCCCGGACATGCCGGCCTCCTCCTCGTCCGCTGTCTCGCGCTCCTCCCTTTTGCGCGCGCTGCCCCGCCGCCGCCCCATTGGCCGGGTCCTGTCAGCTGATCCTGTGTTATTTCCTGTGTGTGTGTGTGTGAGGGGAGAATGGAGAGAGAAACCTCGGCACCACCACCGCGGAGCCGCCCCCGGCTCGACGCGGATCCTCGCCGCCACCGCCCCGCCTCTCGCCGCCCGACTCGCCCGCCTCCCTCCCACGGCACACCAGGCAAGGTCTCGCGGCACATTAGTGTGCCGCGGAACACCGGTTGGGAAACACTGCTCTAATTGACATATTTGTCCCCCAAACCACCATTTCACATCTTTTAAAAATACTTCATTCAAATGATGATATTGTATCCATGTTGTTAACATTTCTGATAAATCCTTAAATCCTTTTAATTTGAATTCTCCATCTTCCTTTCTTTATTTTTTTTTTATAATTTACTACATTTTCCACTATATTCTTCTTCTTCACCTCTATGGCTTCCAATGGTGAAAGTCAAAGTGGTGTTTTTGGCTGCAATAAATTTTTTATTTGTCCCATACTCTATACAAATGTTTCCTAATTACAGTTGTACTTTGGTTCTCGGACGAAATCCATTCCGGAAGTCCATTCGACTTCCGAAAATGTTCGAAAACCAAGGTGCAGCTTCCAATTGGCTGCAGGTGCAAACCAGAACACTCATTTCCAGGTTTGCAAACCCACTTGCAAACCAGAACACTCATTTCCAGGTTTGTGGCGTTTGGAAGCCAAAACGTTCAAGTCACAGGGCGTTCGAAAACCAAGGTACAACTGTATTTGATTTGTAAATTCTTTATGTGGTTTCACCTTTTCATATCACAAATATGTGTACCAGCCAAATATATTATCATCCCCTTCCAAGTCTAAAATATGTGGATTCTTCAGGGACAAACATTCCTTCAACCACCACAGACAGGAAGCTTCGTAATATAATCTCATGTACGGCAGGGGAAAACCTCCTCTCTCTTTCACATCTATCAATATTTTATATTTTATTCTTGGTTTCTCCGCTTGCCAGATATATTTAGAAATATATTTTTGCTATTTATTGAAACAATCTGCCTTGCCGATCACCACTACTGTTTGAAACAAAAATACCATCCTTGGTAATACATTCATTTTTATGGTCAACAAAGTTACATTTTATTCTTTGCGCCAAAACTTCTAAAACTAATATAAACAATAAAGGTGACAGTGGGCAGCCTTGTCTAGTTCCTTTGGTTATTTTGCAGTTCTCCGTTAACACCTGCCTGCTGCTGTTAACTGGCTGGAAGCTTCCCATTGCTGAGAATCAACTTTGCATCTACAGACTAGTTTTGTAACAGTGAATGGGTGCCAATCACAATTACATTACAGTGGTGCCTCGCAAAACGAAATTAATTCGTTCCGCAAGTTTTTTCTTCTTGCGAGTTTTTCGTCTTGCGATGCACGGTTTCCCATAGGAATGCATTGAAAATCAATTAATGCATTCCTAGGGAAACCGACTTCAGACCAGGTCCGGGGACAGTCTGTCCCCCGACCTCTTCTGAAGGCTGGGGGGGGGGGACAAGGGCTTTTCTTCCCACCCCCAGCATTTTAAAAAACCCCGGGACAGCGGAGGGCTTCTCCGCTGTCCGGGGCGATTTAAAAGCCCCTGGGAAGGCAGGCAGGGGGGACAAAGACTTTTGCCCCCCGCCTGCCTTCAGAAGAGGTCCAGGACCTCTTCTGAAGGCGGGCGGGGGGCGAAAGTCTTTGCTCCCCTCCGCCTGCCTTCAAAAGCCGTCTGGGACAGCGGAGAAACGCGCTGCCTTTCTCCGCTCTCCCGGGAAGGCAGGCAGGGGGGACAAAGACATTTGCCCCCCGCCCTCCTTCAGAAGAGGTCCAGGACCTCTTCTGAAGGCTGGCAGGGGGCGAAAGTCTTTGCTCCTCCCCGCCTGCCTTCAAAAGCTGTCCGGCCAAGGCTTCGCGGACCTCTCCGCAAGCAGCGGCAGCGCTGCCGCTGCTTGCGGAGAGTTGCCGGCATGCCGAAGCCTGCGCGCGCTGAGATCAGCGCGCCCAGGCTTCGCGGACCTCTCCTGCCTTCAAAAGCCGTCCGGGATAGCGGGAAGTGCTTCCCTGCTATCCCGGACTGCTTTTAAAATGCTGGCAGTGGGGAGCAAAGCCTTTCGGCCCCCGCCAGCCTTCCTGGACCTCTTCTGAAGGCCGGAGGGGGGGGAAAGGCTTTGCTCCCCACCGCTAGCATTTAAAAGAGGTCCCCGGAGATTTCCCTATGGGCTTTCGTCTTGCGAAGCAAGCCCATAGGGAAATTCGTTTTGCGAAGCGCCTCCAAAACGGAAAACCCTTTCGTCTAGCGGGTTTTCCGTCTTGCGAGGCGTTCGTCTTGCGGGGTACCACTGTATTAGGTAAGCTTGGCAGTTTCAAAGTGCTTAGCTTAGCTTACTGAATACAAAAGGTAAAATGGACACGGGTGGTGCTGTGGTCTAAACCACTGAGCTTCTTGGGCTTGCTGATCAGAAGGTCGGCAGTTCAAATCCGCCCAGTGGGGTGAGCAGCTCCATTTGCTCTGTCCCAGCTTCTGCAGCTTCTGTCAACCTAGCCGTTTGAAAACATACCAGTGCAAGTAAATAAATAGGTACTGCTGTGGCAGAAAGGTAAATGGTGTATCTGTGCACTCTGGCACTCGTCACAGTCCTCCATGCACCAGTAGCGGTTTAGTCATGCTGGCCACATGATCCAGAAAGCTGTCTGTGGACAAACACCGGCTCTCTCAGGCTGAAGCAAGATGAGCGCCACACCCCATAGTCACCTTTGACTGGACTTAACCGTCCAGGAGTCCTTTGCCGTTGCCTGACTAAATACAAGTAAAACTGGGGAACCTATGGTCCTCTGGCTGTTGTTGGACTCCAGCTCCCATCAACTCCAGCCAGCAGGGGCAATTGTCAGGAACTATGGGAGTTGTAGTCCAGCAACATCTGGTTGCTCATCTTTGTTCTAGGGCATGAGAAAATTTCCTGATGCAAATTCCTTTATTTGAATTTGCTTAATTTGCAAATAAGCAAATTCAGAATTTCCCAAAAACTGATATCACTTTCTCTCCCCCCCCCCATTAAACTGAGTTCTTATTTCTCATTTATCCTGTCCTTCATGAGCTCTGCTGCCCTTGTCTGCTTTGCCTGAAGGTCACTCACTTCGTGTGTGTGTTTCTCTAACATACTGTATATTGTGTGGGAATGCAGACGTAATCTTGACACCTCCCAGTAACCTATGATATCTCTGTGTTGCTTCATTCATTTTTCATGGAAAGATAAGGCAAGAGAGAGAATGAGGCAGGTAGAAAGACGGAATATAAGAAATGCAAGTGTGGGGGAGGCTGTGTCCTCCGCTTGAGGCTACTCGTTGCATTTCTCCCCCTCCTCCAGTGCTCTGAGGTTGACCTGTGGGTGCTGTGGTTTGTGGGTTTGTGTTCAACTCTAGTATTCTTTGTTGCTTGTTTTTCTCTCCGTGCCAAGTGCTAGACTGCCAGCCCCAGTGAAGCTGCTTCGGTCAATGACAGCATGCAGGGGGTGGGCAGCTTGGGTGAGTAAACAGAGGCTTCTTGATGGCTAGTGAACTCATCTCATGACAGCCGGCCTGTGGCTGCTCCAGGGAAAAGCAGTGGTTAGCCATTCCCAGAGGAGCGGCTCTGTTTTCCTGCTGTTGATGGTTTGCTCTCGGTGCCCGTCTAACGTATAAACTTTAATGGCCAGTTTAAATGGTTCCTGCCATGGGCACTTTGGTGCCAGATTTAGTGTTTTAATTTGGAAACTTTCTCCCTTTGTGGTCATGCGGAGGAAAAGGTCTTAGGCCGCTTGGGGCCAGTCATTGGGATTTGTGGGTGCTGAGGAGACAGCACCTCCGGCTGCTTATGACGTTGGATGGGGTGGCTGGGTTGGAGCAAGAGCCAGTCCAGGAAATTCTTGATCATTGTCATTGCCCACCCCCACCCTCTACTCCTGTACATATTGAGGGTGTTCACCTCCCACTGCATCATTTGGATGGAGAGCCTCGCAGGGGAGCCCTGCGTTGTCACACATGAATCATCTGGGCTATTTTGTCTCAGCTATAACTTTCAGTGTATGTATTTATGTGTATGTGGACACATATATCTTAAACCATTATTGTCTGTGTTGATGGACCACATTTTCTTACAGCTGAGAGGGTACTGGACATCCTCATCCCTATTTTGGATACCTGAGATTATAGAACTGTCGAAATGCTAAGGAGTTTAGTCCAAACCCCATGCATAGAAGCTGGATGTTCCATAAGCAAAAATACGCCCATACCCCTATTACATTTGGCTAAGATCATTCATATTTAATGGTAGTTCAGGAAGATGGTATGAGTGAACAAGGTATGCCATGCCAAAAGCTTTTACATGGCAAGAAATAACTTCAGTAAAACAGACCCAGATGTCTTCAGCAGCTTTCAGTCTCCACTTGAGGCAAAGAAACAAATTACTCCTTTCAAGACTAGAGGACAGTAACCTTTTCGATCAAAAATCTACAGTGGCAACCAGTAATAACCCAATTCCACAATTAATTTTCATATTCACATGCAATTAACTTAATTTGGACATCATGAGCTGTGGCTTGTGCATACTGTTCTCATTCGATCCTCTAGTCTCTTTAAGGAAGGCTCCCCTCTGGGAATCTGCAGAATGTGGGGACTAACCTCTTATTTCTGCCATGTCTCTGTTTTGCTCACATCAGTGATGTAGTGGTACATTCAGTCTCCATAGTATGTTCCCAAGTAGAGTGTATAGACACCCCCCACCCCTAGGGGAGTCCTAAAACACAGGCAGCTGTGTTGTTCCAGAGAGAGAGAGAGAAGGGGAGGGAGAAGCAGTATATAACATAATACTTGTTTTATTAGGATCAGGATACCAGCAATCCTATGCATCCTGGGAGTAAGCTTCATGGAACTAATTGGTGCTTATTTGTGACTGCATAGTTCAGATTATTATTTTTTTAAAGAGCTTTAATACAACAGATCTTCAGCTAGCAGAAATGCAACCTTTAGCTTTTAATTATAAATGTAACCAATCTTGCAAAGAGGTGTTGCCACTTCAACTGCTGGCATAAAATAGGAACTCCATCAAATTAAAGGAAAGAAGTACCTAGCCTTTGCTTTGTTATTTTCCTTATTCTCTGACTTTCTCCATGATAATCTGTCACAAGCAAACTTGAAAGTCTTATTCCCTTGTCAGAGCAAGGAAGGTTTGCCAATTACCATAGTGCTCTAGGAGATGATGTCATTATTCCTGCTCTGACAAAAAGTCATAGTTGCATTTCCCTTCCATTTCCCCTCATCTACATCATTGGTGCACAAAGTGAAAATTTGCTAGTTTTGGTCTGGTTCTGTTAAAAAATACTTCTCCTTCACTCAAGGCTGAGCTGCTCCACCACAAAAAGGATACCCCAAAATATGTTGGTTTATATTTGCTATTTTGTTTTGTTCACTTCTGCATGTTTCAGGAGCTTCTCACCCCTATTCCCATGAGCCTGAGTTTGCTACTTATGTGGTAGAAGCTTGTTTCGCCCTGAGCCATATATCACTTACTCCTTTCCAGGTTGGCTCAAGGCTATACCCACTGTGCACATATTAGTCGAGTTCCCACCTTATGGCCACACAATGAAGTTGTGGGCAGGACCATCAAGCATAATCCGCCCCATGTGTTCATTGAATGTGTGAGTGTGAAAGGAGGAACAGGGTTATGATGTGTTGGTGTCTGATGTGTTTGTGATAGTGATAGTGCTATGGTGTAGGTAGTTGGGCATGGGAAGAGAAGGAGGTGTGACTTCTACCAGGGTTGGGTTGGAGAAATGTCCCAGGGATTTGAAGCAGAGCCTTGGAAAAAGTTTCATATCAAGACAGCCCAAGAGGTCATTGTAGAGGCAAAAATCTAAATTGAGGAGTGTTGCTGAAGAGGGCTAGAACAATGGGAGAAGGAAGCAGCAAACAGGAGAGCTGGTGGCCAGATATAGGAAACCAGCAGACTGCAATAGCAGCATGCACAGATAATAATAATAATATAATAATAATTTATTATTTGTACCCCGCCCATCTGCCTGGGTTTCCCCAGCCACTCTGGGCGGCTTCCACAGAAACCAAAAATACACTAAAATATCACACATTAAAAACTTCCCTGAACAGGGTTGCCTTAAGATGTCTTCTGAATGTCAGGTAGTTGTTTATCGCTTTGACATCTAATGGGAGGGCGTTCCACAGGGCGGGCGCCACTACCGAGAAGGCCCTCTGCCTGGTTCCCTGTAGCTTTGCTTCTCGCAATGAGGGAACTGCCAGAAGGCCCTCGGCGCTGGACCTCAGCGTCCGGGCAGAACGATGGGGGTGGAGACGCTCCTTCAGGTATACCTAATTAGTGCCCAAGGAATCACACAGAGAAGACTAGAGTCTGGATGTTCCCAAGGCAAAGACCCAGATCTGACCCAGAAGCATTTTTTAGTTGAACTGAGTCAGGAGGACCCTGTGAGCTGCATGGGGGTAGATGGATATGGATCATGTTGGGTGGGACACAGGGAAGCAATACTTCCCTGTCTTCTTCAATTACACTTCTGCACAAATCAGTTTGATGGATTATGAGAACACTTTGGATGAAATATCAGGTGTGCATACAGGTAGGCATTTAACCTCTTTAGATTCTCCCTAAAAATCCCAAAGTTGTTCTGAACCAGCTGTGGGTTCATGTCACTCCCTTTCAGTATCCTAGGCTTGTCCAGCAGCAGCTGTCTATGGTGGGATAAACTGCCAAGGGGTGGGGGAGATTATTTGGCAGAAGGCTGTGCCACAATGGTTGAGGGAAAACCCAGGGTGGGCACCAGGATCTCTATTTATAGAGTTCCCATCTTGAGAGGCAGAGGAGTGGCCATGCTTTCATACCATGCTCCTTTCAAGTGGTTGGCATGTTCCTTCCACATCAACCATTTGTACAGCTGCTTCCCTTGGGGGAAGGGGGGATGGAGTGGGGTGTGGCTGGAAGGGAAAATGGTTCTGTTCTTAGCCATTCTCAGGGATGGAGAGAATTGGATGCTTTCTCTGAGCTGTCTGCATTTCACTGGCACACAGTAGCATGAGGCTGTATTCTCCTGTGGTACACACACACACCCAGCATGAATTTTGCTAAAGCTGCTAGAAAAACTGAGAAAGCTTCACTTAATTTGAGACCACAAATAAACTGTAATTGTGTAATATTCTGCCATGCTCTTGATGGGAATGAAGTATTCTTAGATGCAATGAGGTGTACGGGTGAAATGCTTAGTATAATAGCTACAAGTTCAACTGGTGTGAACCTTTTGGAACCCCAGGCCCTGCTTGGCCCCACTTCTCCCACACACAACTGTAAACCAGCTCTCAGACCCTAACTGCACCAAGCTGAAAGCTAGTTCCTCTGGACAGTTAACAACCTTGCATCTGTTCTCTAGGGGATTACAGAAGTGCTTATCCCCAAACCACAACCTTTCAAGGTGCATCAGGCTTCGGAAAATTGCTGCCTCTGTTGAGCAGCTCGTCTCCAGTACACTAGTAAGGTGCTTAAGAGATCAATCCCCCAAAATACAGACTCTTTTACAAGCCAGAGTCCAAATATGTTTGTGCAGATAATAATAACTGCTACGTGTCTCACTGTGGAGTTAAGATTAAGAAAGTGGATTTGCAGCACAATTTTGTATAGTCTACCTATGGACATCAAAATGTGAATATTGTTGTGAATTATGTTGTGAGCCGTCCTGAGATCTACAGATGAAGGGCAGTATGCAAATTTAATAGATAAAATAACAATAAGACTGCCTATAGTTCTCTTTCAAAGTCCTCAGCACAAACAGAGGAGTCAAGTGTTGCTGTGCCTTGTGGGTAGTTGTGGGGAAGGGGTGTAGATTGGGGGAATGGTAGTGGTAAATAAGTGTTGCATTCGCAGCTGATTGGTGATTCAGCAGTGAGGCAATGTGGCCAAGTGACTAAAGGTTTTTCCGCATTTCTAAAGGTTGCATGGCTGAACCTTATTTAGTCAGGATTCGTGTTATAACAAGCTTTGGCTAATTCATCTCTGTAAGACTGTGCCAATCTTCATATATTCCAAGTATTAGGAATATTTAACACTTAAGATGCACATAAGTTTTTATTTATCAAATTTCAATCCCACATGTTCATCTAAGTAATAAAAACCACAGTCAGCCGCTAAAACCATAATCAATAAAGCAATAAACAGCAAATGCAGATAAAAAAGCAGCAACAGCAACTCATATTAGAAGAAGCAGAAATCCACCAATATGTTTTAAGCTCTTCCTAAAAAACAAACAAGGGGTGCAGGTGGCGCTGTGGTCTAAACTACAGAGCCTAGGGCTTGCTGATCGGAAGGTCGACAGATTGTTGTTCGGTCCCAGCTCCTGCCCACCTAGCAGTTCAAAAGCACGTCAAGTGCAAGTAGATAAATAGGTACCGCTCCGGCAGGAAGGTAAACAGCATTTCCGTGCGCTGCTCTGGTTCACCAGAAGCAGCTTCGTCATGCTGGCCACATGACCCGGAAGCTGTCTGCAGACAAACACCGGCTCCCTCGGCCTATAGAGCGAGATGAGTGCACAACCCCAGAGTCGTCCACGACTGGACCTAACAGTCGGGTACCTTTACCTTTACCTTTAAAAAACAAACATCAAAGGCTTTGTTCTTCATTAACACTCACCCCACTTCAGAAGGTGGGTATCATCTAAGCATGTCCTCTGAAGATGATTTTAAACGCTGGGCAGGCTTGTGTGGGAGCAGGTGTGGGTCTTTCAACTATCCAAGTCCTCTTATTTGTGGGATGGTGTAAGGAAAGAGGCTTTCTGGGAGATAGCAAATTTCTTCCAAGTAGCTGTGTCTGTTGCAACACTTTGAGTTGCTGATACTCAAGCTTTGGCACAAGGGAGCACAAGTGAGAAGAGTGCTGTTGTCATGTCCTGCTTGCAGGCTGCCCATAGGCATCAAGTTGACCACTATGCAAATAGGACCCTGAACTAGATGGGGCTTTGGTGTGATCCAGCAGGGTTGTTCTTATGTTTTACGGCTCTGTGACCTGCCACATCTGTGCTTTGCAGGCTTGAAGCTTAGAGTTTTGTTAGAATTGCAGTATCTAGAAAAAACTTCTGTGTCTGCTGTGCTGACTACTTTCCCCCCATCTTGGGTTGTCTGACATTGTATTCTGCTCCTGGACCCTGGGTTTGGGCCCTGTCTTGTCTGTTCTTGTATCTGGTCCTAAGATCCAAGTTTAGTTTCTGTTTCCTTGCCAATCTTGGACTACTTTCTGTTGAACTACCTCCACATCCTGATCTTGTCAGATGCCAGTAGCTTAGTTTGCACATAATACTAAACCAAGTTTAATGTTAATTTTAATCACAGTTAGTAAACCAAAGTTAAATCTAAGGCATCTGGCACACATCCTTTAAGCCTTGGTTTATTGAGCTCTCCCTCTTTCCTCCTTTAAAGGAGATACATGCCAGGAAGATGCTCTTAACACAAAACTAGGTAGCTTTGCAACCACTGTCATAAGGCAAAGGCCTGTCCAGGACTTTTGAGGGGGGAGACTAAGGAAGAGGATTCCACAGCTTCTCTAGGTAGTCTGCTTCACTGCTGATATGCTGTTATAATTGGATTTTGTCCACCCTTTATGATTATCTTGATTGTACCTCTCTGAAAATGTACCCATGGGCATGGCTGGGCATTAAGAGTTCTCTTTATTTTCAAAGTCATTTAAAATATTTGAAAAACTGTCAATGTGTTCTCTGTTCTCTATCCCTTCAACATATTTTTTTCTTTTTCATATGCTTGATGTATCTAATTTATTCACTGCTTGCTCATATAACTCCTCCTTTTGCACTGCAAATCCCTTTTAGTTTGTCAACATCCTTCTTGAATTCTGGTTCCCAGAACTGAATGCAGTGCTTGCAGTTCCTGTGATTAGAGGAGTGATACTATTGCTCTTGAAGTCTTGGATGCAGTGTTGCTTTTGGAATCACTGCATTTCATTGTTGACTCATGTCTAGTTGATAATCCACCATAACCCCTAAATCCTTACTGGCAATGCTACTTACTGCTAGTCACTTATTCACCCAGCTTAAATACCTGCATTTGATGCTGTAAGTCAGGGTTGGGTATATTTTTCCTCTCAAGGGTCAAACTCCTTTGACAAAACATGGCTGGAGGAGGAGGTATATGCCCAAAGTGGCCGCGGCTAGCACACGTACACACCATTTACACACACACACACACACACACGCACACACATAATTGCAATGCACAGAGTGGTTGTTGCCTTCTGTGGGTAAAAAGGAAACTCAAATCAGGATCCGGATCCATTTGCAAGTCTGGACATTCAATTGAAGATCTTGTTGAGATATATATGTGCCACCTTTGCAAATAGCAGAAGCAGGCTGAGTGAAGGAACTTTTTTCACTTAATTGAAACTGGTAAAACTGCAAAACTCAGATCTCTCTCCCCCACCCCCATCTTTGCTACCTGCAAATATAGCTGCTCTGCAAAGCTAAGAGTCATATCCATTCTTCCACCACTGGCATGTACTTATGGAAGGTTGCCCAGAACAAGATGCAACCCTCCATTGGTGCTGCCTTTCCCTCACGCTGATGGAGAATAGGGCAGCTGACTGCCCTCATTTCAACGCACCGTGGCACTACTTTCCCCGGGCACTGAGGTGGAGCACCTTTTCTTAGTCAGCAGGAAAGCAGCAGCAGCCACAGTGGACGTGCATCTTCACTGGCTGCCCTGCTAATGGCGCCTTGATGCACCCCCCCATCCTGGTCCCCTCTCACTCAAACCATGTGGTGGAGGTTACTCCGCTTCCTCTCCTACCCCCACCCATCCCATCTCCACAGTTGATCCCCATGCCTGATCTCCACTTTCAGACATTATGATATATTGGAATATCGTGATGTTTAGCTGCTGATATATCACAGTGTTGAAAACCAGATGTCACTTGGCCCTAGTCTATTATTTTAGTATACCTAAAATCATTTGCTTTTTAGAGGCTACCCCATATTTTGTTCAAAAAAATACTTTGCAGAGGTAGCTACCATAGAGTTATCAAAATTTTCAAAAGTAGGGGGTCCGTGGCTTGGCTTTTGGAAAATAGGGGATCCTCAGAGATTAGCTACCGTATTTTTCGCTCTATAACACGCACCAGACCATAACACGCACGTAGTTTTTAGAGGAGGAAAACAAGAAAAAAATATTCTAAACAAAACAGTGGATGTATGATTTTTGTGGTTCATGCTGTGGCCACAGACATGTGATCTGACGGTGAGTTTGGGGTAGCCCAATGCAAAAATCCTGAGGATCCATGTGGATCCATGCTAAAGTCGCCCTAAAGTCGCAGGGGCGCTGGGGGAGTGAACAGGAAGCAGGAGGAGGAGAACAATCCCTCTCACACACAGACACACACACACACACACACACACACACACACACACACACACAGTATCAATCCTAAAGTCGCAGGAGAGGCAGAGGCGCTGGGAGTGGGAAGCAAGAGAAGGAGAACGATCCCCCCCCCTCTCTCTCTCACACACACACACACACACAGTATCAATCCTAAAGTCGCAGGAGAGCGCAGGGGCGCTGGGAGAGTGAAGGGGAAGCAAGAGGAGAACGATGCCTCACACACACACAGACACACACACACACAGAGTATCAATCCTAAAGTCGCAGGAGAGCGCAAGGGCGCTGGGAGTGGGAAGCAAGAGAAGGAGAACGATCCCCCCCCCTCTCTCACACACACACACACACAGTATCAATCCTAAAGTCGCAGGAGAGCGCAGGGGCGCTGGGAGAGTGAACAGGAAGGAGGAGGAGGAGAACGATGCCTCACACACACACAGACACACACACACACACACACACACACACAGAGTATCAATCCTAAAGTCGCAGGAGAGGCAGGGGCGCTGGGAGTGGGAAGCAAGAGAAGGAGAACGATCCCCCCCTCTCTCTCTCTCACACACACAGTATCAATCCTAAAGTCGCAGGAGAGCGCAGGGGCGCTGGGAGAGTGAAGGGGAAGCAAGAGGAGAACGATGCCTCACACACACACAGACACACACACACACAGAGTATCAATCCTAAAGTCGCAGGGGCGCTGGAAGTCGCAGGGGCGCTGGGAGAGTGAAGGGGAAGCAAGATTAGGAGAACGATGCCTCACACACAGAGAGACACACAGAGTATCACTCCTAAAGTCGCAGGAGAGCGCTGGGGCGCTGTGAGAGTGAACAGGAAGGAGGAGGAGGAGAACGATAGCTCAAGCACACACACACACACACACACACACACACACAGCCCCTACAGTGGCTGATCCAAAATCGGACAGCAAAAAACTGCAGGCAGGGACACGGGGTTGTTTTAAAGCAACCAGCCCCGATCTGCTTCTCTCCCTCCTCCCGGCTAGGCTGGCTGAAAAGCTTTGCTGCTACTTAGCAGCTCAGTGGAGAAGAGAGAGGGACATAGAGCACGGGGCTGTTTTAAAGCAACCAACCCCGCTCTGCTTCTCTCCCTCCTGCCCGGCTCGGCTCGCTGACAGGAGCCGCTTACACCCGCTTTGCAGTTTCAAAGAGAGCCACGGACTGCTCACAACTGCAGCGGATTCCCCTGCCATCTGTAGGCATTCGCTCCATAAAAAAACTGCGTGTTATAGAGCGAAAAATACGGTAATTGGGAACCATTGTCCTACAGGATCTTTTCCGGAAGTACACTTATAATCTATAAAATTTAAAAAGTTACAAAAGTTTTTAGTCTTTAAGATACCACAAGACTTTATGTTGCCTTTTCTTCAACAGACTAACATGGCTATCACTGGAAACTGATATAAAACATGTATTTACCCTTTTGAGCCACCTAAGATTTCTATGAAAAATAAAAATTCTGCAGAGAGGCATACATAATTGCCATAATAATCAGATGCCAAATTACCCATTCCTTTTTTTCCAGTGACCTCTGGGGAGATACACAGATTTATCCAGATCCTGGATATAGGATGTAATCCAAATAACTGTACAAGGAACTCCTGACTTAGGCACGTCAGAATGACACACAGTCACACACACATGCATGGCATTGAACCTGGAAGTAGCCCCAAAAGTTATAAAGACATCGTGAAAAGGGTCTGGGTGGAACAGAACCCCTGCGCAAAACAAGGATTGCCTGCACAACTAATGCTACATGGCCAAGTGGGACTTTTGACTTGGTAATAGCCATTTGCAACTTGCTGTGTGGCAAGCTGCTTTGGAAAGCTGAGGTAATTTCCAAAGCTGTTTGTGACATGGCACAGAGAAGCAGGGTTCGCTACTGTTACTACAAAAAAAGGATTAAAAATCCTGTTGCATAAGTGTCAGCATTTATGCACATGAAAATGAGCTCTCATGCCTCTGGGTGAGATCCAACATAGTGCAAGTGGGCATTTGCTTAGGTAGTGGGGATTCTGTTTTCTTGTGTCCCTCCTGCAGCCACTGGGTGCCCCTAAATCCTGCTTTGGAGAGTTTCTCTAGAGC
Organism: Podarcis muralis; assembly: GCF_964188315.1. Classification (NCBI taxonomy): domain Eukaryota; kingdom Metazoa; phylum Chordata; class Lepidosauria; order Squamata; family Lacertidae; genus Podarcis; species Podarcis muralis. The sequence goes on along the minus strand of NC_135655.1, from coordinate 85,297,803 downwards.
AGTTTTGGTGGGTACGTTGGGGAATGGAGCAGGAGAAGAGAAGCCGAAAGTCCTGTTGTGCAAGCAGATTTCCATTGCACAAGTGGGCTGACATCTTTGGATATTGCCTGTATCCATAGCCACAGAATGTTTCTTAGACGTTATGGAAATTATTAGTTCTAGTGTTATTTTCTGTTTAGGTACACAGCGTATAGAATAAACTGGAATAAATTGCTGTATACAGGGTAAGTTAAAAAATTAATAAACTTACCCTTCCCTCAAGAAGCTCAGAACAACATCATTACCCCCCCCCCCGTTTTTTTTTTTTTTAATTCTCGGCACAACCTTGTGAGGTGGGTGCAGGGTTTGTTATGGTAAGGAGGCCTTGTCAGGTTTTGAAAATCTCAATCTTCAAATGTTGTCCAGGAACAACACATCAAAATAGTAAAGCATGGTGTCCTTTCCATCTCCAAACATGGAGGATCATGGGGATGGGGGAGATTTTCATAGGCTGCTTGCTGCAAATGAGTACTCCACTGGCTATGGAGTCACCTGTTTGGGCCCACACTTGTCATTGAAGCACCCAACAAGGAGAGGATTTACTAATGAAAGAAGATGAGAAGGCATCAGAATGAAAAGGAAGAACAGTTTCAGTGTCCAAGGGTGTGATCACAGCCATGCGGATTTCAAAAATCTGTGTTGTAGTAATGTGTGCTTTGTTAATCTTTCAAAGCACTGTTACTCTGGAAGAGATTTCTTTCATTCCTCCCTACTTATGTATGTATTCATGTAGGGGTTTGAAGGCAATATATGAATTGGCTGCATATGCACATATTTCAGTACCCTTTCTTCATGTTGACTCACAAAGGTAATGCTTCAGTTGTGCTATATTTTCTCTCTCCCCGCCCCCGTCTAGTCCTTAGTTCAATAAAGTCTGCATGTCACACCTTTTAGTGCTCCACTCATCAATTAGATTCCCTGGAGATCAGCTCTGTGAATGACTCAGGCGAGGCACTGACTCTTACCTCCCAAAGTGGCCCAACCTAGCTGTGGCAAATGCTGTTGTCATGCTTACCATTCCTTCAACACCCTTTTGTCCCTAGATTGATAGGTGAGGAGGGACCATTATTCAGTGGTAGAGCAAATGCTTTGCATAGAAAAAGGTCCCAAGTTCAATCCCTGAAACTTCCAGTTAATATGGAGTAGGTAATAGGAAAAGCCTTTGCCTAGTACCGGGACACGGGTGGCGCTGTGGGTTAAACCACAGAGTCTAGGACTTGCCCATCGGAAGGTTGGTGGTTTGAATCCCCGCAACAGGGTGAGCTCCTGTTGCTCGGTCCCTGCTCCTGCCAACCTAGCAGTTCAAAAGCACCTCAAAGTTCAAATAAATAAATAGGTACCACTCCAGCGGGAAGGTAAACGGTGTTTCTGTGCGCTGCTCTGGTTCGCTAGAAGTGGCTTATTCATGCTGGCCACATGACCCAGAAGCTGTACGCCGGCTCCCTTAGCCAATAAAGCGAGATGAGCAATAAAGCGAGATGACCAACCCCAGAGTCGGTCACGACTGGACCTAATGGTCAGGGGTCCCTTTACCTTTTATGCCTCGTACCCTGGATAGCTTCTTTCCAGTCAAAGAACAATAAGAACATGAGAAGAGCCTGCTGAATCAGGCCAATGGCCCATTTAATCCAGCATGTTCTCACAGTGGCCAACTAGATAAATGCCTTTCCTGAGACTGAGTGCAACAGCATTCCCCCTACTTGTGACTCCCAGCAACTGCATTCAGAGGTACACTGCCTCTGACAGTGAAGGTAGAACATAGCCATTGTGGCTAGTCACCCTTGATAGCCTTGTGTTCCATAAATGCAGAGAATACTAGAATATTAGGCTAGATGGCCAACTGATGTGGCGTAAAGTAGCCACAGAAGAAATAGTTCTGGGAAGCATATTCTCTTACATAGAACTAACCTTTTCCATTTTTTGTACTGAATGGAGACAAATAAGAAATACAGGAGAATGGATTGAGCTCTAAGAGCAGCTCTTTTATCCTCTTGGTACTTCAGTAGAGTGGATATTACTTAGCTTTTTAGTATATTGTATTTTAAAATGGGGTTTCAGAGTTTTTAGGGGGTTTTGAAATAAAGATATTGTATCATATTTTAAAGTATAATCTAAGTTAAGCCAGTGGTGGTTGTCCTATGTTCAGCACTGGAGGTGTGGTCATCGTTCCATCTCCCTTTGATGTTAGAAGCAGCAGGAGGATTGTTGGTAGTGCAAACAGGCTATAACTACACACAAGTGCATTTTTATGTCTCTGTTGTTCTTTTGGAGCACAGATCCTTGACCTTTGCTGTGTTGGCATCATGCCTACCAATAAACAACAATAAATAAAAGAATTAATAGTGCTATTGGAGTGGCAAAACTGGGCTTTAGTGGTGCACAAGGGAATTTCCTGTGCTAATGCAGTGTTGTTGGATTTATTCCGGGGGGGGGGGATTCCCTTGAAGGACTAGCTGGTGGGGTGTGCATTAGCGGCAGGGATGGGTTATAAGCAAGGTGTTCAGTGTTCTTCTGCCACCTTGATTACTAAGCAGTCTCCACTGAGCCTGAGAATGGAATGCAGAGAGCAATACCAAACCGTTTTCCATAGTGTCTAGTTGGAGCCAGTATGGGTCCAGGGGTCACCTTCTACTGATGAAGCTGAGCTAAGCTAAGGGATGGCAAGATTCCCACAGCCACTTGTGGCTTTCTCTCAGAGATGTATTACTGTGAAATGAAATACATGCATTAAGGTAGTTCTTTGTAGGAAAGAGCTCCTTTTACACCATGGTCCCTCTGTGTGTACCTGAAGGTGTCCAGGTGAGGACAATATTTTCTGCCTCTCATGAAGTAGCCTCTAGTCCATGTTCATCTTTAAGGTGCTTTAGGACTCTTTTTATTGTTTTTGCTACAACAGACTACCCCTCAGGGTGTTACATGTGAAGGTAGCCCTGATGATGATGATAGGATTTGGCTTCATGTTCATTCAGGGGTCTGTATTATGTGAACCCCATAGCAAACCTTTATATATGGGTCACTTCTGGATTTGACCTTGGGGGTCTTGAGTTCAAGTGCCAGCTCTGTTGCAGGCCATGGGTAAATTGCCACCTTTTGTAAATTAAACATGATAATGACTTGTCTCAACAGGTTTGGTGTTGATGTGAATGACATAAAGTTTGTGAAACACATAGTTCTTCACAAGTCCTACAGAAATGACGACCCCTTTAAGGAATGCTACTTATGTGGCTGCTCCTGCTCAGTGCTATGGTTATTTCTATTATTATTTCTATCTTCTATCTCTTATTTCTATCTCTCTAGAGGCTGGAACCAGAATGATGGTGATGGCGCCATGCTGTTTCCGTCAGGAAACTGTGCCATATATATAAAACCCAGGGATCATCTGGAAGCTCTTTAAAATCACCAACATACTCTTTTTGCCCCTCTGTGCCCTGTGGAAGGTTCCTTTGCCTAGAGCCTGTAAGGGTGATCCCATGACAGTGAGTGTTTTATTAGTAGCAGGTGTCTGAGTATCCCTTGAAACCTGAGCTCTCTCTGTCCCCTCACCTGACAATGAACTCAGGACCAGGGCATCCCTGCCCGGTGCCAGAGATTATTGCTGCCCATAACCTGACAGCATCATCCTATTGGTAGGGACAGGCGTGTAATGTGCAATTTCTCAGTGGCATGGCGTTCTGTTTGCTTGGTGCACTGATCTATCGTGGCCCTCCCCATCCTGTAGCCCTGGGTGCTGTCAACTTGGGATTAGGACCACGATTTAGTGGCTGCCACTAATACCTCTTCAGGGACTGGATCACTGTCTGGCAGGAAGCGAAAGGGAAAACCACCCTTGGAATTCAAGTGAAATTGCCACTGCAGACAGAGAGGCCTACCCAGTGTGAGAGGTGAGGGTAATCCTCCTAAGAGCAGGAGTAAATCTGCAGAAAACAGACCCTATCTAGTGACATTAATTCTCTAACGCTTAAGGTTAATTCAGCAGTCCTATGAGAAGTAACTGGACTTGGGCATTAGCCATTGGAGGCTCCACCCATAATAAACGTGGTGAAAAGTGCTCTTATCAGTACATGGTGTAATAGAGAGACGGGCTATTGACATTGTCTGAGAATCTAGGCAAAGGCTATTAGATTCAGGCCCTCGGTTCATGTCTCTTTCTAGAATGGAGAGCCAGTGTTCTCCACATTTTCCCCAATCTCCTGGAAATGTTCCTAGTCTGTTTAGAATAGTGAGATAATAGGCAGAGAGGGAACAGGACCAGAAAGAATTTCTTGGAGATTCTCAGTTGCTTTGACTTTGCAAGACAAGAGGATTGTTTTGGAGACAAATGAGAGACTATTGAGATTGTTGAGGCTACCTGAGTTGCAGATTATGGTGTCCTCTGAATTATTGAGCTGTTTGCCATGCGCTGCGCTGTCATTGGGAAGTCTTGCTGAATAATGTGTGCAGTGTGCTATATCAGCTGTGTGTCTTTTAATTTCATAACTGCCCCCATACAGGCCTGATCAGCAGGCTGTCCTGTGCCATGTTAGTGCACTCTGTGGCAACCGTAAAACAATGTCATTGTTGTTCTCTCCACCATGTCAAGCCTGACATTATGTGCTCTGAGGCATTGTGTGTGACAGTGTAACAGTACTTACTCTTCCAAGTACAACTTAGCCTTAGAGCTTGCCCTCCCTCTTCCTCTGCCAGGCTTTTCCTAAAGTGTCACTTCCTCGCTGTTTCTCTAGATCCAGCACTGCCGGCTTTGTTGGCTGAGACATTTAGCCTTGACTGGAATGCAGGGCCATGTTGGCCCCCTGCCAGCCCAAACATCCCCACCCTAGTGCACGACACAAGGTGATAAGAATGAGTGCTCTGAGTGGGCTGGGATCCCTCACGGAGGGGCAAGTATCTTATGCCCAGCCCATAACCCTCCCACCACATGACCTTAGAGGCCATCGTTAATCATGTGTGTGTATGTGTGTGTGTTTCTTTTCCTTTAGCATCCCTATGAAATGTTCTCAGCGTCTCTGTGGGCCAAACCCACAGTGCCTCATGCCCGAGACCGACTACGAGCAGACTGCTTTGATGGGTAGGGGCTTGACTATATATTTGGCATTCCAGCTGCAGCACGCAGAGGGTGTGAAAGCCTTTGCTTGACAAACTCAGAGTGCTGTCGCCTCCCTGCCTGCCTGCCAGCCAGCCAGCCAGGCCACGGATATTTTTAGGCTCCAAATGTCAAGGAATTTTTCACCTTCTGTTTTTTGTTTTTGTGTTTTCAGTTTGTTTTGTTTCTTTTCCTTTTTAAAAGGAATTTTTAGCTCAGGCGGTGAAAGGTGCCCCTGACTGACAAGCTCAGAGACTGAATCCTCTATTTATCGCCAGGCAGGTAACGGTTTCCACATGCCACCCACCCTGTCTCCATGGCCCATTCAGTCATTTTGGTAGCTACAATAACCCTTTGCTTGCCTGCTGTACCCACATCCTTACATGGGATGTCTGTATCAAAGCTGGCAGAGGCAGTGAGGGATGCAAGCAATTTCATCTCTACTGTGATTACGCTCCTTTTTTAATTGACTCCAGAATCCTGGGATTCAGATAGTTGCTCCCATCTCAGAAGCACCACCTCATAAGAGCACTTATAGCCATCCTTTCCAAGTCTGATATCCCTCCCCTGCTCTCACATCTGAGCCCCTTTCGAAGTTCCCAACAGGGTGATTTTTGACACTGTCTTAGCTTCTGTGCTGAATGTGACTGGAGGAAACTACCTATGGAAGCTTGATGGAGGTATCTTGATCAGGGTGATTCCTTCACAGTGCGGTGGCTCCCACCAGGGGGAGCCAACAGCCTTTTCTTTGGCCTCAGGTTTCTGGTATTTGATGGAGACCAGGCTAGTCAGGCCCTTCTTGGCTGCTCAGGAAGGTGTATGAAGTTTGAAGCATGCCTCTGTCAAGACTACAACAATTACAGTTTTTAGCTTCACATAGCTATCTATCTTATTTGGGGGCAGGAAACAAGGTCTTGGGAGTGAAGTAATCTTGAACCCATCATACCACCATCTTTGGGGTTGGGCATCTGAATCATTAGTCACAACATGCGAAGCCAAGATTCTGAGGACAGTATGGGTATGGTGGAACTAAAATTAGTAGGCCCCATTCTTCCGTCTTAGGCCTACCCAGAACATAATGGTGCCTGAATCACACCTGACACTGCTTGTCCACCAATGGACTCTTCACCATTACTCCCTATGGTGTAGCCTGAACTTTGCTAGGAGATCCCTCCCTCCCCTAAGTGCTGACTTAGCACTTCCTAGTATCATATGCCATCTTTGTTGATGGGAAGTTCCTATTCATTTGGGAGCAAATTGTTTTCAAAGTTCAAGAGGCTATTCCCTGGAATAGAGTGCTTCCTGGAAGAATACTTCACTGTGTAGAGATTGCAGTTTAACCAGTTTACACCTTCCCTTTTCCATTACATCTGTAGATTCTGTACTTGGATAGCACTGTCAGCATCCAAAGTGCATTCTGTGTAAATTCCAGATTTGCACTTTCCCAGTGCCATATTTGTAAGTTGGCTTTACCATGATTGCAAGGGTAGGTTTGGTGGGGTCGTGGGGTCGGCAGAAATGTATTTTAACAAGGGTAGACAACCTGGTGCCCTCCTGATGCTCTACTGCAGCTCCCATCATCACTGATCATGTTGGCTGGACCTGAGAGGAGATAGGAGTCTAACATCATTTGATGGTACCACCTTGGCTACTCCTGCTTTATAACAGTCCCTTCTGATTCTGGGCAGTGCCTCTGGGCATTAGTTTCAGAGCACTATACTATCTTCTAGCAGTATAGTCCTGAACTTTGTGTAGAGGGGAGAGCTGTGCATGGGAAACAGGAGAAACCTTTGTTAGGATGCAGGGTAAGGAGTGTTCCTTTAGGGTGGAACCCTTGTTGTTGGGGAGATCCCCTTAGGAAACAATCTAAGGTATTTGCACTTGTGCCAAATGTTTGGCCGGGTCTTGAGCAGGGAGAGAAGCCTCCTTTTTCATGTGGCTGCTTGCAAGCTTTTGTTGGCATCCCTAGGACCTGCCCAACTCACGGGCCATTCAGAATTTTTACATCACCTTTCTCGTCCTGTGTTATGTGTGTTTTGGCCAGAGGAGAATCCCACTGCAACCTACGCAACAGAAAGGGCCATTCTGCCTGAGAGAATCCAGGCTAGAGGAGATGTGGGGGCAGGTGTCCCAGAGCCTGAATAAATGGGGAGAGGGAGGGAACTGGGCCAAAGACCATTGGCTCTGTGGGCTATGAATGAGACAGCTGTGCACTCGTAGGCCTACCTTTCTCCTCTGTACCAAAAGCACTGAACTAACATTCAATGCAAGGGACCAGGCAGATGGCCAAGTACTGCCTGGATGAGGTCCCCTCTCCAGCAATCTAGGAGCCAAATGCCTGTGCAGATTCCATTCCATTCTCAATGCAGACATCCAGGTAACTGGACAGCAACCCTCTCCCAAACATTAGCTGCAAGGTGCTTTGGGTAGTTCTCCTTTTCTGAAGATTGGAAGCCAGTTGGTCAGGTTGTACTGTCTTCTCACATTTTGATAGCTGAGAGCAGAGGGTACTCCAAGGGCAGCCAATCCTGCACTGGCTGGATATGTGTCTCTTTGGAGAAATGTTTAGGCTGTGCCTTCCTTCCAGATGCTAGGACAGGTATTCACTTAGAAACTCAAATGTAGACTAATGTCTGGTGTGCCAGAGTCCTGGGTGTTCATGTTCTTGGAGAACGGAAGGTGCCTTGGAAGATGTATATGGGAACAAGGAAGTTGCAGGCAGATATATGTTTCTATGGTTAATCCATTCTCTCCTTCCTGTTTTTGTTGTGGCTGAGACACTTGACTCAGTGGTAGACTTATTGGTGTATCCACTATTTCCTGCTGAAGTTTTAGGTCAGGATGGGACAGTGTTCCCGCATGCTTTCTACTTCCTGTGATGTTTCGGGCCAAGTCACTGATAAAGGGGAAATGGGTGCTCTGAGTTTACCCAAAAACCACAAATCCTTCAAACCGGCCTACATGGTTGGTAATCAGCTGTGCCCACTTCATTCTCAAACGCACCCAAGTTCCCTCCCTAAGCCCATAATCTGCGTTGATTCCATTGGAAGCCTCTGCATTCTCCATCTGTGTTGTCTTGCCTAATCCTGATAGGAGGTGTACTGGCTGTTGCTTAGCCCATCCCCATGGCCTTTGATTGCTCTCTGCCTCTTAGGCTCCTGTCTCGCCAATCCAGTCTCTTGCCAGCATTCCACATCTTCAAGAAGTTGCAAGATGACGCAATGCTACTATTATGCTTCTTGTTTACAGAAGGGGTTGATGCCATGCTGTGGTCTTCAGCCCATCTTTGCTTAAACCAGTGAACAAAAGTAATGGGTTGTGCCTTACCAGCCTTTGTATTGCAGGAAATATGAAAGGTACCTGGACTTGAGAAGAATGGAAAATTGTAGCACTATATAGAAACATTGGTGGTCAGTGTCGTAGGTTGCCACAACTCTCCCTCCGTAGTTGAACACTGGTCTTCAGTTGAAAGGGCTCAGTTCACAACTGGGATTGTTTTTGTCCTAAGGCGCAACAGCAGCACTATTGCCACTTTCTTTACTTTTTTTTTTTTTAAGGGTGGAATTCAAGGTGATTGTTTTAGCAGTGCAAGCATTTCTGCTTGCCAGACAGAAGGATCTCCTCTCTCTTCATCCCATGTGTTGTTCCAGGGATTCTTCTGACACTTCTGAGAAAATTTGGGGAGGGTGCAGGAATGAAGAGGAGGCGAATAGTCCCATTGTGCTAGCACAACTCTTTGCACTGGCTTCTGCTAGCATAACAACTTAGTTGAATCTGGCCCTTTATTTTTAAAGTGGAGCCTCAGCTTCCTTTCTGATGCAGTCTAGCTGATGCCTTGGTGTACATTTCTGCTGTTGTAGTTTCTTCTTCTCAGCCTGCCTCCCTATGCCTCCTATTGTTGATGAGGGATAGAGGAAAAGGAAGGAGCAGGGAGGTTGTCTCTGTTGCTGCTTTGATCCTGGAAGGAAGACGCAAGCACTAGGAGTGATATTCGGTTGTCACTGCAAAGTCTCCTCCTTACTGTGTCCAAATTTGCCTCCTGGCTTGCCCAGAAGAAGAAAAACAATGGCTGAATGAAAAGCTGCTTCAGGAGCAGCATCTGAGGTGCAGTGTGCCTGCATACAACTGGCCGCACATGCAGCATTAGCAATGCTAGAAGCCATGCATCAGCCCAGGCCTCCGTGTTAAGTTTCTCTGCTGTTTCAGACATTGCCTATTGAAAATTGCACTCCATTTTTGTTTTTTTGGAAGTAAGTTCAACTTTTTATTTTTAAAAATAGGGATGGGATTCACCTAACCCAGTATAGGGACTACCACTTGTGGAACAGGTCTTCTCTCTGCCTGCCCCCATTCCCCCCCCAAAAAAAATTGGCTTGGGGCAGTCAGGAGAACCCCCAGAACAGTGCACAAGGGGAGAAGAAGGAGAACTGTCCCAACTGGCAAGCTTCAATGCTTGTGCAGACAGAACGATTGGAAGAGCGAGACATTGAATTCCACCCATAGTTCTCCATTGAATATTAGGGTTTGTGGTCACTTCTGGGTCTGGGAAATTAAAGAACTTCTGTAGAATACCTTTCACCTCAATCAGATGTATAAAAGACAGTCACCAAATATAGCCTGTGACTACAAATGAGAGCTGCAATCTGGGAAGCATAAGGCTCATTTGAATGCAGAAAAAGAGTGACCACAATGTCACATTCATGACATGAAAATTAAGTCAAAGAAATATGGGTGTATTTTGGTGCTTTGAAAGGAAAGCTGCAGCCTCCTTATTGAACACTTATAAGACAAAATGACATCTAAAACAGAGTTGTCATTAGCTTTGTGTGGCATTTCAACCTGTGTGTGGATCCACAACTGAAATGGACAGAGAACGTCCCTTCTAGGATCTTCCCTCTTTATGTGTAGTTTCTTCCTGTCTTGCAGATTCCATACTAATCATCTAAACTCTTATGTTTTGGTAACCCTTGGATCATTTATAAATAGTCTAAAGTGTCTTGAATAATATACTTGGGTCACACAACTACCAGAGAATGAGCAAGAATACCCAAGTGAGACTGAAGCCATGTCCAGTGAAGCTTGGTACAGCTTGGCACTGTAGCTGATATCAGAACTTGGGCATTGCCTACTGCAAACAGTGGAGCAGTGATCAATAAATCCATACAGTCTCTGGCAAACATCAATGTGTTTCATGAGAACTCGCTATACTTAGAGATGCTGGTACCCTCTTTCCTGTGCTGTCCCTGGTGATAGAGAGTAATGCTACGGTTCTCACTTCTCACTGCTTGCTGGGAGCTGCCTTTGGATGCTATTGACGCTATGTGGTTTGCAGAGTGACTCAGGGTGGGCAGCAGGATCAAAGGTTTCTCTCCTGGCTCGGGTGGGACGGATTCCACCGGCTGCTCTGCAATGTGTTTTCTTTCCACTGCCCCCTCGCCAGCCACTTATTTACCTTTTGCTTTCTCTCCTTGTGCAGCATGGAATAACCCACTCTCTGTCCTCCCTACTGTGCATGTGCAATCCCCTCCATTGCTAGTGGCTTTTCACAGGCACTGTATGGCATAGCACTGTGCATGAATGGCTCTTTCTTTACAAGGCTTCTTCTAGATTAGGGGTGAAGAGCAAAACAACACCCTTCCTCTCCGCTGTCAATTCGTCACTAGATGTGTTTTGTACCTCTCCTGTGCTTAAGGATCTGGCCAGCCCCACCAGGAGCCAACTGGCACAAGCGAGTTTCCACTTGAACGTATGATGCTGCCTTATAGTCAGTCAGACCATTGGCTCATATGGTTCATACTGTTGCTAGTGGTAGCTTTCCAATGAGATCTCGTTAGCTTGAAATGCCAGGAATGGAACCTGGTACCTTCTGCATGCAAAGTGCACACTTTGCTAATGATCTGTGACTCCATTTGCTCTCTCATGGGTAGAAATGCTCTGAAATACTACAGTGTTCCTCTTGGGCAAGAGAAGGGGGCTCTGGTAGTGCTTTCCCTGAGCCAAGAGCCCTTAAGAGTGTAAAAGAAGAATGTAAAAGAAGAATCAGAAGGATTGTTAGCTCTGAAGAGTTAGAACCCCAACAAGTTTACTAGTTCACTTCAGCATTTCACTCTGATGTCATAGTACTTTGATTTACTCTTTAGGAACAAGAGCCAGCTGAAGATGAAACTTAAGAAGCTGCCTTATAGCAAATCAGGTCAGTTATTTATCTTGCTCAGTATTGTCTTCATTGTCTGACAGGAGCTCTTAAGGGTTTCAGACAGGAGTCTCTCTTAAGTCCTACCTGTAAAAGCAAGAGATTGAACCAGGGAACTTCTGCATGCAAAGCAGATGCTCTACCACTCACCTATCCTCCTCTATAGGGAGGATAGGGAAGGTAGTTGTAAGGGATAAATAGGATATGCAACGCTACAAAACAAAATGAATATAAATGCAAACCTCTAGCCTACTTCCTAGGGTAAAAGCATAAAGGTTACCCAATATGCCAACGTGAGATGGGTTGTGGTCTTCCTGTCATGGTGAAAACTCCCCCTGAAGTTTCCATCCTAGATGTGTGAATACCTAGTCCAAAATCTTCATATTTTTATGCCCAAATTTCCAGACTTTGCTAATGAGTGTTGCTTTCTCTTTTCTTGGAAAACTGCACCATCCATCTTCCCCCAAACCAGTTAGTCCAGCATCCTCTTCTACATGGCCCATTCCAAAGGCAGGCTGAATTTTTTCTAACATCAGATCAGAGAGGGCCAGTTTTTAATAATGACCACTTAGCTGAGCTGGATTCTTGAGCAGTTAATAATGTTTGAGGATGACAGGGATGCACATGGAGAATCCAGAAAGTGTAGCATGGCATATCATATCGCATAGCAAAAATCCTACACTGAGTTACCTGAAGTTAAGCTATACATATGTTTTCAGAATATGGAGCAGATCTTGCAGTGACAAAATGGCACATGTTGAGTTGTGCAGATTTAACTGGCTCTGGGCAGTCACTTTGGTCACAGCACTTCCTGCAAAGCTGCTTGGATCTTTAATTGTGTGAAGGCTTGGAATCTTCTATCCTATGCCCTAACTGACACAACCCAAGCCTCCCATAGGCCATTGACTGTTACATACTGGCCTGCCCAGAAAGCTGTACGTTAAAGGTTCTGCAGCTTCCTACAGTTTTGGACCTCAGGTGTTTGTTTGTTTTTGGCATGGTTATAATGCAATTCTGCCTTTTTCCTCCCTTGTTGTAAAAGGAAACCCAAACTCCCCTGTTTAACTTGTAATGAAAACTCCACTTTCTTTATGAGAGAGATAATCAGAACAGGGTTTGTGCTGTGCACTTTTATCCAATACTCTCTTAAGCCTCCACTCACTCCTCTCCGTCATACTTTTAACTGGAGGTCACCATAACAGGGCCTTTTCAGCAGTGGCACCTACCTTATAGAACTCTTCCTACAGGAAATAGGGTTGGCCCCTTCAGGTATAGTGGTGATGTTAGTATAATTATTTATTATTATTATTATTATTATTATTATTATTATTATTATTATTATTATGTAGTAGTAGTATTTTGATTTCTTACCCATGCTTCACCATAATGTCCTAGGACAGGTTATAGTAGCTTAAAAATCTAATATTAAAACACTTTAAAACAAATTACAGCCACAAGAATAGGGTGAGTCCTAACAATCTTTATCTTGGGTGTCAAAGCCCACAGTAAAAAAAAAGTGTGTCTTCAGCATATGATGGAAGTTGTATAATTAAGATGCCATACCTCTATGGGAATGGAATTTCACAACTTTAGGGCTGACACAGAGACTGCCCTCTGATGGGCCACCCCCCAAAAAAAACTTCTGAGGGCAGTGGAACTACAAAGAGGGCCTCCTCTGCTGAAAAAAACATCTGAGAGGTTCTATAGGGCAGAATACTGTTTTTCAGATATTTAAGGCAGCATTTGGCTACCATATCTTGTCAGTGCTGGGATTTCTGTTTGCACAATGGGACTTTCCCCCTCCCCTCCCCATACACCCTCACCAAATCTGCTTCAGAGGATTGGGGGGACCCCTAGGACAGATTTCGGGGGTGCACGGGATAAGGTAAGGGGCATAACACTCCATTGAGCAAGCAGAAATCCTTGTGGTGAATTTTTACATTGGATTCTACCATTGGGGCGTAAGTCATTTAGGTCTTTAAACACCTTGAATTGGGCCTGGAAACAAACTGGCAGCCACTACAGCTGATTTAAAACAGGGTTTATATTTTTTAAAGACTTTTAAAGGTCTTTCTTTTAAAAGGCTCTTAACTTTTTTGTTGCTTTTCTTTTTTTGACATTTTTATTTTACTGCTGTGCCTTTGGAATGGTTTTATACTGGCATGTTTTAATGCATTTTGATGGGTTTATCTTTCTTAATTTTGAAAATTTTGTTAATGCTGTTTTGTTTTATTGAGTTTCATTGCTCTATTGCTGCTCGCCACCTTGGGTGCATATGGTCCAGAAATACAGCTTTGAAATGTCTAAAATCAATAAACCAAGTAGGAAAATTAGCTAAAACCATGCAAATTGACATAGTTTTATTCTGATTTTGTAGTTCTGAACTTCAGCCAATAGGGGGTTGCTGTGGGCACCAGGGCACAGTGGACACATGTGCACCCATTGGCAACTCCCGGCCTCCAACTCAAGGATGGAATGCACACTAATGGCAATCCCACACTCAACATAGCAGACCTGACCCCAGAAGTGCTTCTGACCTGACGTGCAAATAGCAACAGAACAATTGCTCAGATGACCATGTCAGTCTGCTCTGCCAATTTGCACAACTTTCAGAACCAAATAACTATTAAAACTATGCATCTTTATGGATGTCAGACCCCTGGCATCTTTCATAGTCTTAAAAGGCAACAAGGAAGTATTGTCCAAAGTTAGTATTGCATTGCACAGGAAAGAGTTAAGATGAATGTGAGGCATTTCAGCTCAAGGGTGAAAGGGGCACTAATGACAATCTCTCTCACACACATCCCAAGTCAGTTTATTTATATACTACATTTTCCACAAAAACATTGTGCTCATAGTGGTTTTTAAGTACAAAGCACAAAAGATGAATTCCATGTTAGGGATCGTTAGGAAAGCAGTTGAAAATAAAACTGCCAGTATCATAATGTTGTTATACAAATCTGGTGAGACCACATTTGAAATATTGTGTTCAGTTCTGGTTGCCTCACCTCAAAAAGGATATTGTAGAGCTAGAAAGGATTCAGAAAAGGGCACTTAAAACGAACAAGGGGCTAAAGCAACTTTGCTATGAGGAAAGGTTACAACATTTGGGGCTTTTTAGTGTAGAAATGAGACGAGGGGGTAGGGATGTGGAGGTGTATAAGATAATGCATTATGTGGAGAAATGAATAGAGAAGGGTTTTTTCTGCCTTGTTCCTCATACTAAAACTCAAGACTATCCAACAAAGCTGAATGTTGGAACAATCAGAACAGATAAGAGGAGATACTCATTCACACAACATATAGTTATAATGTGGAATTAGCTCCCATAGTGATGGCCACCAACCATTAGACAAATACATGGAAGATACGGCTATCAGTGGCTACTAACTACAATGACTATGATCTGTCTCCACGGTTGGAGGCAGTATGCCTCTGAATACCAGTTGCTAAGAAGAGAGGGGAGAGTGCTATTGTGTTCAGGTCCTGCTTTTGTAGTTGTTGTGCAGCAACATCTGGAGGACTAAAGGTTCCCCACTCCTGCTTTATGGTAACACTTGCCATTCTTTATTGAAGAGCTTTGGTATGATTATTATTCTGTTCTTGGCACTGTTTAGTCAAAACTGGAGTATTTCTTTTCAAAAGCCTTGCTGTTAAGTGTCACATCTAAGGTGACACAGGGTCTCTGTGGCAGAGCAGCAAACATAACTCATTTCCTCTAAACTCTGGGCCAGTGTCTGACCTAGAGGGCTACCCCCTTCCCCTTGATACATTTTCCTGCAACTCTGTCCCATTTCCTTTGGCCTTATTCCTGGGGCAGAAATATTTCCACCTCTCCTGTAGACTGTCCAAAATTGCACAAAGGGGAGGGGAGGGGTCTGTGAGTGGAGATGATTCCACATAGGGCTTTCACAATGTTTCTCTCCCCCACCCCCACATGCACACCTCAAAATGGAGAGCTGTGAGAAAAGGCCTGTAACCCAAGCCAGGAAAACAGCAGCAAACGGGGAAAGAAAAGGTTATTGAGCAGCAGGCCGGGCTGCTGTGGTCTCAGAGCGAGCATAGACTGTCAGTTGTTAGGTGGGTGCCTCAGCGGGGAAAGACTGCCTTGATTATGTGTTATGCGGCAGTTACACAGGGACAGCGGCCCTGCATTCCCCGTTCCACAGTGCCGGCCTTTATGTGCCTGACATTTACTCTCTAAGCGTCGGGGCTACAGGGGGGAAAGGAAAACATTGTGTGCAGCGCTCGGCCACGCTGGCCTGTCACGCTCCCCACTTCCGCCCTGCTGGCTTCTTCCTGTTTGCCCCACTGGCCGCCCTGCCTACGACCCCTCAGTCCCCCTCAGCCATTGCTTGACCCTCCTAGAGCTTTCCTGCCTGAAGGGGTCCCTGGGATGACCTGGAAGCTGAGAGTTGCCTGTACATTGGCCTTCTGAGCAAATCAGTCCCTGGCTCTCATGGACACGTTTAGATGCCTAGCAGCTCAGCCAACACTTCTACCACCCCTCATTTGCTTTTGCTGCCCCCTTCTGACCCATATGCATATGGGGCACTGGGCCAGGATGAAATCAGAGCTTCTTTCCTATTCCTATTTGTTACCTCAAGCCTTGATTACTTCTAGCTCTTTCAACCCTGCTTCTCAAAGTTTTACTTAATCTCTCTCTCTTTAGAAACATCAATTTCCTTCCTTTATGGAGGCCAGACCTGTAAGGCTTTTTGACTCTAGCTGTGCATGTAGGACCTCTCCTGAATGTGTCAGTTAGCTTATGTTTATCCTCTGCACCAAAGGCAGAGGGAAATCTAGAGTCGGGGCTCTGTGCTGCTTTGTTAACTGAAAGTCCTGCAGTCAGCAGCTTTTCCCAAACACTCTCAGCTCTCGATGAGTTGTCTTACAGGGGTGTGTGCAACATGTAGTCTGATAGCTGCATGCAAAGAGCAGGAGCCCAGTACTTTGCCTTCTTAGGATACATGGACTCAAGTTCAGCTGTGCCATCCCCTTCTAGCACGGCTGGCAAATTCATGCCCAATCTTCTTTACAATACAGTGGCTTAAGTGGCAAAAATTGAATAAATCTGTGTTTCAGTAGGATTAAGTTAAGGCAAAACACTCCAGGGAGCAGTAGCCCTCTTCAATGGTCCCAGAGTGCCTTATTGTCACATAGTGGTTGAGAAGAAGCTTTATATTGAGTCTCTTCTGTCATGCCAAAGTTGAGGATACCTCCAGTTCACTCCCTATGGTTTGTCATGGGTGACACCAGTCTTGGGTCCTGGGTTCCACACTGCTCTACCATGAACCAGTGCTCAATGCCTTATGCCTTGTTTCCCTTTCTTTCTTTCTTCCTTCCTCCCCACACCCCTCCCCCCCTCTCAGCCCAAACCCCTATGCTCCCCTGGCCACAGGGTGATTTATTAAGCATGCCCTCCCTCGATGGAACATGTGCTGAGGTTGCCCACGGGAATGTGGGCAGATCTGACAGTCGCACCGCCACAGCCCAGGCTATAATTTCAAAGCCAGCCCCAATCAGTTAAAAATATATTAAAAAATTGGAATATGGGCTTTGCCAGGGAAAATGTTTGTAACCACTTGGCAAGCTCTGGTGTGATAATGAAAGGGTCCAGACTGCTCCTGGGGAATGACCGATTTAGAGACTGCGCTCACATAGGGACTTGGTCATTGGGCACTGCAACCTTAGCCAATATACTCCCCCTTCCCACCCCCAAATATATACACAGCACTCTGAAACCACTGCACAGTGCTGCTAGCAGCTTGTTTCCTATTTGAACATATAGAGGAGGGGAGAAAAGAACACAAATCATGGAGGGGAAAGGGTTAGGAATGGGCTTTTGCCTTGGGACTTACCAGGCAGTGGTCATCACAGCCTAGTCACCTTCTGGTGCTGCAGGCTGTGTAAAGTATCAGTGCCTGTTGTGTTCAAGGGAGTCAGAAAACAGCTATATAGGCACAATAAGAAACTCCATCCATAAGTATTGCAAGGAGGTTAGATATGAGAGTTTCTGTTATTTATCTGAGGTAAGCAAGTGGTCATCTGTTTGCCAAACTCAGGCTACCAGTTTCTCTGACATGTCTGTGCTGGTATACCATGCTAGTATACCATGTTGCTCAGAATCCTAGTCTCCCTGCACATCTAAATCCTTTCTCTTTAGGTGTGCTTGATTAATTTCCCAAAGTCAACTAAAACACTTTTTGAGGCTAAGCTTTAGTAGAATGTGTAGCACAATCCTATGCAAAGTAAGTTCCATTAAATTATACCCAGGCAGATGCAGCTTAAGACAAGCCTAAATTAACAGTTATGTTGTGAACTTATTACAGATAAGGTTGCTCTGCATTTTCTCTCATATTTCTCTAACCCAGTTTTCTATCTGTTGAGGGGATTTCTTCCACACCAACTTGCCTTCCAGTGAACCCTTGGATGCTGGGGGCATGTTCAAGGCTGTACATTCACTTCCTGTGGGACACAGGCCAACTCTAATCACCTTTGCAATTCCACTCGATGAATTTAGCTTGGGTCAGACCAGGCCCTTATCCCCGCTCACTCCTGTACATTGAATGGAGACTATTGCTAATGGTGGTCAAGCTTTCTTTCTTTGCTGGTTTTCTCATTGAATAATCTCTATAGAACTTGCGAGGAACCCAAGGCTTCCTGAAACACAGTTGGAAAAGTACTGCTCTAATCCAGGAGTACCCAATGTACTGCCCTCCAGGTGATGTTGGTCTCCTATCAGTCCCAGGCAGCATATTCAATGGTCAGTGCTGATGGAAATTTCAGTCCAACATTATTTGGAGGGCAGTATATTGCTCCCCTGAATCCAAAAAGACATCCATATTTGCTGTCTCCAAAAAGTATTTTTTTCTTCTGACTTATCTGCCCCTAACAGGGCAACACTGTGTCAGCTAAGATGCAAATGTAGATAAGATTACCTTTCTTTGATCATCGCTTCTGTTCAACACATTAATGTCTTTGCTGTACCTCTAAATATTCCTTCCTGGCCAGATAAATGGCTTTAATTCACCATCATAAATAATCCCTGCAAGGTAGGATGTGGTCCCTCCTAGATCATTTCCTGCAGAGCAAATGTATATTGTCTGGTGGCCTTTGCTACCCTATCTGCATGCATTAATTAAGTTGCTGACTTCAGAAGGAAACGGAAGTTTGCTGCACATATGGCCTATAGGTAATGTGCTCTCTGATCATCCACAGGCCCTTGATTCTGTGGTGCTGGAGACCCAGACAACTATGCTGTTTTTGCTCTCATTGCTGTTTGGTCCCAACCTTGTTTCGTTATTTGCTTGACTATCAATTGTCTCAAGTCTTTGAAACTCATGCTATACCTGGAATAAAGTAAGGAGATGTTTGCCTGACCCCTGGCTTAGATAGAAGCTGTCTGGACTTACAGACTTTACAGGTAACCAGGCCTGAGTGCCTGCCTTCTAAATTTGTACCATTAAAAAAAAAGTGGGGATGTTTCCTAGCTAAAATAATTCTACCACTCATTCATTGGCTCCCTAAAAATCCTTCTATCTGCCACACCATGTCTTGCCCATAGAAGCTCTTATTAAATGATGCCTTGGAATACTGGATGCTAGGGACAAATAATAGAGGAGGCGCCTTCAAGATGTTTTGGCCTATGGGACCCATCAGCCCAGCCAGCATGGACACTAGTAACGGACAATGGGAGGTATAGTCCCTAACATCTGAAGGGCACCAGGTTGAGGAATGTTGCTACAGATCAGCCTTCCACCCAACCCCTCATGAGATCTAACATCAGCCTGTCCATCCCCCGGGGGGGGGGGTGTATCATGACTATTCTACACCTTTGTCCCACAGAAAGGAATTCTGACATGTCCTTCATAAAGTGTTGCCTATCTCACAGCTGCAGAATGGATTGTGCTGTGGCTCCCCTGTTCCCTGGCAAACCTTACTTCTGCCCTCTTGGCCTAGGAGTTGAAGGCTCAGAATCTCTGCCCCAGTGCCCTGCAGATCACTGAGTTCCTAGATGGCCTACTGTGTAAATCCTCTAGTCCTCCTCCCAACCTTAGCCTTGAGCTGCTGGCATCTGATACATACTTGGCCTTGTCAGGTAGTCATAACACAGGCAGCAGCATACCCCCATTTAACTCATGCTGGCGAGCACTCTGCATCCGTCATGCTCGGCTGAGACGCAACTTTTTTTGCTGATTTTGTACAGGGACAATCCAAACCACCCACCCACCTCAGCAACAGCTCCCAGGCAAGGGAATGGCATGCACACTTTTTGGCATCTTCCCCAGAGACTCCCTTCTGGACATTGCTTGGTAGCGATTTTGCTATCTTTGGGACATTTTTTACTGCAGTGTCCTAGAAAGCTTTGGTTATCTTGTGAAGGAGCTGGTGCATTGGATTCAGGCACATGGAGTCCATAATAAATTATCTGTTGGGGGGGAGAATGAGCAGAATACTGAGGCGACAGTTTAGGCTGCTTGGGGCAGTTTCTGGACTGTTTAAGTAACCTATTAGTAATGAACTAGGTGACATTTGTAGGTGGCCTAAGGTTTCATAAATCATGGCATTGTAGAGTAGTTATAACCTCTCTTTTAGACAATGATTGCTGTGGAAATCCTGAGTTGAATGGGGCTGTGGACCTATGTTGTTCATTTGTAAACAATGCAGATTTCTGAAAATCTGAACAACACATTCAGTTTTGAATTCTGACAGCCTTGAAAAATGTCTCCTTGTTTTGTTTTGCCTTGAGGAGGAAGACATGATGACATCATGTGAGGAAGTATAATGTGCCTTGTTAGCCAATTAGTATTTGTGTCTTGGAATGGTTCTGTTTGTTGAGAGTTAGCTTGTTTGATTACTCGCTTGACTATTTTATATAATAACTTTACTCCAAAAGTTTTGCTTAGGAATTTGTGACATTTGAATATGCTGTACTGGACACATTTTAACATGGTTTTACATATTTGGTCCTTTGCTATGAGAATCCAACTTGCTTTAAGAACTGAGGCTGCATTCCTATTCCCACTTACCTGGGAGTAAGTCCCACTGAATTCAAAAGTACTTGTCTTCTGGATAGATACAATTAGGATTGCAGCAAATTGAGATTGAGATTGAGATGTCTTACAGTTAACCAGCTGCCACCAACAGTCTGCTGCTATCCTGGGATATTGCAGGAATTAAACTAAATGCAAGACTAGAATGATGTGTGATGATTAACACATCTAGCAGCTTGATGTAACCCCCACTGGGGTGATTACCCAAACTGTGTAGATGCCACTTGGGTGCAAAGAGTGGCTAGCCATCTGAACAGGGCTCAGATACTGGACAGCAAAAGCAGATGTTATGTTGTGTTCCGTTACGTTACAAAGAGGAAAGAAGGTATTTTGTGCTCTCCTGCTCTCCCTTTCCCTCCAAATGGGTTAAAATGCACTATAAGGATGGGCTTCCTATGGAAACAGTGAGTGCACAGGTGCTATGAATCCACTGGATGGGCAGTTTTAACAGAGGGAACACCAGTTTCTGAGATTTTGGTGTGTTGTTCAGTCTCTGCCATGCTTGGTTCATAGTGGTCTGTTACCTAATGAGGATTGAGCCTTGAGACACTTCTTTTAAAAAACAAATCTGGAGCATTGTCAACACCAGATGGCACCAGAGCTTCCTTAGGCAAGATGACCTTATTTTGTGTTACTTAGGCAAGTTTCTGCTCTACAGAGACATGCTAATAACCCCAACTCATCTTTGCTGCCTTAATAGCCCCAAGGGCATCACAGTGGAATATATACCTACTGATCTCATGGACAGGGCTACAGCTTACTGGTAGAACACATGCTTTGCATACAGAAGGTTCCAGGTTCCGTCCCCAGCATCTCCACATAGGTCCAGGAAAGACCCCTGTCTGAAGCTCTGAAGACCCACTGCCACTCAGTGTAGACAATACTGAGCTAAATGGGATAATGGTGCAGCACTGTATAAGTTTCCTATGTTCCTGTTATTTATTTATATACCACTTACATGCCAAAATGGGTCTAATGGCTCTCCTATGAATATGTGGAGAATCCCTTTCTAGAATGACAAGTGCAGAGATTTTGCTCATCCTCTGCAGTCATTGCCATAATGTCCTCTGCCATCATGGGGCTTACAGTCCAGAGTAACATGGGGCACTTGAGCCTTAGCTTTGTGCAAAGAATCAGTGCTTGTCTTAGTGAGAGACCATAGGCTTTGAGATACACAGAGCACAATTTCTGGCAGTGGCTTAGAGAAAGCAGTGGGGGTCACCATGCCCTGGGATTTACTACCACCTTGATTTCTGCCAGTATTACCATTGTAGGGGGGAGTGAATGGATGGGGAAAGCAAGGAAGGGTGGCAATGACCCGCCACGGTGCCTGCCCTGGGTACACTGTTTTTGTTCTGTGCCGGTCCCCTGCTGTTTACTTTTCCTTGAGTTATGACTATGTCTTTGCCTTTGATCTGGCACCTCCAACTGCCTGTTGGCTATTCTTGCCCTACCTTTGGGGTTCATTCACCTGCCAGTTTTACAACTCACTACAGGGTGGACTTGATGAAAATGCTGATCTCAATGGTTATAAGCAAAACCTTTTGTTTGCGGTCCCTCTTGTGGGGTATGAAGGGGACAAAGGTTTATCTAAACCTAGGCTCCTCTCAAAAGCAAGTCCACCCACTACTCCCTCCCTGCAAACAAGTCCACTGTTCCTCAGAAAAAGAGCAGGGGTACTGCAGGAAAAAGCATCTACAGAGGAACAGATTGAACAAGATGGCTCAAGCAAGCAAGCCAAACCATGTGCTATAGAGAAAAGCACAGTTTGTAGATGCAGTGACCATTAACAATTGCTCAAGTCCCTGGCAATCCCTTCCTTTCATTTTCCTTAGTGGTATACCTCTGGCCAATGTGTTTGCCTTCTCCTTTTAGAGACATGCAGGAAAACACACAGTAGTTCTGTTCTGTTTCTGTTTTGAATATGGTATTCTGGACCATACTGTATCAGTGAACAGGGTGAACGCTCCCTAAAATTGCTGAGGTACTGAATTATACTGGGTGGATATAATCACACTGTCACTATGAATAGGTCATAACACTAGGTTTCATTTGAAAAAGCACCTCCTTCTAGCCTTCATGGCTGTAAAAGGTGAATGCAGCATTTGCCAAAGACTCCATGGGCCTTTCCAGTGGTTGCACATATTATTCTGGATGCTTGTCAACTCAGTGCCATAATGTACAACATAATGTGTGGGGTGGGGCAGCTTTATTTCAAAGGAGCAGCTTTTCATTATGCTCGTATTGGTAAAATGAGATATTTGTGTCCTCCTTTGCATAGCCTCCAAAGAAAAGAGAAACAAAATCATAAAGTGTAATAAAATGGTGAGAGGCTGTGCTGCAGGCACAGTTGTTAAAGGGCTTCATGGAACAGCAAATGAGTACTCAAAACTTCCAAGTGGTAAGGAGAAACAAAAAATATGATAACATCGGCATGGCAAAGGGTTGTCACTCATCTCCAGTCATGTTATGGGCCATAGTCAGTAGGTGCCCACAATCCTGCAGCATTTGCAATCCAAATGTGTGTATGATTAGGGGAGACGAGTGGTTGCATTTGCTGTGTGGCATAATATTATCCTTTCAGTACTGGGAATATGTGATTTTCCTGCAGCAGAAGCATTTTGAAGGAAAGTGACTGGATTCCTCAGAAGAACCAAGTAACATAAGCACATACAAATAAAAGCATTTTCTGTGAAGGCTTTGGTTACACTGGAAGGGCCTTTCATTAGTAACTGCAAGAATAAGTCTTTTCATCCTGTTATTCCCTGTCATAGCCTATAGGTTCATTTCCAATACTCCTTAACTGCCTACCCTTGGTGATTATATCCTCTGCATCCCAACCTCCTTGCTTTCTTTAACAGTACTTTTGCCATCAGGACAGCTTAATTTGGTGTGTGTAGTCATCTCCCAACTGTGTAGTTGCCTCTTCTGTTGATGTGGAACCATTTACTTCCATTGAACCCAAAGTGATAGATCAAAGAGCAGGTGCATTATTTATATCATTTGCAGAATGTGCTCTAGTCACAATGCAATGGCAGAGCCTTTCGTCTGAACTTGTAGCAGGCAAATGTCTGCTCATTTTGGTGAAGGAGAAACACACGCTTGCATTACAGTGAGAGTGATTCATATGGACCCAGCTTCATGTCACAAACCTCATGTTGTAGGGAAGGGAGTTGATAGGCAGAGTCCCACTATTCTGCATCGTGAAGCTGAGGCTTCCATTCAGACTTCTGTACGCAACAGAAATTGATGACGTCAGATTATCCCCAGATTATTTTACATGACTTCTGCCACTCAGTAGGATATCTCCCAAATTAGTGATCCCAGCCTCCTTTAGTTCCTTGGACCTCACATTAATATTTTCTAGGATGTTGGCATTTGGATAGAAAAGGAAGATCTCCACATCTGAAGAATAAGCTCCCCTCACCCCGCCACATGTAGCGGAATATCCTTGTAGCTCAGTGACAGATCAGCTGCTTTACAGGAAGGTTCTGGGTTCAGTTCCTAATATCTCATCTTGCAGAGGTGGGGAAGACCACTGCATGAAGCCTTGAAGAGTGGTTGCTAGTCAGAGCAGACAACACTAGGCTATACTGGAGCAATGGTGCAACCCAGTATAAGGCAGTTTAACATGTTTAATCTAATATATGCAAATGACCAGTTGCAGAGGGAAGCTGGAGCCCTACTTGATGCTCAAATGGTCCTGAAAGAGTTTAGGGTGGTTTGGGAGTTGTATCAAGACCTGTGTGACATTCCTCTCTCACTCCCCACCCCTTTCTGCCAGCCTGCTGTCCCCTCTACTATTAGTTGGGAGCCTTGTGCCACTCCTATGGCCTGGAGTGGGAGGAGTGGGTGACAGGCACTGCCTTTGGACTCTGGCCTTGAGCAGCTCAGTGGGTGAGTGCCTGGAGAGGAACTGCCCTGTTATCTGTTACACTTTGTTCTCCCGACTGTTTGGGTGTGGAGCAGGCACAGTGCACAGAGAAGTTATCTCTGGAAGCCTTTGAAATGCAGGCAACAGGCTGGGCTCACTGTGTTCAGGGGTGGGTGTAGGCCTTGTGCCCCTCACCCTGTGATGATAGCTCTCCTCACCATTTTGTCATAAAAGAGAGGGGGGGGACTGTTTCACAGCTCTTCCTCATCAGTGTGTGTATCTGGGTGCCCAAACTTTTTTCAAAGTGAACATGTGTGAGGGCCGGCCAAAGTTGTTGAGCTTTTTACAATTTTCCCCCAAAGTTGTTCAGCTTTTTTAGGATTGAAGTTTACCTTGAAGTTGCTGGGCTTTTTTTAAAAGGATTTTACCCCAGGACATATACTCCCACGGGGGCTGGATTAAATTGATCAGCGGGCTGGATTAGGCCCCCGAAATGGACTTTGCACATGCCTGGTGTAGGTAGCAGCAGCAGCAGCAGCAGCTGGGATCTCCTCCTCCAAACACTGTAGCTACCCCCTTTTGGATCTGGTGAAACTGGGCATCTTTCCCATTTCATTCTAGCTTCCAGATTGAAAATTGGAAATCCTTTCATGTATAGTGAGAATTTCCCCAGGAAGTGATACTCAAAGCACTGATTGTTTCGCAGTGAGAGCCATTGCAAGAATTAATCTATGAGGCTCCTTATATCAGGTCAGTGTTTTTGTCCATCTAGCCCAGTATTGCCTGCTCTCCTGAATATCAGGCAGAGATCGCTCCCCTCACCTGCTACATCACCCATTTAACTGGAGGTACCGAGGATTGAACCTGGACCATCTGTATGCAAAGCATGTGCTCTACCACTAAAATATTATCTCTCCCCAATTACGGCTGTTTAGTATGCAGTACAACTACTGAGATGCCTTTCCTATCACACACATTATTGGTAACACTGTAGTACAGAATCAGCATCCTTCTAAGTGCCTATCTGGTGAGCTGCACAGTGGTAGCTTGGTTCTCAAACTTAATCCATTTCGGGAGTCGGTTTGACTCCCGAAACCAGTGCTTTTTTCTGGGGGGATGCAGGGGTACGCATACCCCTAAACATTTTGTGAATCTAAGTTTGGCCTCATTGAGGGGCAGTATTTCAATATCAGTAGGAAAATGAGAGTACCCCTAAACAATTTTTGAGAAAATACTCTGCCCAAAAACATTCGAAAACCAAGGCTTCTGATTGGATGAAGGAGCTTCCTGCACTCAAGAGGAAGCCGTGTTGGATGTTCGGCTTCCAGAAAACATTTGCAAACCAGAACATTTACTTCCTGGTTTGCGGCGTTCGGTAGCCAATTTGTTCAGAAGCCAAGTCATTTGAGTACCAAGGTACCACTGTAGTTGAAATGAGGCTGTCTTGTGTTGTGTAGTCTAGTTTCTTGTATTCCCACCTCTGACATGCTTCATAGCTAGCTTGACATGCTCCCCTTTTGCTTCACAGATTTTGCCCCAGGCTTGCTGCCTGGGAGATGGGCACCAATTCACTTCTAACCTGAAAGAGCTCTATGTGTCAGTGTCCCAAAAGCAGGCTAGGGCAGCTTGCAAACGGCACTGGGAAGGTGAGTAAATGAATCATGCAATGGGAAGGATGTGTCTACTGCAACACTACTCTTGTGAAGATAGGAATACATCTGGCAATGGCCATAAACAGGAATAATCTTAACTTTGATGTTTTTGAACTGCCACAAAATAGCCATGCAATTTTCCTGATGCATCTCCAGATGGGCTGCTTCTAGCTCAAAAAAAGAAAGAAAGCTAGTCTACCCACAAGAGAGTGAAACAACCTCTTGATGTGCCATTTTTATGTGTATTATTCTCTTGTACACCCTTGCCATTTCTCCTTGCAATTCCTGCTCATCTGTCTTAAGCACTGGCCACTCTGGCCATTATCGTTCATGCTTTAGTACAGGGATGAGGAACCTTTTTCAGCCCCAAAATCACATTCCTTTCTGGGCAGTCTTTCAAGGGCCACGTTCACATGTATTGCTCTGTTCACTTTTGCCTTTGGCTGCTGCCCACCACTGGCACGTATCTTTGTACAATAGGCTAGAATCTATACCAGGGGGTGCCAACCTTTTTGGACTTGTGAGCACATTTTGAATTTTGAAGAAATACTGGGAGAGCCAGTCACAAAATAACTGCTGTTGGAGGACATGACATAACACAAAATTTGAGAGCCAACCACCCCCAACAACCTGATGCTTACACAGTATCGTAACTAAACACTGGAAGAACCTATCGGGAGTGAACATAGACCATGGGTACCAAAATGTGTGGGAAACCACGCTACTAGAGAAGCTAACCAACAAACTCAAACTAACACAGGGACAAGCAAAGGAGGACGCCTTCACCTCGGTGCATAGCTGTCAACGTTTCCCTTTTTTAAAGGGAAATTCCCTTATTCCAAATAGGATTCCTTGAAAGAAAAGGGAAAAGTTGACAGCTATGTCCCGGTGTGGTTCCCCTTTATCACAAACACAGCACAACGGGACAATGACCTATCCCCCCACAACAGCATAAAAATCAATATGGCTTGCCTGACCCAACAACCTAGCCCTCCCCCCAAAAAACAAGCCACACTGCATGCAGCTGAATGAAATCAACCAAGCTTGGGAACCCCTAACCCAGGCTTCCTCAGCCTTGGCCCTCCAGATGTTTTGAGACTACAATTCCCATCATCCCTGACCATTGGTCCTGCTAGCAAGGGATTATGCGAGTTGTAGGCCGAAAACATTTGGAGGGCTGGGGTTGAGGAAGCCTGCCCTAACCTCTCGCATTATCAATAATAAATAAATACATAAACAAAGGACCTACCCATGTGATGCTGACACAACCCACCTAAACTAATACAGTAATAGGCAATAGAATAAAAGAACAATACCCCCCAACTCTCTCTCCCCCCCCCACTCCTTTCCCCCAAACTGCAATATGTCTATGACAAAAGGGTCTCTCACCAAACATAAACGAACTGTGAAAAAGACTATGAATTGAACGTGGAGACAATAGATGTACCTTTCCCTGTTTATCTGTTTGCTTTCTAAAACAAAAACTCCTTCATAAAAACTAATTTTTTAAAAAGGAATTTGCACATTCTGCCCCATAACCTTCTTTCTAGAAGAGCTAGAGACTTACTTTAAAAAAAAAGAAAAAGTGAAAGCTCAGAGTCTGTTGCACCTGCCCAGGCACACCATTGGAAACCTTCACAGACACCATGGTAAAGACCCCTAATTTATACACACTTGCACACCCTTCTCTATACTCCATGTAGGCAAGGAAGAGTCAATCAGTGTACAAAGAGACATTAAGGCCAGGCAAAAAGACTTGATGATCTGAAGGAAGGCCAGCAAGGGTTATAGCCTGGGGAGGGAGTGTGGTCTGGAGAGAAGCCTGGAGAGCTGCATTTGGCGTTAGACATGGGGTTCCCCATCCCTGCTTTAGTTATTCCAAGGTTGGATTGCCATAATGCACTCCATATGATGCTGCCTTCAAAGTCTATTCAGAAGCTTCAGCTAGTACATAATGCAGCTACTTGCCTGTTGATTGGTGCCTATCAGTATGGTCCTATATCACCTGTTTTGAGGCTTCTGTGCTCATGGGAGTAGCCAGGGGGCGGGGGTGTATGTGTGTGAAGCTGCCTCCCGCTT
Organism: Podarcis muralis; assembly: GCF_964188315.1. NCBI lineage: Eukaryota > Metazoa > Chordata > Lepidosauria > Squamata > Lacertidae > Podarcis > Podarcis muralis. The sequence goes on along the minus strand of NC_135655.1, from coordinate 85,269,830 downwards.
AAATCAAGTAAATAATAAAAATACTTAACTAACTGACCTATCACATTGCAGATAGCTCAGTTCTGCCCCCCCCCCCCATAAATCCTGTTCCTGCTAACATAAATCCTGGCTATGCCTGTGTGCGAGCTACCTGCCTATTTGATTCAAGCCCCTGTTCAAAGTGCTGCTTTTTAACCCTTTAAAGCCCTCAAATGCTCGGGTCCTGATTATCTTAGGGAAAGTCTCCTTCCCTATGCTCTCTCTCCTGGCAGTTGAGATCTTTACAAGGATCAGTGCCTTTTCAGTCGCAGTCCTAATTCTTTGGAATTATTCCAAAAAAGAGACACACATATTTTCCCCTTCTGTCCTTTATGGAAGCCAATAAAAATTATGTTTCAAAAAGTGATCAAGGACTGATTTCTTCTATGACTGCTACTGTATGTACACTTGCTGACTTTTTATTCTTTATTCTTTTATTGTTGAAGCTTTTAATTTTGTAAAATACTATGAAATTTAATGAGCAATGCTATACATTTGGATAACTAAATAAAATGTGGTCATATTTGCCTTCCCTACTGTTAGTGTTCCCCTGCACATTTCAGTATGGCCCAACTCCTTCCAGCTGTTTCCATTTACAAGTTTTAAACTTATGTAAGTGGTATAGAGTGAGGATGTGAATTATCTTCCTTAGATGTTGGAGGGAGGATAGACTTGTGGGTTAGTTGCTGCTGCTACCCCCAGAATCACATGAAGCCAGAAGAGATGGCCTCTTGTTAAACTAAAATTATCCTTTCCCGGGACACTACTGTTGTTACTCTACAGCTCTGTGATCTTAGGGGGAAGGATTTATATTTCTGTATAGGTAGGTACCTAGGTAGATAGGAGATGTCAATTTACAAAAATATATTTATTTGATTTCTATCCCTTGCCCCTGCTCTTTCTTATGTACATTGGCCTACTGAATTCCTCGCTCCCATGTATGTTGTTTTTATTTGACACTATCAGGAGACTGTGAGAGTCCTGAACATGCCAGCTTCCAGGACCTTGCCCAGAAGGCTGCAGATTTGCCAACTGAGGAGAAGAAGACTGAATCGCAGTCAGCAGCTGCACAGTGTACACAAGACACAGTGGTGAGAGGAGCCCCTCAGTGTACATGTGGGAATGGGCCAGGGAAGGGATAGATGTATGAGGATATGATTTGGGGTAACCATGCCGTGAATGTGGATGGAGAGACACAGGAACTTTCCCAGAGATCCTGATGCATCTACTAGATTTTGCAGCTCTGTTATGTTATATAGTGGTCTGACAGCTCCACAGAGGTGTGGCGGAGTAAGCAAACCATAGGTTGCCAGCCCATGTATGTCCTGCAATCTTGGGATAGAAAGGGGCAGGTGAATGTCTACAGTTTGGCAACAAACACAAGAGAGTGTGAGGTGCTGTTGCTCATCGCTTACTGAATACCAGCTGTGGGTTGGGGGTGCGTGGCAAAAGGCTTGTCAAGGTATATTTGTAATGTAAATAGGAGAGGAGGAGAGCTCCCTAGCAGCAGAAGGCATGGGAAAAGTGGTGCCTTTTTCTGACTCATCCCAATGGTCCACCAAGGCCAGTGCTCTCAACTCTGACTGGCAATGATTCTCCAGGGTTCTTGGCCAAAGGTTTTCCCCATTACTGCTACCTGATGCCAGGGTTTATATCTGGGGATCATTTGCATGCAGAGCATGTGCTCTACCACTAAGCTATGGTCCCTTCACTTAGACATTTTAAAATGTACATCTGCCTTCATCCTTCTGGCAGCAGTTTCATAGGGATTCATACTGGGAGCCACAGGAGCTGTGCAGTCACCCATCGAGGATGTGACCAAGGATGGCAGTGCAAACAATGTTATGCTGGGGGAGAAATGAAATAGGAAAAGTGTTGGGAGGTAGCTTAATAGATTAGAAGGAGGAGGTAACATGCTGTTGGTAGAAGAAAGACTTAAAAGGGTAGATGGGTTTTACAGAATAAGGAGAAACTAATGAGAAGGGGAGAAAACAGGAATTGAAAGCAGACCTAAGGCCTAGTTTGCTGAAGCAATATGGTTGCCACTTTCATATTATTCTATCCCGCAGTGCTCCAGTGATATGTGAAGTAGCAAAGTCACATGGGAAGAGAAGATCATGTACTGACCCTGCCAGCGCATACAAATTTTTGAAAGCTCATAAAATGAGGATGGCATTTGTGTGTGCGAGGAGTTAAGTCGTTTGCCAGTAGTGTTGTTATAGGCACTAGGCAATAAGTGTATGTGACATTCATACAACTGCATTCCAGACAGCATTCCAGATTGCAGTGACTGGGAGAGAGAATTACATTTCCCCAGTGATTATATATTGCATTTTGAGTGCTAGAAAAATATGATGTTCCATCACAGCGGAGCTTCCTAATGGAAAGGTGTCTATCCCTGTTACAAATGAGTAAAAATTGCACGTGTTGTATAAATAAGTGAATATATAAGTTTGGCCATGTGGAAAAACAATAGTACTAAAATGTCAGTGCAAAGCAAAATCAAGATTTGATTTACTGCATGAAAAAGAGTAACTAGAGAGTCCTTAGGAATGTAGTTTTCATATAAACAAAGGGGAAATGGCATAGGCAAGGGGGTCTTGGTCAATCCAAACCATGCTTCACCATCCCCTTACTGAGTGCCCTGCATCAAGAGGACTAGCTGGTGTCTGGAGTAGGGACTTCCCTTGTTCACTGTGAGATTGTGAAACTCATGGATGTCCTGTGGACTCCTCCAGCTTCTTTTTGCCCCACAGATGTAACCTTCATAAGTTAGATATACAAAAGACACATTTATCCCATGACCAACCAACATTACCATGTGCTACTGCCAGCTACTTGCTACTGTTCACAACCCATGCAACAACTGTAAGCTCTGTGTCTGGATAGCCAAATGCTCGAAGTGAATATACCAGAGAGATCCTGTGCGGCTGTAATTGTTTTTGTTTGTTCCTACTGATGAATTGATTTGTTAACTGATTGGTTCTAACTATTGCCTCTTCTTTCCAGGTACCTTCCTCCCAGACTCAGAAGGTTCATTTGCCCATTGCCAAGAGCAAAAGGAAGAAGGCAAAAGGGCTATTTGGCTGATGCAAATGACTCTTCCACAGAGACAGAAATGCTGTTGTTGTATTGAACCTCTCCCTCTTCCTGGAACAACTGGAAGAGAGATGGACTTTTCTCCTCCAGAATACAGCTATGCCACTCTGTTCCTTCCCTCTCCCCTCTTTCTTGCCATGTTGGGCACCATAGTGGGCAGTATCCCCTTCCACACTACAGCTGTCTATTGCCCTACCTCTGCTTATTTTTTTCTTATTTTCTGGAGTACAGATACTAGCCTTGAAACTTGGAGATGATGCATTCAAAGTAAAAAGCAGGGGAAAGAAAGTGGGCAGTGATAGGAATCCAAGATTGATAGTTATCTGGGCTCCTACTACACCTATTCTGTCCATAAAATCTATACCCCACTTTGTTAATGTGTGTGTAATGAAGACCTTGGATAAAAAAGTTAGGCTTACTGATGCAGTGTCTTTTACACATGCACTATACAATGCAGCATTGCCAGCATCAATCAGCTGAACCACATCTTCTTTTTTCTACAAGCTTACAGCCTTCTTGGTGGTAGATAAATGTTTAAGAAGGATGTGGACATCGTCTAACAAAGGTGCAAAACCCAAAGCAGGGCATGGGTTGGGGTTGAGTTGGTCTGTGTGATTTGCATGGTCTTTCTTCTGTCTCTGCACAGAATCTATGTCTCTTAATCTGTGTCTTCCTTCTCTTCCACTCAGCACTTGCTTCCTCTCATCCTTTGTTTAGTTCTACTCTATTTTTCACAAAATATACTGCAGAGGATTAAATTTTGATGAAATGAAGGTACATTATACTGATTCAAACAAATTCACACAAACATAATTTTAGCCTGGGCTCCACTTTCCTTGATGCAAACATTTGCTTTTTTAAGGCACAGAATATTCTCTTCCCTAAATATCTAATGTTCAGTCTGTGAAACCTTAGTCCTTTGACTGATCAGACTTTTCCTGGCCTTATAGCTAGAGATAGGACATAACCTTCTACCTTTATTTTTGCACAGAGGCAGTCCAAGGGATGCTGGTGCCTGAGGTAGAAAAATGACACCTTCCCTAGTAATAATAATGATAATAATAATAATTTAAATCTTTTGCTGCCTATCAATATTCCAAAACTTGCCATATACAATGTCTAACAACAAGTTTAGAACTGCAGCACCCAGAACTCAGAGCACATATGGGGTTCTCTTGGACTTTTTGTTTAATATCATCATGTTTGTAAGCTGAAGTTCCACACATCCTGAAATATTTTCTGCAACATAGATCTACACAACTTTGGACTTGCCAAGCTGAATGACATCTTTCATCTGCGGATCGCAGGGCAGTATTTTTAAAAATCACCTTTCTGCCCCATACGAGTATAAGGGCTCACTGAGATCTCAGTACATCTATTGCTTTTGCTATTTGAGACCACAAGAACAGTGGGCTTGTATAGCACCTGGCAATGATAGCATTAGGCTTCTGGGCTCTGTTTGGCTTGTGCGGTCATGAGTTGTACAGGACTGTGCTGTAAACCCTTCTTACTCATACAGTTCATTACTACATAGTCCTGTCTTCACTGGAGTACAGTTCTCTTCTTGTACTGACATTTACTCCATTCTTATGCCCTTCTTCTATCCTTCAACTTGCAGAACTTCACTATACCAAACCTCCAGATTTTTATAGCAAATGTTGTGTCATTTGATGCCCATGAAGTCCTAGTGTTGTGAAAGGAAGCAGTTTACTGTAGCTGCAAAGCAGGCTTCTAACATACTACCCCCTCATACCTGCTTCCAGGATCAAAAGGCGAATAAAAACAGATTGCTCTTGGCCAAAGGAATTACAGGCTATCATTGCAAGCAAGCTGGAAAACCACATCCTAGAGGCCAGAAGGGGAAGAGGCTTCTGCCATAGCAAGTGATGCTAAAGAATTACCTTCCCCCAAATGCTGTCCTGCCCATTTTGGCTGTCAGTCAAGTAGTGCTCATGCTGTCCTGCTGGGCCACACCCAATAGCCACAGAACCATTCACAATGAAATTAACTCCTCTGACCTTAGAGGGAATTAAGCTAAAAAGTCTCTTCCTTTTCCTCCCCAGTGAAGCCAGAATACTTCAACTCTGCTGCCTGTTAACAAGATACTGATATGAAAAATGAAGAAATAGTAGATGCAGAGTTCTAGAATTATCTAAAGATTCATCCTAACATATTGGGGTTTGTCCACTGACATAGTGCGACACATTGTGCTATGGTTCCCACTGCAGAAACAGAGGGACAAAAAGGTTTCAGTGAACTGATTGTAGAGTCTTAAATTGTTTAACCAGAACAGTACAGTTTTACATTACTGAATGTTTTTAAAATGAAATTTGGAGTTTCCCTGTTCAGGGAAGTTTTTAATCTGTGATATTTTACTGTATCTTTGGTTTTTATGGAAGCCGCCCAGAGTGGCTGGGGAAACCCAGCCAGATGGGCGGGGTACAAATAATAAATTATTATTATTATTATTATTATTATTATTATTATTATTATTATTATTATTGAAATCTGGAGTCTTAAATTCATATTTTGAAACATATAGAATGAGTGATTAGTGGTCTGGGAGGGCACATGCTTTGTATGCAAAAGATCCCGTGTTCAATCCCTGGTACCTCCAGATAGATTTGGGAAATGCACCTGTCTGGAACCCTGGATAGTCAGCCACTGCCTGTCAGTGTACAATGTATTTGCAGTCAGTCTTAGCTCCCTAGTTTATCTAACACTAATTTTATACTCAAACTTCATACCCCTCCATTTCTATTGTTGACATATCTGTCTTTTTAAAGTAATTAATATGATTATGTTTATTACATCTGAATATATATTGGGGGGAGGGGGGAAATTGTTGAAACATAGAGCCCCTCCAGATCTCTTTTTTACTGCACAGTCATCATGATTTGCCCCCAATGTGTTAATGGTGAAGTTGTACATGATTGCACTTTCAATAATGTGCCTGTGAATGTTCCAGGGTGATTAAACTAGATTAGTTGCAATTGATGCTTGTCCTGCGCTTTCTTGATAATAATTCTGTAACTTCTTGTACTACAAAAGTACCAACTTCCTGTCTTCATCCACATGGGTAACATACAGCACATAAAACTCCAAACATAACAAACAAAACCCCAAGCCCTAAGCCTACAATTTCAGGCAAAGGAAACATGCCTGTAGGGGTAGTGTGCAAAGATTTGTACTGAGACAGTAAGGGACAAAACTGCACATCTCCTGATACAAACTGAGGAGTCAAACAAACATCTTTCCCCCCCTCCCCAAGAAGTTGGGGGCAGCTTGAAAGAGTGAACACTTCTTGGGTATGTATACTCATTCCACTGTTATCTTTGATCCAATAAGTTTGGCAGGTTTTTCATTTTTGAAAAAACCTGCACAACCTGTTTGAACATAAGCAACAACATGACAAAAGGGACATGTTTGTACACCACAAGAAGCAAAGCCTCTTTCAAACCACTTTCAACTCTCTTTAAAACAATCATCTGGCTCCTGTCTGAGGATGTCCTAGAGGCTGTCATTCCAAGCAAACATGCTACAGGCAACAAGCAGAATGGGTGTGAGCTCTGTCTGCAGAACACAGTCCCTGACCACCACACGGCCCTGCCCAAGTGGTGCAGCCCAGACAAGCATCTGCATTTGTCATTAAAGAGACATCATCAGCATAAGGAGAAGTGAAAGAGTTTTTTGTAATAAAAAAAAAATTGAAGTAGTGGTGTTCCTGTTCAGAGACTACTCCTGGCTGAGCTACTTTCACCTTTGCATTAGACATTTCCTGCTGGGAAATCAGGCGGCAAGTGACACTGGGAAGGGTCCAAAAGCAGCCATTGCAATTAGGACTTGGTGTATCGTTAAGAAGGAGCATTCTTGCTCATCAGGCTAAGTAGCAGAGAGAAATGACACAGAGTATGCTGACAAGACTATGACATTGTTAATTTGTTTGACAAGAGTTTAATGACAGCCACTACCATGACACAAAGTAATACGTACTCAACTACTGTGTCTGTGCCAGTCACTCTAGTTTCATGTTAAAATATTATATTAACTGGTTTTACTATTAGCAGTGGAAGCCACTTTATGGTAAAACATCACCTTATCCATATATGGCACTTGACCAATCTGCAGAACTGGCACTGTTACAGGTGTCGCATGATACTCATCTCACAGTGTAAGAAATAGATATTTTACTGTGGCAGCACCCACACTCCCACCCTGTTGGCATCAGGCAGGTGCCTTCACTGTACTCTCTTTGGTGCCTGCTAAAAATATTTTTGTTTAGGCAAGCCTATCCAGATATGTAGACACATGTTTTAATCAGTTTTTCAGCTTATCATTGATTTTAATTATTTTTAAATAGTTGTTTTTACTACTCAAATGAAAGCCCTGTAGAATTTGTATATAGAATAGTAGCCTTAGGGTCCAAAGCACTGTGTTCTGCCAAAATTGCATGTTTGTACAAGGTGTTTTCTAGTGTGTATCTTTTATATATATTTTTATTGCCACTTGTTTATTTTTACTTCTTGAAACAATTATTTTACAACTTAACTACAATTGTCTCTAAGTGGTGTACAATAAATGAAAAGGTAAAGGACCCCTAACCGTTAGGTCCAGTCACAGACGACTCTGGGGTTGCGGTGCTTATTTCACTTTACTGGCCGAGGGAGCCGGCGTTTTTCCGCAGACAGCTTCCGGGTCATGTGGCCAGCATGACTAAGCCGCTTCTGGCGAACCAGAGCAGCGCACAGAAACACCGTTTACCTTCCCGCTAGAGCAGTACCTATTTTTTATCTACTTGCACTTTGACGTGCTTTCGAACTGCTAGGTTGGCAGGAGCAGGACTGAACAATGGGAGCTCACCCTGTAACAGGGATTTGAACTGCCGACCTTCTGATCGGCAAGCCCTAGGCTCTGTGGTTTAGACTACAGCACCACCCGTGTCCCGTGTACAATAAATACAATACAGAAAATATTTAAAAATTGTCAACATGATAAATTCATATTTCTATTAAAATTCCTGCTGGGATAAAAGAGGTGCTTGAAGTTCAACAGAGTGGAGGCCTACCTGATCTCAACTGGGAGTTCCATAACATTGGGGGCACAACACTGAATGCACTGCTTCTGGTGGGTAGGAGTTGTGCAGCTGAACCATGGAGACCATTAACAGTGATTCCCCCAAATACGGTACCTCTGTGACTGGGCAGGGATATAAGGGATTCAGTAGTCCTTGAGGTATCCTGGACCTAAGTTGTTAAGGGCCTTGTAAATTAATACAAGAACCTTTAACCTGGCCTGGTAGTGTAGTGTATGGGCAGCCAGTGCAAGTTTTTAAATACCTGAATTATGTGCTGGCCATAGTATAGTCAATGTGTTTTGAACCAGCTGGTGGAAATGTACCCACAAGTAAAGGAACTATAGGACCCCCTACTGCAATATTTGTCCCCTAAAATATGTCCACACTCAAATCAGAAACAGTTGGCATAGCTTGGGATGGTCCAGGGTTTATTTCCAAATGTAAATCCTGCTGTTTCTTATGTTTATTAGTTTATTCATATGTTTATGAGTGACAAATTGCATGGAGAGACATTATTTGCACAAAGGTGAAGCTTTTGGTTTAATGCAATACTAGGGCACCTTGCAGGGGGAAAACTCCTGGTGTATGATTTACTTTATGGAAGAAATCTCCCCTGCCCCGATTTCTTCAGGTAGTAGAAGCACCTCTCTTAAATGAGGAACTGCAAACCCAGGAACCAACTTCAGTCTCCACCCTTGCCTTCTAGTCTCCACAGCATGGGTGGGGAACCTCAGGTTTAGGGGGTGTCAAATAGAGACCCTCCAGCCCTCTTACTATGGCCCACTGAACTCTCCCCAGGACCCTCACTTATCCTGCTTCACCCCCTGAATGTTACTGCCTGGCTGGAATGTGTCATTGATTTCCCTGGATGGAGGATAGAGAGGGGTGTGTGAGTGCATGCAGAAACTAGCCTGCTGTACAAAGGCAAAGTTTACATTCATTGCTCTGCCCACTTTTGCTTCTATCTCTGTCCACCACTAGCATATGGCCCCCAGAAAGATGTCCAGAAGGGAAATTCAGCCCTCAGGCTGAGAAAAATCCCTACCTCTGGTCCACATTGGTACCTGAATACAAAGATTCATTCAAGAATACAAAAATAGATTTCTGTCTCCATAGAAATAGTACCCCATATTGAAAAACTTCCTTCAGTGTCCCACCCAATAACTATACAGCTCTTCATGGCCACTTATGCTATTACGGTGAACCAAGGAAAACATTAATGAAAGATAAGGGAAGCAGTTGGGGAGGGTAAAATTAGTTAAGCTGCAGAGCAAAGTTATACATACGCTTTCCTAATCTACACTTGTTCTCTTAGTTTACAGATGCAAGAGTTGCCTTCCAGTGTTTAACTAACTTGTAGGGAGTCTGCAAAACTGCCTATATATTTTTGTGAGTGATCTCCATTAGCTCCTGCTTGTATTATAAAATTTTATAATGCTACAGTCTTCTAGTGAGACAGTAACCTGAGCGTGAAGGCCCTGAGAAGAGTATGCTAATGCACTTCATACCATTCTTGGGTTGATGTCCCAAACTCCCATCAGCCTTAACTCTTCTCTCTCCACTTCTTCCTCTTAAGTTCTAGCCCCCAGTCTTCCACCTAGTGCAGGGCATATACCTTGTTATTTACTTGAGGTGTGTGTATTCAAAGTGAACACCACACATAAGAACATAAGAGCCCCATCATAATCAGGCCAAAGGCCCATCTAGTCCAACATTCTGCTCTCATAATGACCAGCCAGATGCCTATGGGAAGTGCACAAGCAGGACTTGAGTGCAACAGAGCTCTCTCCACTTGTGATTTGCAGCAGTTTCAGGAGTCTAAACTTTCTTTTCTAATGCATTTCTGTCCCTTAAGACTGACAATAGGACTATGTATGGTGTGTAATGATGTCTCAGAAGCCCAGGAGAAAGGGGAGGGTGCACTGAGCTAAATTTTCTGGTATGGATCTTAATTGCCCAGCATAGCATATCTCTCTCATATAATCTGGTATGAGCTGATTGGTGCAAATCTGCATAGAATGGTTCATTTTACAGTGATAGTTTTATCTGACACATTTTTAGTAATATTAGTTTTACACACTGTAAACAGGTCTTATTAAGTATTGGCACTCAGCGTCTATTAAAAAGAAAATAGCATGCCCTCCAACTTTACCTGGAGATACCACGAGATAGCAGCAATTCTGTTTACCTCTGGATACCTGCTGCTTTTATCTGTGGGCAGAGCTATTCAGTGGAAGCCAATGGAAACTCATAAACCTGGAGCAGATAATCTCCCGCGCATTAGATTTGCAGTGACTATACCGAGAACTTGTGCTGAACCCAACGCGCACGTGGGACCCGGACAGCGTCCAAGTAGGCAGCCTCGCTTTGCAAAAATTCAATCTGGATGGTCAGTAATGCAAGGAAAATTCCCCCTCTCCTGTCACAGAAGTGCGCCTCGGTTTTAAAAAATAAGGAAATAGTGCCCCCTGGACTGCAATGCCAGTTGTGATTATGGGGATTTTTCCGGCTGCCCTTTTCGTGTGCCAGCCTGAGGAGGGAGGGATCCATTCAGTACTGCTACACCCTCCACGTCTCTTTTCGAGTCAGTCAACGCCACCACCCACTCCCTCACGTCAGAACCAGAGAGGCCCCCTGCATCCAAGGCAGAGGCTGAAGAACCCAACTCTCAAACTACTTGGGAAGCACAGCTTCTTTCTTTGGCGATCACTCGTAGCCGAGTAAGATTGTCTTCCATAAACACGGTTTTAACAATGAGTCCGTAAGTGACTGTGGAGGCCAATTCTGGACCCACACGTCCTTCCACAGTGGGGACATTGGTTCCCAGGCATGGTAACCCTGTGGGCCGTGCTGTGTTAAGCCCGAAGAAGTTGATCAGGGGCCGTTTGGGAGCAAAGAGGAAGCGTTTCAGGGCGGGAACTCTTGGCTGTGTAGGCTCTTTGTCGATTCCCCCTACAGTGTGGAGACAAACTGACCCCCCTCTTGCGAGGCGGGGGGAGAGAAAGGGAAAGTTGGATTGGCATAATTGGCTAGGACGCAGGGTAGTTTTCAGCCTATCTGCTATTCTTCACTCCCACTACCCACCTCACGCTTTGATAGAGTTGATACAGTCCAGGGAAGGAACTACAACCTAGACGGGGTAATAATCCCTAAATCGCAAGGATTATGCCTGACCTCATGGGAACAGCGAACGAAGAGCCAGGACCTGTTTCCTCATGGTTGGCGCTCTGTTGCCCTGAAAGTTTGTACCAGCCCGTGCTTGAAGGTGCTCAATACTAAAATCAAGTGGTTGTTACTACTTCCTCTGCCGATCCTCCCCTGACAGGTTAACTGGACTGCTGGCCTCTGGGTGCCGGCTCAAGGGACAGGAAGTTAGGGAGTTGGTTTATACAGAATCAGACCATCCACTTGGTCCACCTTAGCTCCTTACTGTCCCCACTGACTGTCAGCAGCTCTCCGTGATTTCAGACAGGGGATATTGCCAACCTTATCTAAAGATACGTATTAATGTCTGGAATCTGGAACCTTCTGCATGCAAAGCAGCTGCCCTCCCCTAGAGATGAATGTGCCAGTTTTGAAGCCCCCCCCCCACTGTAAGTCCACACATCTCTTGCCCGTCCTAATAGCCAAAACCACTGACTGCCCCATATGCCTTTCTGTGGCTCCTTCCTTTCCATCCTTTTGCCTTGTTCTTGCTTCCACCCTACCTTAGCTGTCTGCCACAGCAGCCCAACAAGGGGGGCGGGGGCAAGCTGGCTGCTGATGTCCTCTTCGCAACAAATGCCCCATGGAGAGTATCCAGTGAGTGGATAGAGTTGCAACCTCAGTACTGCCCTCCATGCTGCATCCCATCCAGTCTCCACTGAACTTGCAGGAGACATGATTATTTCATAGCCCCAGCATGGACGTGCACGTGTGTATGTGTTCAACCAAACCCAGGAAGCCAGTGTGTTCCTGGTGCCTAGATAGTTGGAGCTGGCTCTGAGGATTTGGATTCAAATCTCTCCACCACCACTGCGCTTCTGCCATTGATTCAGTGAGTGACCTAAGGCGAGTCATAAGCTCACCCTGCAATTTTCTTTTTTTAGAGCAAATTCCACATTGGCTGCAGAATGGCTGTGCAGGCACCAATAGCTATGATATGCTTATATTTGCAGTAATAGGTTGCCATATTCAAAAAGCGACCTCTTCCTGCACCCTTCTAGGGTAATATTGGATCAGATCTTGGTTTAGGGTCACCGGATGGGTTGCAAACACTGGTAAGAAGGCCCAGCCCAGGAAAAGCTTCCCGTACAGCTCAGTATGGCTGTAGCTGGTTCTCTCTCTCTCTCTCTCTCTCTCTCTCTCTCTCTCTCTCTCTCTCTCTCTCTCTCTCTCTCATATAGGGAGCCTGGTGATAGAATGTAACCCAGGTGGGTGTAGGTCGAGGTGGTGCCATCAGAGCAAATCCAGGACCCCACTCAGCAAAAGGACCAGGAAGGGATGTCTTACTATGGGTTGAAAAAGCGAAATCTATTGGTCCAGAGACTAAAATGGACCTAAATGCATCAGTGGTGGGTAGGACAGAAAGCAGTAAGTAGGTGGCAGATGGATAATCGGCAGATGTTTTGTGATTGTGAAAGGAGGGAGCGGGCGTTACTAGAGGTTATGGGTAGCCCATTCGGGTTTCCATCAAGGTAGGTCTGAGGGGTCCTTCAGATACACTCTTTTGCATTGGTAGTTAAGACGGGCACCCTCCAGATCCAGTTGGACTACAACTGGAATGACCCCTGACCAGTGCAATCTCAGGTTGGTAAGGAAAGGGAAAACTGGGTAGTGCAGAGAAGTGGCAGAGAACTGGATGCATGGGCGTAGCCAAGGGGGTTCAGGGGGGCAGCAGCAGCCCCAGATCAAGTAAAACAATAGAAATACTTAATTAACTGACCAATCACGTCGGTCCTGCTCACCCCGTTAACAAAGTCCTGCCCCCCCAAAAAAATCCTGGCTACGCCCATGGCTGGATGGATGAATTAAAGGTGAGGAGCAACAGAGTCCAGAGGAGGGCAGACCTCAGGGAAGTCCATTTATTATATAAAAGAAAATCGATCAAGCCGAAGCTCTTCAGTATGTTTTGAGAACTCTCTTCTCCCCAAGCCCTGAAGCACAAGTCTGCCTCTGACTTCTCGATTATGAGAGAGAATCCGAAAAGAACTTTTCACATGCTCGGGTTCACGCTCTCTTCCTCCCTTCCTCCCTATCACTTTGCATGTGCTCTGAAGCTAGGTACACGGCCCCGGGACTGAATAAGAAAGCCCTCGCTCCTCTCCAGACAGAGGTGCCAACTTGAATTAAATATGGGGGGCAGGTAAGCCCCGCCCGTCGACCCCTAGGAGTTGGCTCCTAAGTCTCCAGGCTGCGCTCCCGGGCGTTGTGTTGACTTTGCCCGCTGGCAGCTGCAAGGGGAAGCCCGGCCCAGGCGGCATTGTTGTCTCAGCCGGTTAATCAGATCCTACGAGTCGCTGTGGAAATATCGGGCCTCCTGCCGAACAATAGGGCCCCAGGAGGTGGTGGTTAAACTTCAACCAGCTTAACTTCCCCCCCTCCCCGTCGGAACCCAGGGAGCCGGGCACGCGAGCCAGGCGGGGACACCCCAAGGCAAACACAACACGGGGCGGCGGAGATGGGGGTAAATTGGCGGGGGGGGGGCATTAAGGGATCAGCAGGGGAAGCAGCTTTGAGGAGCTGAGGGCACCCGCCCCCAACTCTCTGTCCTCTTTATTTTTTTGTAATCCCAGCCAGGGATATGAGAGCGGGTTGGGCACCCGTTTTAACTCCCCCAGCCAGAACTGGCGCCAATTGTGGCAGCCTGGGACTGTGGTGGGGTGGAGAATGGCATTTGCAGACCGATCCTGCACTTGGTGGGGGCTTTTGTCCGGCGACCGAACTGACACTAACAGAAGTGGGCTTTACTCGCAAGTAAGCGTGTGCCTCGGCCCGCAGCCTTTTGGCCCCTCTTCGTGGCGCACGTGGGGTTGGGACTGGGCGCCAGGCGGGAGGGGGAGAAGGGGCGGCCCTCTTTGCCGTGGCGCATGCCTCCCCCGATGACAGCAGGTGAGCGAGGCGCGGGGGTGAGTCGGGCTCCTGCCCCCCCCTCCCCGTCGGCGGGCCCTGGTAGTGGCAGGCAGGCAGGTTCCGCGGGGAGGAGGCGAAGGAAAGAGGGAGAGGGAGGGCCGGCCACGGGTTGGGTGCGGTCCTGGCGGTCCCCGATCCCGGATCTCTTCAATTTCCCCTCTCTGTCGCTCACTCGTGCGCCGCGAGCAGAGGCAGCGGCAGCGAGAGCAGCAGCTCCGGTGGCGGCGCTGACCGCTAGAGCGCGGCGGCGATTTAACCGCGGCAGCCAAAACAAACGGGGCCCGCGCTATTTATTGGCGGCGGCCGGAGCGGGCCGGCTCAGAGCGGCCCATCAGCGCACCTGCCCCGCTCGCCGCATGGACGCTGCCGCTGCTCGCTGCCCGGGGCTGCCCGGCTGCTGCCGCCGCCGCCGCCACCGCCGCTGCTGCAGTTCCTCCTGCTGCTGAGCGCCCGCTGGTCGTCGTCGGAGCCATGAAGGCGGCGCGGCTCCTGCTCCTGCTGAGCGGCTGCGCTCTGCTCTTGCTAGCGCCGCCGGTGCGCGGCTGCGGGCCGGGCCGAGTGGTAGGCAGCCGCCGCCGCCCGCCCAGGAAGCTCATCCCGCTCGCCTACAAGCAGTTCAGCCCCAATGTGCCCGAGAAGACGCTGGGCGCCAGCGGCAGGTACGAAGGCAAGATCGCCCGCAACTCCGAGCGCTTCAAGGAGCTCACGCCCAACTACAACCCGGACATCATTTTCAAGGACGAGGAGAACACGGGCGCCGATCGCCTCATGACCCAGGTAGGCACCAACCCCAGCCCCTGCTCCAGCCGCGGCGCTGCGCTGCGCCCTGTCTCTCGCCTTCGCTCGCTTTCGCTGCCTGCCTTCTCCACTCGAGTCTACCTGAGCGGCACGCTAGAACCCGAACCCACGTGCCCCCTGCCGTGGCTAAGCTAAACTCCGCGCTCCACTGAGCTGCTCTGTGCCAAGTGGCCGGCGAGCCCTTCGGAAAAAGGGAAGGAATCCTCCGCCGCTCCTCTTCCCTTCTCCGGGGCACCTGCTCACTCCGTGTGGGCTCTGGCCACCTGTTTGCTGCCACCTCCATATCCAGTCCTGTGGGTTTCGCCGGCTTTCGAGGAAAGCAAAGCGTAGCTAAGGGCTCCATGACCGTGGAAGCATGGAGAGATTACCGGGACCTTTGGAATGGCTTTTTGGAAGTCAGCTCCGGGTTCCGATCACTTTCCCGCTCCCCAATCCAGACCTGGAAAGTTATTAGACTCTCATTGCCGGTGGAAACCCTGGTGAAAGTTTAGGGGCGATGATGCATAATCAATGCCAGATCCTTTTATCAGCTTGGCATCGGTAGCAGTAGCACGGGAAAAATCACCCTTCTTTAGGTGTTGTGAGGGCGGATGCGTTCCGCGACAACTTCTTGTTATTATTGATTATATATATTGGTTGCGTTTTTCGGGGGGGGGGGGAAATGAACTCAAAGCAACTTTAAAAAACAAAATAGATATAAAACAAGAATAAAAACATAAAATAACATGCATAGATGAGCAAATCCAACTCCACCCCACCCCACTTAAAAACATGTTCAGGAAATTAAACTCCCAAGGCCTGGGTGAATAAACATGATTTTTACCTGGTGCCCAAAACAGCTAGTCAAGATGTCAGGTTTGCCTCCCTCAGGCTCCCTGGGAAAAACATTCCACAATCAAGGAGCCACCACTGTGAAGGCCCGTTCTTGTGTCATTACCCTTTGCATTTCCCTTGGAGAGGATACACAAAGGATTGCCACAAATGAAGTTCTATGTGCGCATGGTCCCAATCCGGCAGAGGCGCCCAGGACTTTGAAGGGTTGGTAGGATGGTGATGGGGAGAAATTGAGGTGTTTGGGGATTGATTGATTGCCTGCCTGCTTAGTTTTACAGTCAGCATTAAATCCTTTCATTTCTCTCCCTCCCTCTCTCATCCCTGCTCTCAATTTCTTTCAAGAAATGAGATGTCTCATCAGGCACCAGCATAAATTGAAATGTGGAAACACATATTGTAATGTGGAGGAAAATGATAGTTGAAGTGCATTAAGAATCATTATTATTATGAACTTTATTCTTCCCCACACCCTTTTCCATAGAGGTGATCACCACAGCACAGATTTGCAATATATTTCATATTCTTATTATAGACTGAACAATTCTGTGAGATAGTCTAGGCTGAAAAGTACAGTGCAAGCAAGGTTACCCAGTGGAGCTTTGTGGCTGAGAGGATTTCATACAGGGATCTGTTCATGTATGGTTGGGGGACCATAATTCCCATTATCCCTAGCCATTGGTCATGCAGACTGGGACTGCTGTATGTTGGAGTCCAACAACATCTGGAGAGCCACTGGATCCCGATTTCTGATCTAGGTCCAGCTCTATAGCCACTGTCCAATTATAGCTTGTTTGCATAGAGAGTAGGTTGTGATAGCAAGGCACCTGCCTGTTACCAAAAACAACCTGTCTGGGGGGCAATACTTTGATACCTACCTCCAGTGGTTGCACATATTTGGCCTTACAAGGCAGCAAGGGTGGGCATATATGCCCCCTGACCTGCTGTTTGTCTTCCCCATCACTGCAGAAACCATTTCCCTAGCATCTAATTCAAGCAGCACATTCCCTCTTGGAAACTATTTTGGCTTCTCTCCAATGCCCCTTTACTATGGTTTCTCCCCTAATGTTACTATGAAAAGACTGGGTTTACCAAGAGTTCTGTTTTGGCTCATTCTCCACAAAGGGGACCTGGCACCTATTCAAGTAGACTGATGATTGTAGCCCCACAGTTCAATTCTATGTTGCTTTGCCCAAAAGTAAATTCCACTGTGTTCAATGGGATTTACATCCTAGAAAGTGTGTTAAGGGCTGCAGCTTTAGTGTGGAAAGGTAAAGGTAAAGGGACCCCTGTCCGTTAGGTCCAGTCGCACGCAGATGACTCTGGGGTTGCATCGCTCATCTTGCCATAACTACATCCCACTAAGTTCAGTACAGCTTGCTCCCATGTAAGTATGCATAGGATTGCACCCAAAGTGTGATAGGTAGAGAAGCAGTACCCAATACTGGCACTTGAGCAAGTGGTTAGGCATGGATAAGTGCTTTGTGGGTACAATCAATCCCAGAAATTGGATTTTAGGATAGGGAGCATATATTATGAATGTCTCACCTGACAGGAATGCCATATCTTGAATATGATGTTTGCCACTTGGGTGCATTATTTAAATAAATTATTTTATTTAATTATTTAAATAAATAAATAAAATTATTTAAATAAATAAAAAGAACAATCAATGTATCTTTAATTGTGACCTAATTCGATCTACTCTGCAACAGGCAGACGCCACCATGTCCCAAACTTTTAAAAAAATAGATCAGTCTTGAGTGGTCTACTTAAAAAAGAAAGAACATAATTCTTGTATTCTACAAATGTGATCTAAGTTGCACACTGTACTCAGGCTCCCTTCACATAACTTGTGGTGTGAAGGGCAGGATATAAATATTTAAATATGTAAACAAACAAACAAACAAACGTAAGAAATGCCTTGCTGGCTTTGACCAAAGTCCATCTTGTCCAACATCCTTTGTAAGGATCCTTGCAGCCAGCATGTGCTGGGTGGATCACCAGAAACTGGTGCATCAGTGTCAACAGGGGCAGGACTTGGGGGCAGAAGTCTGGGGCCCCACTTGGGAGAATAAGCAGGATGGCTCCAAATATGTTGGGGTTGATTTATCACATTCTGAAGCAAGTGAAACAATGCACATTACCATCTAATGAGTGGATGGGCTGTTAGGCTGTTAAGTCCAATTACCTGTGCCATTGCACTGGTTAATCATGATCAGCCTTCTGTCCACTCCTGGCTTAGATGAAAACATCAAAGGTGTTGGTTGGCAGCTGTTAGCTCCAACAGTCAAAAGTTCTAACATTCATTTTCATAGGCTGCTGCCCACTTTGCATATCAAATGATGGAGATTAACAAGGGATAGTGAAAGCTCTGAGGACATGCTCTGCTTGTGAACCACCTAGGAATATTGTGCTGGTTTGGTCATGTCAGAAAACAGAATCCCTGGCTAGAGGGTAGTGGGTTATTTATTATGCTCTTCAGATGCTATTGACACTCAGTTAAACCCTACAATATAAGAAAAATGCAGTTCAATATCAGATGACATGGCAGAGCAGTCTTCGTCAGCCTGGTACCCTCCAGATATTTTGGACTGCAACTCTCCTCAAACCCAGCCAGCATAACATGATGGGAGTCATAGTCTGAAAAATCTGCAGGGCATCACATTGGCAATTACTGTGACACAGGGGTGCCAACTTGAATAAAATATTGTGGGGCCCAGGTAAGCCCGCCCCACATAATCAGTCACATGACACACTGCACACACACCATTTGAATGGGAATGCTTATAAACTTTGTGCGGGCCCAGCCCCCTCAAATATTTTATTGTGGCAGCTGAAGCCCCTACAGCCCCTAGGAGTTGGCTCCTATGCTGTTATAGCCATAGAGCAGGAGGGATTCAAGTATGCCATGCCAGAAAAGCCTATGGGACTAGGGATAAGCATACATAGGAAGCTGCCTTACATCAAATCAGACCATTGGTGCATCTAGCTCAGTATTGTTCACACCAGCTGGCAGTGGCTCTCCAGATTTTCAAATGGGAGAGGCTCACTCCTATTTGGAGATGCTGGGGATTTAATCTGGGACCTTCTGAATGCAAAGCAGATACTCCACCACTGAGCTAGAGCCCTGTAAAACATGCCTAGCAGGCTCAGCATGTCACATGCAGCTACAGCAAAAGCTGAAACCAGACTCTTTTAGTCCCCAGCCAGTCTCTGACTATGGGAAGGGAAAATCCCTTTCCAAGCTAAATATGGGGATCCATTACTGACATGGGGACAAATAGAAGAAGATGCATGGAATAGAAGAGTATGCTTCCCCTTTATCACATACATAATCGAACAAGACAACAACAAGAATCCACTGACAGCATACAAATCAATATGGCTAACCTGACCCAAAAATCCACCCCCTCACACACACAAACAAATTTCACTACAGCCAACCAAAGACAACTAACCACACCCTAGGCTACCCCCAACCTCTCTCACTACCAAAGAAATATTACAAGTGAATAGAAAGAGAACCCACACAAGTGATGCTGACACAAAATCCCACACATACACTACATGGAAGAATAGAAGCATCCCCACCCCACCCCATGCACCATGCCCACCCTTCCCCTCTTTCCACCTCTTTTCTTCCCAACCTAATACTGCATGCAACACTAATGTATCACAGCAAATTAAACTGATTCGTAGAAAACACAATTTGAAAAAAGACACAATGCACGTATTTTTGAAAACTAAGATTTATTAATTAACATTATTTAAAAATAAAAAATATGGAGATCCATTTTAGTCTTTGGAGTCCAATCTGAAATGTGTTTACTTGGAAATAAGTTTCAGTAACTTCAGTGGGATTCCCTTCTTTGAAAGTGCCAGTAGAATTAATACGCAAGTGATACCTGTTCAGAAACATCACACCCTTCCCTTCCCTTCCCAAGAGCCTCCGCTTCACTTATAAGTCCTAGGGTAAAAAAGTTTGTTATAATGTGCTTACCCAAGAATCACGTAACACAATGTGGAGCAGGATCCTGAGTATGCTAACTCAGATGGAGATTGGAATGACATTATTGCACAGGAAGCATGGTTTTTCCAATCCTATGTTTACCATGTGAAGGAGGTTTTGCAGGGGAGAATTAGTAGGCAGGAGGGAGGTGTTTAGCTTTACCTCATTGCCTACCCACTGCTTTACCTCTGGCTAACGTCTGCGGGGAATTGACCTGGGGGAAGTAGTTGTGGGGGAAATTGGTAGGCTGATCCTTATGTTTGGGACGTTTTGAAAAGGATGCCCTAGCTTTCCAGTTAACATAACTGGGATAGAATCTGTCTTGGGGGATTGTTATAGCAAGGTGATCCTGCTTATTAAGTTGGAAGCAAAGAATCTGACTGTCTATAGGCAGCCCAGAGTTCACTAGGCCACCTTCTAAGCATACTGTAACATCAAAGCTAATTCTTAAAAAGCAAACTATTCAGAGTCTAATCTTTGTTTTAAAAACCATCCGGATTCTCCATTTAGCCTGTTTTGAGGAGATGGTGGCCCCAAATAGGGTTATATACTAAATCTAGAATAGGAAGGACTGGGGAAAACAATCTGCCTTCTGTCCCCAGCTCTGGGAGCGTTTTCACATTGGACCCTTAAAAAAAGCCCTGTCGTGTTTGTTTGTTTGTTTGTTTGTTTGTTTGTTTGTTAGTGTGCATGTATGGATGTCCATTTTAGCCAAGTGGAAGTTTTATGTTACAGATGTGGTAAATGAAAAACAAACAAACTCCTAACATTTAAAGCAGGGATGGGGAACCTATGCCCCCTGCAGATGTTGTTGTAGACCAGCAACATTTGGAGGGCCTTGATTAAAGCCTCGGTTTTGACAATAGTCTGAGATAATCAATGCTTAGTGGGAAGAAAGGTTGGGAGGGAGGCCTCTGAGGTGAATTGCTAGGGTCCAGCTACTTTTGACCAACTATTCTTTTTTGTGGTGGGGTAGGGGAAGAAGTACAATAGAGTGGTTGTAGTAGATTAGACCTCTGGAGTGACATGGGATGTCAGAAAGATCTAGGCCCACTGAATGTTTTAGAACTGCCTCTTGGAGTATAGACCCAATGAGATGTGGCTACTGCTCTGTACAGAGCCCTGTGATCTGAAAGACAGGGGAAATAGGGAGGGGGGGTGCTCCTAACACCTCCCTAAATGACATAGTTACAAGAACCTGTAGGTTTCGGTTCTGACACCAAGATGCTGAATGGGGTTTATTTTCCCCCTCCCCCATGCCTCAGTTTCCCCTGCTGGCCAGGGTTGCTGGAAGGATATTTGAGCAAGGTGAGTGCTGAGCATTGTGAAGATGTTGACACAAGCATGACTGAGATGCTTACACAGGGGACTATTCCCTCTTGTAAATTCCACAAGTCTTGCCCGTTGGAGCAGGAACCTGGGATGGTGATAGTTGGGGGATGGGTACTGTGGAGCCGGAAGTTATGTAGGACTCTTTCGGTATCACCAGAGAAATGCCTGTGGGCTCTAGGAATGCAGATAAAGAGCTATTTCCCCCTCCTGGTCTGCCACCCTGCCTGCCACCAGTCAGGGTTATGGTGCAGGTGAGTCTCCTAAAGCCTCTGGGATGCAGCTGGAGGTCTGCTGGGTCAGTGCTCTCACCCACACTAGGGGCATGGGGGTGGAGGCTGTCACTGGTTAAAATACAGAGAGTGTGACAGAGTAGGCAAAACCAAAGAGGTTCACTGGTGTTGCACATGGCAGCTTGACTAGGCATAGGGATGGATTATCTGGCTGAACAATCATAACATAAAATCATGCATTGCCTCTATTAACAGGGCTTGGGATCTATGTGGCTTTCAACAAGGGCTCCACATTCTAGAGACTCTGCTAGAAGTATCACTTAGCATGTTATAGTTCAGGGAAGAACCACCTTTGGCCCGTCAGAAGATGGATTCCATCTCCCATCAGTCCCAGGCAGCATGGTCAGTGGTTAGGGATGAGGGAACCTGAAATCCAATGATGTTTGTGTATGTTTACAGCAACAAGCTAACCTCATAATACTTGGACTTTTGCCAGCATCCCCACCTTCTCTCCAGAGCAGGCCGGCATGCTGAAGGCATAGCTTCTGAGGCATGATGCGAGGTTCAAAATGTATCACCTGAGCCTGAGGGGTGCTCTTGTTCAGCCCCTCCTTTCCTCTCCATCCCCACCCCCATTGCTGGTTTCTTATTGCTCTTGACTTGAGTTTCATCAAGTCCAAGGGTCTGCATATCCCTGGGCAACAGGATCCCGCCCACATGTCCTTATCACTCCATCTTTCTCAAGAATGTCAGTCTCTGTTTGCTTCTGGTGCCTGAGCTCAGAGGTGGAGATAAGGCCCAGGAATAGTTGCCTCACCTCTTCTCCACCCATCACCGCCCCCCAGCCCCAGCTTCCTTCTCCTTGCTCTCTGAACCAAACCTCCCTCACCATGATTTGCAGGGAGCTTAAGTTAGGCCAGGCCAACATCCTCTGGGCTCCTCCAGATTGGAGTGTGCGTGCATGCATGCATGGGCGGAGGTAGGGAGGTTTGTGGGTGTATTCTGCAACATGTGATTGATGCAATAATATTGCATTAGTGGTGCATATATACTGAACTGTTCACACATCATTCTGCTTTATTAGATGTTCTGTGATGCTCCCTCAATATGATTGCATTATTGCCATCTGGGCGGGGTACTGTTGCACAGTAGCACAAGAAAAGCAGGCAGAAAAAGAAGAAGAAGCCACCAAACCCAGAACACCAATGGTATAGAAAGTTATAGAATTCCATCAAAAGGTTACAGGATATAAATTGGCTGGAAACAAAGTAGTACGTCCACCCCAAAACCTTTGCAAGTGCATACATTATTGAAAGTGGGACAACAGCCCCAATACCATCATTAGCACAAAGCATCATGAATGCTTATGAACAGGCTGCTGGTATTCGTTTGTGAGCTGCTGGTGGTCTTTCCCCCTCTCAAACTGATAGGGGAAAGAGTACTAGTTCTAGGGTCTAGTGCTCAGCTCCAGCCATTGTTCTCTGACTCTACCAAGACAATTGATTTTCCAAGCACCTCAAGCAACTGTCCCTCCTGGAGGTGGCTTTCATGGTCCCCATGATGCCTATTCACTGCTCAGTGCTCCTGCAGGAATAAGTGCCATTCTTTGCTTTCCAGACCAAAAGTTGCCAGCAACTTAGTGGAGCTGGTATCAATTTGTACAACAGTGGATACTTTTCTGAGCAGCACAGAAATATGCAGGCTTGGTAAATTCCCCCTGTCTATCCAAGGCCTGTTAGCAGAGCCCTGGTCCTCTCCAAGAAGTTGAGCTGCAGAAACTTCCAGCTCTGCCTACTTAATACTGTGGGTTGTATTTAACCTTTATTTAGCACAAGCAATGTGTACAGTGCTGTATAAAACAGAAACAATGTAGTTCCTGCCCTTGCTTGCCACGTGCTATTTCTTTACCTTGCCATTAAGGCTTATTTGCTAATTTTTAAAACCCAACTCTTCCTCCAAGGATCTCAAAGTGGTATATGTAGTTCTCTCCCTCATCCCTGTTATCCTCACAATAACCCTGAGAAGTAGGTTAGACTGAGAGGTAATGACTAGTCATCCAGTGAGTTTCATTACTGAATGGGGATTTGAACCCCAGGTATTCCTTGTTTTCTAGGCTCTATACCACACTAACACTTACCAGCCCTTCTCTAAAGTGTACTGTAGATCTGTCCACTATAATATAAATCAGAGAAGGCTAACCTGCAGCAGCTGGACTGTAAACCCCATTACCCCTGATCATTGGGATTGTTGGCTGGAGCTAATAGATGTTAGAATCCAACAATGTTTGCAAGGCCACAGGTTAGCCACTCCTGTAGGTTACATTTTCTGGACAAGGAGCAAATGGACAGTGCTGGTATTGCCAAATGATTAGTAAATATAGTTCCTATCCCCACCTTTCACCATGGACAACTTCTTCATAGCATCACTGACTGCATGCCCTGGAATGTGGCTTCCATTCTAAGGGTGTGGAGAGGGGACCCTGGAGAATATTTGTGGCTGAATATATGTGGGTATAGTGTTGGAAGCAGGGCTTGCTGAATTTTGTCCTTTTAGAAGAAGAAGAAGAAGAGTTTGGATTTGATATCCCGCCTTTCACTCCCTTTAAGGAGTCTCAAAGCGGCTAACATTCTCCTTTCCCTTCCTCCCCCACAACAAACACTCTGTGAGGTGAGTGGGGCTGAGAGACTTCAAAGAAGTGTGACTGGCCCAAGGTCACCCAGCAGCTTCATGTGGAGGAGCGGAGACGCAAACCCGGTTCCCCAGATTACATGACCACCGCTCTTAACCACTACACCACGCTGGCTCTTTTACTGATGAATTGGACTCAATAACTGAGTCCTCAGTTAGAACCTCATCCCTTTCATATGTGAGCATGTACCGCTCCATGTGCTGTTTACTGAGCATTCAGCCTGATTTGTTTGCAGAGAAATTAGACAACATTAATGAGGCTGAATGATGTTGCATCAAAGCAAGTGTTATCTCACACCCTCCAGTGCATTTCTGTAACTTCCCTTATTGCAAAAAGTGCAGTCTTTGGAGAAAATGGGCTTGTTACACAAGAGCTGCCAATCAGGTATAATTGTGCTGCCTGAATTTGTCAATATGTGGTTGAATCCCACCAGAAAATAGCAGCAGTCTGAAAATGTGCCCTGTATTTATATTTACAATTTATGATTATCCCCTTGGATGGTGGGAAGGGCAGACGTGTTATGTGCTTCACCAAATATCTAGCACCTTGTTAACAAAATCCCACTTTTTTACTGCTCAACATGTAGCCCCCATGCTGTTAGCCTTGGGATAATTGATTGGGTACTGAGACTTACATAGCTACTATAGTTTGATCCTTTCCTCTTCTGCTGCTTTCTCCAAACCCTTCATTGTAGCTCAAATTGCACCATGGTACAGCAGCCTCAGCACCTAATGTTGGGGATTCTTTCTGAGAGTATCTGTTCCTATATCTGGGCATCAGAGGTGTTTCTTTAGAACTTGCCTTGTGGTCAATGAATTAAAGCACCTGCCTTGTGCCAATTGGCTTTCTTGTTGCAGCTCTATGCTGACACCTTCTGGCTACAGCTGGAATTAGCATATATGTGAATCAGTTCTGAATTTATTCCCAATGCAGAAGAATATGTAGCTTGTGATTCCCTATGTAATTCTCCCATTGCTCTGGGTAAATGATATAGCCTGGAAGAGTATGAATGTGAGGTGAAGGTGATGGGTACAATGGCTATTCCCTGTGCAGCTGACTGTGAGGAATAACAAAAAAAGTCTTGTCTGAAGGCTGTATTAAGAGGAGTTATTTTGATGAGAGGAACAACCCATGTATTTGGATTCACTAACTCAGGAGTTAGCATTTTAACATGGTGTTCTGGGGCCCTGACATGTCTAGAGCTAGTCCTTATTCTTGGTCTGCAATTTAACATTTGTTTTAAACTGGTTTTAATATTGTACTTTATTTTTTAAAAAAGCATTGCTGTACTCCACCCAGGAACCATATGGTGAAGGGTGGGTAAGAAATTGAATAAAATAAAATAAATAATAATAATCTCACAAAACCTGATGCAGCCAGATTCACCCAAGGGACTCATCAGCTTGTTTGTTTCTACAGTATGCAAAGTTAAGGTGATTTGGAGTGGTTTGTTAACTGCTGTTAGAAGGAAAAGTGAGCCAGAGATGGGGATGGGAACCCAACTATGTAACCCCAAACTATGTAACCCTCACCTTTCCTATGGTATTTTAAGGAAATAAATAAATCTCTCTCATATATAAAACACTGTTTGTTGCCTTCTGTAGCACCTTATCTCTTGAGGTCCAGAACAAACAGTGGTGTGTGTGGTTGTGGAAACTGGGATAGCCCTTTGTGCCTGCCCTGTTTTACTAGGGACAAAGGCCAGCCCTGGCCATATATGACCTTTCCTCTGTATGCAGGGGCGGGTTTTTTGCCTCACCCTTGTGCTGCTGCTGCATTGCTCTTTGCCCTCTTCTCAAGGCTGAGTGAAACGTGACCTAAGGAGTGGGAGGGTCAGGCCTTTCATCCTTGCAGATAGTTGGCCACATTCCAAGGTCACACATGGAAGGACTTTGCTGTCTTTTTGCAGTTTGGGATGATTCTCCCCTCTTTTTCCACACACAAAACCACACATTCCAATGTGGGGCTGCTTCTCTGTTGTGATGTCCCAGGATTTCATGAAATACAGTGGTACCTCGGGTTAAGAACTTAATTCGTTCTGGAGGTCTGTTCTTAACCTGAAACTGTTCTTAACCTGAAGCACCACTTTAGCTAATGGGGCCTCCTCCTCCTGCTGCTGCTGCGCTGCCGCTGCATGATTTCTGTTCTCATCCTGAAGCAAAGTTCTTAACCCAAAGTAATATTTCTGGGTTAGTGGAGTCTGTAACCTGAAGAGTATGTAATTCGAGATACCACTGTATGTGTGAATATTGCAACATGAGTGAAGTGGTGTTTTAGGACATTTCTGACTCTGAACTTAGCACACGCACACACCCTCTTTAGATAGAAATGTGTTTTACTTCATTTTATTTCAGTTGTGGGAAACCAGCACTGCTGTATTCAGGATGGGGGGGGGGACTTCTGCTTGTTCTGATGAAAGAGGAACTGGACCTCTGCCTCAAAGTCCTGCCCTGACAGCACCAATGTACACGTGATCACCTGGGTCATTACCAATCAATCGGCATCCTGCAAGAAACTCAGTTTGGCTGCTCTCAGAATGGCCTGTGCAGGTATCCCAGGGTTAATGTAAGCGTTTAGGTCTGTGCAGGACTTTAGTCACAAGTGACATATTTCGTGACTCATTTACTTGTAAGCCAAATCAGTGAGGTTCAGGAATAGGGCATGGAGGGAAAATAGGACAGCAAAGCAATGAATTTAATATTGTTCGGTATGGACAGAAGCAATAGAGCATTACATGCCCATATGGTGTGCATATCTATATATTAATAATGTGTTCCTGATACTTAGAAAATACTTAATGGCGTGGGGATGCTACAAAAATAATTGAGGTCTATCTACAAATCCTGCAACTCTGTGCACATGCATACAACATCTCTCTAACTTTGCCAAACGTTCTCTTATGCATTTTAAAAAGTGGTGTGGGTGAACCCATGTTACTTGTGCAGGAACAAGGGCTAAGCTGAGAAACTGGGCCCCTCCAGATTACCTGTTTCTTGAACTTTCACCCTGACTTGCTTTACACAGAGATTAGACTACAGTATGACCAGTCTTTAATGAGCTTTCATTCTGATTTGTTTACAGGGCAGTTAAATGGCAATCATCTCCCATCTTGTACCCATCCTGATCTACTTTGGAGTGTTTACACATCTTCTTGTTAGTCATTAGTTTATCCCACACTTTTCAATGCATTCTCCAATCATTTTCCAAACTGCAGAAAGTCTTTTTTTAAGGAGGATTTGTTGTGCACTGGAGACTTTTAATCCACATTAACTGCACACACCTAAAGTCGCAGTATGTGCTTGAATCCCTCCTGCAAAATCCTGACAATTTAGAGGGACCATTATGTCTCTATGTAAGGGAGAGGTACCACCTTCTCTGGAGGATTGAAGGGGCCCATCTTTATGACATGATGTCTTTATGTCCTGATGACACACACACAATGTCATGCTACGTCAGGACATCACACATGGGGCCCTCTGAACATTGAAGGGGTCTGGACCCCTAATAAAGAGATTGTGGGGCCCACAGTGCCTTGGCCCCCAGGAGCCAGTGCCCTTGATGTAAGGTGGTTTTTATTATTATCCCCAATTAGCTTCTGAACCCAATCAAAGTGCTGATTTTGATCTATAAAGCCTTACACAGCTCAGGACCTCAATACCTAAGGACAGCCTCTCCTCTATGTCCTCACTCCCTGAGAGGTTCAGAGGGTGGCAACACAAGAATGAGTCTTTTTTCTGTGGTGGCCCCCAATCTGTGGAATGCTCTCCCCAGAGAGGCTTCCCTGGCACCATCATTGTATGGCCTTTGTCCATTAAATAATCTGTGGTCTGTTAAAGCTGGGGGAGTGGCTGTTATTATGATTATTTTATTATTATGCTGTCTATTATTGTGCTTTTTATTAGGTTTTTATTGTTATGCTCTATAAAATGTGTTCTTAATGTTGTACAGCACCCTAGGATCTTTTGATAAAGGGTTGTATATAAAATTATTATTATTATTATTATTATTATTATTATTATTATTATTATTATTATTATTAAAATTAGAGAGGGGTTTAACAAGAATGTAGAATACTGTACATTTTGAAAAGCAAAGTGACTTTAGCATCTAGTAGTGGACTGAATTGCTACCATGTCAGGATGTTATCACATCATTTGGCTGCATGTGTGTTGACCCAGGTGTGGTTCTTTGTTGCTCAGATGGCAAATGTTCTGGACTGTGGCTAAGCAATGCTTGATATGGTGGGGAATTTAATCTAGGCTACACATTTACACATTGCAAAACAAAACAAAACAAAACAAAAACAGATTTTCAGTATACCTGAAGGAGCGTCTCCACCCCCATCATCCAGCCCAGACACTAAGGTCCTCCTCCAAGGGTCTTCTGGTCGTTCCCTCACTGCAAGAAGTGAAATTACACGGAACCAGGCAGAAGGCCTTCTCAGTAGTGGTGCCCTCCCTGTGGAATGCCCTTCCTTCAGATGTTCAGGAGATGTTCAGGAGATTAAGAACTACATAACGTTTAGAAGACATCTGAAGGAAGCCCTGTATCGGGAAGTTTTTAATGTTTGATGTTTTATATATTCTGTAAGCCACCCAGAGTGGCTGGGGAAACCCAGCCAGATGGGTGGCGTATAAATAATAAAAGTATTATTATTATTATTATTATTATTATTATTATTATTATTATTTACTACTAGTACTGCTATTACTATTATTACAGTATTACTATTACTATTCTCTGCCACCCTTTCAAGGAAAGGATTGTCCTTTGTCAAGAACGACACATGGCCACCCCAATCTACCGTAATCCAAGTTTTGTACTTCCAGGTAATGCTCTCCTCTGTGTGTAGGTGCATGATGCTAATCTATTTCTATTCTGTCACTTTTCACCCACTTCCCATAGCGCTGCAAGGATCGCCTAAACTCTCTGGCCATCTCGGTAATGAACCAGTGGCCAGGGGTAAAGCTGCGTGTGACGGAGGGCTGGGATGAAGATGGGCACCACTCAGAGGAATCGCTGCACTATGAAGGCCGTGCTGTTGACATCACCACCTCTGACCGTGACCGCAACAAGTATGGGATGCTGGCACGTTTAGCTGTTGAGGCTGGCTTCGACTGGGTCTACTATGAATCTAAGGCTCACATTCACTGCTCTGTCAAATCTGGTAAGGACCAGCTTTGAGATGGGATTGAGGGAGATTGGCAGGAATGGGGGAGGTAGTGGGAAAGTATCTGTGAATCATGAATAAGGGAGATAGGCACAATTGAAGAAAGGTTTGGGGTAATGAAAGGTGGAGTGGGTAAGTTATAAGGTTGAAGAGCACATTTTTGCTTGTATGGGTCACCGTGGGATAACAGTAGCAATGCTGTACTCCATTCTTACTGTTCATCAGAACTGGGGAACCTGTGGACCTACCAGTATTGTTGAACTCAAACTCCCTCCAGCCACAACCGGCATGGCCAATGATCAGGGATAATGGGAGTTGTAGTCCAGCAATAGCTGGTGAACCACAGATATTCTCCCATCCCTGCATGCAATTAAATACCTTATGTTAATGTTAGCTAATCTTGGTTTGGCTTAGTTCCCCCGACTGTCGCCCTCACTGGGCTAGGACCAAGCACACCTGCTCTAAGATCTGGTTGTTAAAGCCACAGGAAATATTTCCCTGCAAATACTCTCCCAGTTGAACACCTGGGTAATATTTTTCATCTGAGCTGCACATCCTCTCATCCAGAAAAAAAATGTAGATTTCTACAAGCGGTGGGCAGCAACGGGTTTGGTCCAGCCCTAGGTATATTAAGGACAGTAGGGGCCTGAGTTGTTTGTTGGGATTAGATGCTGAGGTTCTCCCCCTGTTGGCCAGAGTACCACACTTTGACTGTGGCATCTTGTTCCTATCCTTTGACCATTAGCATGAGCTGCTGGTGTTCCGGCCCTTTCCAGACCCACAGGGTCTCTGGTTGATGGGAAGGAAGTGCCTTTGCCCTGCCTTGAGCTTATACTGCCTGACCCAACAGCCGAGTCTCCACCTACCTGACTGCAGCACACCAGGAGAGATCAGCGCTGGAGAAAGAGACTGGCTCAGCCAGAGTGGAGCACAACCTTCTCCCCTCTGGCACCAATATGGACTGTGCCACTTTATACTCTCCAGGAAGTAACTGTGCCAGCCAAGTGGCTAAGAAACAAGCACTTTTTGTCCCTTTGGACTTTGGGTCCCCAAAGCCTTGATATCTACAAAGCTGCAAGTTAGGTCTAAGTGCAGTGGATATAAAAAATTATGCATAAATCTTCAAATGGTTGCACTGGGTACTGTGGCCTGCTACCTCCAAGCTGAGCACCTTGACTGTGGAGCTCTACAGACTGTCCATTTCCTCTGAGCTCCACTAGCAGGAGTAGGAAAACACTTTTCATTTGTCTCTTTGATGCTGCCACATTCCTGGGATGCTGTGTCTGCTTCTAGGTGCCCATGCTTCCAAAAGGATGTTGCAACCGTACAAAGTGCCAAAGACTGGGAAACTCTCTTGGTAGTAAATGACTAGAGGAGCAGCACAATCTTGCAGGGAAAGCACTGGATGCTGGAGGGTTGGCAACAGCTTTGATGGAGACTGGGTGGGGCAAAAAGGATGAGTGTGAGCCAACACTGAAGAGTTTATCCTGGGTGCAGGTTTTATTACAGGTGGAGACAAGCAGTTGAGTACAGGCTATTCTGGAAGGGAGGCATTGCTTCAGTATTTCAGGCTGATGGATGGTGGGTAGGGCAAATGTATAGTGCCAGGGTGGCTAACCTGTGGCCTGCCAGGTATTTGGACTCCAGCACTCATCAGCCCCAGCCAGCAAGACCAATAATGAGCGTTGATGGGAGTTGTAGTTCAGCTGCATCTGGAGGGCTTTGGGTTGGTCACTCCTGATGCAGTGGAACATACTCAGTACAGAAGGAATGTCCTGGCCTGTGTAAGATGAAGTGTGAGAGAAGCAAACACTGGTTTAATGGAGGACTTTTAAGTGTCTGGAAATGGTGTGTATTCAGGGCAGCTGGCCTGCCATAAGTACCTTAATAAATGGCCTTTATTTTTGTACCATTTGTGTGGCCTGGTCTGTCTGTCCTCTGCCCTCCCCCAATCTCTTCATCCACTTGGCTTCTGTAAGTCTTATCTCCTTTTAAAAAAATGAGCTATACTAACTTTTTATATTTGAACTTGCCCTTTTCCTGGAGAGTTGGGCTGAAACCAAACTAACAACAACTACCACTACAATCCCTCCAGGTTGCACACTAGCTTGGCCATAGCCACTGAACCTGATCCCATAGCAAAAAAACACACAAAACCCTCTTTTAGAACAGGCTCAGTGTATTTTTACCTAGAAGGCTTAAAATGATATTTTTTTAAATGAACATACATCCTACACTGGCTCAAATGTTCGTTTGATTTCTGTTCCATGGATGAATGCCAATTAACTGAACATTCACAAAAATGTCTCCTGTAAAGCACTTATCAGACTCTGGAAGGGGATTCTTTCATTGCACCTCTATGTATCTTCATTGTTTGGACTTGGCACAGAGATGGCACAGTCTTGCTCATGGTACCAGGAGCACCTTCTTGACTGTATCATCCATGTAGCAAGCAGGTCATAAGAGGAAGCTGCCTTTTTCAATGTCAGACTACTCAATATTATCTAAATTAACTGGCAGCAGCTCTTCAGGGTTTTAGACAGGAGTATTTTCCAGTTCTACCTGGAAATGCTGGAGATTGAACCTGGGACCTAAGCATGTGCTCTTTCACTGCGCTGTGACCCTTCCCAAACAATGAAGATACACTGTGTATTGATTTTTACTGTTTCAATTGACATATGGTATGCTCAAAAGGGCACCCTTGGTCACTTGGCCATGACTATATCATCTGTGAGGCAAGACTGAACAATGGAGATATGCAGATGCATGACTATGGCATGGCATCTGCTAAATTCTCCATTTTTAAGTGTCTTCTTTCCACATGGTGACAATTTTTAGCATTTCATATAGACATTGCAATTGGTTTCAAATGAATTATATGAGTACGGCAGACCATTTTTATTATTTACTTATTGCACACATGGGACTAAGAGAGAGAAAGAACGAAAGGGAGAACATGCCTACAGCAGCTCACTCTCTGAGTTGCTCTGCCGTACCAGCTCCATTGTTCTCTACATACCAACATCTGTTTGCATGTGGCTAAATCTGACCAACAGTAACAGCAGATGTTGCACAATGCTGAGATTATCTCACAAGTCAGTTGCATGCCAGATCCAAAGGTGAGCTTGGGGCTGTGATGGCTGCTCCCTGTAGACAGGGACCCCCATTCTTACAAATGGTGAAGTGCATAGGAGAAAGAAAGGCACTGCCCTCTTGGCCCTCTTCTGCAAGGCTGTGGATGGCTGTTTGTTCATTTTAGAATCAGTGCTTTTTAAAGGGGAAAAAAAAGATGCCAGTGCTCACCATGAAGTTGTTACACTTTTAACAGGGGTGGATGGGGGCTACTGATACCACATACCCTTGAGTGCTCCCTGAAAAAAGAACTGTTTAGAATCATTACTGAAAAACAACCAACTGAGAATTGGAGGAAAAGAGTACTGTTTTTGTTAAGTGCAAGGGAGTTGGACATGAAAAGTGCCTAGAGAGAGCGGGACATATTCTCTGCTACCTTGGGGAGGATCTCCTTTTATCTTAGGGATCTGAAGAACTAGCTAGAGGGAAGTCAATGCTGCATAAATCACACATGATACAATATGCTTTACATTGCCATCATCGCACTGTAGTATGGAGGTCCTGCTAGCAGGTAATAATAATAGTAATAATAGTAATAATAGTAATAATAGTAATAATAGTAGTAGTAGTAATAATAATAATAATAATAATAATAATAATAATAATAATAATAATAATTTATACCCTGCCCATCTGGCTGAGTTTCCCCAGCCACTCTGGGCAGCTTCCAATCGAGTGTTAAAAACAATACAGCATTAAATATTAAAAACTTCCCTAAATAGGGCTGCCTTCAGATGTCTTTTAAAGATAAGATAGCTGCTTATTTCCTTCACATCTGAAGGGAGGGCGTTCCACAGGGCAGGCGCCACTACTGAGAAGGCCCTCTGTCTGGTTCACTGTAACCTCACTTCTCGCAATGAGGGAACCGCCAGAAGGCCCTCAGCGCTGGATCTCAGTGTCCAGACTGAACAATGAGGGTGGAGACGCTCCTTCAGGTATACAGGACCGAGGCCATATTATTTATTATTATTTTTTGTTTTCCATGGGATACTGTGAGAGCAGGATACTGAATTAGATGGGCCCTTCGCCTCATCCAGCAGGGCTTCTGTTAAGTTTAAAAGAAATTTAAATCAGTACTATTTAGAAACTATGTGCGCTTTACCAGCTTTCTGATTGTTTGCTGGGTTATGTAAGCTTCAGAAGCCATAGCTGCCTTCTTGAAAAGTAAGTATTTCTTCTTATTGTGGTCCTTGTTTCTCAGGCTACTTGCTGAGCAGATCTATTCTGATGCTCTTAATTGGCTGTTGAGCCCACCCATTTTTAGAGGGTGGCTTTTCCTACCCTTTCACTGAAGACTGATGGCTAAAGAATGGATTCTTGCTTTACATGTCATTAATTTCCCACCTTTTCTACTTCCAAGCAGAAGCCAAATAGTAAATACAGATCTTAACCAAAGAAGCACTACAAGTAGACTGAGGAAGTGGACTGAGGCAGATTTACTGAAGGGCAGTAAAACTGTATTTGCCAAACCTATAAAGCAGTTAGAGAATCATAGAATCACAGAATCTTAGAGCTGGAAGGGACCCCAAGGGTCATCAAGTCCAAACCCCTGAAATGCAGCAGCTAAAGCATCCATGGCAGATGACCATCCAACCTCTGTTTAAAAACCTCCATGGAAGGAGAGTCCCACCACCTCTTTTGGGGGTCTGTTCCACTGCTGAACAGCTCTTACTGTCAGAAAGTTTTTCCGAATGTTTAGTCAGAATCACCTTTCTTGCAACTTGAAGCTATTGGTTCGAGTCCTACCCTCCAGAGCAGGAGAAAACAAGCATGCTCTCTTTTCCATGTGACAGCCCTTAAGATATTTGAAGATGGCTATCATATCTCCTTTCAGTCTCCTCTTTTCCAGGCTAAACATACCCAACTCCTTCAAGCGCTCCTCATAAGGCTTAGTTTCCAGACCCTTGATCATCTTGGTTGCCCTTCTCTGCACATGTTCCAGCTTGTCAACATCCTTCTTAAATTGTGGTGCCCAGAATTGGACACAGTTTCCAAGTGTGTGCACTTGGAATTACAGTCAGTGCAAGCCAGTTTTGAGTGTCTGCATTTGCAAGTGGAGAGCAAATTATTGCTTCAAACACAGTGAGCAGGGAGGTAAGGCAGAATAGAGTGGTACTATTACTTCCCTTGATCTGGACACTATACTTCTGTTGATACAGCCTAGAATAGTATTAGCTTTTTTGCTGATGCATCATACTGTTGACTCATGTTAAGCTTGTGGTCCACCAAGACCCATAGATGCTTTTCACATGTACTGCTAGTAAGCCAGATGACCCCCATCCTATATTTGTGCATCTGGTTCTTCCTGCCTAAGTGCAGAACCATACATTTGTCCCTACTGAAATTCATTTTGTTAGCTTGCGCCCAGTTCTCCAATCTGTTATGGTCATTTTTAATTCTGATTCTGTCTTCTGCGCCATTAGCTACCCCTCTCAGTTTGGTGTCATATGCAAATTTGATGAGCATCCCCTCAATTCATTCAATCAAGTGTTTATAAAGATGTTGAACAACAATGGGCCCGGGACAGAACCCTGCGGCTCCCCACTTGTCACGTTTTTCCAGGATGACAAGGAACTATTAATGAGTACTCTTTGAGTTTGGTCAGTCAACCAGCTACAAATCCACCTAAGAGTTATCTCTTTCAACCCACATTTTACCAGTTTCCTCGCAAGAATATCTTGGGGAACATTGTCAAAAGCCTTACTGAAATCAAAATACACTATGTCCATAGCATTTCCCTGATCCACCAAGTTTGTAATTACATCAAAAAAAGAAATCAGATTGGTCTGGCATGACTTATTTTTGAGAAAACAATGCTGGGTCTTAGTAATCACAGCATCCTTTTCTAAATGCTCTCAGATCGACTGTTGAATTATCTGTTCTAGGACCTTCCCTGGTATCGATGTCAAGCTCACTGGTCGGTAGTTGCCTGGCTATTCCTTTCCCCACTTTTTGAAGATGGGGATAATATTTGCCAGCCTCCAGTCTGTAGGGACCTCACCTGTTCTCAAAGATAATAGACAAAGGCTCTGAAATTACACCCACAAGCTCCTTTAGTACCCTTGGTTGCAGTTCATCAGGCCCTGGAAATTTTAATTCATTTAAAGTAGCTAGGTATTCCCTTACTAGCTCTTTTCATATATTGGGCTGCAGCTCCCTCCTTACATCATTTATTCTGTTATCACCAGGTTGGGCATCACTTTCCTTTTGAGTAAAGACAGAGGCAAAGTAGGTGTTGAGTAGTTCCACCTTTTCTCTGTCACCCAATAGCATTTCTCTGTGTTCCCCACACAGAGGACCCAACACTTGCTTGTTATTCCTCTTACTTTGGACATAGCCGAATAAACCTTTTAGTATTTTTAACCTCTCTTGCAAGCCTGAGCTCATTCTGAGCTTTAGCCAGCCTGACTTTCCATCTGCAACTGTTGGCTACTTATGTATACTCCTTTGTGATTTCCCCTTTCTTCCATTTCTTATACATGCCCTTCTTAACTCTCAGTTCATCTGTAAGCTCCTTATGCAGCCACACTGGTTTCCTTAGATGCCTCCCACTTTTCATTCTTGTTCGTATTGTCTGCATTTGGGCCTCCAGTATTTCTCCTTTTAAAAACTTCCATCCTTCTTGGACTCCCTTCTCACCAAATATTTCTGACCACATGATCACACCCAGTAGCTCCTTCAGCTTTTCAAAATTGGCCTTCTTAAAGTCCAGAGTGTGTGTCTGACTACACTCAGTTTCCCCTTGCCTCTGTATCTTCCAACCCAGGAGAACATGATCACTTCCTCCCAGGTATAACAAAGATAGTCTTTGCTATCTTTGTTATACAGTGTAAAAGATCAGTGGTAGAATATTTGTTGTTGATGTTTGAGAGTGTGCATTATTCATTTATTCATTCAAACTATAATTGGAAGGAGGAAACAGAAATAGGGGTTGCCTGCTAGCATCCTTACCACACAATTCCCAGCATATTTGAGGAAGACATGACCGTTAACCAATGTTTTTTATTTAGCTGGTGTAAATTAGTTGTGTAGATATACTCAATAAGACCATTGGATCCTAGGTGTTGGTTAATCAAGATCAGCCTTTCCCAACCTGTAGCTCTCCAGATGTTGATTGACTACAACTTCTATCATCCCTGACCATTGGCCATGCTGGCTGGTGCTGATGGGTGTTGCAGTCCAAAACCTCTGGAGGGCAATCAGATGGGAAAGGCTATTTCAGATGAATGATTAATGTGCTGTTGTGCATGTGACATCATATATCAGGCCCTCCATCCTCTCTATCTGGTAGTAGAAACTCTCCTCAGCACACCCCTTTCTCAATCCTGCCCCTACTGTCCCTGCTTTGCACTCCTCCTTGAGTGTTCCTGAATGGCTGAAATGTGTCATTGAACTCCAATTAAACTTCTGCCCTGGATGGAGGGTGGGAAGGGGTATGTGTAGAAGCTAATCTGCTGTATAAAGGTGAAATTTACATTCATTGTCTTTGGCCCCACTCACCACTGGCATGTGCCCCCCCCCCCAGGGTTTCTTAGAAAGGAATGTGGTCCTTGGACTGCAAAGTTTCCCAACTCCCCTGCTAGATGAATTAATCAGTAGTCTATATGAACTGTACTCTCCACCAACCTACAAAACAGAGGCCACTTGATTCCAGTTGAAAGGCCTCCATAACAAAACTTACCCTCATCACAACCACCCATAGCCCATCTAAATCTTACCAAATTTCATTTATGTTTACTTCTTTGCACCTTAATCGAATCTCCCTCCCTCTAGTAACTGGGTTGGTCTCTCTATTTGTTTCTCCCTCTCCCTCTCTTTGTCTAGAGCATTCAGCAGCGGCAAAGACAGGAGGCTGTTTCCCAGCCCAGGCACTGGCAACTCTAGAAAGCGGGACCAAGATTCCAGTGTGGGCACTGAGGCCTGGGCAGCGGGTCCAAGCCATGGATGAGCAAGGCCGTCCCATATACAGTGAATTCCTGGCATTTCTGGACAAGGCATCATCGGCACGGACTGCTTTCCATGTCATTGAGACGCGGGATCCACCCCGCCGCCTTGCCCTCACTGCAGCACACCTCCTTTTTGTGGGGGAGAATGCCACTGCACCCATGAAGGCTATTTTTGCCAGCCTGGTACACCCAGGCCAATATGTGCTGGTGACAGATGGGAGTGAGCTAAGACCAGCCAGGGTAGCAGCAGCCTCAGTGCAAATGGATATTGGGGCCTATGCCCCCCTCACTCGCCATGGGACGGTGGTGGTGGATGGAGTGGTAGCATCTTGTTTTGCTTTGGTGCAGGAGCAGCACCTGGCCCAGCTGGCTTTTTGGCCCCTTCGACTCTTTCGCAGCCTGGCAGGGGGTGAGCAGACTCAACCAGAAGGCGTTCATTGGTACCCTGCACTTCTCTATCGCCTAGGCCGAATGCTCCTGGCTTCGAACAGCTTCCACCCATTGGCCACAGCACAGTTTGAGAGATGAGACGACGTCATCAGGTGCCCCTTAAAGAGGGAGAAACCAGGTGTCACCTCCTGTGGTTATAGGGAGGGACTGCATGGTAGCCAGAATCCTGAATGTGGGGGAAAGGTGAGGCCACTGGCTCCCTATACCCTTTCCCAGGCATAAGGGCCAAAGAGAGGTTTTGACCTCTATCTCTGAGTTGCCCCCTTTTTGGCAGGTTACAGAAGGGGATGCCCAATGACAGGGTTGTATGCTGCTATTTTAGTTCAGGAGCCTCTGATAGAGGGGGAGTTAACCAGGTGGATGCGGGTAGTGAGTGGAGGCCTGGAAGCCTGGGGTGAATGAATGAGGGGAAGGAAATCCTGCATCTCAATATGCAGACTGGGGAAGTAGGAGGGGGTGGGCTGCTACAAGCAGGTATCTAGGAGGGCTTAGTATGGGGGCCCTGCAGGACACTTTCTCTCGGCAGACATCCATGTGGTGCTCCTCCTAGCACTGTGGGAGGCAAAGTAGCTGTAAGGAAGACGTATGGGACTCTTCCGTTGCTCTTTCCAGCTGCCAGTCAACTGGGCTTGTGAGCAGTGAGTGGGACAAGAGGTAGTGCACCAGCCCCGAAATGGAGAGGTGGGCACCAGTTATGAGGGAAGAGACAGTAGAAAGTGAAGGTTGTTTATAAAATCACACCGTCTTCTCTGGATCAGGTGAATTTAAGCCTGAAATACTTATAATGCCTCATTTCATTCTCAGATTCAGTAAAGAATCACTCCACCTATAATCAGTAGTGGACACTGGCAGCTTGCACCTGACCTCCAGTTGGTTGCATTGCGGCTACTTCCCAGGAGGTAGCTCAGGGGCAAGGCAGTGGTGAGGTTGAGCCAGACAAATTTGTGTTTCTCCCAGTGCATTTGCATCAGTGTTGTCACTTCACCCCTCTACCTCACAGTAACCAGTAGATCCGACTGATGGGAGGTCAGGTGAACACCGCCACCCCACCATGCCATCTGCTACTACCAATAACCATGCACTGAAAGAACAGGGGTTTGTATAGGGGAGAGAAATGTGCCTTATCAATGTGCTTTAAGTATGGAATGCTCATCAAAAGGAGGCTAAAACAGTTTAACTAAGGATGTTAACCCATGTTAAGTAATCTTGAAAGGAAATCACCTATAGGGTAGGTCGGACATTTACACAATCCCCCCACCCCCGAGGGAATGCATCATCAAAACCATTGATTTGCATATACTAATTTATATGTAGTTGCAAATTTAGAAATAATGACTTGTTATTTAAATAGAAACACACATCTCTTCATAGCAGGGAAGACTCAAGCCTCCCCACTCCCCTACTGCTCTCCTTTCTTAGGATTCTTTCTTTTTAATCCAGATTCACAGTAGGCAGCCCTTGAAATAAAGGACTGTCCTTTGCCACCCCTCCAAACAGAAGGTTGTCCTCTGCAAAGTAGGACATATTGACTGTCCTGCTGGAGAGCAGGACTTGGAATACCTAGTTTCTGTTAGAGCAAACTGGGACATGGGGAGGAGAAATGGAGGGGCAGGAGAGATGGATTCCTTTTGTAAAACCATCCTTTGCTTCCTGAAAGTACTGGAGAAGGATATATATTATTGGGTTGTAATTACTGAGTAGATAATCTTCCTCCATTATCACAGCACTCTAACAGGACAGTCCCCATTCCATTAACCCGGCAGAGGTTCTGATGCCTGTGCTTATGTGAGGGAAGAAATGCACTGTTTACTACATGCTCAATTTTAGCTGTTCTGTCCTGGATATTCTCAGAAATAACATGGTATCTCAGGATGGTGGAACTACTTGTTCCTATGAGACCACACTTATGCAGCATCGTGGGGGTAACATTTGCGGGAGAGAATCAGTTTGATTGTTTGTTTTTTGGCGGGGTGTTGTGTAACAATTTCCCAACCAACCAATTCTCTGATGCAATCCCTTCCCTGGCCTTTTTAAAAAAAGCTCAGCCACATTTCAAGAAAGGAAAGAAACCCAGATTTTTTTTTGGGGGGGGGGGGATGATGACGACAGAGATTACCTGGGAGAGCACTGTAGGTAGGGGGAGTGTTAAACACTCCCATCTACTGATTCATCCTTGTACACATGCATGCACACAACAATCAGATTCCCTTGGTAAACATGGGTTTGGGAAGATGCATTTGCCAAGGAGATGCACAGGTCCATTCTTGGAGCCTCTTCATGTGTCAGAAATTTTGTTCCAAGGAAATAAATTTTGTGTAGGAAAAATACATATCATGCACACAACAGTGTCTGATGAGCACTCACACTAGTTTTCCGCATGTGCACGTGTTGTAAAATGTGGCTTTGTGCTGTGTGTACATGCAGAACAGTAGATCCTCATGCTCACCCCAGGTGGCAGTGTACACAAGGCTTACAAATAGCTGCTTGTGCAATTGTAATAACAACTTTCAGGTGATTTGGCAGTTAAGTCTTCTAATGAAAAGAGTTCATTTATTCTCTCCCCCGCCCCCCGCCCCCTTCTCCCTGGGACCATCCATGTGCCAAAGATGACTAATAGATTTTTTTTGTGGGCAAATTGGTTATATTTTTCTCAGGCTATTAATTTTTGAAAATTTAGTTGTAAAGCTGTTGTATACAATCTTTTCCGGCAAGCAAGTAATAGCCATTCTGAAAATAGTCACATGTGAAGCAGCCCTTAGATGGGTTCCAGATGCCCTAATTTCATTCATCTCCTTAAAGAAATCCCGTAGCACTTTGTGCACTAGTCAGAACCAGAATCTGCTCCTTCCCCACGCTCTTACTTCTTCCTTGTCTGGTACCAGTTAAGTCATCAAGACAACAAGGAATAAGCATGTCCCTTGCTAGCAGCGTAGCTCAGAAGGCCCCCACAGTCCCAATATTGTGACTGGGGTGGTAGCATCTGGGAAGGCATCATCTCCTACCCCATGACATTTATTTATTTGCTTGCATTTGCAGGGTGCTCAAAAAGATTTCCCTGGTGAGGAAACCCTTTTGCTGAATGACACCAAATGGGGTGGGATGGGACATTTTTTTTTCTAAGGATAAAAGTATTTAAGAATTATTTCAGAAGTGATACTTTAATGGGACCATTGGGAATTGCAAAGCTTTTTGTCTCTTCACTGGATGTAGATTTCCTAAACAGGCAAGAAGTCTAATAAATCTCTTGACCCACACTTGGTGTCTGTGTCTTTTCTCTCTGAGTCAAAAGACCACACACACACACAAACACAGATATACATAGGTCTGGCTCCCAGCATACAATCTCTACTTTAACAGACATTATGGAATTGATCAGGAGAATTCGAGTGTTCTGAAGGAAAAGTATGTTATTTCTTAACACAGAGGTTGCCAACCTTTTTGTGAGTATGTTTGCAAACCAGAGAAACTGTCACCACCTCCGCAAGCCAGCACACCCTGCAACACCCTACAGGCGACACTAGAATGCTTCTTTCAAGCCTAATTTCAATAGAGGGAGGGGAACCTGTGGGAAACAGAGAAGCCTATGTGGGCACTCATGCCACACTGGTGACACCTCTCTTAAAATAACTAGGATGCTAACAGCTGTACCCCATCTTCTAGGCTTCTAGGATGCCTGGGATCTCTGCCGCACACATCAAATGGAACTGGTGCCGCACTTTGTGCATGTGCACTTGCAAACACAAAAATTCTAAATAGACTGTGAAATTTAGCCATTTCTGGAGCAGATAATCAAGATTGAACAGACCCCAATGGAGTGTTCCATGTAGGCATGAAAGAGGGTTTCCATGGCTCGGTTATGAGGGGAGGAGCTTAAAAGCACAGTTGCCATCAGACAAGTTTTTGGGAAAGAAGTCAAGGGCCTCAGAATCAGCCAGACGGGCCCCAAATGCAGCACATTTACCCATATTTTGAAGAATGTGAAGATACACGTATCACCGTATGAAGGGAAGTAGCTGTAAGAGCATTGAATATAGTGTCTAAAATTTTCTCACTGCACCAACAAGCATCTAAGATGGGCAATCCCTGCAGCATCCTGAACTAACTTCATTTAAGTGCTACAGTAAATAAAAGTATTCAGCCAGATTCTAGACTGAGTTTTTATGTCTATTATTACAGCAGAAACACAAGCTTGAAGCACCTTAAGGGACAAGACATTTAAAAATAGTGTTTATCCTGATGATAATAATGCATTATTTGTTATTCACTGTTGTGGGGTTTTTTTTTGTCCCAGTTGCCGTTGAAGCAAATTGGTGTGAGCGAAGCAAATTAAGTCTGCATGACATGTCCTGTACTCCATCTCAAGATGTTTACAGGCTGCAGTCTTTGGGCCTTCTCCATCATGCCCAGCTACCTCTTTCCTAACCTTTTTGTATGTTTGCTTGACACCCAGCCTGAAGAAAAGCACTGGAGAAGATTACATATTTTTATTTTATTTACTTATAAAAATATTTATATACTACTGCTATTTCATAGGAAAGTATCAAATTGGTTTACAATAGTACATAAAACCATATAAACCATACTTTATGACATTTCAGTTGCTACTAATAAAGGTCTTGCTCTGCTGTGGCTTTTGGATAGTTTTTAAAATATGAATCTATGATTTTTAACTATTTTAGACTGCAATCCTTATCTTATTTGAGAAGGTGTGTGAAGGATCACAATATTATTGTGATGTAAATTGGGAGACATTATGTATCATTCTTCAACAATTTGTTCTTCTCCTTCAAAGAGAAACTCCAGCCTACAGCTGCTGAATTATAACTTGCCAGCAAATTTCACACCAAGTCTGGGGGCAGCTTGCCTACCTGAGAAAGCAATTGTCCCTCTTTAGGACCATTTAATTTACACTATTCAACTTGCTATGCCAATTTATCATCAGGGGCCACCTATATGGAGTATATCACACCTAATATGGTTAGATCTGATCTTCATTAATACACTACACACCACTGATATATCATACATTGCTTGGCAGTTTTTCCTCATTTGGGAGACAGGAAACAAAACTTTTCTCTATGTCCTCATAGTTTGATTCCCACAAACTAGGAGAGCATCCTGCAGTGGGCTCTATCCCCGAAAAAGCTTATGCCACAATAAATCCAACCAAGTTAACTGCCTCATATATACAGCAATAGACAGTCTCCAATCCAGCAACTGAGTCAACCTAAGTTTAGCATGATTAGAATATTATTTATTTATTTATTTAGAAAATTTCTAGACCCTTTAGTATTAAAAACCTAAGGGTTCACAATACATAATAAAACATAACAAGCTACAAAAGTGTTAAACACATCATAAAAACATAGTAAAATGTAGTGGCAGAAATACAGAAGTGAAAAATTCGATCTTGGAGGTCAGGAAATGTCTGGACAAATGTAAAACAACTGATGGCAAACATGGAAAATGCCCACTCCAGTGATCTGTAGAGCATGATGCCACCATTAAGAGTAAAGAACCTTTACTGAATCAGGAGGAGCAAAGAACACTTTCAGATGGAAAACTGCATTTTATTCTGGGCAATCTTTTGGGAGGGGGCACATGCCAATGGACAGACAAACTAGGCATGATCAGAAGCAAAAATGGACAAAAGAATTAATATGTTATCCTTGTACAGTAGGCTAGTTTGTATATACACACATATCTCTCTTCCATCTAGACAAGCAAGAGGCATTATCAAAGTTGTGGGAGACATTCAAGTCAGGAAAAAGGTGTGAAGAAGAACCAGTGAGGTGTGTGCATTGAATTGGGAATACAGCCTGGGGAGAGTCTGTGGGCCAGATAGAGCCTAGAGCATGGGTAGGCAAACTAAGGCCTGGGGGTCAGATCCGGCCCAATTGCCTTCTCAATTCAGCCCACGGATGGTCCAGGAATCAGCGTGTTTTTACATAAGTAGAATGTGCCATTTTATTTAAAATGCATCTCTGGGTTATTTGTGGGGCATAGGAATTTGTTCATTCCCCCCCCCCCCAAAAAAAATATAGACTGCCCCCCCACAAGGTCTGAGGGACAGTGGACCGGCCCCCTGCTGAAAAAGTTTGCTGACCCCTGGCCTAGAGAGTCAAATTGAAGCACTGGGTCTGAGGTTCCCCACTACTGACCTAAGTGGTCAAACATGTTTGTACTGAAAGCAGGCTTTCAGACAAAACTTGTCCCAAGGCCAGGGTCAGCCTAGGATGTTTCTCACTTCAAGCAAAACAGAAAATGCCTCCCCACACCTGCTGCTGCTTCCCCTTCCACTGCCCCCCCCCCGCCTCCTCCTCCTCTGCAGCGCTCCCTAGAGCAGGCAGAGGGCAGTTGCAGGAGAACCCAGATGAAGAGGCAATAGGTGGGCCTGGGGGAGGTGGCAAAGATGAGGTACACTCCTCGGAGGCCAGATCTGCAGCCTGAGACAACTTCCTTACCTTGTCTCATGCGCAAGATGGCCCTGCCTGAGGTTC
Organism: Podarcis muralis; assembly: GCF_964188315.1. Lineage (NCBI taxonomy): Eukaryota > Metazoa > Chordata > Lepidosauria > Squamata > Lacertidae > Podarcis > Podarcis muralis. The sequence goes on along the minus strand of NC_135655.1, from coordinate 85,225,438 downwards.
ACTACTAACTAATGCACGTGCGTCCAAGGCAGTTTTGCTTTTCTCAGTGACTGTTGTATGGGGACTGCCACAACCAGGTAATTAACTCTTGGAAGCACAAGCTCACCACCTAGTGGTTATGAAAGGAAATGCTTAAACTAGAGATTAAATCATTCGTAGGATACATTTTTTGTGTCCATATTAAACAGTGGTAGTTTAATCAAACATTTAACACATTCAGTAAAAACAACTAAAAGTCTCCTGGTTTCTTAAAGACTAACAAATTTATCACCTGAGACTTCAATCTCCAGCATCTCCTGGTAGGACTTAGAAAAATATTGCTGTCTAAAACTCTGGAGACCGACTGCCAGCCAATGTAGACAATATTGAGCTAGATGGACCAATGGTCTGACTTGGTATAACATAGCATCCTATAATCCTAACAATGTTCAGTATTTATTACTGCCTTAGTAATAATGAAAACAATACTATAAGTTATGTATATATTATTCCACCCTCCTTGCTACATATGGGGGCAGGGGCCTCTGGCGGAACTTCACCTTTCCCAAATTTTGGTTCATTTTCTTAACCTGTACACTACACTACACTACACTACACTACACTACACTACACTACACTACACTACACTCATTGCTAGCCTCCCAAGACCATGACTAGTGCTGACTGCCCAGGATCACTGTTGACCGAATGGGGTATAAATCCAAATGCTTTAAAACTGCAAATATATCTCACTAAAGATCTTGAAGAAACATTGAACAAATGATTAAACAAAGGTAACATCAGGAAGCGGAACTGTGAAGGTTGTGCAATAGTGACAGAAAGGGAACACTCTGATAGGAAACCATTGGAGGAAAAGATTCAGCGTCTTTAGAGGAGGTGAAAAGAATGCCATGATTGTGCTGGCTGGATATGTAAATGAGCAATTTCCCTACATTCCATATATAGGACTGAAAGAATTGTGTCCCCTCCAACGTTCTGCATTTTCAGTGGCAGCGCTTTAATTAATTTCCTTACTCTTGAACATTCCCCAAAGGGGCAGCAGGGGGTGCTGCATGTCAGAAGATACTTCCATGGAAATTGTATTTGTCCCTTCAAGCCAACATTGCCCTCAGGTGTGCAGAATGCTACTGAGTTTGAAGAAGAGATGTGTTCTCTCTTCACAAGGCTGGCCACAGCAGACACCAGTAAACTCACATCAGAAGCATGTCCCATCTGCCCAGAAGTAAAATGTTTTGAAACTAATGTGAAATACTTGGTCCAGAGTATCAGAGAATACAAGAATGTCCCAACCTAGAATGATTTTGTTTACATATTCTGTAATGAAGCAGTAGTGGTTTGTTGCCAGAAAATCCTGATCCAACATATAAAATGGAATGTAACATTTAGGTCAGGGTTGTTCTTCAAGTGCCTTATGATACAATTCTGGTACCTGGATCCAAAAGCTCATTCTTTACCACTCACTGACCAATACTGACACAATGCACCTGGGAAGGAATTCACAGGAGCCTGGTGGTATTGGAGCAGAATGGCACTTCGGGATATACTATATTACTCACTGGCATTTCCAGACAAGGTTGGGGAAGATTATTGTATCTCCAATGAAACATTGGAGAGCTGCTATTAGGCATTGCAGTAGACCAGGATGGGCAGAAGAGATCATAGATAGGGAAGGATTTCTGACTTCCAATTGTTGAATAACAGTAACAACAAAATGACCCCCTCTCCCCCCCAAAAAACCCAAAACGACGACAACAACAAATATTACTACTGAAAAGAAGAAAACTGAAAGTGGAGGAGGTAACCAGACATGGGTTTGTGTATAGAATGACTGTCATGTCAGTTCATTTCTGCCACTCATATCAAATCCCTGGCCTCCAAATTCTATAATTCTAAATGTAGTTGGTGTGCCTCCAAAAAGAAAGGTGATCCTGCTAGCATGAAGTCCACCACCCACAGACAGTCCTGAGCTAGATAGCTCAGTGGTCTGGTGACTCATGTAATGAGGTGCCTTATGTTCCTTCCTATTTTGCTGAACTTTCATGAAAGAGGGGAAATAAATTTAAACATTTAATAATCTAATGACTGCACAAGATGGAAGAGCTACATAAACATGATTTAGGATTGTAGCATATGCCTCCATCCTTAATCTTTTCTCATTATTCCTAAACTTGAGAACCAAATTCCTTAAAATACTCACTCAGTAGCCGTGTCTCATTTTTTCACGAGTAACTTATTTCTCAAGGGTGGTGATGGAGCTGATGCTTGCTTGGTAGTCACATTCCTTGATCAGGAAAGTCTGTGCACTCTGACCCTGCTCAATAGCGCTTTTTACTTGCCCATGAGCTGCATACTGACATTGAAAAGAGGTTGTGGATGGAAATGCCTGGGATTGAGCATTGACTCCAAATGTTTCACTTCAGAAGCTGGCAGTCCTAGCTCTGTGTCAGAAACCTTTTCCGATTGTTTAATGCGTGATTTATTTCTCCACTCACAGGTTTCTGCACTGTCTTGCATCTATCTTTACTCATTTTCCGGAAATGGAGCTGCAGTCACCTCAAGGGTATCCCTCAACAATTGAGGTGTCAGTACACAGAAGTTTCAGTGAAGAAGCCACCTGCTGGTAGGAAAAAGTAATTATTATGCAACATTTAAAACTAAGAAATACTGCTGTAGTGGTCTCTTATACTGTACAGTACTTCTGTCTTCTGCAATTTTCATTTGTTTCTGGAAAGATTTAGAAGCTGAGTAACATGCCACAAACACACTTTCAATCTGTGTGTGGATTAATCTGGTATAACAGGCACATGAATTCCCAGTTTGCAAAATCTAGTAACACAGATAAGATTCCCCACACAATAAGCATACATAAACATGGTGAATTCTACACCATTAACACATGTTCTTGTTACAGCTCTGACAATAAACTTATAAGCACAAATGGGTTGTTGCAGGGTGTAGCAGTTTGTTAGACTAGGACCTGGGAGGCCAAGGGTTCAAATTTGCACTGTCATGATACTCACTGAGTGATTTTGGGCCAGTCACTGTATCTCAGTTTAGCCCACCTCAAAGGGTTATTGTGAGGATAAACTGGGGAGGGGGAGATTATCTTTGGAAGAGAGCAAAGCTAGGATATAAATGTGGTAAACAAAAATAACTACAGTAGCCTGCTTTGAATGAGTTGATTCTAATTTGTTCTTCTTGTAATTCTGAAAACAGAATCTGCAAGGAGTGATCCTCGATTAAGAATATGGAGCAGTGTGCAATTTTGTGTATGTGGCAATTATGAGAAAATAGGTGTTTAATGTGGTCCAACAAACTGAATGGACAGCATGTTGCTTCTGTGCTTTTTAAATGACAGCTAAACAAACTGGGAGTTTCATATTGGTTTCAAAAGTCGCTGATGGGTAAATAACCCATAAACTGTCCTGATAAAAGTTGGTCCTCAGTATTACTTTATTGTTGTGCCTTCTCCTTTCTCAAATGAGTCAACGTGGCTACCTGTTTTTGGGTTGCATCCCACTAAATTCTTCACAGAATTGGAAAAGTTAGTCATCTCCATTCACTTTAACGGGCTGACTTTGAGTATGAGTAAGACTTTAAATAAGCTTTTGTGAACAAGGTAATTATATATAAACTTCCAGGATAAAAGGAGACCTGAGTTGGCTCTGAGGGAGGGGTTCACAACTTTTTTCATGGTTCCTATACAGGAAGCCTGCCTCAAATGTGCTTGCTGCCTACAAAATAAACTCTTTTAAATACAATTTGTACCGTTATTCTGCTTCGACTTCTCTCTCCTGAGCTGAGGAGAGCAAACACGACACGCGCTTCCCGCCAAAACTCCCTGAGCACGAGCCGATCGTTAACGGCCACCAGAAAAATTTTGAGGAGGGAGGGGTAGCTGAGCCCTGCGGCGCGTGCCCCCCTCGCTCCGCCTATTCCCCACGCTGCAAGGAATGCGCATGCTCGGAAGCGGGGATCTTCAGAGAGGTCTTCTTCCCTATTTCTCCACCACCACATTTAAGGGTGGTGTGAGGTGATGAGGGGGCGAAAATGCGGGGAAACTCCCATAGGGTGCATTCACACGAGGGGCGGAGGGAGCGTGTGGAAACACACGCACGCATATAAAGATGATAAAAGTTAAAGGGTGTCCATTGGAGGATGTTTACATTTAATAAGAAGAAGAGCGCGCGTTTGTCCATGTCGATGAGGGATTCATTTTCTCCTCATGATTAGCTTTACTAGCCAACCAGAGCTTAAAGTAACCCTTTTCCAGCCCTGGGAGGAGCACAGGGAGCTTTCACATTACAAAATTACACGCTGCGATCGACACACGTGTCGCAACACAGTTTGGAAAGCTCTCCTGTACTCCTTTGACTGCACATTCAAATGAAAATATGAAACATACGGTGGTCATCACAATGAAATAAACCGATTAGATCTGCTCAACCTCTCAGTATTGATGGGCCAATATGTTTAAGTAGAGCTGCCCAACCTCATTTCCAAATAAATACCATTTCACTCTTTTCCTAAACAGCAGTTCTTGTTTTTCCTTGCTTTTGATCTATTCCATGTTTCAAACTGTAATGTTTCCAGTGAGTGATGGGTGATAGGTTCTAGGAAACAATTGTACAACTGTTAACAGTGCCATTCATGTAAAATAAAAATTGTTGCCTGAATACAGACCTTGGGACTGGTCACTATGCAAGTTATTTGTCCTTGTCTAGTTTTCTTAGAGTAAGGACAACACTGTGATATTATTTTGTAGTTACATATTGCAATACCTTCACAGGAAAAAAATATTGTTTATCAAATATGACATTACATTTTTTTATCAGGTAACAATGACAAGTAACCTAGTAAAGTCTGATGAAAATAGAAAAAAACGTAAAAATGAAGAAAAGGTGAGCAGTTTTAAATAGCCATTTTTATTTTTTAAATGTAAAATGATTGCAGTTTTTGTTTTCGTTCTTTTTCTTTTGCAAAAATGCCTTTCTGTGACATATACAGTCACATATTATGTGATAAGTGTGGTGTGAAAAAAAGTATGTGCACAGTTCTGCAAGGCTGAAAGATTATTACAGCTTTCCATTGTTTGTTTTCTGTTGACAGAATGAATCTTCAGAAAATACACAAATGTCTTCTTTTGAGAAAATGGATTTGTCTCTTTCTGAAAGCTCCCAGGCAGTTCTCAAAACTGAAGCCCTAGAAAAAGTTTTGAATGGTGATGTATATAAAATTATATCAACTTGTAATAAATATCAGTTAATTAACCTTTACATCTACTTTTTACTAAAACAAATATTTATATTAACAGATACAAGCAAAGAAATAAATATTCTATTATCAAAATATGTTCATATTTTAAGGCAAGTATACTGTTTTATTAATTTATTTTTTATAGTATTTATCCAGCTAGTGTAACAAATATTCAGCTAAATTGTTGATAATTTCAAAGTGGTATTTGTGAATTTTTTATTAGTTAAAACATTAAACCAACAAACTATTGCTCCTTATCTGGAACAACTTCAGTGTTTGACATTTGCTCTTCGCTTTATGCATAGACCTATCCTCTGTTAGTGACACTTCATAATACAGTATAATTACTTTGAAATTAAAATAATTATTTTGTTCTGATCTCCTTACATATTGACATTACAAGTAACTGTCTTTTATATAGGGTCTACAATTATTTATTCTGTGAGTTAGGAATATTTTAAATACAAAATTATACCTAAAAAATGAGACACATACCGGTATATATATATATATATATCCAGTTGCATGTTTACATTACTATTGTAGAAATGTTTGCAGAATGAGTAGGTACCAGCAGACATCAGTAAAAATTAAAGTTAATTTGTAGCTTTATATTAACTACAGATTTTTATTTTTGGTAAGTAAAGTGAGAGAGCAGCAATGGATGCCTCATATGTAGAGGAGCTTGGAGGAATTCTGAAAGAAGCTGGTTCTATAGAATATCACTTGAGATTGAAATGGGAGAATCTAAAGCACAGGTTTGCCGCAATGACAGGCCCTCTACAAAGTGAAAATGTATTATCTAGCAAATGATCTTTATTCAAAGGCACTGGCTGCATGTTTAGAGTTCTATATCTGCTGAACACTAATGTATAATTGAAATACCCTTTTATCTGGCTGGATGCTTGATGCACATACTTGTATTGTATGCTGTCTTCATGCAAGTTATGATTACACTGCCTGTAAAAAATATCTCTGTCATGAGGATAGAATCTCTGCCATGCATGTCTACCTGTCTGTTCTTTGTGACCTCTATTCATGACCTCCAGCCCTTACTACACATCACTTACTCATATCTTTCTGCAACTGCATTGCTCCTCACAATGAATTCTGTAAATTAAAATGTATGTGGCATTGGCACTGTGGATATTTTCCTCTGAGGACTTATTATGAGCAACCCTGTTTTTAATGTTTAAAATTTGTGAACTCACATGCTTATTAAATAAATATTCAATGAACAACAAATCTTAAGTTGCAGGAGAAATCCAGTCAGACTGAAAACATGGGATTATTTTATTTGTTTTGTTGTATTATATTTTTTTGCTGTAATCCACCCTGGGGTCTTATGGTGAAGGACAGGTTAATTAATTAATAATATCTGAACTATAGGCTATGTTCAGATATCCTGCCACTTTCATAAGTTTTTTTCTGAAAAAGGTAAAGCAAGCCTCAGGACAAGGAGGGGAATGTGGGAGCTGTTCCACTCTATTAAGGGCTATTTATGGCCCGTTTAATCTTATTAGCCAGGGCCTGGTGCTGTGATCCATTGCAAGCATTTCCTCCAGGCAGCAGGAGGAGGATGGATAATTCTGGCAGTGGATGGCTGGCTGGGTGGGCCTGCCTGCCACAGATCCATTACAATGGAAATGTCTCCCATCAATTTGTCCTCATTTCCATGTCAATGGCATGGGTAAGAATGGGCAGCTGTGGGGGCAGGACCTTCTGGTCCCATCTGGGATAGTCACCACTCCCTTCATTGGGGCATGATGCTCTTTTGGGACTCCTTTTTTTCAAAACCAGTGTTCCCCCTGCCCCCCCCCCAGAGTATGTGTATTTATTTATGCCCATTTAGGCAATGAGGAAAAGGTTCATTAGCTCTGGGTTGTTAACAAGGAGGTGTCTTCCCTTCTGTCCTGCTGTCATGTCAGCCCTGCTGTTTGATCAAGTATGGCTTGACCCTTCATTGTAACCCCCAAAGTCATCACTGCATGCTGAGTTAGTCATGCAAAGTCAAGAGGAAACAAGAGAACCATTTCCTTTTTTCCTTAGAGAGGTGTTGATGTGGAGAGGGGCAGCGCTGGGAACTCAGGCCCAGGAGCAGTAGCAGCAGGAACACAAACTAATGGGGGCTCCTCCAGATAAGATCTGTTTATTCAGCACTCATCTCAATTTACTTGCCCAAGCTTGTGCAGAGGTTAGACTCTATGATATCTGTTGAGCATTCGTTTGAATTCATTGACAGGCAGTTATATGAGAATGAACATTCATCCTGATTTCCTTGTGCAGTGTTTACACATATTCCTGTTGATCTTTCATTTAGGGGAAGGGTTGCAGCTCAGTGGTTAGAGTATCTGCTGTGCCTGAAAAGGGTCCCAGGTGCAATCCCAGGCATCTTCAGATTGGGCTGGGAATATCCCATGTCTGAGATATTGAAAAGCTGATGCCAGTCAGTGTACCTGCTTCCCTCCCAGCACAGGTCAAAGACAGTATTGAATCAAGGAACTTGTGCACCTCCAAGTAGGGCCACAGAACAGCAAATCTTGGACATGAACTGGAAAGGTCCACATCTAACATGTACTAACAATTAAATATTAATTCAGTGGGACAGACATTTGGCTTATACTTGATCAAAAGGGTCTGCACTGATCCTGAGAAGTTCCACAGCATTGACCTTTGATGGGTCTCTTCAGGGACAGACTTTCTACAACCAAGCTATGACTATTGAAAACACTCTATTCTGGATCCTTCATGATGTAGTTAGGTAGTTTTAGACATTGAAGAGAGTGGCCCCATCACTACTCTTTAGACCGTGGTTGATGAACCTGTGGCCCTCCAGAAGTTGCTAAAGCACAATTCCCATCATCCCTGAATGTTGCTTATGGTCCAACCAGTCATATGACACGGCCCCCAATAGGTGCTGGATAGCTCCACCTTTTGTCTGTGACTCATCTCAGTTCACTGATCGCCTGATTAAGAGGATGAGGGTTCCCAAAAACTTGAGTGTATATGCAATCTTTCAAAGATGCCCAGATGCTTGTGAAGACTCCTGAAGTCAATATTGTGTATATGTGTGCACAAACACTGTCTCAACAAGTCATTCCCATATCTATTAGAAATATTTTCTCTATGATTCAGCTTATGCGCATCCCTACCCTCCTTTTTTGTCTTTCGATTTTTATCTTTTGATCTGGCATGTCTAAGCATCCCCGGCATTTTATTGTTTAAAGCTACAGCCCTCATCAGCTAATTAAAACACATAAAGTAGCCCTTGCAGAAGTTTGACCTGCATATTGGACTGAGATGGTTTCTTTATTATACACTTTAAAAAATCTTTATATTCTGTTGACTTGGTTCGTCATCATGCATTAAATTTCATTTGGGGTGGGTTTTTTTTTGGGGGGGGTCATTTGAATTTGTCCCTGTGTTAATGCCAACCAGTTAGGCCCAGTAGGAAGAATGGGGCACTGACCACTGTCTGAAGCTAGCCCCCACCGGCCTGCCTTCTTATAGGCCACCGGATGGCACTACATGCCAGCTCTCTTCTTCATGCCAATCTTGCCCTTATAGAACTCAGCAAAAAGAATGGGGACAAGACTAGAATGCAAATCATTAGTGCTGGATCCATCAACTGTTGGACTCTTTACCTTCTGCCCTACCACTTCCAATGGCACCAGCCACTACTACTTCTCTCATGGGGTTCTTCATTATGATCAAAAAGATAAGAGCTATTACTTGAATGTCAATGACTGCCCCTTTTAGCCTCCTTTTCCATTGTTCTGTCCAGAGTGCCTGACAAAGCAACCTGCTCCCTGTGATGATATAACCTATTCTGATGATATCATCATTTCCTCACAATTCTCTGAGAAAGAATAGGCAAGGAACAGAGCTTCTCCTAAATTCTGGCTGAACTTGGCTGTTTCAGTGTGGCAGTATGCAGTGCTTGAGGGAGGGCAGAAGAGAGAAAAGGGTTTTGCCAGCTTTGAATCCACTCAGACTGGCTCACTCTGAGCTCCATGAAATGGATTTGAGGTTGCTGGGAGAGGGATCTGCTGCCACTATTGCTTCCTGTCACACACTAATGATTCAATCAGTCTAATTGATATTGATGTTTGTGTGGGGTCTACCAGGATTTGGAAAGAGAGCTGGGGGCAGGAACAGTGAGACTTCTGTATCAGCTACAAGCAAGCAATGCTTTGCTGGGTATGGGGGTGGGCTTTGGTAATATGGCACCCTGAGCAAGGACAAAAATTGGTGTGCCCCCTCACCCATATTAAAATATAGATATTATTATTATTATTTGTGCCCCTTGGCACCCTATACAAGAGATCCACCCACACCATCCTAAATCGGGTGCTACTGGATTTAGTAGAGGAGCTGAGAAAGGAAGGGAACACGACTGGGTTCAGCTTCATTTTGAAATTACTCCAGTATAGGATTAATGAACATGATCAGTGTAATATAGTGCATGGGTGAGGATCCTGTGGCACTCTGGATGCTGCAGGATTCCGATCCAATCAGCTCCAGTCAGCATGTCTTATGGTCAGAGATTAGGAGACTCCAGCAACATCAGAAGAACCAGAGGTTCCCTAACCCTGAGCAAAGATGGCATTTTGGTAGAGCCATCCACAATTCTGAGCTTTCAATTAGGTTAAATGAAAAATAGAAGAGAAAGCACTAAATTCAAATAGCTTAAAGCCAAAACAAAGAAAGATCAATACTTGGCTTGGAGTTTGTTGCTAAACGTAATGGGCTTCCTATGTCACTCCTTCCAAGAAACCCTGTATTTTGGATTCTGAATTCTGATGTCTCACAATAGGAATGTGTCACCTGTAGCCTTCCAGATGTTGCTGGACTACAATACTATTGTCTATGACCTTTGGCTATGCTGGCTGGGGCGGGTGGGACCTGGAGTCCAACAACACCTACAGACCAACATCTGCAGAAGTTCCCCCATCCATGTATTACAAGGCTAAAGTTGTTTCCTAGCTGGTTATAGCACTTTTGATCAGAGCTATTACTTGTGCGTTCTGAAGGGGATATTCTTCTGATCAATGAGATGTATGATATGAGGCGACCCAAAGCTTATTTTGGGGGACAGGCACATATGAAGTTCAGTACCTTATTCAGGCTGCTAATACAGTTCTATTTTGAATTAGGAATTGAGAACTACAGGTAGTTACCACTTTCAGCTTTATCTATTGCTTATCCAAGTCTGGTCACAGCAGAGACCTTTCTTTTTCTTAAATATTCAGTACCCTTGGACAGTCCCTTATAAACAGGATACTGTCCACATTAAACCTCTCTCAAATAAATAAGCCCCCTATTTCCTCCTTGGAACAACACAAAGTTTTTATCTTCTAAGGGCCTACAGTATGGGCCTTGCAGACCTTCAGAGACCAGCTCTTTTGAGTTTGGCTCAAGAGGCAGAAAGTCATGATTTCTTGGGGAAACTACTTCTAACCCCAAATCTCCTTTACTCTAGCCCAGGTGGGACACAGCTAGTATGATAGTCCCTTGTGGGAAAAGTTCTGTCTCTATAATCACATCTTACTGCTACTGCTTAGTTGTAAGCTTGTTACTACAGGGGTTGTCAACCTGGTCCCTACCACCCACTAGTGGGTGTCTCAGGATTCTATGTGGGCGGTAGAGGGTTCTATGGCACAAGTTGAATCCTCCTTCCATCGAGCAGTAAGGAAATTTTACCATCAAAAAGGAGCATTAGTGGGTGGTAGTTATAAAAAGATTGACTACCCCTGATCTAGAGCAAGGTGGGGACTGGGTAGGCAACCTCAATAACATGAGAAGATCCTTGCTGGATCAGGCCAATGGTCCACCTAGTCCAGTGGCCAGCTAGATCCCTATGAGAGGACTATAGGCAGGATCTCAGTGCAACAGTAATATATTTTTTGTTCTCAGGGCTGCGTACTAGCAGTGGGCAGGGCTGGATCCCAAAGTAGGTGGGGCTAGAGACAAAGCCCTCCTTTACTCTCTCTTTCTGCCACTAGCTTGCTGCTCCTATCTCTCTGCCACCTTCCCCCCTCTCTTTTTTGGTTAACCCCTTGCCAGTCCATGAAATTAGTCTAAAAGTTACATGCAGCCCTAGGGTTGCAAGTTGCTCACCTGTGAGCTGGAGATAAGCATAGCATTTTTCTCTGGTTGCAACAAAATCAAGGGAATCAGTAGCCTGGTGTTTGTTTGGCCCTGTGTGGGCCAAAATCACCATCCCTACTGAAGTAGAAAATCTGTGTTTAATAAATACATTCAGAGGCCCACAGTTCCTGATTTGAAGCCTACCTGGCTGAATCAACAAGTAGTTCTTTCTTCCCATATATGATATGCAATGAATGTACTTGCGGTGCCGACAACAGCCATCTCCTGGTGACCTTCGAGTGGATGACTCCTTGGGGAGTGTGTGTGTGTGTGTGTGTGTGTGTGTGTGTGACAGAGAGAGAGAGAGAGAGAAACACAATTGGAATTGGCTGACAGCCTACACAGTGGAGCGGGGGGGGGGGCAGTCAAATCTAATCAGTGCCCTTTCCCTTAATAAATCATTTGTCTTAATCAAATGCCCACCCTCCCCAGCTAATAACTCACGGCATCAGGGACCCAACTGCAGCAACAATGCGGCTAATGGAACAATTTATTTTCATAATGGTGCCGGGTTTGCTGTGAGCAAGGAGAAGGGGCAGGCGGCAGGCAGGGCTGTATGGGCTTGGGGAGGTGAGGGGGAGCAAGACTTTCTAATTAGTGAATGAAATTTGATGTAAGTCCACAGCAAGATGGATTTGCTTCCTGACAAGAGACTTTTCTGCTCAAAGCACCTGTCAAGAGACGGAAATTAAATTATTTCTAATTCCTCACTAACCTCGCGGGAGTCACTATTCCACTGGGAAAAGGTGGGACCATTCCTTTAAATAAACAGGCAATTGAAGGACTGAACAGGAATGCGTTGACATTTGCAGACGGGAGGTAATGGCAATGCATGAGTGTATTAAAATCTCCTGTGTTTTCCTTTGGCAAATGCTAAGAATGAGGACTTAGCATAGAGTGGGGGCATTGGCAGGGAAAGTGAATGAACTAAATACATCTGTTCTGTGCTGTGAAATAAAAGAAATATGTGGGTGCAGAAAGACAGACATTTGGGTGTATTGAATTAACACCCCCCCAAAGAATAAAACCCTAACAAACACACTGAACAGCTATGAATATGTTGTTAAAGACTGGGGAAGAAGAACACAATAAACAGGGGAAGGCATGGATTAGGAAATCATACTGGTGGTGAAAGGGTTAGGAAAAAGGACAGGAATAACAGAGGTGGCCAGAAAACTATGAAGACCACAAAAGATTCTTCCCTTGAGCCAGTTTTAAGCATTTTGCTGCTCCAGATGACCTATCTACCTACCTATCTATTTCTTATCCACTTTCTACCATAAGGTGTCGGTGCTGGTTACAACAATATAAAAATACAATATTCAAAACAATTTGCATTGAAACACCAACCTCTTCCACCCTGTATCTGGGATTCATAGTCCCTCATCTTTAACCTCACAACTTTCTGTTGGGTTTCCAAGGACTAGCCGGATCTTCCTTCGCATTCCACACACAGAATTGCTTTGTACAGAGGCCTCCTGCTCTCACTTCCTTGTTGCACCCATTGTTATGAATCAACAATACTTCTGATCTGTTCTCCTTCCAAGGAACACAGAGTGGCATTTGCAGGACCCTCCCACTTGACTCCTCACATCAACTTGACAGAGAGGTTGCAGCTTGGCCAAAGGCCACCCAGGAAACCCTCGTTGCAGAGTGGGATTGCAGCTCACATCTCTGTGCCTTAAAACCCTTCCCTTTCATTTTTGCAACAGCCTAGCAAATTAGATTAGTGTTATTCCAATGGCATTTATAGAGTTCTTTAAAAACAACAACTGAGGTTGGTAGTGACCAACCCCAAGTCTTTTCTTCAACTTGTGTGGAGTACATGCTGCGTTTATTGTCCGCTCTGGCTTCTCTATACTGTACAGATAGACAAACTATCCAGAGCGCAGACGGTGAACTCCACCTCTTTCCAGGCTTCTGGGCTAGATTAACCGGTTCCATTGCCTTTTAAGAAGCAAAGAACTGTCCGGCACGGAAAAGTACTGAAGGATCATTAGAGGAAATTCCGCGTCTCGATTTTAATCCAGAGTTATGTTTACCCAGACCACGTCCATCCTCAAGCACAGCTCTGTCTTCTGCCCATTGACGCTTCTTCGGGAAATGGAACTAGAGCCCGATGGTCCATGAACAGAACAAGGCAGAAGCAATCATGCAGCTTCCTAATAGCATACAGAGGCCTTCACTCCGAGTCCGAGGGCTTGGGATGCCCTTCCAGTCATATCGACTCCCAAGTTTTATGTCGGATATCTGAACTTCAGCTTCCCCTCCACATCTAAGCACCCATCAATATGTAACGCTATCCTGAGTTTCCCCGTTTTCAGATTAGCCTATTCCTGTCTCATTTAGGTGACCTGACATAACCAAGGCGCACACACGATCATTCCAGTGCTGAAGGCCAATAGTTAACACCCACCCCTCCGTGCCAAGATGGGGCTTCACCTGTTGAATTTCTGCTTGTCACGCAGCCGGGAGAAGTGCTAGAGAACGAAACGTGGCGAGAATGGTGCGCCCCAGCGGTGCGCCTCGCTCCTTTCCCCCGCAGGCAGGCAGCCCCCTCCGGCGGCGATCCGAAACGCCCCAGAAATTTAATTTGTTTAATCTATTCCCTAGGCAAGGAGTCAATAAGCGAGCAGCGCCCGGCGTGGCCCTCGCCTCCGAGGTGTCAGCGTGACGAGGTGAAGTCCTCAGCCTGATTGATCCGCCACCGCTCCGGCTAATAGAGCCACGCTAAGCGGAGTGATTGATATAATGGGGCTCATTAGCCTTAAAGGCTGCCGGGGGAGAAGCGAGCCGGCGCTTTATTTATGGCGTTCACACCCACACGATGGCACCTGGATTGGAAGGGAAGGTCGTTTGAGGGTCTCGCTTCATCAGGGTAAGGAACAGAAGGGTCTCCTTGCTCTTGCCGGGACCACAAGTGAGGGTTGCCAACTGGCCAGAAACACAAATAAGCTCCCTTCCAGACTTGGTATGCAGAAATCAAAAGCCGCAGCTTTTCATTTAATGGAGATTAGCATGATAAGAACATCGGAAGAGCCTTGCTGGATGGGGTCAAAGGCCCATCTAGTCCCACATTCTGTTCTCACAGCCGTCCACCAGATGCATGTGGGAAGCCTGGCACTTGCCAGCAACTGGTATTCAGAAGCACACTGTCTTCCAGCAGTGGATGAAGAACGCAGCCATCATGTCTAGCAGCCACATCCAGCTGTTGTTAAAGCTACAGAAAATAAATTCGTAAAAAAAGAGAGATGGTGTCAGTCTCAGGGCTTTTGGCTCCTGATTTGCCTCTGTCTGGGAAGGTAAAGGCGTTTCCGTGCGCTGCTCTGGTTTGCCAGAAGTGGTTTAGTCATGCTGGCCTCATGACCTGGAAGCTCCCTCGGCCAATAAAGCGAGATGAGCGCCGCAACCCCAGAGTCGTCCGCGACTGGACCTAACGGTCAGGGGTCCCTTTACCTTTACCTTTTATAGAGCTCAAGCCATTTTGCTACCTGAGGCAGAGCAGCAAATGGCAAAGTGCAGAGTACGCCAGGAGCATCAAATTATTTGGTGGCTGAAGTGAAAAATTCTCACAAACTGTACACACGCCACAAACATATTGCAACCACACAAGCATATATACACTGCACCAGGCACACACCACAAACAGGTAACTGTGACAGCGATTAGGCTTGAAAAAATGTTTTTGTTTTCCTCTCCAAGCATAATGAGGGCAAGAAGAGAATATATGTATGGGGAGGCAAGAGTTACATTTCCCTATCCAGCGGCAATCTCCAAGAAGATGCCCCCCTCCAACAATTAGACTTGAAAAATACAAAAAATAATAATAAATACTGTGGGCAAGGATGGGATTAAATCTTACCTTCACCAGTTGATTTCCAAAAACCGCCCCTCCTCCCTTGCAATTGGGCTGTGTAAAAAAAAGCCTTCTGTTGGCACCAGTATAAGGCTTCTCTCAGCCCTAATTGTAGTGAGGAGTGTTTTCTGTGGGGGCGCAGAGATGCAGAGGTAAGTTTAACACACACGCCACCACAATTAGCAGGCCTGTGTGGCAGGGGCGGCGGGAGCTGGGTATGCTTGCTCCTGGCCTCAGAGGGCTAAACTGGATGGTGGCACCCTCCAGAGACTGGCTACTTTTTTGTTTAAGTTTATAATTTTATTCTAATTGGACTCCTGCCCTGGGCTTCAGACAAGCTCTGCATGGGCCTCACAGTTAGGAATGAAATACTTTTTGTTGAGTGCAATAGGACTATCTAAAGACTAATTTCAGCAGAGGGTAGATTCTGGGTTGGCAGGGAAGGCCTCTGTAGGTGTGGATGTGCCCACAGACACCATGTTGTCAACGTATGGAATAAACAATCAAATATTCAGCAGGTGAAGTTTTGCTCACAATGGATTCCTTTGTCAAAAAGAGATAGTTATCTTTGGCGCAATTTATTCCTAGCATGCACAGGGTGGGGTGCAACTTCACTAGCCAGGCTCCCTCCACCCCCTGCTTTTTTGTTGCCAGACTCCCCACTGCTTCTAGATGGGTGCCAATCTCACCTGCTTCAGGGTTAACCTGGTTGAGAGGAAGCAGCTACCCACCTCCCTTTGGCAGTGTTGGAGGGAGAAGTGGGTTAATCAGAAGCCAGAGAAACAGTAATAAATGCCCATTATCTTTTTAATGAGCTGACATTAATTAGAGCTCAAGGTCGTGGGAAAGGGGGCTGATTTATCCAACTCCTCTTGCCCATGCTGGAGTGTCTGCTCAATGAAAAGAGCATTAAGATGGAATGAAGAAGGGGAGAGAGTGCTATCAGCTGGACTGGTGGTGGGAATAAGCTTTGTGTAGGAGAAGCCTTGACTATGTCTCTATGTACATCAATCCATCCTGCTGGGCTTCACCTCTGCTCTCTTTTCTTGGCTGTGCTGCAATGTGATGATGATAACCTCCATTTCCATAGGAGGCTGTAGTTAGTTACTATATTTAAAAGATTTCTAATCCTTTCAGGGCACACTACTCTCACAAGATAGTTTGCAATAATTTAAAACACACAACAACAGTAGCAATAACTTCAGGATTAACAGTTGCTTTAAAAAATGGAAAACTTCACACACAAATGTAATAGAAATTTGGTATCAGGATGTGGCCAGGTGAAAAGGAACAGAATCAGACACATTCCAGGGGTATGGTATTGCTTTATTGAATATGCTTCCATTTCAGAAAATAACCATAATCCACTGTGAACCCATGAAGATCTGATCTTGGTTAATACAACATTTGAAAGACCTTCCTCGATTGGACTTTTGTTAGTCAGAAGCCTTGATGCCCCATCATAATACCATCTCAATTCTCTCATTAATGTACTGTTACAGACGTTATTGTCATCTAATGTTTGTATCTTAAACTCAGTTTTCAAAAACTTTTTGAAGTTATTTTCTTGTTTTAAAAAAATTAACCAAATGCATCAAGGAATTGAAATGTCTTGATATCTATCTATTTTGATATGTATCTATGTGTCCTGGAGCAGATGACAAATGTTGGCGATAGAGTGAGGAGGATAAGAATGTACATTTATTAAGAAGTTTTGTTGGGGAATATTGGGGAAATGGCAGGTTATAATTTAACTCAGGACCTATTAGTCATTTTGTTTGGTAACATAAAAAAATGAAAGAAACGGGGAGAAAATAGAAATGCTTATTTATTTACTTACAGCTGCCAGAATGCCAATTTGCAAAAAGTGGAAGGAGAAAGATTCCTCATCATTAAGAGAATGGTTGAACAGGACATGAGATATGCTAAAGTTGACAGACATAATCAAAAACAGAGAAATCAAAAATGTCAGCAAGGAAGCAAAAACTCTATTGAAAAATGGTCATTGTTTGGAGTGGAATAATCAAGTGCAAAATAATGTGCAACCACAAAGAATCACAAATGCTTATTACTTGTCTTCTATTTCCTTTCATCTTCTGTAAATGGAATTTACTATATTTTTCTCCTCCATCTTTATTTCACATGGAATGTTATAGATTCATGCAAAGCTTGTACCGTGGTACCTTGGGTTACAGACGCTTCAGGTTACAGACTCCGCTAACCCAGAAATAGTACCTCAGGTTAAGAACTTTGCTTCAGGATGAGAACAGAAATCAGGCGGCAGCGGGAGGCCCCATTAGCTAAAGTGGTACCTCAGGTTAAAAACAGTTTCAGGTTAAGAATGGACCTCCAGAACGAATTAAGTTCTTAACCCAAGGTACCACTGTATTACAACTTACTGAAAGTTATCAGTTTTTGTTTTTAAAAGCAGGGAGAGAAGAAATGTTTTAAAGGGCTGCTTGAAGACCAACAGCAATGAAATCACATATATTTCAGAGGTTCAGAACCACCACTGAGAAAGCCTTGTCCCTGATGGGGATGAATTGAGGGTTAAATCTGAAAATTTAAATTTAAACCTCCTGTCCCATGTGTGGGAGAAATATGAGAGTAAACAGGCTGTGAAACCCTTTTAGCAGAATAAAAACACATGTGCTTTTGCAACTTACTGGAAGCTATGGATTAGACAATTACACTTCTTATTCCAGTTTACTTGTGGTCTGCTTGTGAGTTTCCCACAGACACCTGCTTGGGTGCCGTGAGAAAAGGCTGCTGGATATGATTGGTTTGATGGCCAAATCTTCCCTTTTCTTATTTTATTAAATTGTAGCTAAGAGATGCTGAACAGCACGTGATGCCAGAATAAGGTTACCAGATTTTTTTCAAACAATCCCGGGTCACTTTTCTTTTTTTGAAAAGAGAAAAAAAAGTTATTTAAAAAAATTATTTAAAAATATATATAAAGAAGTAATATCTTCTCTTCTGTGGTCTCCTCTGTCGCGCGGCCTTCCTCTGGGCCCCAGCCTGCTCTCCTGGAGCACTAGCCACCGTAGAGTAGCCGCCGTAGATTAGACAATTACACCTCTTATTCCAGTTTACTTGTGGTCTGCTAAGCTTTCCCCTCTCTGTCCCTGTTGCTAAGAATGTTCCAGACATTTTAGAATGTACCAGATATAAAAACAAAAAATGTTTACTTACATTTCAATGCAGGCAGCAAATATATTAAGTATACCTGCAGTATGCAGGTGAAAATGCTTCTTAGTTACAAAATACAAAATTAGTTTCCAAAATGGAGTGTTCACATTGCTGGCATGAAAGAAGAGAGAGACTGGGGCAAGGAGAAAAGATTAAGATCCTTTGTCCTATTTCCTGCCACAGGAAGTAGGAGATATGATGTCACACCGACCAGTCTAGGAATGCAGGAACTCTGTGAGCCTTGACCCTTTCATATGCTTATTTAGCAAACATGATTGTCACTTTGACTGCAGATTTTCCTACAGTCCCTGGTATGCGTCCATCGAATAGCTCTTAATAGCAAATCAATGAACAGGACCTCTGATGCAGATCCTAAAGCTCAGGCAGGCCCATATGGGTGCGGGCTGTTCTTCTTGTATCGCCTTTCTGATGTCCTTATTTGAAGCAGGGCTGCATGAACAGTTTAGGAAAAGGAAACTTTCTATGTAAGAGTAAGTCACACATGCTGAAATTCCCTATTTGCAGGGCTAACCTTACAATATAGCAGAGTGTGGCAGCTGTCTCAGGCAGCTGATTTTGGGTGCCATGAAAGGACAGCAAGTTGCTAGTTATTTAACGTATTATTGTATTTTTGCTACCAGGAAAGGGTAGAGGCATTTTGGGGATTTTCTGTCTTATATGCCAAAATAACTTGATGGATACTATGCACCTTATCTCAGGTAAGCAAAATGTTTTCAATGGACTCAGATTCCTGCCCACAGCTCATTGTGGAGGGCCATGAAGAAGAAGAAGAAGAAGAAGAAGAAGAAGAAGAAGAAGAAGAAGAAGAAGAAGAAGAGGAGGAGGAGGAGGAGGAGTTTGGATTTGATATCCCGCCTTTCACTCCCCTTCAGGAGTCTCAAAGCGGCTAACATTCTCCTTTCCCTTCCTCCCCCACAACAAACACTCTGTGAGGTGAGTGGGGCTGAGAGACTTCAAAGAAGTGTGACTGGCCCAAGGTCACCCAGCAGCTGCATGTGGAGGAGCGGAGACGCGAACCCGGTTCCCCAGATTACGAGACTACCGCTCTTAACCACTACACCACACACCATGAGAGATGCTGTGTTGAAAGAAAAGAAAAAGAGCTTACATACTTGGCTGTTCTGCCCCCCACCCAAAGTTCTGCTACTGTGATCTTCTATCTGGAACAAGCAGTGGAAGACTGGAAGGGAATCCATATGAAACACTTGGATGTGAAGATATGGGGGAGCTAAAGGACAGGATGGAGTAGGAGGAAGGAGGCCTGTGGTTGAGGAGCACAAACCATTTTGACAAAGCAGGGAGAAGAACTACCCTTCCCAGCACACAGACTTAATGGGGAAAGTAAACAAGGCAGGTTTCCTCCCAACCAGCCCACTCTTCAAAGATACTGTTTATTTAATGAAGCTACTCCTCAAACAAACCCCTCTGGCTTTAATGAACTGCTAGGCCAAGTGGAAAAGTGTGCTAATGAAAAGCTTCTCTGAAGAAGGGTGTGGGGTCATGTCCATAGCAAAGATAGAGAGTAGGGGTAAATGGCATCAGCCCCCCCCCATTTATTTATTTTAAATTTTGTAATATTTATACGCTGTTTGTTTTTTAAATAAAAAACCTCGAAGTGATTTACAAAAAGAATATTACAATAAAATCTTGAAATTTAAAACATTTCAAGAAAAATTAAAATCAGTGATAAACTAAAAACAGATGGAAACACACATCAACATTCTACATAGCTAGGTAGCCTTGTCTAAACAAAAATGTTTTCAGCAGACACCAAAAACAGTACAGTGAATGCGCCTGCCTGATGTCAATAACCAGGGAATTTCAAAGTATAGGTGCCACCACATTAAAAGATTGTTTTCTTGCGTATGCAGAATAGCTATTATGCGGTACCTGTATCAGTGCCACTTTTACAGATTAAAATGGTTGAGTGGGCATATATGGGTAAGGTGATCTCACAGGTAAACTGGTCCCAAGTTGTTAAGGGCTTTATATATTAATATACCTGGCCCAGTAGTAGCGAATTGGCAACCAGTGCAGACATCTGAGCACAGGTATTATATGCTGACAAGGTCTCACTTCTGTCAGCAGTTGTGCTGCAGGTATTCTGCACTAAATGCAGTTTTCCATTCAAGCACAAGGACCTGGCTCAAAACCACACTTTTCCTTTTGAGAAAACTTACTCAAGTACATAGCAAAAGGTAGTCCTTTTTAATGGCCCTGGGGGTCAAGGGCATTAAAAGGTACTTAGCTCCAAGAGAGAGATCATCACAAGATGCTAGGTGGCATATTAAAAGGTGCTAGGTGTGTAAGAGACAGGACAGTATTTCCTATCCAACATGCCTTTTCACCCATCATTTTTAATTTTTGTTGTTTCTTGCATTTCTTTCTCCCGTTCAGTGAGGTAGGTGAGGTTAGGAAAAAGTCTTTCTTTTTGTGTATAAAATTTGGTGCCCTTTGACCAAGCAGTAAACATTTTTATCTGATTACTCTCAAACTGTTTTCTCTTATAGTGGCTTTAAAGTTTTGTTTTCACAGATTTACTGGATATTTTGTTGTTAATGGCCTTGAGCAACGGGAGAACAAAAGAAGGAACCTCTTGTCTCCGTCTGATTTTGGTGTCCTATTTAACCTTTGATATCTAGCTGGAAACTCACTTTTACCTTGATCATTCCCCACCCACCCTTCTCTTTCTGAACCTTCCCAAATTGGCAATTATTCCATATTACCAGGGCCTTCACATTCAGGTGAAACCTCTTTCAATTCTCCTTGCCTTTCAGTTGGGTGTGCAGGTAGAAATGCTACCACACTTGCTCTTTTGCTGACTTTAATCACCCATGCATCCTTGCTGCTGGCCAAGTGAGCTGTCAGCCTAGTTGTGACGGATGGCAATGGACTCGCACCTTCCTTCAATGGGAAATGAAGCTAATCAGAGCCTGGACACCTTAATCTGATTTGGGTCTGATTGATGACCTGCAGACTCTGAACTCATCAGTGCTGCTGGCATCTATCACTGACTGGTGCCCGCCCCTTCCAGCCAGCGCTTCTATTCTGTCTTGAGCCTTGCCTAGACCCCTTGCCCTAGTCTTAGGCCCAGCTCTTCCACTGCAGGATCTAGACCTCAAGAGGAGATTGTGGGATTTCCAGGGCACCTGGTCCCAGCTGGGGTTTCCTGGCCGCAGATCTACTGATTACATTAAATAGGAAGACCCGTGCTATGGCTTATTCTAGCAGCTGGCCAATTAGACATTGGCGGTAGATTTAATCCTCAGGAAATGCAGATCAACCCATCTCCAGTGGATTTATAGTCATGTGTATGACTAAATAATGTCCAGAGATAGCTAATGTGGTGCCATCCAAATATTGCTGGACTACATCTCTCATCATTCCTGACCAGTGGCCATGATGGCTGTAGCTATTGGGAATCAGAGTCCAATAACAAGTGGAGGACGCCACGTTGGCTACCCTGTCAGAGTTCCCTGTTTGGCATTGCAGAGTAGGAATGATGGGAGGAGTAGACATACCCTTTTTGTCTTGGAGGTTTGCCTAATCGTTGCTTGGAGCCTTACAGCATAAACTTGTCCAGCTTTAGCTTCTGCCTTTTAGGACTGTGCCTGCCACTCACCCCTCCCCATTGCCCTGGACTCTTAAAGACAGCATGTTAAAGTTAATTGTCAAGCAGAGAAATGTTGGCTATGAAATTAGGTGGCCACTGGAATAAGTTGCTCTATGAATGATTCCCTTAGGGATCTTCCAGCTTCCAAACTGCCCTCCCAATTAATAGTGTTGTACGCAGTGCTATTTTTCTAGAAAAAGAGGTGCCGGAACTCACCATGTATGCCTCCCTTGTTCTCTTATAATGGTGACAGCACCCACCTGAGAGGGGCCAGAACTGAGTTCCAGCTGGAAAAAACTCTGGTTGTATGAAACTGCCATCTCCGAGTGCTCCAAGATTCCAGGGTTTCCAGGATCATTTACCCAGGGTTTGTGTTTCCTTTTGGAAATGAGACCCGGCAGAGACTGTCTTTATCGTTTATTTGTGCATATATACAACCTTAACCCAAGATGGAGGGGTTTCACAGCATAATCACCCCAAGAGGGTCTTGCTTCTCCCATAAATACAGCCCGGGATTTAAATAGACATCAACCATCACGCTCTGCCTGCTATTTTTCTTCTGGCTTCTTTTGCCTCCCACTTCTGGCTCACATAACTCCTAACTTCTTACTCAAAGCTCTGGCTTGATCTGTTGAGGAAGGGGCTGGCTGAATGCAGATGGAGGCTGGTGGGGTATTCCCCCATTCACTCTAATGGACCAGCCTCCGCTGCTGGTCGCTTTCCACATTATTTTCCATTCTCTCCAGTTTTCCCACTGAGACGTAATCAGCAAGGCCTTCCTTTGCTGTTTAAAGAGATCCTTCATGCAGAGCAAACTGTTGACTTTAGATTGACGCTGGGGATCATTAACCTTTGATCCAACCACTTCTCTCCCTTGAAGGAAAAAAATGTGTATATGAAATGCTAAATTACCCCCAGGAGAGATAAGCACAAAATTAATTGTTTGTCTGATTCCTGTTGTTATGAAGAGCTTGTTTCCCCAAATGTTTATGGCCTTGGCCAGTGGCAGGAGACAGGGAGGGAAATGTTGGTTTAAAGCCAGCTTGGATTTTTCCCACTGTGAGGGGCCATAGAAAATATTTTGCACCACCATGTAGGTTGAATTCTACCAAATGACTCCCTGCTTCCTTCCAACAAGCATCTTCCTGCTAGTTTCCATTCTGAGCTTCACAGAAAGTGACATACTGGGAAGTAACAGCATGGAACAAGTGAGACTTCCTTGCTCATTGGATGGACCACCACCATCTCTAAAGAAATTGTGAACTCATTCATAGGTGTATCCACCACCTTTATCTAAAGCCTAAATACAGTTGGTCTAAAGCAATTGACAATCCATTAAGTGTCACTTCACACATTATGGTTTTAGGGAGAATACACAAAGCATTTAGGTGCACCCATAAAACTTTAACATGCAGGTCGCAATTGGGTTTTTCAGCCATGTGTACAGTTTATGTTGGAAGTTTTTGGATGGAATTCAGCTTTGCACTGGAGGCTGATGTGTCTGCAAGGGGAAAGATTAGATAGTGAGAGGAACTTCCAAGTTTCCTAAATGTTTTTTTTAGGAACAAACCTGCATTGACTTTCCCTCAAGTTCTAGACATGCACTGAGGGTTGCTTATCTCATCTCAGTCCCTCCCTCATCTTGTCTCTAAAAGCTTCTAAAGATAAGTTGCACACAGATAGTGAAATTACTCTGCTGAAATAGGTATTTGCATTCTTACACAAGTAAGAAAAGGAAGGATAAATAAAATATCCTACGCATATAAAACCATCCAGTATATAGAACATTGATAATAAATTATGCTAAGTATTAAACTGTTCAGACATTACCGTCACCCGATATGAATATGCCAATAAGGTTAAAATAAGAAGCAATATGAGTGAAACATGAAACGCATTGATATAAAATTAAACTTCCACTTTTGAATAGCAGCACCATATTTAATCTTTAACTCCCAATAAATAGGAGCTTAAAAGGAACATTACATGAAATGGAGTGTGTTCAACTGTCCTTCATTGCTCTTCCAAAAGATTCCACGCATCCTTCACATAAGGACTAGAAACTTAGAAAGGGAAGGTAAAGGATATCAAAAGAAAGCTGAATTGGTCGGGGCTTCCTGCAAAGTCTGATATACAAAACAGGTGAGGACACCTATAGGTCATCCCGCAACTGGCTCCAGGATTTCAGACGGGGGATAGCTGGGGAAAAGGCAAGTATAGGCTTTGAAGAAGGCAAAAATGACTTTTCACGACCTAATATAACGATGATCTCAATGTATTTACTATATTATTACCCCAAACTGGGCGCAGAGTCCCGGGACTAATGATTGCTAACTGATTGCTAGTTGGTGTGTTTAGCTGGCAACCGCAATTAAAATCTTGATTTTATATACTCTTCGATGCTCTCTATAAATGTAAGACAAATGATAGAAGTCCTTTCGGCAAACAGGATAGAATGCGATTGTGCGAAACTGAAAAATTAGAAAGAAAGTAACCCTTGCCCTTGTTAAAACTGCAAACAGATTGAATCAATAGTAATAGTTATGAAATAAACAAAGCAATGCCCTGGGATTCACCACCGATTTATTGTATTAATATCTTGCTTATTCGGAAGTAAGTCCCATAGTGTCCAATGAGAACAGGACATTGCTGCTTCAGTGGCAACTATACGGGGGGCAATATGAATTTAGGGGTGATTATATAATTAATATTCCAGTGATAATGGAATCTCATTGGGCATCATGGGCAAATTTATTTCTTAATATTGATTCATTATTATGTGATTGGGGTTCTGTGGGCGTCATGTGTTGTAAATTTAACATTTCAATATAAAATGCATGTGCTGTGAAGAATGCTTCTTTCCGTTCTGAGCTCTAGGAAGGGTACAAGTCTAACGGAGTAATACAGCACATAAATAAATAGTTTTATTTAATATCAGGCACCCGAAGGACTCTGGGCGCGGAATAGCTATCTATCAATCATCTTGGCAAATAGAAGACACATTTTAGTTTTATAGCATTTGAGTTGACATCTCTTCTCCCAGAAGTGGGGAAAAGGATCCAATTTCTTTTTTTCTGCTGGGACTTCAGAACTGGGCTAGTGGGTTGTGCCCCCCCCCCCCCAAGCACCTGCCTCCTTCCTGCTTCCTCCGGTTTTCGCATCCGCAGAGAGTCAAGACCATTGGGGAGCCGGCTGCTTCATCTTGGGGGTGTCACTGAGCGTTTTCTAGAGGCAATAGAGAACACAAGTTTGTTATCTGCGTGTTCCTAATCTGCCACCAAATTAAGCAAAATACGTAAAAAGCTTTGCTCTGTGGTTGTGGAACCAGTTTAAATTGGTAGGGTTTTTTTTGGGGGGGGGCAAACAGAGCTCTTCATCAGAAGGAACAGGGCCGGTTTATGCGCAGAATTAGGGTGAGATTATTGTGTCTTTCTCTTATAAAGGAACATTTGCTTTAGTACAGACCTCCCCAGGGGTACAAGGGCGCCCCTCGGTTTAGTTCTAGCAACCAGGACAACAGTTCTTGAGTATAATACTGTGGCCACATGTCAAAGAATTAGGGGGGCTACTGTAGCTTTGCAATTATAAGCCCACAAGTTACTAGTCCTCAGCATGTATTGCCAACCAGTGGAGGAGGGTTGCCCCCTATTTCCCAGGTGAACAGCTGACAAAGCAGCGTGATCTCCATGTTACCCTATGAAAGGGGCCGCGATGGTTCTCAAGACCGTATCCTCTGGAAGCAGCCACCACGATTTCTGTAAGCCTTGCAGTGGGGTCCAAACTTTTTTCAAAGAGGGCCAGATTTGATGAAGTGAAGGGCCGTGAGGGCTGACCAAAGGGCCAACTAAAGTTGTTAACCTTTTTTTAAGGATTGAAGTTGTTGGGCTTTTTTTGAGGGTTGAAGTTGAGGGGATTTTTAAAGGATTTTACTCCAGGAAATAAACTGCCACAGAGGCCGGATTAAACAGACTGGCGGGCCGGATTAGGCCCCCGAAACGGACTTTGGACATGCCTGAAGGGTTCTGCAGTAAATGCACTGGGTGTGAGCGCTCCCTCTTCTGAAGAAGCCTACCCTTTTATTCAGGCTACTCCAGAACTGCCTTCCAAAGTGTGTTATTCATGACTTGGGCAGCAGCTCCTGATCCGCAGCGGTATGGACAAAAGGGCCGGGAGCCAATAGACAGGTGGGGAGGAGATTTCAAACAATTGCCTCGCGTGTCAGGCGAGATCGGAGGCGGGAGGGAAAGGAGGAGCGACCGAGGAGAAGAAGTGGCTCCAGAGGAGGGGGCGAGCAGGTGCGCGTGCAGGAGCGGAAGCCTTTCCAAGCCTCCGACCCCGCGCGAGAAGGAGCCTGGAGTCTGCCTGGCCGCTGAGAGGAGGAGATCTCGCCCTTGCGACGGCGTGCCGAAGGGGCTCGCCGCTTTCCCCAAAGGCTCCTGGGGAGCGGGGGCCATGATGCAGAAGGCCATGGAGAAATCTCAAAGCTTCCGCATAGACGCCCTCCTGGCTGAGGAGCCCCTGCGACCCGCGCAGAGCGCTTCCCCCGAAAGCTCGACGGGGAGCCCGGGCTCCTGCGCGAGGAACGAGACGCCCTCGCCGTGCGCGCCCTCCATGGTGGCCCCGTTGCCTACTGCCGCCTTCATCCCCAAGCCCGGCTTGTTGAACTTTCCCCCTCCGGGACTGGGCGGCCTGCCCGCCATGTACCCGCCCCCTCTCTACCCGATCTCGGCTCTGGCCGGCCAGCACCCTGCTTTCGCTTACAGCGCCGCCTTCCCCCACCTGCCTCAGCCGGGTCCGGAGCACTTCAAGGCGTCCGCCGTCGCCGGGGCCGTCCCGCTGGAGCACTGGATTCGCGCGGGGATCATGGCCCCCCGCTTTCCCGACTTCCACGGTGAGTAAGACCCCAGATCCGGAGCCTCCAGTAGCCGGGAGGACACCGTGCGCCCAGGGCGCATGGCGAAAGTCTCTCCAGGGCCACTGGTGGAGCCCAATAAGCTACGCCCGGGAAAAGAAACACATTCCGGTATATAGCGCGATCTTCCTTAACTGAGCGTTTCCTCTTGATCCATTTCTACTTCTGGAGGGGTCAGTTTCTGCTTCTCGGTTGGGCAGGTAGTAGGAGCGCGCGGAAAAGGTCATGGCATCTTGCGAAGACATTATTTAAAAGCGAAAGAGGCTAAAAACGACACACACATCCATCAAAACAAAAACTGTAGGTAAAGATTGCAGGGTGTGCAATGGCAATCTCTGTCATTGTGGCTGTGGACAATATTCACTGTCACAAGATGTGGTTCTCGCCGCTGGCTTACCAGGTGGTTAAAAGGATACGAGTCCGTCCTCGGCTCCTAGTCACGATGGCTGCGTGCTTCTGAATGACACTTTCTGGAAGGCGATTTCCTTCCCAGAAGCGTCTGGTGAAGTGCTGTGGACACTTAGGGTGCTGAACGGCGGGACTTTGATCTGATCCTACAGGACTCGACAAATGGATTAAGTCCATCACAGCATCCTCACCTGCCCTCACGCCCTCCTTATCAAAACCGAGCTTCAGCCTCTACCATTTGAGGCATGAATTGCCCACAGTCGTGGATTCTGTTTATAGTTTAGGCTAGCTTAGAAAAAAAATAATGTAAGCTGGTTTTTCATGTAGTTTAGCAAAATTATTCATCGCACCTCTGGCGTGCACGCCTAGAGTACTTGTACCCTGGATTTGTTATTTGAACCCATAGTGCTCTCCCAATAACGTCCTGATAAGAACGGAATATTTATATCAACTTTTGGGATGTATTTTCCCCCGACCAATTTTACCTAGTGAAAAGACTGGTATCTGTGTCCTCCCCCCAATAAAAAGTTCTAACAGATATTTTGAAACGTTTAACATCCTCCTTCATCGCAACCTAATCTAAATGACACATGTTAGCTCTTCCTAGCTTTAAAAAATGGTTATTGAAAAAAATACATTTGGAGACACCTTTTAAAGGTAAAAGCAATTCGACATTGGAGCCAATTGTCATGGAGAGGGGAAAACTGGGGCTTTTCCTTCGTGAAGTCTTCGAGCTGGGCGCTTCCGCCGTCTGTTGGAGGTGCTCTAACTCTAGGTTCCTGTTTTGAGCTGGCATTAGACTAGGTGACCCCCAAAGCCCCCATCAACATGACGTTCACCCTGATCTTATGTGTTCCTGTTGTTCAAAACCAAACCACACTGCATTCAGTGAGGCTGATTCCCAAGTAAGCCTTCGCAGATTTAATGCTTAGCTTTTTTCTACAATATCGTCCCACGACTTCTACATCCCAGTTAAGCAGAAGTGCCTAAAACATGAAAGTGATTTAAACTGTGGTTCCAGGAATCTTGCTTTGGAGAGAAGTGGGAAAAAAGGGAATCGCTGGCAAGAAAAAAGGGAATAACGGTGCACTCCTCCTGCACATCCCTACTCGAAAGTAAACCCCATTAAATTCAACGAGGCTTCTTCCCCGGGGAATGTGTATGGGATTGCAGCCTAAGGCCAGAATTCTGGTCTCTGAAAAAGGAGCATTGTGTCAGATTTTAGAATGGGCGGGTTAATGGCAGTCTTCAGGGGCTGTTAAAGATTAACCTGGAACCTCATGGTGAAGACAGAGTGAGTAATCTTACAAATAAAATTAAATAATAAATTGGGAGGGGAACTGAGGTGTACTGAGGTTGTTGACATTACTTTAAAATACTATTAAAAACCCTAAAAACAAAGCAAACCACCTCATTAGCAACAACGCCTTGAACTCTCTCTCGCGCGCTCACGGAGAGTCATTTGTTTCTGACACTTCTACAAATAGAAAAATAAGAATTTGAAGGAGAAGGCTAGGCTAAATTATTATTTTTCTGACATAAGTTTGATATGGGAAGGGAACGGCTTGTCCTGAGAAGCATTCAGTCGTACCTGGGTAGTTGGAAGTGGTACAGTCCAGAGGCAAGTTTGGGCATAACCATTCCATCTGATGCTTGAGAGAACTAGGCATATATTTCCGGCGACGCTACTGAGCCTGGCCCCCAAGTACGTGTGTGTGTGTGTGTGTGTGTGTGTGTGTGTGTGTGTGTGTGTGTGTGGTTCTGGGACAGTGTTTAATTATGTGAGCCCTCGCTCTGTCTAATGTGGTAGTGCCCAGAGGAAGATTTACCACCCGCCTCTATTGTTGTGATAACTAGGTCTGACTGCTCCTGAATGAAAATGGCCAGCTGTCTTAAAGTGGTTGGTTGGAGAGGGCGGAATGTTCTTTGCCTTCTGGTCCTCAGCGCATTTTGCGGTGGATTCCTAGACGTGTCTAGGCAGTGGCAAGCCCCACTGAACTCAATAGAGCTTACTCCCCCATTGTAATACTTTGATCCTAAAGACTACAGTTAGGCAACTGGAAGTCGAACACCCCGCTTTTGGTATTTATTCCTGGATGCAATGTGCTTTGCTTAAATCGCTTCAGACACCGCTTCGAATGCAGACAGTCTATGACTTTGGGAGTGCTTCATACTCGAGCGCCTTTTTGCCTAGGAGACAGAGAGGGAAGCTGTGAAGGAGCCTGGAATCGACTAGGGCAAGACTCCAGGCTTCCCCTCGGCAGGATTCACCTGTTCAGAGGCATTAGGCAACTGCGGTTGTGATATTTTATTGCACCCAAACTTGGCTCTAAGGCATAGTGACGGGGTGGGGTGGGGGCAGAGCTGAGCTGAGCCAAGCCTCCTCTGGAGCCCTGCTGTCCTGCCGGCAAGTTTTCCCACATCAATCACTCGACCCCGGGCAGGGGAAGTTGTAAAAGGTTTTGAACTTTAATCCGCCCAAGGTCTCCGGGTACTTAGGCTGGAGCTGGCGGAGGGCTGGCGCAGTTAATTTGTTACCAACGGCGGAGAAAAAAAGAATGTCTCTGTCTTGTCAGCTGGAAGCAGGCGATGCAGACAAGCGAACAAAAAAAGCGGCAGCTTTTGCACGTGTGTTATTTTGCGCTATTTCTTCATCTTCTAGGCTCTTTTTCTCGGAATGCAGCTTACAAGTGTGCGCGATGGGTGGTGATGGCTATCCCTGCCCCATCTAAATAGTTGGTGTGAAAGAGTGTGAAAGAGACATTCCGTATTCCTTATCGGAGATTTTTAAGATGCCGATTGCAAAGCTGTCCAGCTTCAATCTGACCACTGGCTTCTCTTTAAAAACCTAGGCGATTTTATAATGCTTCCTGACTGGCTGAGAGGCTAAGTGTTCCATCATTCACATTTCAGAAAGTCTGCTATACAAAAGAAATCGAATCCTCGCAGTTTCAAAAAAAAAAATAAGTTGCCCTTCAGTAAAGAACGGGGCGGGTGGAGGTGTTGCCAGCGTCTGGTCGCCAAGAGCCAAATGAGAAAGCAATGGGGATTTCCACTGAAGAAAAGCAGCAGCAGCGACTAAACACCTTGATAAACCTCGTTTAAACACTGAATCGGTTATCACCTGAAAAGGATTCCTTATTAATTGTACAGTGGATTAATAAAACATCTTGACAGGTCCATCAATTAATGCATTGGTCGATATTAACTTTACACTGTTTCACTTTCAACGGTAGTATTTTAACTGTATTTAATAGGGCGGTGCATTTAGTTATGATTGCGAATGGTTTAAAATTCTGTGCTCGATCTCAACATAGAAAAAAACCCCATGCCCCTAAAAATTGTCTTCAGATAGTAAGATAGATATGCCCCAAATATCAGTCTTCTCTTCCTTGAAATTGGAGATCAATTGATCCAGTAGCTCAATAAACTACTTTGAATTCCTGTTTCTCCCTCTTCCCCACCCCCCAATCTCATTCCTTTACATTTTCAATTATTATTTTCTGGAGTATTTTTATGGTGTCCTTTAAAACACACACATGAATACTCCAGATTCTTGTAGCAGGACAAGAAGGAAAGGTTGCAGTCAGTTGTCAGATGACAGGGTTTATGGCTGCAAGGGATAAGCGCATGCCACCTGAGCCCCCCAATGGAGCTGGGATGCCGAGAGGGGTAGCCTTATGCCGAGAAGGAGCCGGTGGTGCTGGTGGTTCTGCTCTCAGTTCTAACTCATTGTGTTTGTAGCTCGCTATGTCCCTTGCCACGGACAACAGACAGAAAGCAACGTTAACTGTGCAATCCTATGTGGGTTTACGTAAAATGTACTGTATGTCTCCTCGAGTTAAACGAGGATTACTTCCAGGCAGGGAGGTTGAGGGTTGTCCTGTCAGGCTGAAATCCTGTGCACGCTCCTATGAGATTAAGCTCCACTAACTCGGTATAAGAGAACCTGGCCACTAAACCTGCAGCTCAAATCTTTAATCTCTCAGAGGTCAATAGCCCTTGGTCGCCTGGACTGTGGGAGCTGATCGGGACGGGGATGTGTTGGTAGTGACTGTCCTGCCTTCATGGTCTCTGGATCCCCAGGTTAGCAGCGTGGCGCTTGCGATTGCCTTCCTTCGCTCTACCAGCTCTTATTCGCAACGATTTAAATCACAGAGATGGTCCTGAGTTTACAAAACCAGGTTCATCACTCGGTTGGCAACACGGGTGTCTACGTGGCAACCAGCAAAAGCATTGACTGACGTCGCCTCAAACTCAGTAGTTTCAGCTTGAGGCAGTTCAGCTGTGACAGCGAGCGAAGTACCTGCCGTGCACGTGTGAATAAATGGGCCCTTTGGCGGGATGAACGGGTGAACGGCTTCTTGCCCTTTTTCGGGGATTACTTTTATCTGCCTGGACATTTGGGTAGCGTCCCGGATCTCGCGCATGCCACTTTGGACTATCTGGTCATGCAAGATAACCAAAGCTAACCAAAGCTAATAGCCAGGGCTCTTCGGCCGATCTGCTCCCACTCTTTTCAAGCGAGAACGTGACGGGTGGTGGTTTTGGAGGGTCCCAGAGCTGGAGACCTGGAGGAAGAGGAAGAGGTGATAGCGCAGCTGCCCCTTCCGATCAGAGGAAATTGTTCCCGGAGCAATTGTCCTCCTTTCTGCTCCAGCGCGCAAGGACAAGCCTTGTTTCACGCCTTGTTCGCCGGTCAACGACGCGAGACGAGTGTCTGCGGCTTATTGCATTAAAGGAGGAAGACCCCGGCAGAAGACTGGTTAGGTAGCCAACCAGCCAACTACAAAGAGTCTTCAGGGGTAAACGAACCGCCGAGATCTGGCAATGACGCAGTTAGGCAATCTTCGACTCTTGCCAACCTGTAGCCTCCATCTCTGGTCATCCTTGCGCATATCTCCGCGCTTGCGAGTCTCGTTCGCAAGCGCAGAGATAACTCAACAAGGGAAAGCGAAGAAAGAGCTTTGACAGGGAGATCTAGCGATGCGATTGCCATGCACGTGTGACTGGACAACTCGGTCATGTAATGGGCAACCACAACTTTCCGAGATGGTTGCTCGATCAACTGAAAGTCGCGGGACTAAGCGGACCGCGGCATCCGCTCGGGTTATCTTCTGCCTCAGAGAGGATGGTCAAAGCCTCAGTCTTGGCCCGGTTCTTACTGCCCCCAATGATGTAGCTATGGAATTGGGAGATGCTCCTCATCACCTGAAAACAAACAGGAAGACATTCCGACTCTTTGCCCTTTTAATGCCTATGATAATATCCTACTAATTCATACTCGGAGTACACCTTGTGAAATCAACGGACGCTAGGTTAGTTACTTAGAACTACCGTTGGGTATTACCCACGGAAAGGAGACTCCATTTATTCTGCACTTTGGGGGGCATATTCATTCATACACGCAAGCCACTATTTTAAAGCTGCACTTAGGGAGCAAGGTGCGCGCGTGTGAAAACGCCATCAGTGTGAGCAGTAAAGGCATCGCTACACAGGCATCGCTAAGATTCTCGTGAACTCCATGATATTTGCCGCTCCTGGATAAAGGCGCTTAGGAAGGCCACCCTGTGCACGTTTGCTCAGAAGTAAGTTCCACACTTAATCTGTGATCTGTCTGTCTCAAGAGCTGTACGATATCGGGGAAAAGATTGGAGAAGAGGCATCACCCTGCCCCAATACTGTACACTGTACTTAAAATCTACCATCAATGAAGGAGAGTCCACAACCTTCTAAGGGAGACCGTTTCACTGTCAAACAACTCTTACTGTCAGAAAGTTCTTCCTGGTATTTAGTCAGACTCTGAACACTCCAAGGACATTTAAAGTCCCTCTGAACTCAATATGCCTCTTTCTTTCTTTCTAGACCTTTTGTTCATCCGTGTCGGGTCATCATACCGCAGCTCCAGCAGATGTGCGCCATTTTTTAAAAATTCGTCTCATTTTTATTTTACTTAAATTAACAACAAATACAAAAAAAGGAATATCCAGCAGCTTAACTGAGCTACGTGCCTTTCAGCCGCAGATCCACGTGTGCGCCGATTCCCCCTTTCTCCCCAGTTAGGATTAGCTCTGTCTCTGCCGCTGTGCTGGTTCTAACCCAAACGGTGTCTCTTCCTCAAACACGAAGGGAAAAAAGAGAAAAGAAAGAAAATGTGGGTGGTTTTGAAGAGGCTATGCACTAGGGGCTTCCGTACATTAAGGTTGAATGCACCCATCAATCGCTCCCTTGATTTAATATGTTCATTAATTGTGATTTTAAATAGGAAGTTTATTCCCATCCTAAACTGCGTCATCTGCGTAGCTACGGGCATCCTTGTCAACAATCAACCTTGGGAGGCTAGCAAATCAGTTAGCTGATGGATTCCTGCCGCCACCGCCCCGGCCAAAACCTGCGTATTAATTATTTCATTATAAACGCCGCAGCCGGTGCGGTTTTAAAGCTGCTCTGGGTCGCTTGTGTTGCTGAATGGTCTTCCGGGCGACCTTGTCATTCGGATTTGTTTGCCTGGACCTAGCCTC
Organism: Podarcis muralis; assembly: GCF_964188315.1. Classification (NCBI taxonomy): domain Eukaryota; kingdom Metazoa; phylum Chordata; class Lepidosauria; order Squamata; family Lacertidae; genus Podarcis; species Podarcis muralis. The sequence continues at coordinate 85,191,509 of NC_135655.1, read as the reverse complement.
AAGGAATTGTTATCCAAGGCTTTCCAGTGCAATTCCCGACCCCCTCCATATCCCCTGAAATCCGATTTGGGGGGCGGACGAAAGGAGGCGAAGCAGGTTTGTCTCAAGAGCGCCAAATCAACGTCAGCTGTGCAACCTGGACTTGCCAGCCTGTGGCTGCGTGCACGCGAGACCTTTAAAGCACATTCGAAGCGCATTTCTTTCTCTTGGAAGTGGGCCCTGGTTCGGTTGAATCAATGGGACTTACTCTCCAGTAAATGTGCATTGGATGGATCGCGTTGTTCGTCGGAGAGGAGGCTTTCTTGGCTAAGAAAATGACCTCGTCAATGTCCCCCTTGGGCAGATTCTTGAAGCGTAGCTCCCTCCCTCCTCACCCGCACAAACAGGAAAGGACCAAGCGCAGGAGGTTTGTCCTCAAGGCGCCCCGCTGTGCTTTCGTGGTTTCCCAGCGCGAAAGGATCGGGAGCGAATCAAACGCAGTTTTCAGAAGTGTTCGACTGGCAAGGAGATGGGGGTGGGGACGACGACGACACGACGTCCGTAAACTGTGAGCATATCATCACACTGTTGTTGTCTCTGAAGTGCCCAAAGGAGAAGATATGCAAGGACTATGAACCGTGTGCAAATCCATAGCGCAATCCCATGTTGCGTTTCTAACACCTCTATTTCTCTCTCTATCTCTCTACACACACAGTTTTCGTGTTGGATTGATATACCGGTAGTTATACGTATTTACTTACTTACTTATTTCTGTATTGTTTTGCTCAGCCTCTTAGGCAGCTAGCAGCAGGGGAAACTGTGAGCATGCATGTATCCATAGGCCTCTCCTGAAAATATGCACCCCAAATTTCCAGTTTCAAAGCAAACAAGACCTAGATCCGCATCTAAGGCACGCGCCATCCCCAACTCGGATACGTTCCGTGGAGAGAGCAGCAGTGAAGCCCGCTCCTATGAATTACAACTTGGTAAAGCGAAGCTCGTGCCTGACTGTCTCATTCGGTTTTGCTGCACTGTGCTGAATGTTGTGGGTTGTTCTGTCATCAAGTCCTCGCCCCTGTTCTGATCTTCCAAGATAATCCAATTAAGAAATATGAGTGTTTCATTGCCCAATACCATTTCTCCGCAACATATCTGCTGCTGGGCTCTTCGACTCTGATATGTTAACGCCACATGCCTCCCCGGATTATCCTCTCTAGGTCACCCATTTGATAACTGGGGGATGCTCTCTTCCAGTCCTCTGAAGGTGAGCCTTTCATCGATAAAACATACCGGGAAAATAAAAACGAAACAGCAAATGCGGAAAACCATGAAACAGCGATGGCATCGCAGGCAGCCCGAGCTCCTCTTTTCCACAGGGACAGGGCAGCCTCCAGAAGAGGCACGTCCAGGTGGCATATTTGGCATCCTGTTGGCACACCCAGTCAGGCCATTCAGTCATTATTATGCCAAGGTGTGTCCTGCCCTGCGCGGCTACTGTAAAACTTGTAGACAGCCGACAAGCCGAGGTACTTCGGGAAAACGTACACTTTAAACATGTTGTTGTTTGTTTAAATTTGCATACCTACCTACATGCCTAGGTCTCAGGGAGGTTCACAACATAAAATTACAACTTTCCAGGAGAAATTTTAGCACGTTACTAATATCAGTTGTCCCCCTTTAAAGCCTTTGTTTATGCTCGTTCTTGCTGTGTTTAAAATACTTTTGGTTTGTACACCTGAAAAATAAAAGAGAAACAAAGATGCCTAAATGATCGAGATGATTATTAAAAGTGAAGATGTGTGGTGGGGTGGAGTTTAATATTTTAATAACGAAGAACTCCAATAAAAATAGCATATTGCAAGCAGGTGTGTTGTTGTTTTTAATATGGAGGGGTTTCTCTTTCCTTCCACAGACAAAGGGCCAATAGTAAGTCTATGTATTAACGGTTTGCGTTAAGCATAAGGTGCTGATTTGCTACATTTCCAGCCTCTGAGTTAATGGGCAGTGGCAAATAAAAAAGGGGAAAAGCAGGAGAATATTTTGATCTTAGTAGTAATTCACATTTGTTTGAACAGAACACTGGGGCATCTTTTACATCCTGGCTCCATGTGAAAAGATGTGAGTCTTGCTGTGGCGTTTTTGTTAACCTCTCCCCCCCCCCCCATCTGAGGCTGAAAATCTAAATAGCACCCCAACCCCATGGTATCAAAAAATAAAATTTAAAAATAATCTGAAAGTTCATTTTGAAGTGCCTCTTACTGAGTTCAGTAATACTTATTCTCTAGTAAGTGTATTCAGGATCACAGCCTAAGTCACAGATATGAGAAAACTGACGAGTGAAACGGGACATTCCAGTGAATTTTGAATATTAATTTCCACTTTATCATTATCTGAGGCACATTTGTTTTTGTTTTTTCCTTATGCTTGATAGTGCTGCTTTCGAACTGCCTTGCAAGGGTCTGGTCACATTGCCTTAATGTTTCTGTGCTGCTCTCCAACATGAAAAATGAATAAAGAGAAAGAAAGCTGGACAGTTCTCCAGTCTGCAAAACACCCAGGAAGTGTATTTAATTTCATACGAATGCTCAAAATATGAACAAGAGGAAATAAAACATGACATCCTGGTGAAACATGACTTCCCACTGATGCCACCCACTTACACACACACACACACACACACACACACACACACTCCTACTACTCTTCCTGGAAATCATCTGCATTTATCTGCATCCATGGAAGACGCCCCCTGACCTCATTTGCATCTGTACATCTAGATTGTTGGCATTTTTTTTTTTTCAGACAACAGTTGCCCTTGTAGGTTCTCACTCTGACTTGTGATCCCACCTTCCCTTTGCACGGTGACATTCAAATAGGCATCTTCAAATGTGAACATGTTTTTCCGCATTTTGTTTCAGCTTAAATTTGTACATAGGGACGCGGGTGGCGCTGTGGGTTAAAGCCTCAGCGCCTAGGACTTGCCGATCGAAAGGTCGGCGGTTCGAATCCCCGCGGCGGGGTGCGCTCCCGTTGCTCGGTCCCAGCGCCTGCCAACCTAGCAGTTCGAAAGCACCCCCGGGTGCAAGTAGATAAATAGGGACCGCTTACTAGCGGGAAGGTAAACAGTGTTTCCGTGTGCTGCGCTGGCTCGCCAGATGCAGCTTGTCACGCTGGCCACGTGACCCGGAAGTGTCTTCGGACAGCGCTGGCCCCCGGCCTCTTAAGTGAGATGGGCGCACAACCCCAGAGTCTGTCAAGACTGGCCCGTACGGGCAGGGGTACCTTTACCTTTACCTTTAAATTTGTACATAATGTACAAATGCTTCAGTCCAAGTTAGTTAAGATGCGAGTTATACTGCAAGCAATGGGTTTCAATGGACCTACAACTCGACTCCTAGGGTGAGGTGCGTCTAAGCCCACTGAAATAAATGGTTTATGCAAGATGATAAATAGGGCTGGCTGTCAATCATGACTAACTTTAGCCAGATTAGGGTTGTCATCCTTAAATTATCTACAATATCTAAAGTTTGTTGATTGTTCGATCTGAAAACTGAAATGTTGTACTCTGTTGAAATACTTTATTTTAATATTGAAATGCCTTGGAATTTCCAGACAGCTCCTGCTAACCACCTAGGAGTTTGCTGCAGGAATTCAATCAGGAGGCAATCTTACCCATGTTCCCATAACTTAATTTCAGCATCTTCTTGGCATATACAGGAGCAGCAAGGAGCCCCATGACACAGATCCTTAGGGACAAAGATTCAAAAGTACAAAGCAATCCAAAGGCGGATGTCAAATAAAACGCCTTGCTGGATACTGCCATGCATACATGCCTTCATGGTTATGATCAGGCAGGTTAGCTTATTTTACATGGAGACATTCATTTAACTCAGCTTCTGCAAATTAAGCACCACCTCATTTACAACTGGGGCTTGGAGATATGTTACAGGGTATGGGGAAGGGCTATAGCTCAGCAGTAGAGAAACTGCTTTGCATGCAGAAGATTCCAGGTTCAATTCCCAGTATCTCCAGGTAGGACTTGAGAATATACCCTGTTTGAAACTCTGGCAAGCCATTGCCTGTTAGTGTGGACTTATCTTGATGGACCACTGGTCCCATGCAGTATCAGGCAGCTTCCTATGTTGCTGTGACAGGGATAGCCAATGTGGTGGCCCTCCAAATGTTTTGGACTACAAATTCCATCATCCCCAGCCAGCATCACCAATGGTCAAGGATGATGGGATTTGTAGTCCATGGGAGGGCAGCGCATTGTCTTTTCTTGCACGATGGGGAGCCTTTTTAGGGGGTGTGAGAGTTTCCCTCTAGGAACCCACCTCTTTCGTTTCCAGTGTGTGCTGCGATCAAAGCAACTTGCATGTTTGTATAGAATTCCCACAATGTTTTCCTGGCATTCTGTACCTGTCTGTCCTCGCCCACTTCCACCACTGAAAGTCTGTTCTCTATTTAGTGAAGGGCAGTAAAAGCTAATCCTGGTGGAAGCCCATAAAGTTGATGATAATTAGGGGCATCAGCAGCACCCTTCCTGTTCTGCCTGTGTGGGGCAAACGTTCTCCCTCAAAGCTTCTTTTGTTCAGTCCCCCCCTCCTTTCTCTATTCAGCAGGCTGCTCTGATAAAGGTTCATTAGTGAGATAGGCGCTCTAAGGCCTCCGTGGAGTCAGGCTGCCTTTATCACCACCTTAGGACAGCTGGAGGTAATTAAATACACCTTAGGCTAATAAAGGAGGTTTAATTTCACCAACGGAATTGATTGTGATTGTTAAAATGAGCACTGATAACATATCAAGCAGGTTAATATCAGTGAGGCAATAAAATCATTACTTGAAGGGAAGGCAGTGGGCTCCATGCGTCTAGCTTATGTCTCCTCACAGCGTCTGCTGGGCCTCATATACAGCACCAAATGCCACTGCTGGTTAGGGAATACTACCACAGGTGTTATTTCCTTATTGGATCTATGTATGTTTCCAGTGGAATTAATTAGAGGTGTGGTATCTAGGAACGAGTCAAAATAAGATCTATTTATTTTATTTTCAGAGACTTCTATTCCCTGCAAAAAAATCACCAGTCTTTCGGTGATTTTTGGAGGACTGTCTTTGAGCAGGGATGAAAGTTTTTGCCTAGAGTGAGGGCAATGGTTTCTGTTCTCACTCTGAACTGGGTTTGCTATGACATAAAGTAGCCAAATTGGATTAGTAACATGAAGGTTATCAAGATGATTGACACTCTGACCAGAACACCACACACCGGATCTCACTTCTTTGGGCAGAAAGAAGTGTCTTGTTCTGCAGAAGAAAGCTGCTCCCATAAGCACCTTTAAGCAAAGCTCCCCACCCCCACCCCAGTGAGGAGAGCATTGTCTGCCACTGGGCAAGGGAAGGAGTGTGATGCTCTGATGCTTGGTGTGCAGTTGCACCCTGAGGCTGGTGTGAAGAATGGAGCTGAGGGACTTTTTAAAATTTATTTTTTATTCAAAGTTATAACAAGACATATCTAAAAACATATCCTTATCCCCCCCCCCATTTTTCCTCCCTCTCCCACAGAACCCACCCCCCACCCCACCCCCAACTTCCCTCAGGTCCAGTCTTTGGTTTCTCCAATAATGTTTTTTGCATGTTACAAAGTTGTATAGATCCTCAAACTGTTTAGCTGATTATTATCAGTAAAAAAATTGTGAATGTTTATTCAAAACCTGCCAAGGAGTCCAGTTCGCTTTGTTGGAGCTGAGGGACTATTTAAGACTTTCTGCCCTCACTCTTCATTTTTGGTCCCCACCCAGTCCACTGGCTGTTTTGGGGCTGAGTAGGAATTTCTTTCTTGTCCATACAATGGTCCATAAGTAGGGTTTTTTTTAACCTGCTCCATAAACATGCTGCTTAGTTTGTTTCTGTTGGCAATGAATTTTTTTTAAAAAGTGTATTGTGTTCCCTTCTTTCTCTAGCTAAGGATACAGCCCAGCCTCCACCTCCTTTTCTTCCTCTTCCCTCTTCCTCCTTCTTCCATAATAACAATCTGATTTATTACCCATCCAGCAATTTAAAAATATAATATTAAACCAGTTTAAAACAAATTGCACTTCCTATGCAGCTGCCTCCTGTAACATCCATCTGGGTCAAAGTTATTCTTCCTGACTCTTTCTTTCCCTTCCAGTTGCCCCACAGTCTGGCCTGATGGGCAAGTGCCGCCGACCCCGAACAGCATTTACCAGCCAGCAACTCCTTGAACTTGAGAACCAGTTCAAGATCAACAAGTACTTATCAAGGCCCAAGCGCTTTGAGGTGGCCACGTCTCTGATGCTGACTGAAACGCAGGTACATCACAGAGGGGGAGAGGGTGCATGGCCTTCGCAACAGTCAAGGGAACTCTCCTCTTCCCCCAGTACTTTCCCATACAGATCTTTGCACCAATTACCACACAGAAATGAAAGCTACAAAAGGACTTCTTTGGTATATCATGCAATAGATAGACCAAACCTCTGGGCTCTATAAACAATGTCAACTGTGAGCACACTAGGTTTATTGATATATTTAGGTGTATATCACACACATTTTGTACTACTTAGTGCATAAACACTGGAATGGCAAGGCCTGTAGCTTTACAAATTTCCGGATGAAAACTGCAGGAAATCTTGTGGCGAACGTTGATGGGCTGCACAAATCCACAGAAAGGAAGTAGCTCCTGTGCAGTGCAGCAAAAATAGGTGGCTTGTTATCAGAAAAAGAGGAGGTGATCAGTCATAGGTTATGGTATGGGAGTAAATCTGGTTCAGGAGAAACTAAGGTATGGTTCCACGTATGGAGAACAGTAGAAGGCACAGTGACACAGACAATGGGACTATCTAGAGCAGCCATCATCCCCTTGATGCTCTCCAGGTGTTTTTGGGCTGCAATCCCACCCTCCCTGACCATGCTGGCTGGAGCTGATGGAAGTTTCAGTCCAAAACATCTGGAGGGCAAGCAGGTTGAGAAAAAGGCTGTTCTGGGGTCTTAAGGTTAGGACAGAAGGATGGAAATGCCAGAGTGTTGGAAGAAATCTCCTCCCAACAGAGTACCTGTCACTGTCTGTCTGTCCATCTCACGCAGGTGAAAATCTGGTTTCAGAACCGCAGGATGAAGTGGAAACGGAGCCGGAAGGCCAAAGAGCAGGTGTCACAAGCTGAGGCTGAGAAACAGAGGGGCGTGAGCAAGGCCTCTGAGAAACTGCTGTCTGGAGAAGGGCGAGGGCAGGAGGAGGAAGAGGAGAGCGGTGGCGATGAATGCAGCAGCCACAGTGCTGGCACACAGTTCCTGCGCCACAGTGCCGACACCTTCAGCTACAGCCCAGATTCCTCATGCTCAGAGGAGGAAGAGGAGGTTCGAAGCCCTACTCACAGGGAGATGAACTTGTTGCTATGAGTGGACCATAAGCCCAACAAGCAGGGGGGGGGGCATCCAGCAACCAACTCTAGATCACTGAAAAAGGATTGGTGCCCTCCTTTTGCTCATAGACTAAAAAGACTCTGCCTGGGCTGGTGCCCTGGTGAAACTGTGCCACTTAACTTATGTGTGTTTGGAATATATTTATCTTGTAATTGTTCTATTAGTGTATTTGGAGCAGGGAGGGGAAGCACGCGCCTTGGGATTCTCCTCACGATGGTATAAAGGCATTTACTTCAGCATACTAGCAAGCTGCGATTTGCTTTGCTGTGGTTTCAAGGCATTTTTCTCCCCATCCATGTATTCTGACAAAACCCTTCATGACAGAACCTTTCCACCCTGCAATTTAATTGCTTCAGCCCTCGCTAATGAGGAAGAGAGAGGGCTCTAGATATTGTCTCCACAATGCTGGCTGGTGAGGAAAAGAGGAAATTTCAGCCTCCTGGGTAGAATCCCTCTCATTGGATAAATAAGGAAAAAAGAACACATGTAGTTGGAGGTAATGAAAAACTGGTCCAGAACCTGACACATTCACAAATAGTTGAAATGGATGGTTTGGGGGAGGTACTTAGGAGCCATTTGCAACATGCTGAGGTTAGAGATACTGCATGGAAGATGGATTGCAATAGTAACCCAGGTAGTAGGAATTAAAAGCCCCTTTTATGGCCTTTAGGGGGTTACAAACTGTACATTCTGGTGCTCATATGATGATGCCAGGAAGATAAGGCTGCAAGTAGGAAGCAGATTAGGTTACTTAATACGCTGACTTACCATGTGTGTGGTCTTCCAGGGAATTAGTTATCAATAGCAACTCTACAGGTATTGCTGTGCTTTCACTCAGCTATTGTATTGCTTATGCCAGGAGTAGCCAACACGATGCTCTCCAGATGCTCTTGGTCTACAGCTCCAAGCGGTCCTAAGCAGCAGGGCTAGTCATCAAGAATGATGGAAGTTCTGGGAATGTTCAGGGTGGCAGGAGAAGATATATTGATTATTAATATCCTTCCTAACTTGCGCTAGCAAGTTCCTTTACTTAGCAGAGTGCCTTCCCCTTTACACAGCAGAAAACTAGTTGCAAATTCGTACGAGTTTCTTAAGACAATATGCAATTCAATCTGGATTGCCCACATTGCAATGTGTTCTACTATTTTCCTGGTAAGACCCCTTGAATCCCTCCTAAAAGAATAAAGACACCACAGTCTTATTCATAATAAAAAGAAATTTTACTCACGATCAGGCAGAGCACAGTGTGATCCCTGAAGGCAGGCTTAAGGCTTAAAGTTACAAGCATATACAAAGAGGTTTACCCCACATGTGGGTTGACCCAATGACTGCAGTGAGCAGTCTGGGAAGTTTGCAGGACAAAAGGAAGATGGAAAAGAGCGGGGGGGGGGGGGCAGCGAAGCAGCATGCCTTGTCCTTTTACCAGGTCTGGAAAGCTCACGCTCACCCCCAGTCACATGCAAGGAATGTCCTCCAGGCCAGGAGGAACAGGAAGTTTCGACTGGCTGGACCAAATATTCCCTTGCGTGTCCACTCTAGGAAAACAAGGAATGTTGTACTGGGATATAATGCACAAAGTTGTGGTCCTATAATATCTCAAAGGCACTATGTTGGGTACTCCTGCTCTACAAAGTAAGAGGACACATGTAATACTATATGGACAGGGCAAAGTATGTTTGCACTCCAAGGCCCCATGCCCTTACACAAAAGGTGAGGAACTCAGTGGTTGCATGTAGAAATCTGACATAGAGGAAGGAACAGCTGTGGGCAAACAATGTTTCATTCTTTCCCCTCTATAACAATATTCATAATTCAGTCATATTTTCTCCACATTTAATGTTTATTAGTTCCTCACAATGATACTTAAAATATAAGTGCAAAAATAAAAGACACCGCCCCTCAAGAAAGAGCCAGTGGGGAGACTTGAAACTGTTTTACCTTGGGCAAATCAAAATTAAGTGTGTGTGTGTTTGTACACACATCCATCCTGATATCACATGCAAGTCAAATATTATTTTTGCTCTGTACCTCCTTTTCTGATGAGGGACTGTGTGTGGTCTAGAAGCCTTCAGAATAACAAAAGATGGTTCAGTAAGAGATGTAATTGTTACCTGTTTCATGCTGTTGAGCCACAAACCTCAGAAACCTCAATGTTCATTAGTCATCCAACCACAAACATTCATCAGCTGGTACTTCACCTGTTCCACAAATAAAGACTTCCTTCTTCACAAGCATCCTGCTACACACTTGGCAACATGTATCACCAGGAGTCAACTGTTCAATTACCCATCTAGCCTAGGCTTCATGCAATCTCTATTCCCAGATTTCCAGAGTTCTGTATTCACAGAGTTTCTGAGCTCCAAGTTGGAGTATTCAAGTGGACCTGATCCCAGCTGAAAGCAGGGTTTAAAGCCGGCATCAATCAGCTGATCAGTGGTGACTTCAGGCTCTGCTGGGTTTGACTGTGCTTCAGAACATCAGGCGCTCCAATGTGTAGCTAGTCCACGTGGGCCTTAAAGTCATCATCAATACTTGAAGCCTCACTTGCATTGGCTGGTATCCTGCTGGAAACTCAGTGCAGCTTGAGTTCAAACCTGAGGTTGGTGGGGCAGAGGTTGGTGTCTCCGCTGCTAATGGGGCTGGGATTCTTGAAAAGATTGGTGGACAGGGCAGGCCTCCAGCCACTGCAGCAAGGCACATCTTAAGGGCCAAAGTACACATAACCCGCAGGAATGCAATCAACATTTTTTGCACACCCCCCCCCAATATAGATATCAGGCAAAGGAGATCAGACCAGCATCAGAACTGCAAGAAACCGGAAGCAGTGGCGTAGCGTGGGGGGTGCAGGGGGGGCTGGCCACACTGGGCGCAACATCTGGGGTTAAGGCAAATCCATGGGTTAGGGGGCGCAAATCCACGGGTTAGGGAGCGCAAATTACTTGCCTTGCCCCGGGTGCTGACAACCCATGCTACACCGCTGACCGGAAGGGAGAATTAAACCATTTTCTCCTGTGCCAATGGGAGCCTTCCCTCCCAAAGGAAATAGCTGCTGAATGCCACACAATTAATATCACAGTTTGGCCCTGAGGTCTTGAGCATAGACCACTATGGCTGGAGGAATCTTGAGGTGTACATTTCATACGGAAGGAGGCTATTGCTGCCTCCTTTCAGAAACGCTGCAAAATTGCAGCTTATGGAGCTTGAGTGAGGAGATTTCCAAAGAGTTAAAGTGATCTCAATAAGCTGGAGACCTAGCACTGAAGCATTCAAAATAAGAACACAAGAGGAGCCCGCTGGATCAGGCCAATGGCTCATCTAGTCCAGCATCCTGTTCTCATAGTGGCCACCCAGGTGCCTGTGGGAAAACAACAAGCAGGATTAGAGCACAAGAGGACTCTACCTTCCTGTGGTATAGAGTACACCACAGTATGGGATACAAATTGCTACTGCTTCTAAGATGAGGGGTTTTATTTCAGTTAAAAGCCACGTCTCTCCTTCAGTAATATGCAGCACAACTTGCATTGTGTCCTCACACTATTTTGTTGAACATTACATTTGCCAACAGCAGCAGCTAATGACATTGGTTTGGTGAGTAGTGTAATGACATCAGAACCTGGGATATACTGTACTACATCTTAGGAGAGGGGAAGAACTTCCCTAACTATTGCCTTCAGCTTCCTAGGAAGGCCTGCCTCAAAGGTAGTGCCATAAAATGAACTAGTTAGTACAGCTCCTTACAAACAGATAAGAGGTACAGAGCAACAGTGACACACAGCGGCTGAAGAGAAGAAATGCAGCCCTGGTCGTTTTACACCAGGCTTCCACAACCTCGGCCCTCCAGATGTTTTGAGACTACAATTCCCATCATCCCTGACCACTGGTTCTGCTAGCTAGGGATCATGGGAGTTGCAGGCCAAAAATATCTGGAGGGCCGAGGTTGAGGAAGCCTGTTTTACACCAAAGGGCTATTCTGGATGATCCGTTTATTGAGCTTTCATCTGGATTTGCTTTCTTCCGAAAAAGCTTGCGTGGAAGGTAGACCATGTCTGGTCTTTATCAAGCCTTCATACTGATCTGTTTGCAGGATGGTTATATGCAGGTATGCCAACAGAATTTTCTTGCTGCATCCCCCTGCAATTTATTGAGAAGAACTGCTGCTAATGTAAATCTATTAATGAGGGGCAGTTTTATGTTAGGTTCAAATTACTGACTTCCCTGAAGCGATCTTCTTACTTTCAGGATGCCACCGCCACCACTTTTCATGCAGATGAGATTCTTCCAATTACGCCCAATGCCTTGCCCCTGTCATCCAGGCATGGATATTCAAGATAGAAATAATAAGGAACATGTTCCTTCAGCATCCTGCATTCAGGTAAGCTTTGTGTTCCCCCAACTGGCATAACTGAGATTCCACTTGTCCTCTTCTGCAAACCCTGTGTCTCTAGAACTGTGCTTAAAACAGCCAGGTAGCAAATAATGGCTCTCTCAGGCACATGAGCGCCCATGAATTCTGATAGAAGAGCCAAGCCCTATCACATCCTCAGAACTGACCTCATAATCTGACACCAGAGCTTCAAAGTAGCAAAGGTCACAGGTTAAGTGGAAGCACATGGAGAAGGTGGCAAGAGGCAGAGAAAAAGATGGAAGAAGTGTGTGTTATCAGGATGTCACATGCTGAAACATTCCCCCTGATGGGCCATGACAGGTTTAATTTCCAGAGTACACCCATTAAAGTGATGGATGGTGGCATTCAGCTCATGCAGAGTTTGTTTGTGGCTCCCTGCCGCTGCACAAAGCATGTTATTTAGTGGCTCTTATTTATGAGATTGTTTCTGCTGCATCTGGGCACCTGTCCAGTTTGGGGGGAGAGGTGGTATTGAAGAGAGAGGGGAAAGGGTTGATTTATGGTCATTTAGCTGCATGACTCAGAATGTAAACAGACATACCCCATTAAAGACACATTTTTACCCTTCTCCCCATATCTCAGAACCAATGCAGTTTTACAACACCAAGGGCACTGGCAAGGATGTTTCTAGATCCCATGGATCTCTCTCCAGGATGGGGAACTTGGGAATCTGGACACTGTTACCTGTGCATTTGCCATCAGAACAAAACCTCTTTTAAGGAACAGATCTGGGATATGTTCTACCATAATACTGTTCCCAAGAGTACCTTTGGGAGAGAAGATGCTGGATACTATAATAAAAATAAATTTTTATTTATACTCCGCCCTTCCCGGTTCAGAAAACCGGGCTCAGGGTAGCTAACAACAAATTTCAAACACTTAATTGTAAAAGCAGCATAAACTACAGTATAAAAACACGAATAACAATAAAATTCAAAAATCAATTTGGGGGAAATCCATCTAATAAGCATTAGATAGTCACCAGGGCTAGCTGGCTGAATTAGTCCCACTGGGCCAGCAAGGAGGCCAGGGGAGAATTAGCTGTGTGGTCTCAGAGCAGGTAATCTTCATAAAAGGGGAGGGGGAGGGAAGAGAAGGGAAATAAAAAATCAGGCTGAATTCAAATTAAAGGCCAGGTGGAATAGCTCTGTCTTACAGGCCTGATGGAAGGAGGTTAAATCCTGAAGGGCCCTAGTCTCATGCGACAGAGCATTCCACCAGGTCAGAGCCATCACTGAAAAGGCCCTGGTGGAGGATAGTCTGACTTCCTTAGGGCCCGTAACCTCTAAATTATGGTTATTCATGGACCTTAAGGTCCTCTGTGGGGCATGCTAGGAGAGGCGGTCCCATAAATACGAGGGCCCTAAGCCACAAAGGGCTTTAAAGGTCAATACCAGCACCTTGAACCTGACCCTATGCTCCACCAGGAGCCAGTGCAATTGGTAAAGCACTGGGTGAATATGCTCCCATGGCAGGGACCCCATGAGGAGCCTCGCTGCAGCATTCTGCACCCGCTGGAGTTTGTGGGACAGTTTCAAGGGCAGCCCCGCATAGAGCGAATTACAGTAGTCAAGCCTGGAGGTGACCATCGCATGGATCACTGTGGCCAGATCGGGGCAGGAAAGGTAAGGGACCAGCTGCTTAATGCGGCAAAGATGGAAAAATGTCGCCTTAGCTGTTGCTGTAACCTGCACCTCCATGGAAAGGGAGGCATCAAGGATTACACCAAGGATATTGAACAGTCCATCTATTGCCTTCAAATGGCATAAGGACATCTTGAATGGGGTGGGCAGCTATTTGCTTTTAAGCCTATTGAACTTTTGTCCCACTGAGAGATACTGAAAGACGAGAAAAAAATTGCATACATAAACAATTTTATGTACTGTGCAGGGATGGAAAGAAGATACTGTCCCAACTAAGGAAGAATGGCAGGCAAAGTTAGTGGACTATGCAGAAATGGCAAAAAAGAACTTTTAATATAGACTGAGGAACAATTAAACACATTAGCAGGATTAATTTAAAAACAAAGCAGATAAAAGGTTAATTTAAAAGAAATCCAGAGAGTAACAAAGTTAAAGGTGTTAAGGGGGAGATGCAGTTTTAAAAATTCTTTTATAAGAAACCAGGGAAGGGGGGAAGGGGAGTCAAAATAAATATGTATGTATCTATCTTTTTAATGTATGATTATTGTTTTATTAAAAAAGGACTTTTGTCCCAATGTGAACAAAAGCTGATAATATTTTTATCACCCAGCTTTGCAGCAAACATCTAGAATTGATCAATGAATGACTAAGATCACAGCTGCCACATTTTTTAGGAGGGGGAATCTAATTAGCCAGAAGGTTGTATCTAATGTTAGTCCTACTCAGAGTAGACTTATTAAAATTAATGGACATGACCAGCTCAGATTGATTAATTTCAGTGGGTTTATTCTGAGCAGGACCCGGCTGACTACAACCCAGAGATCAAACTGGTATATAAACCCTCTTCCCCATCCCATCTTTGCATTCCCTGTGTCCCACAAAACTGTCTCTTGCACACAGTGTGCACTTCCAGTATACAGTGGCACCTTGGGTTTCATACGCTTCAGGTTACATACGCTTCAGGTTACAGACTCCGCTAACCCAGAAATAGTGCTTCAGGTTAAGAACTTTGCTTCAGGATGAAAACAGAAATCGTGCTCCAGCGGCGCAGCAGCAGCTGGAGGCCCCATTAGCTAAAGTGGTGCTTCAGGTTAAGAACAGTTTCAGGTTAAGTACGAACCTCTGGAACGAATTACCGTAAGTACTTAATCCGAGGTACCACTGTATCTTCCAATATTTACATATAATAAATACAGTCAATAGTTTTGTAACAAAATATGGCCATGTATGAGACAAAACGGAATTTGTAAACCTCATGACTATGCATCAGACACACAAGGTATTGAGTAAGTTGTATGGTTTGTTTATGCACTTTATCACCTAAAATCTACCAAACACTGGGAGTGAGATCTAGGGGTTAGATATCATATGAAAAAAGGGCTGGTTATGGAAATATGTTCCACATCAAACTATTGCTCTCAGTTTGAAGGATTTTTTTTAAAAAATGTACTGTCACACTGCTATTTAAACCCATTATGATTTATTTGTATCTATTCCTTCATCCATGCAAAACCTCTATGCAAAATCTTACACCAAACGAAGAAGAAACCATTAATCTATCCCAGCTTTGCCCCCTCACGTGTTGCTGGACTACAACTCCCATGGTCTCTCTCTGTCCATTAGTCATACGAGCTGGGGCTGGTGGGCGTTGGGAGTGAAAACATCTGGAGGACCACAGCATTTTAGAAGATCATTAGATCTCCCCGCTCCGCCCGCGACACACCCACCCGCTTCTTCAAGCACCTGAGCGGGATCAGGCTAAGGAACAGCTGCATCTAGTTCAATGAGCCGCAGCTGGGGTTACACGGAACAGAACCCTCTTGAAGTTGGCGGCGGTTTGGACAAGAAGCCACTTTTGGGGGGAGGAGAAATGCCACTTCTTGCTCGAGGGCTCTCTCTACAGGCTAGCTTCGTTATGAGGTACGGGGAGCGGAGCGGGTGGAGTCTGATCTCCTTCCTTCCTTCTTATTTTTTAGCTAAACCTCCTGGACCTGCTGCTACCCAGCTTGCCTCATTCACGACGCGCACACCTTGGTCTCGTTTTCCCGGGACGGCCCTCAAACGCCCTTTTGTAATAGGAATGTCCCTCCACGGCGGCCGTACTTACTTACTCGGCGAGGCCATTTCCGCGTCTCGTTGCTGTAGCAACGCCGGTTTCGCGTTCTTCGCCTGCTTTGATCTTCCTCTCGCGCCTTCTTCGCCTGTTCTAGGATTTCCCTCTCCTGAGCTGTGGGAAGGTGAAGATTAGGTAGGACCCGGGACCCGCTCCAGGACGCTCGACCTCCACACTCCCGCCGCCCTCTTAGCAGGGCTCACCGAAAGCAGGATATTCTTTCCACTTAGTGGCACCGACGGTGCGCTCCAGATCTCCTGTCCTTCACTCCCTTTTTTTAAAAAAATGTGAAAAATCACATGCTCTTGGGCACCTATTTTTCTAGAAAGAGAGCCCTGCCGTTACTTACCATGAAGCTGTTACAGTAAGTGCCACACTTTTTAACAACAAAAAAGAGGTGCCGGTACTGCATACCACTGAGTACCCATGGAAAAAACAAAAAGCGTTATGCTGGGCATGTTTCAAAGCACAGTGCCAGGGAGACCCCAGCTCAACCAGCATCTTTATTTGCTCCGTGACATAATTTGCACACACACAAAAAATACTTAGGGCACCAATTTGCATATGAATGAGTTTTTAAAGTACCTGGCAACACCCATGCAAACAGAAACATGAGATTACTTATTTTAAATGTTTTGTTTTCAATTTATGTGGAACGGAGTAATCGGTCCCATAATTCCATTATTGCCAGATTCTCACCCTAGAGAACAGCCTTCTCCTGTCACCAGCAGCTTTGCTGTTCTACGATTTTCTGAACAACTGAGATGTTCTTTGGCTCTCTCAGGTGCAAAGATGCTGACTCATATGAACAGATACACAGCCAACTCAGACCCCCTTCAGAGACTCGGTGGTGGTGGTGGTACCAAGCAGGTGAGTAATCTTTGTGGTATATAGTTTTAAATTGTGAGTAATTTCCACTGACATTTTATTCATTTATTTAATAAAATTTATACTCTGATTGTGAAACACATCAAAGCAGTTTACAAAAAAGATAAAACAAACCAAGAAACATTCACAACCTTACTCTTGAGCATGCAAAAGTTAAAATACTAAAACAGATTAAAATTACCTCAACTTTCTATGCAGCTGGGTAGGATTTTCAAAACAATGTTTTCTTATCTGTTCCAGTGTAAGGTAAAGGGACCCCTGACCGTTGAGTCCAGTTGCGGACGACTCTGGGTTTGCGGCGCTCATCTGGCATAGTTTCTCCTGTTAAATTTTTGGGCTCAAGTGGATACTTTCTGATGAAGTAATGAGCAGCATGGCAACTTGTTTTTCTTTGTTTCTTTAGAAGCTGGTGGTGTCTGTGCGGAAGAAGCCTTCATTCTTCACTGCAAGAAAAACCAAGAATATTTTCTGGGGTATTGAAGTACCTGATAGCCTCACCTGGCAAGGATGGTGTCTAGGAAAAGAATTCACAAAACATCTCATTTTGAGAAATGTGTGTTTGAAACCCCAGAAGTTGAAGTTCAGGTGTGTAAGCCATGTAGAAGGCGAAAGGAGCTGCCATTTCTCTGCCTTGCATTTCCTTTCTACTGCAGTAGTAGTCATTTACTACTCGCCACTCAACCCTATTCTGTTGAGTAAAACTTTGCTGATATTTCACATTGCACAAATGTGTACATGTTGGATGGTCACTGCAAACCCTACTCAACTGCATCCTGATTCTAGACATGATTATTTAAAAGTAGGTCCCAGTGATTTCAGCGGGACTTCACCCAAGTAAATATGCATAGGGTTGCCACCATAATATATTTTATCTACTGGCAACTTCTAACAGATTGCATGGTTTGTTAGGTTTTTCACATTATTTGATGGGTGTATTGTGTACTTTTTCAACAATTCTGGTTTTTACCATACCATAATTTTAGTATTTATGTATGTATGTATTTAAAATGCTTATAACCCACCCTTCATTTCAGTGGCTCCCAGGGCAGGAAATAATAATAATAATAATAATAATAATAATAATAATAATAATAAACTTTTATTTGTATCCTGCCCTCCCCAGCTGAGACTGGGATATAAGATAGATTCCATTAAATTCCATAAACACAACCATAAATAATAAAACTACCTGAATAATAAAAACTGCTGAAACCACAGCACTGGCTGCCTACTACAGTTACAGTGGTACCTCGCAAGACGAATGCCTTGCAAGACAAAAAACTCATTAGACGAAAGGGTTTTTTGTTTTTTGAGCTGCTTCGCAAGACGATTTTCCCTATGGGCTTGCTTCACAAGACGGAAACGTCTTGCAAGTTTGTTTCCTTTTTCTTAACACCGTTAATACCATTGCGACTTGACTTTGAGGAGCAACTCATAGAACGCAGTGTGGTAGCCTTTTTTGAGGTTTTTAAAGACTTTGGTGATTTTTGAAGCTTTTCCAAAACTTTCCCGACACCGTGCTTCGCAAGACGAAAAAAATCGCAAGACGACAAAACTCGCGGAACAAATTAATTTCGTCTTGCGAGGCACCACTGTATTACAATGCAACACTAAAAATTCCAGGGCAAATAGGTAAGTCTTTATTCGGTGATGAATTTTAACATTTTTATTACTATTCTCTTTGAAGTATTTCCCCCTGCATATTAAGTATCTTTAAATCTGACAGTGCAAAATTTGTTTTGACTTTTTCACAATGTTTCATACAAAAGAGCATACAAAATGTTCTTAAATATTCATAGTCATGCTTTTTGTTCTGTTTTGTATCACCTCCATCTCCACTTTCCATGGTCACTTTGTTCTGATTTGTTTCCAGGCCTCCTACAACTCGTTTCTTCAATACTGTTTTCCCACAGCCAATTATTCTGAGTCCTGGGATGTCCATAACTTTGCCCATCATCTTCTGCCCTTTGGAAAAGGTAAAGCAATTCAGGGATATCCTACCTCTCTTCCAAAAGCACACATCTATCAGGGCAGCGTTCTCTCTGTGTCCTCTTCTAACATGGCCGGCAAGGAAAGTTGATGACAATTGGAACTTACGAGCCTATGTGAAGATTGAGACAATGTACCGCCCTGTGCAGCTCCTGTTGCAGCCCAAACTTGTTAATTGTTTGGTGTCACAAATGTATGAATTCTGATTTGATTTGCCGTTCCCGCTCCAGTAACAGAAAGGCATTCAAATCTGGGGGAAGCAGGGCAGAATTTGAACACAGTAAAAATACTGATCTGTTGGTAATAGTGCAATACCATATGCCCTTGACATTTACAAAACTGTTATGTTCACCTTTCATTTGCACCAACTTCACAATATTCTTTTCAGCAAAGTGGCAAAATATTGCAGTTAATGAGCTATGGGCACAAAGTGTGTGTGTGGGGGGGGAGCCATCCTGGGTGCCATATGGGGTGTGTGTGACAAGATGGCCCGCTGCCTCCCTCCAGCTGTAAAGTGGCCGAGGGCTCGTGTGCAGTCAGTATGGGCGCAGCTCGTGCACGGTGTCCATACGGGCTGCAGCTTGCGCGGGCCGTCCATACGGGTCTCTGCATGGGCTGCTGTGCATGCGCAGTCTGTACGGACGTTGCACATGTGCCACTGAGCATCCTGCCCCGCCCCTCGGGGTCCCACCCTGGGCGCCGGAGAGGGTTCCTCTGCCACTGCCTATGGGGGAATTTTTTTGTTTTCGGGCTCAATTTGGCCCAGGAGCAGATTATCGTAAGGATAGTCTGCATCTTATGTAATCCTGCCTGAGTCTTAATATTGGCTCTAGGGCCCATCATTAGCTAAGATCTGATTGGAGGGTACAAGGAACAGGACTTCTTTTTGTGGAGGTTACACCACAGCTGTAGATTCCCTTCTCTGGGAAGTCTGATAGGCCCTCTGTCTACCATTTGTAGATGGTATTTGAATATATTTTAAATCTGCATGGTATTTTATGACAGAGTCTGCTGTTTGTATTGGTTTTATTTTTTCTGCTGGTTTTTAATGCTGCTGTATGCATATGCTTTTTGCATCACATATTGTCACGTAAGCTGTTCAGAAAAAAATAAGTGAAATGTGGGACAGAAATAATTGAACTAAATGGACCTAATCACAGCATAGCACAGCTGCTCATGCTCAGTCAGTCCTTTTATGATCTCTTGGAATGCATGAATGTGTAATTCCTGCTCTGTGTATGTAGAAGTTGCCTGCCTGTTCTTTGCACTTGGCGTGGAGTTTAGCCAGATGAGCATCTTCTCTCTCCACTTCTTATGCAGAAAGAGTATGAAGACAGCGTTCTTTTTGAAAAGGCAGAAGGAGAGTTTTCTGTTGCTCTGGTAGCCAAGCTACCACACCTTGATTTGCTTTTCCAAGAGAGTATCCAGCTTCCTTCATGTGCTGTCTATGACTCTACAGAGGCCTCCTTTACTATGTACAATGATGGGTAAGTGCGGTTGTCCGTAGCCTTGAAAGCTGTTTACTCACTGGATTAGGATGGGATCCATACAGCTGACCCATTCCTGCTATGATTGCCATTGGAGATTGCTATCATGTCTTTCCATATAATACTGCTAAGACACAGAGTTACCCTAAGTTTTCCAAAGGGCATCTGTTTGGGATATTGTGGAAAGACACTGTCAAATGAGATGTCAAGAAAAGCTATTTTGCTCTAAAGCCTTTGGTTTACAGCAGGGGTGGGGAAGCTTGTTCAGCCTGAGGGCCACATTACCTCCTGAGGGCCACATGCTGGTGGTGGGCAGAGCCTATGGCGAAAGTAGGCAGAGCAATAAATAGAAATTTTATCTTTGTAGAGCAGGCTAGTTTCTTCACCCCCAAATGTCCTTCTCTATCCTCCACCTAGGCAGGCAAGAATCACTATTGTAGTTCATGAATGTACTCGAGTCAGGCAAAAACATTCAAGGAGGGTGCAATGTGGGGCCCGTGAGAGGTGCACCTCTGGAGGTCGTACTGCCTGGGGAGAGTCCTGAGGGCTAGGCAGAGAGGCCTTGAGGGCCACATTTGGGGTTCCCCATCCCCGGTTTACAGTGTGTGTTTCTTCTAGAGAACTACTGACATGCTTTAGTTGGGAGGTGCCACCTTCTTTCTGCATTCTTCCTTCTCGTGGCATGTTGGATCCAGGCGAAGAGTGCACAATGAAAGTGATATTTCAACCTGAGATGGCTCAAGTGCACAACATATCAGCAATATGCAGTTTTGGAGATACTCCGGAGCAAAAGGCCATCCAGCTGAAAGCTGTTGGTGAGGACTTTTCAGCTCTAAAGCAAAAGGGCACACAATGTAGGCCATAACATTAGGTTTTATGGGTATCTATGTTCTTGCCTATGGGTTCACCTGCAACACTGAAACCCCATGAGCTAAAGGAGTCCTGTAATAGAGGGTCCTATCTGCTGTTTTGCAAAGGGTCTTAGCGCTCAGATGTTCCTCTTTGCTGAGAACATCTCTAATCTGAACCTCATTTTTCACCTGTTCTCTCACTCACTTTCCCCACTTGCAATTTATCTGATTTTGCCACATATTCTTATTTTATGTGCAGCTGCCTAAAATTATACCTAATGCCTGCTAGAAATCATCATAGTATCTGCTACATTTTTAGATACCTAAGCTATCCATTCAAGGAAGAGTACAATTGTTATGAAATATAGTATAGATATTCCAGGCTCCAAAAGGCCCCATGGAGCAGCCATTTTAATCTCCATGCTCTTCCAAAGGCACAAGGATAAATGCTGCTTCATTTCATGTTTATAGGAAGTTTGATGTGTCTCATTTCCATGTGTTTTGTTCTTGAAGATCCATAATTTAGAGGGTTTCTGTCCTGCATATAAAGTTCATGGCCTGAGAACTGTTCAAAAGGCAGATTACTGGTCACTGAATGATTTTGCTTCAGTTTAGATATTTGACACAGTGATGCAAATGCCCAAACCAATATGTTTTCAGTGTAGGAAGGCCTCCACCTTTGGCTTTTAAAAGTAATCTTTATTTTCTGCAGCTAAATATCCCCACCTGCTGGTGAATGTGCCAGGAGACTCATGTGAAGATGCCAGGCTTAGAAACTTCCGGGATGTGCTCTGCTTTGGTGCTGTTGCTGCTGGCAGCACTGTAGAAAAATATGTGGATGTCTTCAATGTGTCTGTGGTACGATAAGTTGATCCTTGAGTTTTCAAACAGATATATTCTCATGACCTAGATGTGTGCCCAAGAGGAAATGTCCATATTCTGCTTTGTCAGTGCCTACAACATGACTATATTTTTATCCCCCCCCCCAATTTTTTTAAAATTGATTTTCCAGATTTTCCACACAGAAAAAATAAAAAACATGACAAAACTCACAACAAAGACAATAAACTAAACACAAAAGAAATTTATTACTTCAAATACCTAAATCTCTTAACATTGGTAACTGACTTCCTCGAATCCCCTCTATCTAAATTTCATTATATCACCTGTATAACAGTTCTCCAGTTTCATATTTCTAATATTAACTCCTTTCATTAACTAAGCTCTTCTCCTTTATTATTATTCAAATCATTAATATTTACTACCACATATTCTTATTCTACCCTAAACCTATTTGTTACTTCCAAGTATTTTCTAATTATCTTATATTGCAATATTTAGCTAAATATTCTTTAAATTTCTTCCAATCCTCTTGTGTCTCCTCTTCTTTCTGGTTGTGGAGTCTTCCAGTCAGGTCAGCCAGCTCTAAAAAATCCAACATCTTCATCTGCCAATCTTCTATTGTTGGTATTTCCTGCGATTTCCAGTTTTTGGCTAATAAAAGTCTTGCTGCTGTAGCGGCATATGAAAACAATCTAACATCTTTTGGGGGCATTTCCAGTCCTATTATTCCAAGAAGAAAGGCTTCTGGTTTCTTAATAAATGTATTTTTTTTAAAAAAAAATCAACTCATTATAAATCTTTTCCCAGAAGTCTTTCACCAGAAGCACGTCCACCACATATGATAAAAAGTACCTTCTTTTTCTTTGCATTTCCAACATAGATTATCATTTGTATGATAGATCTTTGCTAATTTCACCGGGGTTAAGTACCATCTATACATCATTTTCGTAATATTTTCTTTTAATACAGTACATGCAGTAAACTTAACCCCTTTCTTCCACAGCCTTTTCCAATCTTCCAACATTATATTGTGTCCAACATCTCTTGCCCAGTCAATCATCACACATCCTTTGTATGCCATTCCTGTTAGGATATTTCCGTTCCACCTTAAAAGGAAGCAGGCTTTGTGAGTCACAGAGTCTGCGCATTTCCTGTTCACAGGATGTTTAGGTTTTCTGTTGCTTTCGTTTCTCTCTCGGTGCCTCAACACTGAAGAAGGCAGTCATGTTTTTCTCAGTTCTGACTAACGCAGAATAAACTTATGAAAAATGCTCTCCTGCGTGCATCTTTCGCTGTGCATTATCTGCTGATAAGAGCGTGCACCAGTTCTGGAATGTGGCAAGCTATTTCTAGAGCTCGTGTCGGTAATTGCTGATACTGCGTGTCTACGGGAGATCGATGGACGTCCGGAGGCGACATGGGGCCATGATGGACTTTGTCTCCCTGGCAGTATCCCAACAATTCCAACAATAAATTATACATTTTAGAGAGATTTTTAACATTGGTGTTTAACAATTCCGTTTCCAATTTGGATTTTTCTATCGCAAAACCAATTTTCTTATCAAGCTTGTACAATTCATTAATCTGATAATATTGTAACCATCCATCCAGTCTATCTTTAATTTGATCAAATGGTCTCAATTTAAATCCTTCATTATCTTCCAACAATAAATCATCATATTTCAACCATTTACTCTCCATATTCAGCTTTTTCTGTGCCTTTGCTTCCATTGGTGAAAGCCACCTGGGTGTTTTCCTTTCTAAGAGATCTTTATATCTTATCCAAACATTATATAAAGATTTTCTAATTACATGATTTTTAAAACCTTTATGAGCCGATATTTTATCATACCATAAATATGCATGCCAACCAAATACATTGTCAAATCCTTCCAAATCTAACACATCAACATTGTCTAGTTGAATCCATTCCTTGATCCAGCAGAAAGCCGCAGCTTCAAAATATATCTTCAAATCTGGCAGGGAGAATCCCCTTCTCTCTTTTGTATCTGTTAATATTTTATATTTAATTCTGGGTTTTTCCCCCTGCCAGATGAATTTAGACAGTGTTTTCTGCCAGTCTTTAAAACATCTTAGATTATCAATGATTGGTAAAGCTTGGAATAAAAACAACATCTTTGGTAATACATTCATCTTAACCACCGATATTCGGCCCATTAATGACAATTTTAGATTTGACCAAACCTCAAGATCTCTCTTAATTTCATTCCATAATTTTTCATAATTATCTTTGTATAAATTCAAAATTTTTACCGATAAATTCACACCCAAATATTTCACTTTCTTCACAAAAACAAGGCCTGTCTTTTCCTGAAGGATTTTTTTCTCCTCATTATTTAAATTTTTCCCCAACACTTTGGTTTTGCTCTTATTTAACTTAAATCCTGCTACTTGCCCAAACATATAAAGCACCCCTAATTATATGATTTACAAATCCTCTATGTATTTTCACCTTATTATACCATAAATAGGAGTGGCATCCATATCTATTATTATACCCTTCTAGATCCAGCAGGTCCATGTTTTCCAATAATATCCAATCTTTTATCCAACACAAGCAAGATGCTTCATAATAAAGCTTTAAATTTGGCACCAAGAATCCTCCTCTCTCTTATCAGTCAATAGTTGAAATTTTATCCTGGGTCTTTTCCCCTGCCATATGAATCGTGACAAGACTTTTTGCCATTCTCGAAATTGTGTCGACTTAATTGTAAACAGCAACTGTAAACATTGACTGCATACTTTACATTTGCCATAATAAATTATTTTAAGTTATTCTTCTTTGAATACCACACTTCCAGCAACACTCTGAAAGCATCTGCACAATGTGGAAGTTTTCTCTAGATGTACACAGTAGGTGGCAACCTTTGCTTGGGAATTTTGAGGGGAATTTATAGTCTGTGCAGAGAGTTCAGCTGCCAAGAATGGCAGGAGCCTGGACATAGGATTTAATGGAGAATGGATCTCTCCTGAAAGAGAGGGCAGGCAGATGCTAGTGAGTTTCCATTCTGCTGAAGTCTTTGGTCTCTGTCTGCAGTTTCCCTGGCATCATAGGCACAGGGCCACAAAGGCGGCGGCTTCTTCTTCTTTTTAACTCCTATATTCATGCAATACAGTGTCTCAGAAGCTAAGACTGCTGGTCTCCAGATGCATCACCAATTACTCAAAGGGGATTAATAGTGTTTTGTGTGGGAATGTACCAAAGTTTCCATCAGAATAAAAAAACTGCCAGTTTAGAGGATTGGCCTAAGCTGTAGGCTTTTCTCTCCTCAGTGAGTGGAAGGATAACACTTTCTGTCTCTCGGCAGGTCAGTGCCCCATTCAGGATTGAGAGAGCAAAGGAAGTAGTGCTTCGTGATCGTGTTTTTTCTTGTGACACCACCCAAAACATTGCTCCAGCTCGTGGGAAGTCAGTCATCCCTGTGAGGTTCAGCCCACACACCGTGGGTGTAAAGAGTGTGGACTACTTCACTGTTCTGCCTGCTGGGAGCGTCACCCATTCTGTGCTGAAGGTGACAGGTTCATGCAAAGGTACAAGGCAGTGAGAGCCCTTTTGCATCTCCGTGCTTCATCAAAGCACATATACCAGTGTCTTGCTCCTGATTCCAGCAGATTTGGGTTATGGTACCTTGCTGGATATTGAGCATGTACAAAACATTTTGTCCAAAGATTTCAAAGCTGTGCTGGTGCTACTTTGCAATAGCATTTGCATTTGAAGAGTTGTGAGTTGTTGTATATTACAGTTAAGTTGCAACCAGAGGTTGTTTGGGTTGGACCCCTATTCCTGTTTGTTCTTGAGATTTTAGCAAAAGGAACCCTGCCCTCCTAGCAGAAAGAGGCTGACCCCATCTGGGTGGAGTGGGGCTCTGTGCATGTCTTCTTGCCGCTGTGTGAGTGAGACTGTCTCTATATTTGGGAGCACTGGACTTCCGGAGGCGGCGCGACCGGTAATGGCTGCCTTCTCCGAGTAAGGGGAAGGGAGCTCCGCTGCAAACGGGTCGTCCGCTACGGCGAAGCGGAGACCCAATCAGGAAAACCACAGGTGGCAGAAGCCTGTGGTCTTGGGACCCGGCGGGCGCCAGAAGCAGCCCCCAAAACGTTGAAGGGACCCCGTAAGGGGCTCCGGATCGCGGAGGGGGTAGCGGCGCTGTGGGTCGATGCGCAAACAGCGAAGTGAAGCCGCATTGCTGTTGCCGGTCAGCGCTGTCCTTTCTTCCTGCAATTTTCTGAACTTTGGAAACTACAACCCGTGAGTAATTTGGACTTTGAG
Source organism: Podarcis muralis (assembly GCF_964188315.1). Lineage (NCBI taxonomy): Eukaryota > Metazoa > Chordata > Lepidosauria > Squamata > Lacertidae > Podarcis > Podarcis muralis. The sequence goes on along the minus strand of NC_135655.1, from coordinate 85,165,586 downwards.
AACTTTCTGAAACTTTTGACAACTTTCTGAAACTTTTTGAGAACTTTCTGAAACTTTCAAAACTTTTTTTAAAAAAGTTAAAATTCGGCTGAAAACGGAGTGAGGATAAGCAGGAAGCCCGCCTCCCGCTATACTGAACTTTAAGCAAAGAGCAGGAGGAGTGGAGACAAAAAGTTATGTGTTAACCAACTGCTGGCACCCTATTAAAGCAGACTTTGGAGGGAAAGACTTTGAGTTACTATCTTTTTTGGTCATATTGGGTGCAATGAGATTCTTCTTCTGATGTACTAGTGGATTACAAAATAAATAAGAACCTCTGGTGCTGGAGCTGCCTGGCTGAGCACCAGTCTGCAACTTTGGATACATTGAATTTAGACTTTGAAACATTCTGAGCAGGAACTGGATACTTTTGAAACTGTAGCAGTCTAGGCACTGCTAGAAACACTGTTCTGCTTTAAGTTTACTCTGCTAAAAATAATACATTGTGGAGGCTGATGGATATGGAATTAAATTTATAAGTTTGACATGGATTTGATCTTTTCCCTGAAGACGTATTAAGCTCCCTCTAGAGGATTTTGGACTTACAGCAGTGACTTTGCTTTACTTTCCCTTTCCCGGCTTCTCTTTGACTATTGTTTCTGGGTCTTCACTTTCTCATGGGAACAATCTGGACTGACCTTGGATTACAGATAACTTTGGAATGAGTGGCGCAAGGAGAAGAGGAAGAACTAAACAAACAACTTTGACTTTATCTACAGCCTCACAGCGTAGATCATCTGTGCCGGCTTTGCCTTCCACTTTGCCTCCAGACATAGAGGCGGCCTCCCTAATACAGGCAGGGGAGGGTGAGACGGAGGAGCTGCACCTGGAAGATATGGCTTCAGGGACAAGTAGCTCTGTCTTGGAGAAAATTTTGGAGAAACTAGAGGCTTTGGACAAGAAGGCTGATTTGCATACAGCTAAAATTGAACAGAACACAGAAAGTTTGAATAAGCTGACTGGACAAGTTGCACAGAATGCCCAGTCTATTGGAGAATTAAAGGAGGCTGTAGGTGAAAATCAGAAACTGGCTGAAGATACTAGTCAAAGAGTAGAGGAACTTGAGAAAGAAGTAAGACCACTCAGTAAACAAGTTGGAGAACATCAGATTTACTTTTGGATGACAGAATTGCGAAACAGGGAGACCAACTTGAGGATACGGTCAATACCAGAGGTGGAAGAAGATAATTTTATTGAATTTTTGACTAAGGAATTTGCCAAGTTTTGGAAATTAGAGGAAAAAGACTTTAAAATAGTATCTGCTTTTAGGCTTGGCAGAGTCAGAAGGATAGAGAAGCCCAGAGACTGTTTGATAACATTGAGATCAAAGGAGGAAAGGGATAAGATTTTGGGCCTGCACTACGAAAAGTCACTGGACATTTTGGGCAAGAGAATTGAAATCTACAAGGATATTCCTAAACAGTTGCTGGACCTCAGATCTAATTACACGGAATTGGCAAGATTGTTAAGAAGCAACGCAATTATCTTCAGGTGGGAGTTTCCACAAGGATTATCTTTTACCTACAGAGGGAGAAAGATCAAAATTAAAACAGTGGAAGATAGAGACAAGTTTCTGGGAGTACACGGAGAAGACCTCCACAAAGGACTTGGATTGCCAGCGCCAGAACCTCCAGGGGAGCCTGCCCCCTCGGACCCTCAAGGACCGGAGAACAAGGTACCACCCCAGAAAGAATAACCAGATTTATCCAGGATGTCTCTGCAGCTTTTGAGTTGGAACATAAATGGCTGTAACAGCCCGGAAAAAAGGTCTAAAATCTTTCATATCCTAAAAAAGGAACAATTGGACATTATATGTTTACAAGAAACACATGTGATTAGGCTCCACAGAAAGGTGTTAATAAACAAAAGGCTTGGTCAAGAATTTATATCATCGGATACAGTTAAAAAGAGAGGTGTTGTGATCTATGCAAAAGAGAGCCTTTCACCAAAATTTCTTTTTAAAGACGAAAGTGGAAGAATCCTTGCAATAGAAGTACAACATCAAGGAGAAAAAATTTTGATATTAGGAATTTATGCCCCAAATGAAGGAAAATCGGATTTTTACAAGAAGCTGCATGAGACCATGCTGGATTATCTGGACTACAACAACGTCATTATGATGGGAGATATGAATGGGGTCGTATCAACAAATATGGATAAGTCACAGAACCAAAACATCACTAAAGAAGGAAGACTACCTAAGACTTTTTTTGAAATGACTGACAATATGGACTGGATTGACATTTGGAGAGTTAGAAACCCTTTGGGAAGAGAGGGAACATTCTTTTCTGAAGCCCAGTTGACCTGGACACGAATCGACCAAATATGGATAACTAGAAGTCTGGCACCTAAGGTGAGGAAGGTGGAAATCTGCCCCAAAACATGCTCCGACCATAACGCCTTGAGAATGGACATGACACTGATCCCAACCGGCTCCTTTAGATGGAAGATGAATGATGGCCTGTTTAGAGACCAAAGAATTGTAAAGAAGGCCCAAAAAACTTTAAAGGACTACTTTGAGATTAATTTGAGCACCACGGTGGAAAAAAGAACTATCTGGGATGCAAGCAAAGCTGTGATGAGAGGGTTCTTGATTCAACAGAATTCTTTAAAGAAAAGATTGCAAAATGAAAAGAAAGACAAAATTCTGGAAAGAATCAAAGAGTTGGAGAAGAAATTAAGATCCGACCCGAAATCCCAACCGATTCTGAGAGAAATCAAACTTCATCAGGCACAATATTCTAAACTGATAAATCAGGAAATAGAATGGAAGATTAAAACAATGAAACAAAAAACTTTTGAGTCGGCTAATAAATGTGGAAAACTGCTAGCTTGGCAGTTGAAAAGGAGACAAAGATTGAATACAGTAACAAACTTAGAGGTTGAAGGAAGGAACATTCAGAACCCGGGAGAGATCAGAAAGTGCTTCCAGAGGTATTTTAAAAAGTTATACACTCAAGGGCCACAAGATGAAACAGAGATTACACAATTTTTGGAGAAAAATGGATTAGCAAAGCTGTCAGAAGAAAATAGAACAATTTTGAATAGCAAAATAACGCGACAAGAGATTGAGCAGGCCATCCAGAGTTTGAAACAGGGCAAATCACCAGGACCAGATGGACTGACCTCTAATTACTACAAGATATTGAAGGATTACTTGATACAACCATTATTGGAGGTCAGCAATGAAATAATGGAGGGGAAGAAGGCGCCTGAATCGTGGAAAGAAGCATTTATCACATTGATACCAAAGTCGGAAACTGAAAAGACACAACTTAAGAACTACCGTCCCATCTCCCTTTTAAATGTGGATTACAAAATATTTGCAGATGTTTTGGCACGAAGATTTAAGAAAGTTTTAAGTGAGATAATCCATAAAGACCAGGCAGGCTTTCTCCCGGGTAGACACATGTTTGCAAACACAAGGAACATTATAGACATATTGGAATTTTTGCAAACAAACATAAACACTAAAGCAGTTCTAATTTTCATAGACGCGGAGAAGGCCTTTGACAACATATCCTGGAAATTTATGAAGGGGAATTTAAAAGAAATGGGAGTGGGACGGGGGTTTGAGAATGGGATTGAGGCAATATACTCAGAACAAAAGGCTAAACTGATAGTTAACAATGTGGTTACAGAAGGGTTCAAAATTGAAAAAGGTACACGACAAGGCTGCCCGATTTCCCCATTACTGTTTATCTCGGTTCTGGAAGTGCTCCTGAATATGATTAGGGGGGACCGGTTGGTGGAAGGGATCCAGGTCGGAGCGAAACAATATAAACTTAAAGCTTTTGCAGATGACCTAGTCTTGACATTACAGGAGCCGGAATCTAGTACGAAAAGAGTATTACAACTGATTCAAAACTTTGGTCGAGTGGCAGGATTTAGGTTGAATAAGCAAAAAACTAAGGTTTTGGGGAAGAACTTGACAGATACTGAGTTGGAACAGCTTCAGAAAGAGACAGAACTGAACATGGTTAAGAAAGTCAAATACTTGGGGGTAAACATAACAGCAAAAAATCTGAGTCTTTTTAAAGATAACTATGAAAAATGTTGGTCAGAAATTAAGAGAGACTTGGATAGTTGGTCAAGACTAAAACTTTCTTTGTTAGGCCGAATAGCTGCCATCAAGATGAATGTACTGCCAAAAATGTTATTTTTGTTTCAGACACTACAGATTGTAGACAAGACAGAGTGTTTTCGGAAGTGGCAGAAAGATATTTCTAAATTTGTCTGGCAGGGCAAAAAGCCCAGAATTAAATTCAAAATACTAACAGATGCGAAAGAAAGAGGGGGCTTTGCCCTGCCAGACCTAAAGTTGTATTATGAAGCTGCAGCGTTCTGCTGGCTAAAAGATTGGCTACTTCTTGAAGATACGGATGTCTTGGACTTGGAAGGCTTTAATAATGCGTTTGGATGGCATGCTTATCTATGGTATGACAAAGCTAAGATAAATAAGGCCTTTAAGAACCATATTGTCAGAAAATCAGTTTTTAATGTCTGGACAAAATACAAAGACTTATTGGAGAATAAAACTCCGAGGTGGCTGTCACCCCTGGAGGCCAAGGCTCGAAAAAGAGCCAATATGGAGGCCAATTGGCCAAAATACTGGGAGATAATAGAAAAGGATGGGGACAACTGGAAATTGCAGAGTTTAGAAAAGATGAGAGATAAAGTGAGAGACTGGTTACACTATGCTCAGATTAAAGAAGTGTTTAAAAATGACAAAAAGTTAGGATTCCAAGTGGAAAAGTCAAAGTTAGAAACTGAACTGCTAGAACCTAAGACTAAAGTACTTTCAAAAATGTATAACTTGCTGCTGAAATGGAACACACAAGACGAAATGGTAAAATCAACAATGATAAAATGGGCTCAGGACATTGGGCACAATATTATGTTTGAAGATTGGGAAAGGTTGTGGACCTCTGGGCTGAACTTCACTGCATGTAATGCGTTGAAGGAAAATGTGATGAAAATGATGTATAGATGGTACATGACCCCTGTTAAATTAGCTAAAATATACCATTCGTCTGATAGTAAATGTTGGAAATGTAAGGAAAATGAAGGAACATTTTTTCACCTCTGGTGGACCTGCCCTAGAGTGAAGGCCTTTTGGGAGACAATATATAATGAATTAAAAAGGGTGTTTAAATACACCTTTACTAAGAAACCAGAGGCCTTTCTCTTGGGTATCGTCGACCAGAGTGTGTTAAAAAAGGACAGAACATTCTTTATGTATGCAACAACAGCAGCAAGAATATTGATTGCCAAGAACTGGAAAACTCAGAAGCTACCCACTGTGGAAGAATGGCAGATGCAGCTGATGGACTATATGCAGCTAGCTGAGATGACCGGCAGAATCCGAGACCAGGGAGAAGAAAGGATGGAAGAAGACTGGAAGAAATTCAAGATCTATTTACAAAATATTGTAATTTGGCTGAGTGTTGAACCGGATGCCAGAGTAGAAAACAATTGTCTATCACCAAATTAGACTTAAGGATGAATTATATGCTAATCAAAACTAAGATTATGAGTAAAATGATAATTTGTTTGAAATTAATTTAATAATGATGTAAGTGTATGCGGGAGGTGTGGGGGAGTCCTATGTAACAACTGAGAGATGTTAAATGGACAATGATGAATTGTGTTTTTTCTGATGTATGTTTTATGTGAAAATTTTAATAAATATATTATAAAATATATATATATATATTTGGGAGCACTGCTGAATGAAGATAGGTGATGAGGATCAACCGCTTTTATAGCAACAATAATAACAACCAACCCTGGAGGGCAGGGAATTAGGAACTATTGGTATACAAAAACTAAAAGCAGCCTCCTTTCTCAATAGCAGCAATGGTGTGAAAATTGGCCTTGTTTGTCATTCCAGGTCCTGAGGTTTCCTTTCAGCACCCCGTTGTCTACTTTAGCTGCATTAACCTTGGAGAGTACTTAGTTCAGCCCTTAGAGATGACCAATAACTCTGATGTTCCAGCCTACTATCAGTTTAACATTGACTGCAAGCAAAGTGTCTTTTCCTTTGACCGTCCTGTTGGGGTCTTGGATGGGATGTCCACTATCACACTGAAGGTCACCTTCCAACCCACCTACCCAATAATTTTCTACCGACGAGTGGTTTGCCTTGTTCATCATCAGGTAAGAGGGCTAGGATACATCTTCCATTGAAACAGGCCTGTTGGTTATGTGCCCCAGTCAAGCAGGGGTGGTTGAATGCCATTTCATGGAGAGAACAGGACCCTCTTTTTTGTCTGGTTATTGTGCTTTATCAGGCAAATATCCTTAAATGGAAATGCTCAGGCTTTCTCAGGCCAATGCCTTGTTTTCCACATCTTTGATAGCTTTTCTTAAACATACCTAGAATCACAGCATTTTATTCAAGCCCTAACCTCCATACCCATGTAATGTGGCTTTCAGGCTGATTTTGGAATGCAGGGAAGGATAGAGCATCTTCCCAAGGCAATTTCCTGCATTTCCAGTTCAAAGTGGTAGCATAAAAGCAAGAATGCATGAAGCAAGCTTAGAAGCATTCTGTAGCTTTCCCTTGGGATGCCCTGCTCTCAGAACAGAAGGCAACTGCCCAGAATGCACAACACTGCTGATTTTGCAGTGGTCTATCAGCTATGAAAGGGACGCGGGTGGCGCTGTGGGTTAAACCACAGAGCCTAGGACTTGCCGATCAGAAGGTCGGCGGTTCGAATCCCCGCGACGGGGTGAGCTCTTGTTGCTCGGTCCCTGCTCCTGCCAACCTAGCAGTTCGAAAGCACGTCAAAGTGCAAGTAGATAAATAGGTATCGCTCCGGCGGGAAGGTAAACGGTGTTTCTGTGCGCTGCTCTGGTTCACCAGAAGCGGCTTAGTCATGCTGGCCACATGACCCGGAAGCTGTACGCCGGCTCCCTCGGCCAATAAAGCGAGATGAGCGCTGCAACCCCAGAGTCGGTCACGACTGGACCTAATGGTCAGGGGTCCCTTTACCTTTTATCAGCTGTGATAGGGGAAGCAACTTGGTTGTGTTTGCTATGGAGGTTGGATGCACAGGAACAGAGCATCCTACCCCCTAAATGAAAGCTTTGTGGATACGTACAACCAGCACAGAATAGCTGCTGGAGTGCTGAGTGTGGACATGGGAAACACAGATTCACACCCCAGCTTAGCTTCTGAGCCAGTTGGATGGACACAGACAAGTCATTATCTCCCAGCCTCATTTACTGGTTTGTTCACTGCAATTCCTTGTAGAAAGGTTGGGAAACTAATACTAAAGCAAATGCATATAGTACACTGCCTCTGCCAATGTATAATCTTTCTCATTTTAACAAAGTCCAGCTCTCAAAAGCAGGAGACGATAACTGGAAAATTTGACTGAGGATCCCTTTAAATGTCACCCTAACCACACCGGAGCTATTTTTCTGTGAGCAGTTCCTGTACAGTTGGAGTAAATGTTTAAATGACCACCCACATGGTCTATCTTTCTCATGGAATCAATGCCCAGAAACCGAAGGAGAAGCTTATTCTGTGATCAGATCCCACATGATTGGCCCTTTCACATCTGGCATTTAAAGGCTCCCATAGTTGGTGGGGGAGCTGCTTATGGAAAAGTGCCCCTGGAGGGACAGGGAGGGATGGTGTTTAAAGGGTCCCTGGGACAACATATTAATAGGTGAAAGATGCAAAATTATATTCCTGAAAAGAATGCAGATGAAGTGGACTGTTCAGTCATTGTGTCTCTGCTGTTTCAGGATCCATTATTCATAGATTTGATTGGGACCTGCCACTCGGAAACAATGAGCCCAAACATTCTGAGATTGAGCGACATTACCAGGTACAAGACACACATGGCCAGAGGACTGACCTTTTTCCCACCGGACATCCTGGGCACTATGTTGAAGGAGGGCAAACTGTTGGTGGATGAAACCGGAGCTCTCACACTCCCACCGGAGGTACAGTACTCAGTTTTGCACCCCTGGAGGTAGATTCCGCAGAATCAGTGATGTCTTGCTGCCCATGCTGAGTATGCATGTGATCACAGTTGCTAGACTTTGAGTGCTTATTCAAGTACCAGAGTGCACTCTGTTGAGTATAGCAGAGATGGGAAGCTCAGGCCTGGGGGCTGAATGTTGTCTTCAGTAAGATGTTAGTCTTTGGTTTAGGCATACACCTCTCCTTTCCCCCCTTTTTAGATGCTGGAGGATAAACCTCCTGAAGAGTACCCTGCCCTTGAGCCCATGGTTGAATATTTCCATGACGGTGTAAGCAGTGACCTCACGGTGTTTCCTCCCCACGTTAGCCTTAGCATCAAGGAGTATGATTTTGGCTGTTGTGCAAAGCTTCAAGAGGTACAACCACTCCCTTTCTGCGTGACCAATCACACAAAGGGAAAAATCACGGTTATATGGACAAACAAGCCACATAGTCCTTTTCAAGTGCTCCCAGAAATTTGCGACATCCCACCTCTGAAGACTATGGCTTTCCATGTCACCTTCAAGCCTTCTTTGCTCAATTCCATGTATGCAGCTGAACTGGAGGGTTTTGCCTTCTATAAGGTGAGTAGAAATTTGTTGTCCAAAGCATTGACATTTATGGCACAGAAATTCGAGCCTCGGCAGATCCACACCATATATTTAAAGCACATTCAATGCACTTTTAAAGCCTATGACTTCCTCCTAAGAAACTGTCGTTCCGTCCTCACAGAGCTAGAATACCCAGCACCCCCAACAAATTACTGTTTCCAGGATTCTTGGGGCGAAGCCATGTGCTTAAAGTGCATTTGCTTAAATGTATGGTCCCATTGTCCTGGGTTCAGAATTTCCCCTGGTCATGAGGACAGCAAGGGAAAAAAAAGATGGTTCAATCATCACAATGTGGGCTGGTTGGCTGGCTAGTACAGAACCTTTTGGCAAAAGCGCTCTCTAGCAAAACGTTAAATTGCCACATCCGCTGAGAAGACAAGAGGGAACAGATTTAAAAACAGAAATGATGATTAGTGATGGGATTCCTGCTGAAGGGCAGTTTTGTTCTCTTTCTGATACAAAATTCTGGCTTGGAACCCCATGGCAGGGCATTAAGGTAGAGCACAGATGAAGCCCTGCTGTATCGTGCTGCTCATCAGAGAGATCCCAGCATACCCTAGTTTGGTTGTAAGTCACTTTGGCTTGTCTTTGGCAGGTTAAAGCGACTAACAAATCTTAAAATTAATAATATTTTGTTTGTTGCTGGCAGGTGCTGCGGAACTTCAACAACATTGAGGAGCCCATCACCATGTGCCCATCCTGGGACTTAGCCATCTCCTTGCGCGGACACACTTTTCAACCTGGGCGGCAGCACTTTATCCCAAAGTACGACTTGGACTGTCACAAGGTGAGAGGGATAGTCTTCGCCTTCTGGGGTGGGGTGTTTCTCATCTACTGCCTGCAAAGTAGAAAGGATTCATTGTTAGTTTTGTGTGTCTGCAATGTGTTTTACAATCTTTCTTTTGTTTCCCTGCAATAATGAGATGTTGGTTTCTATTCTTTCCGTTTTCCAGAAAGGAACAAATTTTGGAAAGTCATGACGAGAACACCCAGTGGCCACAGAGATGAGCACTTGCTGATCTAGGCATACCGGATTGAGGGCTCATTCAGTCACTCCAGCATTCTTTCTGCTTTGGTGTACTTACAGACCTAGCCAGAGCCTTGCATTGCGTACTTTCCTGATAAAGTAGAAATTGGAGTGGCTTTCTTGATCTCTTCCCTTTCTTCTTCTATTTTGGGGGAAATTATTATTTTCTCCTTAGCAGAGTTTCTGGGTTAGCATGTCTCAGCTGCTGCCTCAACCCAGTCAGTGACAGCAGAGGTCAACAAGGGGTCCACCTCCAAGGGGAAAGTATGGTAAAAGCATATTTGCAGGCCCTCTCTTTATTTCTGGAGTCAAAGTTTGCCCATCTGTAAAATGGGAACAATAACAAAGGAGGCCATTTTTCCTATTCTTTACAACAGGAGGCACTTGTTCAAGCCTGGGTTTTTGAACTAAACCATACCTCCTTTAATTCTATTTGGGTGTGTACAGACTTACAACATTTGAGTGGTGAGCTTGCTGTGGACGCACACTTGTTCTTTGGTCCATTTAAGCTCAGGGGAAACCCATACTTCCAATTTGCACTTGAAAAGGCTGGGCACAGTGCTGATCGGCCAGCCTTTATGTCAATCATTAAATCTTCTCCCCCGCCCACACACACCCAGAGCAGGCTTTAAAGCATAAAACTATTTTAACCCCCCCCCCCTTAAAAACAGTGCTGAACAAATGTTTGATCAGATAATTAGGCAAGGTGCTTGGAAAGCAAGACAGAAACCCCAAGTTTGTGTCCTGTGAGAGTATGGCAGGAAGCTGAGGTAACTCCACAATAGAATCATGTGTGCACACTTCCCTTTGCATGTACATCTGTACATCGCCTCTGAATCACCCCCTCCCTTCCAAAATGAGGTTAATTTTTACACAGGTGTAGCTTGCAAAAGACTCCAGGATTGTAATCATTGGGTAGCTGTGCATGCATAGGATTTTAATTTTGTTCTTCTACACCAGTCAATAAAAGGGGTAGGAACGTTAAACTCATGGACATGATCTTGGAAAGTGCATCGGATTTTATGCATTTTTTGTGGCCCTCGTTGTTTTCTTTGTCTTTTGAAGAAGTGCAGCCTTTCCCAACTGGCTATTCAAGGCAGAGATGCTAAGAAGAGAATGCAGATGAGTTATTCCTCCAACCAAAACCTCTTCCTGTCTTCTAGGTCTTCCCTCCGGTGAGCCCAAACATCACCACGTATCGCAGCATGCTGCTCTCCAACGTGGGTAGCACTGCCATAAGCTTCAGCCTCAGCCGGGAGAAGTGTCCTTCCATCCTAGTGAAGCCCAACTGTGGGTATATTGCACCTGGAGCTCACCAGATCATTCTCCTCTCAACTTGCCCAGTGGAAACATCTATACAGCAGCACATCTTGTCCATGCAGTTTAATTTCTGGCCCTCCTTCACCCAGGTAGGGGCAGGAAGAGGTAGACTCTTCCTTTCATTCTCTGCCCCATTTTATCACTATATGGTGAAGAGGGACATGCCCCTTCATCCTGTCTGTAACTCCCTGGAATAGCTCAGTTGGTAAAGCATGAGACTCTTAAACTCAGGGTTGTGGGTTCAAGCCTCACACTTGGCAAAAGATTCCTGCATTGGACTGCAATAGGATTCTGGTAGTCCCTTTCAATTCTACAATTCTGTGACCCCTAATTTCTTTATCTTAATATTCTAATGATTTGGAGGCTAAGCACACCCCTGGTGTAATAGTTCAATGTGAGAACATTTGTTTAGCTTTTTTTAAAAAAACGGCTACCCTCTCAGCCCACAGCAGTACCATTTTTTAATCTCTTTTCTTTAGTTTGACGCGTCAATACTTGAGGTAATTCTTTTGAGGAGCCACACTATTCGTGTGACTATAATTTGTTTTAAATGGTTTTTAGTGTTGTATTTTAAATTATTGTGATCCTCCTTGGGACCTTAGGGTGAAGGGCGGGTAATAAATACAAAGAATTCTTTGATGCACTGGAAACCACATCTACCCTATTTTTTAAAAGTAGTATGGTTTTTGGTCGTCTTCCACATGGGCTGACTGAGGTTGAAGTACGCATTATTTTTGTTTTTCATTCTGTTTATCAGCTGCAAAATAGGTCCCAAGACAACTTGTAATACTTAAAATCATAATTATCAGTTTAGGTCAGGCAAGATTTAAAACTCCCCAATAATGTATAGAATCCATCAAATAAAACTGTTTTCTGATGCAGTGCAGCATAAACTAGATAAACCATGAGGAAAGGAAAGCTGTTTCTTGTTATTTAGCTCCTTGCTATTGTAGGTCCATGTGCTCAGCTGATTTTGGTACAAAAGTCCTCGGGTGGGTAGGTGGGAGTTGTTTACTTCCTTCTCCTTCTGCCCAAACACCTTGCAAATGTCTTCAGTGTATTCTCTTAACTATCATGGACATAAATAGGTGATGCAGTGGTATTCTAGTGACTAGATTAAGTATTTTGTTTGACTACTTAGATCTCAGCTATTTGGGGAAGCTGAGCCTCTCCTAGCAAAGAACACTTCAAAAGGCAAAATAACCTACTGATGGGTTAGAGGTAGGTGGCCAGCCATCACTTCACTGGTAGCTCTGGTGACATTTAAGGGACTGCATACTATATGGTGATCACAGCCAATGTACAAGATAACTGGTTTAACTATTATGAAAACATAAAAGAAGTGCTCCGTTAGAGGAGGCTCCTAGATCCTCTGTAATATATGAATAACAACTGTGATGAATTGAGGAGGGACTGTTGCTCAGAGGTAGAGCACATGTTTTGCATGCAAGTTCAATCCCTGATATCTTCCTGGGAAGGATTCTTTGTCTAAAGTCCTGGAGAGCTGCTACCAGTCTGTGCGAATGGTCCTGAACTAGATGAACCGATGGTTGGACTCGGTATAAGGCAGCTTCCTATGTTCCTGTGCTTCTTACGTCGCCTTTAATGATTGGGAAAATTGGTTCACAAGGAAAGGCCTTCCAGCACATGCACACATTTTGGTTTATATCAGCCTTCTTTAAATAAGCTTCCAAAAGTTTCTAGCCTGCCAAAAAATTGTCCAGCTGGAGACCTACATGAAGATAGAGAATTAAACCACAGTGGCAGCTTGCTTTGTTTCTCTCCTGGGTGATTTGGAGGGCTGCATCTCACATCTGCCGGGCTATTCTTGCTCAATCTAGATGCTATAGACGATGTTTATACACCATCCCATGCACACACCTTCATGCAGTTCCTGGTTCAGTATAATGGTTTACCTTGCACGTGAAAACCGTTGTTTAATGGCACTTCTAGAACTTCACAAATGGAAAAAATTCTTTTGGCAGCGTTGCCCTTGTGCCTCCTTCTGTGTATTGTCTCAGTTTTCCTTGGCCTGTCCATGCCAGCCTAGAACCTAGCTCAACTTTCCTGTGAAAGTGCTGTGGCTTTCAACATTGGCTGAAGATTCTTGCTGATGTTTGCTTCCTCAGGAGCTCCACCTTCAGAGCAGCGCTGAGCCCCTGGTCTTGCTATTAGAAGGTGATGGCTGCCTGTACTTCAAACCCACATATGTGGGCAGCTCCTCCTCACGCACCTTCACTATCAAGAACTGCACCCGGTTACCCATGCTCTTCAGGTGGAAAATCCAGCAGTCAGACAAAAACATTTTATCTGTACAGCCTGCTGAAGGAACTATATTGCCCAATGAAGCTTTGGTGAGTAGACCTTGGTCACTAAGCAATCTGAAGCAATTACATTGAAATATAGCACAGTCCTCCTTGAGCCCAAGCCAAAGATACCAATGAATGCAAAACCAGTGCCAAAGACAAATGTTTTGTTAGATATATGGACTCACCCCTGCATGCTTCTGGGTGTAGAAGTGGGGAGGAGAGGAAGTTGAGTTCTCCCTGTGGGTTCTCCTGTATCCCTAGCAACTGGCTCACCCAGATGCTGCATCCCAGGAAGGCAGAGTGCTGTGAATCCCCGCTCAGCCTTCTCTCTTGTATGCAATTTCAGGCTCAGACATGGACCTTCACTCCCAGTGAGCAGATCAAATACCTTCTGCGGAGTTGGGTGGTAGTGTGGAGAGAGGAAGAAATTCTGGAAGACAATACCCCAAAGACTGCCCGCTATATCCTGCGGGTTATTGGCGAAGGATCACAGGGCACTTTAACAGTAAGTGACAGCATACGGGGCAGGAGAAGTAATCAAGACCATGTTGGAAGAGGGTGGAAGTCCAATCACAGAGCTGATAGTTTAAGCATACCCAGATGACACTTGGCATTTATGGAAGCCTGGACATATCCCTTCCAGTTGGTAGTGCTATGAAGCCTCTACAGCTGGCCAGTGCATTTTTTTCTAGAAAAAAAGTACTGCTCAGTTGCAAGGGGGGGGGGGTGTCAGAGGGTGAACACTCTGCACTTGCTCAGAGGCACACTGCTCTTTTCCAATGCTGGCATCGTCACTTGGCACCAACGAACAGGCCAACAGGTTTTGGGAATGGCTTTGCAAAGCAGGATGGAGGTTCTTATTCCTAAGAGTGCCCACTGTTTTTGCCGTCACCCAGCCCATGGTTGACCTTTGCTGGCAGAGCAGCATTTCCTGCCACACGCTCACCCCTTCCATGAGTGACATTGCCCCACTGCTCTTCATGGCTGCTCTTCTGCAGCTTGCTGCCGCGCTCTCTGGTGGGAAAATGGAAGACTGCTTGTGTTTCCTCCCCTCGCCAAGCAACACTGTGAGGTATATCCAGAACAGCAGAGCACCAAGCGGCTCCTCTAGAATGCACTCGCTCCACCCTTTGGCCATGTTCAGCAGCAGTGCCCTAGCCCTTGCTTTGTGCTTGCTCTGGCGTGTGGATTTGCCCCCAGGCCATGCAAGAGGCTGGGAGAAGATGGTTTTGCTTGGGGAGATAGCTGCACCCACCAGAGAAGGTGAGCAGGTTTGACAAAAAAAGTTCCCGGAACTGTGTTCTGGTGGGTTCCACCAGGGAAAACTCGCCCACTGCTGCTGGCAGTGATGGATTGAATAGCGATCCTAATGAGACCCTTGGCCTACCCCTCTGATGCTATTCTTCTCCCTCAGTGCATTAAATTTCAGAATTTATTTGCATGGAATACCCATTGTCAGTGTCTCTTAATAAACTTCCTGTGTTGTGCTTGCTCTGCAGGGACAAAAAGAGCAGGTAGCTGTCGGCAACATCCTGGTTGGCAGCACACAGTCATGTGAATTTGCCTTCTTTAACAACGGAGCCTGCTGCTTAAAATACGTCCTTAGTGTGGAGCAGTTGATCACTGGACCATGTGACCCTGAAGAAGTTGCCAGTGACTCCTTAGGTATTTAATGGAAAGACAGATTTCTTGTGCTTTGCAGCTGCCTAAAGTCTCTCTCCATCCATACTCACAATTTTGTTTTTTGTCTTTCCTCCTCACAGCAATAGAACTTGACCACTACAAAGGGACAATTCCTGCTCGGGGAAAGATCTTTGTACGCGGGATTATTAGGCCGACCCGCCAATTGCACTACATCTGGACAATCTATTATGCCATTTCCACTCCCAAAGGTGAGAAATGGAAAGTATGAAAGCAGCCTCACACCAAAGATATTATTAATGGGGTGGGCTCAGCAGGGAGAGGTTCCACACCAGATGAAAAGGCTCCATCTGTTTGACTACACACCAAACCTATAGAAAACCTGTGCGGCTGAGGAATGAGTGACGTGGTAATAGAAGGTTTAGCCTAAATTGTGGGATTGTGAGGCAGAAAAAGAGCTCCCCTTTTTATCTTATTTGCTTCTATCTTCCCCTATTCTGCCCTCAAATGAATATCTGGCATTGGAGTTCAGGGTCTCCTTTGTTAAACCTGAGGGCTTTCTCTCACAATCGAAGAAAGTGTGGACCCCAACCATCTTTAGTCATTTGTGGAAAGCTCATATGAATCCACTTCACTGACAGAAATGCCCAAGACTTCTTTGTGCAGTAATAGACTGAACAGAGAAGGGAATAGTCCTTCTGTTGTTCACCCAAAATGCAAACTGGTTTGTAGGCTCCCAAACTGTAACAGGGAGTGGAGAAATTACGGTGCAGGAGCCTCAGGGGTTTGTCACCCCTTCCCCAGAAAGTAGATCCCACAAGCTTGACATCTGCCCTCCCTTGACTTCATTGTCAGTAATGATAGCCAGGAGGTGCTGGTGACACTTGCAAAACAAAGTTCAATTCAGCATTATCTGGGGAAAGAAATCATACCACTAGTCCATCTGATGCTGTAGCTTCTAGGTTTCAGATAGGGGTCTTTCCTATTTGGAGATACTGGGGATTGACTCTAAGAGCATCTGCTCTCATAACATATCCTCTAGCACTGAGCTGTGGCCCCCTTTCTAGGAACAGCATTTTGTTATTATCCATGCGGTAGAAAAACGCAGAGAGTCTGCAAGAAGTAGCACAGCCTTGAGGGAGATTTGCCGTCCGCAAATGTGGGGAAAGGGAGAGACATTTAAAATAATAAAAGTTTTACTTTTATGATGCCTAGTCTGCAAGTCTGTTTTGTCTCCCCATGCAAGCCGCGAATCCTCTTGGGGAAAAGCAGCCGCTTTGCCAGGTGACAGCAACAGGTGTCTATCCATCCATCTGCATCACGGATGCCTGTGGAACAGGAAGTGCCAGTGGCATCAGTAAGCTGTTTCTCTGGCGGCTTTTCTCTTTGGAGGCTCTGAACCAGTACCTGGAGCTAGATCCAACACCACAGGAGCTCACCTTCAGAGTGCCTACCAGGCATAGGTAAGAATAGTTCCTCTTCTGCCAGATCCTGAACCCCTAGCTCTTCTCTTTTATACACAGGGATACAGTATTTCCTCACAGTCTGAAACAACAGCTTCCTTCCCTTTTCTATTCTGGCAAACAAGTGCTAGGAAATATGGTGTGAGTGTGAGCCAGATTTGGGATTTCCAGCCCCACCATGGAACACCTCCTCATGGATTTTTCTCACATCCGATTTCTTTCATTTGAAGCACACGGCTAATCCCTCCGGTTTACACTCCTGTCATGCTGGATTTCAACTTTGGTGCAGCTCCTGTCAGAAGTGTGCCCTCAGTAGTTGTGCTGATGCTACAAAACAACGGGGGGATACCCGTGAGCTGGTGAGTAATCCACACTTCCTGGCCCTAACGAAGGAGGGAATAGTTAGGACAGCCATGTAGAATTCTGATGGCAGGCATCTAGAACAGCCACCCACCCTAGCAGGAACTTACATAGGACTCACAGTGCAGACTTGGCTTCTTTAACATGCAGATACACAAAACCTCTGTTGGAAGGACTGCTAGTGGCCAGGTTGCAGGTCTTTATGTCCCAAAGGGCTCCTTGGCCCGCCCCCTGTATGGCACAACTAAATGTTTATGGCTTTAGAGATTCCTGCATTGCAGGGGGTTGGAGTAGATGACCCTTGGGGTCCCTTCAAACTCTGATTCCATGAACTAAATACATGCACAGTAAAGACAGGGACTGATTGTGTCTGTTAGGAGAAGCATCTTCACAATAAGAGCACTTCAGCAATGGAACCAATGGCCTAGGGTGCAGATGGGCTCCCTATTGCTAGAGATATTCATAGCATCATAGAACTGCAGAGTTGGAAGGGACCCCCAAGGGACATCTAGTCCAACCCCCTGTAATACCTAGGAGGCTTGACAGACAAGTGCTGAGGATACTCTAGCTCTCAATTACTTTCCCAAGCAAGAAGTTAGACTAGGGGGCCCATCACCAGCTTTTCCTGGTGCAGCAGTTTATTTATTTATTTAAATTTTATGCATATTGCCCGGCTCAGGGTTGGGGAGCTTTGTCAATGTGACCATAAGGCAGGCTGCTCTCTTGGTTTTCATATCTTGATTCTTTTTGGTTTCCATTATTAAGTGATGCCTTTTGCTTTGTTCTGCCTGCTTCCCAGGGCCTTTCTGTTTCCTTCTGACCAGAGGATTGAAATGGAATACTGGGCAGAAAGCACAGAGTTTGACCCCAGCGAGCTGCATCAGATGCGGATCCAGGATAACCAGCTTTTTGCCATTTCCCCCAAGGCAGGAAAGCTTCTTCCAGGGCAAGAGCAAGCTATACACTTATCCTACAGGTACCTACATGCTGTGGTTCCTTCCTTCCCCATGTGGAAATTGATCCCAAACCCAAACGCCAAGGTCAACTCCTAATTAGCATCCACCAGCACAAGGGCCCCTTGAGTATGCCATCTTCTGTCCTTGGGCATTATCAAGGTTGTCTGAAGTGTGACACCCAGGCAGAAAAAGTCACCCTCATTAACATAGCCTTGCACCATGAAAAAGCCAACAGCTGCATGGATTCTATTTCCTCCAAAGCCCAATTTTTCAGTGCCCTGAGTTTGTAGAAAACAAGGCATTTCTAGGTGAACGTATCTGTCCAGACATATCTGTCCTTCTGGCTCTTTATGCAACAGTTCAGCTCTTAGCAGGTAAATGTATTGTCGCTAATCAGCTGTTTGAGGCAGGATTCTCCTGCTTAAAAGTCTGGAACGATTTCATCTACGTGTGTTTCTGATACTGGTTTTTTGTTTCCGCCCGCCAGACACGATTTCATTGGCACTGATCGGCTTCCAGTCCTGCTGAAGATCTCCCATGGCCGAGAAATTCTGGTACGATACTGGGCTGAGAGGTTCAGAAACTGTCCTCACTGGTGAGGATTTCCAAAACCCTTTCCTAGAGCCAGTCAGGCTCCTTTAATGGTATAGCAGTAGGAGACATTGTTTTCCTGAAGCTGCCTTCTCTTGAATGGAGGGACAAAGTATGCCTTTTGGTATTACTATTATTATTAGTGCTTTTTTCTAGAAAAATACTCACCATGAAGTTGTTTTAACAACAAATAAAGAGTGATGCCAGTAGTGCATACTCTTGAGTACCCCCCCAAAAAAGCACTGTTTATTGTTATTAAATTTGTATCCTGTCCTGTCCCCGCAGGCCTCAGGTATTCACACCTTAATCTGTCCTAGAACTATAGCTCTTCATGCATAGCCATATTTTATTTCTACTATTATACTCCCTGCACAGTAAGGCCACACGGATGGCAGAGTTTTCCCTTCAGCAAGCACTTTTCTAGGAAGCATCCTCTCATTTCCAGCTCTCTGAATCCTCCTCCTTCACGCAGAGACCTCACTTTTGGCTCACATCCTGACTAGATAACTTTGTGGAGGGCTGTGGGACACATCATTCCTCCCAAGCAGAAACATGAGCCACAGTCCTTTTATTACTTCATGCCATCTTCCCTTATGCCACTCGTGTTTCCTGCATTTGGTTGTCCTCAAATTCTGAACTTTGCCTGCCTTCCCTGTTTTTTTCCTCTCTCCCCTTTGACTTGTCAGTTAGAGTCAAAGTCACCTTGTGCTCCAGTGGGCACCTTTCTCATGGCCCACTGAACCTCCACTAGGTGCCCAAGATTTCCTGTGAGAGTATTGTGTTCCCATCACCCTTTATTTTTCTTTTCCCCGCTGCCCCACTTCAGGGACCATTGTCAGCTGAAAATCCAGCCTGTTGAGCAGGCTGTGAAAACACAAGGCTTAACTGTGCCTTTGTGCAAAGCCCTTGGATGGGCTCTCTTGGCTCTGCCCATTTGGCACAGGTCTTGATGGCTGCCCAGAGGGGCAGCTGAGTGCAGGGGTCCCAGCTGGGGGGCACACATCCTAGTCAGCCAGGTGGCCAGAAACTCTTTAACCGCATGTTCCCTAAACCTCTTCAGTGGGAGAGTTAAAGAGGAGAATTCCTGACAATGCTGCCAAGCTATTCCCTGTAGTCATACTGCTTCAACTATCTTCGAAGGGTAAGAGTGAAAGACCCTTCATTTCATACTGTTACACTTTCCTCTGCATGGCCCCTCTGAGTGAAGCAAGCGCAAGGTGTCTTCTGCTTTTGTAATCCGTGTGTTTGTGATCTGCATGGTACAAACTAAGTCTATTCCTCCCCCCATCCCTACAATTATTTTGCATCTGCAGCTGAACTTTATTGGTGTGACCCTGCAAATGGAGCACCGATACATTCACTTCACTTCAACCAAGCATATGTTCACGCCTATTGCTATTGGTACCTATGACCCTCCTAAACAGGTGAGGCATCAAAAGTCTTCCCCCCCACCCCCCCACCCTCCCAAAAGAATGTTGTAAAGCAATGAGGAGAAAAGAAAATTCAAAGGTCCAGATCTGTATGGGCAGGTACCTCCCAAGAGAAGGAACAGTATAGAATTAAAGATAAACGGTGTTTCTGTGCGCTCTGGCTTCCGTCACTGTGTTCCGTTGTGCCAGAAGTGGTTCAGTCATGTTGGCCACATGACCTGGAAAGCTGTCTGCAGACAAATGCTGGCTCCCTCAGCCTGAAAGCAAGATGAGCGCTGCACCCCATAGTCGCCTTTGACTGGACTTAACCGTCCAGAGGTCCTTTACCTAGTATAGAATTATCAGCATGGAAAACATTATGGAAAAACACAATAAAATTCTCAGCCTGTTACACAATTAGGGAAAACACCCAAAAAATGATCTTCAGATGGCATTTAACGCCCAGCAAACTGGTTAAAATGTATAAAAGAGGCTCCAACTTATGTTGGAAATGTTTAGACAAGGAGGGATCGTTAATCCACACGTGGCGGTAATGCGAATTTGCAAAACAAAATTCTGGGGAATGATTTACTAAGAACTGAAGAAGATGCTTAAACGTTCCTTTCCCAAGAAGCCAGAAGCATTCCTGTTAGCTAAAATAGGACAGGAAATTCCAGATCAAGTAAAAAACCTCTTCCTTTACACAACAGCAGCAGCAAGGTAAATATGCTAAAATGTGGAAGAAGAGGAAAATCCCGAACAAAGACCAGTGGTTGCTTAAACTAATAGAATATGTAGAATTCGCCATGATGATGGCCAAAATAAGAAATACAAAGAGAAAAACAGTACTAAGCGAGTGGAACAACTAGGAGTATTTAAAAAGAAGCAGTATAAATATAAATTTACAAGTAGGGTTAAACATATGAACACCAGAAAACACAACAAAGAGTGAAAGGAGGGGAAGGATTGGAAAGCTTTAGCAGTTGCAGCAAACCAAAGTGAGGATGTCAAGGAAAGATAGGTTGGGAAGTCCAGATGAGAAGAGTTAGGAGATGATGTATGTAACTGGAATAATTATAACTGACTGTAAATGAAAAATGTGCAAACAAATTAAAAAAAAAAAAGAAGTAACAGGGTGATAGGTGGCAGAAGAAACGTCATGCTTTGGGCGAGAGTGATGTTACAAACTATAGAGTGAGCATGGGTTTTCTAGTGCTTTTTTAATTCCAATGCAGGCATAAGGACATTTGCAGGGGAGGACTGGTCAACAGTTGTCCTTTTCAGCAGCTACTCCATGCCATTTTAATTCATTTCCTGCAGAGGGTTCATCCAGAGTTCCGCTTGTCCCACTGCTTTCTCCTGTTAAACCTGCTATTTAGCACTGAATCAGAGCAAACGTCAATCAGGTTTTCTGTGTATTGATGTTTGCTCCGATTCAGCGCTAAGGAAGGGGGTTTCCCACAGACAGTGGCGGGGCAAACAGAAAACCGCTCAGACCCTCCGGGTCTGACAGGCACAAGACAAGCTGAAAACCACTATGGCCCATGCTTTCTGGAAGTGGAAGTGGAAGTGTGGATGAGCCCAGTGACTGGAATGTCTGACAGGGGGTGTAGAACTGCTGGAGGAGCATTTGCATGGGAGAATCACTTAACACAAGGGTTCAGGACCCCACTTTTCCCCTGTTGATACTTCTCTATAAATCCCCCTCTGTTCCTGCATTTAATTTTCCTTTGTGCCCAGCAGTTAGACTGCACTCAACAGTTCACATTAGGAAAAAGTGGCACTACATGTTCATTTATCACACATTGATTGATCCAGTCTCTTGCATACATATTGTGGGAGAACCTTCTTCATCCTGATTTCATCCAGTCCATTTCATTTGCCACATAGCAGAGAATGATGTAGATAAAATACCTCAAAGAGAATCCTTCTGTCGTATCGTTTCCTGAACTGTTCCAAGCGTTCTGAGAAAATACTGCTGGCTGGTTAGCTGTCACAGATTGATATAGAACTTTGGAATTCTGCTAAGGAATAACACTTAAGATTGTAGCTGCCAGGCTTAGGTTTCCTCTAATAGGGACTACAGAGTAGAAGACCCAGAAGAAGCCACACCAGACCATGTGAGCATCTTGCAAGCCAGCGCTGACCAGTCTTTCCCCTCTCTTCTTGCAGATCTATGAACTGTACAATGGAGGTGCCACAACTGCAATGTATGAAATCCAAGTGGATGCTCTGATGAAAGTACAGGAAGAGAATTACCAGCATGGGGTGTTTGTCTGCCTGAATCCAAGAGGAGAGATTGGTCCAGGCTTGACAGCACACACGGAATGGATCTTTTCACCATTGGAAGCCAAAATGTACTCGGTGAGGCTGGCACCTTTAAGAACAAGCACTTTCCTTTGGGAATTTGTGTCTCATAGCATTCCTACCTAGCTGATTAGAACTTTATTCTTTGACTGCCCTTATTCACAAGAGTTCTAATACATTCCCATATTGTTCATTGCTGCATAACTCCTGCTGGGGCAGCTGCCTCTTGGTCCTTCCAACTTTCAGCCCCCATTGCTGCCCCAAAGCTGCATTACAGTGTGAATTCCTAAGAATGCAAACTTGATATGTGACCAACACCTTTTTATCTGAGAGCTTTTTATGCACAGTCAGCCAAAACAAGCTCCAGGTGCATTTTAGCCTTTGCAGGATATGCTTCCCAGCACACTTTTAATCAGGGCTGCCAGAAGGGCCATGGCCCTGGGTGTGGGTAGAGGAGGCATGAAGCAGGTGCCCACACACCAGCGCCCCCTCCTGGTGTCGGAGGAACCAACACTCGCCGGGCCATTTGTATTCACCTCCTTGACTTTCATTCCTTACCTTGGGCGAACATGGGAATTGTGGCAATTTCTGCTCCTGTTTCTGTTTCTGATATCCTTAATTGCCACTGGAGAATTATGCAACAAACCCTTTTTAAAATGTACAAATTGGGGAGTACGGGAAGGAAGAGCTGGGCTATACACCACTGGTTATGCCTCAGGCAAAATCTAGTGAGTGGATGTAAAATCCACACAACCACGTTCTATACAATTACAGCAGTAACAAGCATACTATCTGTGACAATTATTGTCATAATTTCATTAGTTACAAAAGACTGCATCGTGACTGCTGGAAAAATATAGCTGCAAAGAAACACAGCCTTGCAGAAAGATACATGGAGATTAACAAATGAGAAACAACTGGGCAGTCATTGCCCAAGGCCACAATGGTGCAGGAAAGCCCTAAAAGTGGGGAAAAACTCTTGGTTCGTGTGCACAGTGGCTTATCAAAAACACTAAAATTGATTAAAATGGCTCTGAACCATGCACAACCAGGGCTTAATTTGCAGAATTCAATCCAGAATCTGTTTCAGCGGTCATCTTTGGCATGTGTAAAATAATAGAAAAGAGTACCATTGAGCATGTAAAAAGCACACTTGCCTTCCTAGGACAGAGATTGTGAGCCTTATGAGCTCTGTTTTTAGATTTGAACTACCAACTGAAATCTGATTGGAACATTTCCCGGCAAAAGGTAACAGACCTATTTTGCTTCTGTCTCTCCTTGCTTTGCTAACCCCCTTGGGCTCTGACATGAACATCCTTTCCCTGATTTAACTCGCAAGATAGCTGCTGTACTCCAACAAAGCTGTTTTTGACTCTTATTGAACACCAGAGTAAAACCAGAGCCCTTCCAGTCACAGCTTGTGTTTCGTTTTTCTGCCTAGGTAGAGGTACCTATCCATATCCTTGAAGGGGACTCTGCTCTGATTACCTTCCAAGGCATAGGCTTCGATCCACACGTTATGGGTGAATCAGCACAATTCGACAAAGTGGTTTGTGCTGCGACAACACCAGGTTCTGCCAAATTAACAGTGCCTGGCCTGGTAAGTATCAAAGGATGGTGTGCTTCTAGCATGGAAGAACGTTAGAGGGCGTAGAACAGATATTTCAAATTGTATGAGCCCTTGGCACCACAAGAGCTATACTTCTCTGTGTAGTCCTGTTTCCTCTTGAATAATGTGTTGTGTGATCCTCCTCTCACCCAAACAGCAATGGCTATCTTTGTGCAATTGGTTGATTTAAACCAGGCCTATGCAACTTGTGGTCCACGAACCACAAAATCAGTGTTGTTTTTTCTTCAAGAACCAGGCATGCAATAGTAGTCTCCTATCATACTGCAGATGTTTCTGGGTTTGCATGTTTTGAAGAACTTCTTTATGTTGTGATATGAACCAGCAGTTTTTTACTGGATAAACCATCTGTTCAATTTGCCCTGTGCTGTTGTCTTGCCAACATGCATTCAGATTACAAGAGCCTCAGTAATGCTATTTTATTTCCACTTATGTGGCCTATTTTATTTGCGATTTCTTATTAATTTTCTGGTTCTGTTTGATTTGCTTTGTTTTAAAATGTTAGCCTCCTTGATCAACTATGATATGCCCACAAGTAAGGATGCGTAGCGCTAGGCTTTGCAAAACCCTGATTGTTGACCACTGCTAGAAAGTAACTTGCAAATGAATCATTGCTTTTTGAGAATTGAATGCTGCTTGTTCAGTCATCTTTGGGATGACACATGATGCTCCTTTGGTAGAATTCTATGGCCAGCTTCAGATTTTGCAAGTGTGGTGTGATTACTGCAAAAACTAAACCAAACAATTCAGTATTATTGAAAGATTCATGCCACTGCTGCAACATTTGTAAATGGAAGCCACAGGGGTTGATTGGGATTGCATGATAGAGTTCAAATGCCAGAGCCAACAGCTGCAGCAGGGTGCAGCGCTGATGCAGCGATATAGCATGCTGCCCAACCAATCTCCACAATTGCTGCTTATAAATTTTATAACTCTGGTGCAGAGGCCTTACCATGTAGAGCCTTTTACCAAGGTTGAAACAGGCGAAGTCAGTCTAATGTGGCTATATAGTATGATCCATTATATATTCAACAGTTCTGCATGTGACAACTGAAACATTATTTGAAGGCTCACATGCTCTTTCTCCAGTGAGGCTTAAGCTTTCTCTGAAAATATATTCATCATGGATGCAGTGGTGGTGATGGATGAGTAGAGCCGTCTCTTTTTGGCCAAAGCAGGAAGTGGGGCAGAGGTGGCATGTGTTGCTACGACCATGCTTTTCTCCTTCCCCTTTGGGTAGAAAAGAACTGGGAGAGCGGGGAGAACTGGATGAGCACAGAAGGTTGTCCCCTTGAAGTACTGGGGTTTTGACCTATATTTGTGTGTTAACTAAGAATTCTAAATCTTACTGAGATGTTGGTGGGAGGTTTTTGAGATCCTGGTTAACCCTTTGCTTCAGCTACACTAGGAGTCTTTTCACAATCCTCCCATACGGAAGCCTCCTACTAGGAAAGCATTGTTGTAATTGGATCACATCTGTAGCTGAGAGTTTTGTGAAACAGGCTGCTACCATTAATCTGTATTTTTTTAGACATGTTTCATGCATATAGTGCTGCTTAAATGTCTGTCACTGGTAGCACTGCGCTAGCTTCCTTTCACGGGGAGGGGTGGGTGGGGAAGGGGGAGACAAGAGATCCCATCTTGTTAGAATAGGGGATCACCCTCTGTTTATTCTCTTTGCAGACGGTGTACTTATCTCATCCCCGGATTTGTTTTGGCAACATCCCAGTCTACAGTAAATGCAGCCGACTCTTTTTTCTCAACAATGCCTCCGAGAATGAGGCCATTGTTTTTTCTTGGCACACTGGGACTTCCAATTCCATGGTGGTGAGCTTCATCTGTCTGATTGCTCTTGGTCCCCTTTGGCAGTGTTGTGGCCTCTCCCACTGTGATGCTGGAGTACTGAAAGCCACATACCCTCTTTTCCTAATGGTTAGAAGCCATAGGCCTGAAAACATTCTGGTGGGGATCCATTATGCACTGCTAATGCTTCTGACAACCACTTTCTTTGTTTCAAGGTAATGGACATTATTCCAGAGACTGGAGTTGTGCAGGCTGGGGAGAGCGTCTCATTTGTTCTCACACTGTATGCTGGTGAAATTCCGTGCTTCTACAACATAGATTTGATATGTGAGGTGAGGATTAGTGTGTACTTTAGATCATCACTTCTTTGAACACCAAAACCCAAGGATGTTGCTAGATTACTGAAATATAAGGTAAAGGGACCCCTGACCATTAGGTCCAGTCGTGACTCACTCTGGGGTTGCGGC
The DNA here is from genome assembly GCF_964188315.1 of Podarcis muralis. Taxonomy (NCBI): domain Eukaryota; kingdom Metazoa; phylum Chordata; class Lepidosauria; order Squamata; family Lacertidae; genus Podarcis; species Podarcis muralis. The sequence goes on along the minus strand of NC_135655.1, from coordinate 85,139,678 downwards.
GCTCATCTCGCTTTATTGGCTGAGGGAGCTGGCGTACAGCTTCCGGGTCATGTGGCCAGCATGACTAAGCCGCTTCTGGCGAACCAGAGCAGCGCACAGAAACGCCGTTTACCTTCCCGCCGGAGCGGTACCTATTTATCTACTTGCACTTTGACGTACTTTCGAACTGCTGGGTTGGCAGGAGCAGGGAACGAGCAACGGGAGCTCATCCCGTCACCGAGATTCGAACCGCCGACCTTCTGATCAGCAAGTCCTAGGCTCTGTGGTTTAACCCACAGCGCCACCCGCGTATACTGAAATATACTCAACTCCAATTACATTACCTACTCCTATAGTACCACTGTTGCATATCACCAAGAAACTTATGGTATGAGGTGACAAATACATGCAACAAACGAGGATACCATTGAACAGGCATGGCTCAATTTCCCCCCTCATAATTTCTCAGAGTGCTGCAGTTGAGGTTCGTCTTTGGTCCAAACACTTGTAGTTGCTGCTCTGCAACCACCTTGTTCCCTCTTTGATTGTGTGTTAACTAAGAATTCTAAATCTTACTGAGATGTTGGTGGGAGGTTTTTGAGATCCCGGTTAACCCTTTGCTTTGATTGGTTGGACAAGTTATTGTTTCCACACATTTGGTGTATAAGGTCAGAAAGTCAGTTTTGTTGGAAATTCATACTTACAAGACATATGTCTATAGGCAGAGCAAGTTTTTCATCATCTCAGCGTACTGAAGTAGCAGGAGTGCAAACTTGCAGAATGCTGAGTTAATCATAGGTTTGTTCCCTGTAGATTTTTACCCAGCACCCACTCGATCAGTATGAGAAAGAGCTGGAAGAATGGGAAGCTGAGAAGGCACGCCAGGCTGTGGAGTTCACCATCACAGAGAAAGACCTGGATACACAGAAGAACCTAAAACAGTTTCCAGTGGTAAGCTGGCCTTCCAGAGAGGGAGATATTAGCACTGAAAAAAGAACAGTACAGCTGCTTTGGATGGGTTTTCTGTTCAAAGTGACACCTGCACCTCATGATTCTATTGGTGTTTTGCAAGCATATGTAGGGCAAAAAGTGACTTAAGTGAAGATATGCATCTTTGTAGTGGTCGACTGATCAGGCACAAATGAGACTTGAGTCCCACAATTGAGAAAGCTATTTGAGTATTCAGACTTTACAAATATGTACTTTCAGCCATTTTCTGGTTGATTTCCCACATATAGTTTCCAAATGTAAATCGGGGGGAGACAAAAGTGATATTAAGAACCTATTAGCAACTGAGCTGCTTTCTGTGGGGCAAGCCCAAGACATTGCAGCACTTGAGGTGGAAAATCCAAGTGGCATCCTCCTCAAATTAACTAACCCAGGACACAAGCCTCTAGGAAGTTCTCCTGCACAAACCTAATTAACGACTGTTCATTTCAGTGAAACTTGCACAGGAGAAATTCCAGGCGAATTGTCCCCCTGCATTAGATCTGCCTGCTTCACACTCATAAAAACTCATCTTCTTTGCATTCACGTCAGATACAATGCTCTGCAAATTTCCTCTTCTGATGATAACACTTGTCAGGATTCCTGCATTGGCACCTGTCCTCATCTATCTACATATGCTAATTTGCATGTTGAAAATAAAGCCAGGATGTTTAGGGCCCCTCCAGACCACCTGTTTGTTGAGCATTCATCCTTATTTGCTTGCAGGGTGTTTATATGTGCTCCTGTTAGGGGTTTGTTAAGTGGATGTGTTGCTTTCATCCTCTTTAATGGCACAAACCTAACATTCTGCTATGCTATCACTTAATTCCCTCCCACAAAATACTGACATTCTGGAGGTGCCTTTTAGATGGAGCACATTAAGGGAACAGAAAAAAAGGGGGGGGCAGTTTCATAACTGTTCTGCAGTTTTATGCAAACCGTGTCATGAGTTGGCAGATTTTCACAGAAGTTTACTAAATTCCTGCCATTCAGCACACAAATTCAAGGCCATTTCACAAGTTATGTGAAGGCAAACTTGGATTTTTGGTTAGGATACACTCAGCAGGCAGCTGCAGCCAATTACAGCTCCCTGACTAGTGTACTTGTACATGTTATATGAAAAGGCATGTTATGAAGCACATCTATATGCCTTTTCAAAAATGCAGAGGAATCTCAGGAGGCTGTTGTTGTGAGCAGAAGAGGAGCAAGGGAGAAAAGAGTTTTGAACCTTTTCTCTCTAGGCAATTTCCTCAAAATCTCTTACACACATTGTTGTGATTGCTATGTTTTTAACTCTGTATTTTCATTCTGTTTGCAAATTGCAGGCTATTATTGCATTAGGGAAGGAAGGAGGGAAGGAGGGAGGGAGGGAGGGAAGGAAGGAAGGAAGGAAGAATTTCCCCCTATGTTGTTCCAGATTATTAATCTAGAACTTCACATGGGGCAAAGCAGTTTGAGGGAAAAAATGGCTGGTACAGAAAGGGTTAAGCCCCTGCTCCATTGACTGTTGCTCCCCTCTGCTCAAAACTGCACCTTCCTTTGGCTCTTTTACAGTAACAAACAAAATTGCCAGGGCTTTGTTATAAACATTTGCATATACTTTACTTTGCACCATTGAGTACCTTACTTTATGTCATTGTGTAACAGCATCATGGTTGTTTACTATGATTTTCTTCCCTTTGTTTAGGGGACTTCAAACTTGGCGTCAGCAAAGCTTTCTGCCACACATCCAGTGATCCGGAAATACAAGGTAATAAGTTGACTGTTACCTTCTCTGAAGTGGAATATGTTGAGATTTCTGAGGGTGACTGATAGGGCAGTGAACCAACGGGGCTCTTATTTCAGAGCTAGGATGCTTGATTAAGAATTTGGCATTTTGGTGACAGAATGGAAGTGCCCACACACACAGAATAATTGTGTGTTGCTATCAAAGCATTTGTTGGGTCTGTTTTGACTGTACAGCTTTTCTGTATTATTTGAAAATGCTTTGCTGCAGGGTGGGTAGCAATCCAGTATGATGATCAGGAAAAATGCATTTTGGGGGCATATGGATTATCTAAAAACAAGAGCTAGTCCCCACCACTTTGATGTATGTGTCAGATTTCTGTCTGCCCTTCCACTACACTGCATAGTCCATTTTAAATTCTGATTTTGTAGTTGTGTCCCATTACTCCCTGCTTCCCAGTGGTTTAGGTGAGCTGCCTGCCTTTTAAAAATGTTTACTGAACTACTATTTAAATGTTGATGTGATCCAAAATCTCTTCACATTTTTTTTAAAAATGTATTGTTTGTGTGTGGGGCGGTGGTGGTTTAATTTGCAAAACTGCTCTGGGGAGGTAGGGGATCAAAAGTTACCACTACCAGCCAATCAGTGCTGTGCAAAAACAGCTTCAGCTTCCAGCCTACAGAATCAGTTTTCCTTAAGAAAGGAATAGTCATATAGTCTAACCACAATGTGGCAAGCAGGCTTCCTGGGCACAGCAACTACCGAGAAGGGTCACCTGGGGTTTTGGAGTGTGTTGTCATCAATATGCTGAGGACACATAGTTCTGTTTCTCTGCATGGTAAACCAGTGCCTGACTTTGGTAATGGGCTGGATAAGGGGGCTGGGGTGGTTCTTCTGTCCAGAGAAGTTGCCTGTCCCATGCTGTGGAACTGTGTTTCAGCAGTGATTTTGCAAGCATCCTTGCTTTTGACTTTCAGAGGCCTCTTGAAGACTACTTGGGCCAACAGACCTTTGGAGCCATTTAATTTTGATTAGCCTTACTGATTATCTGTATTCTTGAATTTTTATTTTCATCTTTAAATGATGTTTTATGTTTGAGCAGTATATACTACCTTGATATTTTGTGATATAGCAGCACAGAAAAAAAATTCAGAATATATATATGTGTGTGTGTGTGTGTGTGTGTGTGTGTGTGTGTGTGTGAAGTGGTGCTTGGACGGGAATCACAATTTTGCTGAAGGAGCAGGTTCTTAGCTTGAGGGTACTTCTAAGTCCAGTACTGAGCCCTTAAGAATGGTGTGGTGAAGGTTCTGAGTAATTACTGTATTTTTTATATATATAGTCCATTCTTTTCTCCACACATTTGGGTTTGAGAGAGAGGCCTATGCACAGCCTAATTCATGGGAGAACCAAGATGAAGGCTAAACATTGGAACTGTGTATATAAAACAGAGAGAAACCCCAACCTCTCTTTTAAGCAGATTTGTTCTGGTGGTGGTGGTTGTTATTTAATCTGTATACTGCCCTTCATCCAAAAAGACAGGGTGGTTTACAACATACAAATACAAAATGAGAACACAAAATACATAGAGGTGGTTGGCTTTGGAGGGCTCCAACCCACTCATTAAAGAGTGCCTTTTAAAATCTACCCCAACAGACTCTTCCACCCATTAGGAACATCCATGTGCCTAACCCTCCTGCCAGCCGCAGCCAGAGGAAGCTCACGAGGAACAAAGATGCCAGCAGGTTGTGGGTGAAGCCGGAGCCCCCCAAGCCCTTCCTCATGCACTTGGGGGTTACAGCTAGGTCACACACAACTGATGACTACCTGGTCAACTTCCCTAATGACCTGACCCAGCACTTCCTTTTCCGGTAAGGCCTTGCCCTGTCCTCAGGTCCCCAGGGGAGATGTTGGTTCTCTGTATATTCTCCTACAAGACAAATAAATGAGATGCTGTTTGTTACAGGCATCCAAAACGGTTTCTTCAAAAAGCAATGGGTGGTATTCAGTGCTGGTCTTACTCAGAGTAGACCTGGTGAAGTTAATGGACATTATTATTATTAATTTATATACAGTGGTACCTCGGGTTACATATGCTTCAGGTTACATACGCTTTAGGTTACAGACTCCGCTAACCCAGAAATAGTACCTTGGCTTAAGAACTTTGCTTCAGGATGAGAACAGAAATCGCGCGGCGGCAGCAGGAGGCCCCATTAGCTAAGGTGGTGCTTCAGGTTAAGAACAGTTTCAGGTTAAGAACGGACCTCCAGAACGAATTAAGTTCTTAACCCGAGGTACCACTGTACTGTAATACTGATATGTCATGATGGCTTCTAAGTGGTTTACAACTATAATATCAATCCATAGTTAAAAGAGAGAACACTAAAACTTCCTTTATTAAAATATACAATAACACAAATAATTAAACAACATAACAATTAAAAAGTTAAAATAATAAAATCACAAGTTCAGTTCAGGGGAAGCTTGCTTTACAACATGACCAGCATATTAATTTCAACTGGTCTACACCATCTACTCTAGGTAGGACTTAGTTGAATACAACCAAATGCATAAGGAAATTGTGAATCTTGCGTAAATCTCACTCTTACGAAAGCTGCTTTACATGTTGTTTTTCTTAACATTTGTATGTTGGAATTGAGAAAAGCAGTGTGTGAATCTGATTCCTTCCAATCCACTGCTGTGGATTGTGGGGAAATTTAACAAACTGAGCCACAGGACAAAAATCTTGTTGGCTTCTTTCTAGAGACCCTGTGGTTCATGGCATTCTCGTATCATTTGACAAGGCACTTTAATTCTCCTTGTTGTCCTCTTTCCAGCCAACTTAAGAAGACAACAATCAGAAGGAATACGCTGAGCAGGAGCAGAAGCAGGAGCAGGAGCAGGAGCAAGAGTGGAACTCCAAGTCTGACGGCGTTAGCAAGCTGCACGGAACAAGAGGCACAGCTAGTGACAGACATGCTGTCTACAGTGATCAAGTGGGTGGCCCCTCAAACTGAATCCTGCTGCTCAAAGGCAGAATATGCTTTCATAACAGTCTGCTCAGATGCATAGAATTGCAAGGCTAGGCATTTGCATTTGTCACATTTGCCTTCTCTTCCTCCAAGGTTGTCAGCAATAGTGTACAGGCATTATCACACTGTGTCCTCACAGTAATCCTATGAGGTGGGGAAAGGCCATGGGGAATGGGTGTGGCAGGGTACATGCTTGGCATGCAAAAGGTCCCAAGTTCAATTCATGGCTTCTCCCGGAAGGGCTGGGGAAAGACTCCTGTCTGCAACTCTGGAGAGCTGTTGCAAGTCAATGTAGTCAATAATGAGCCACATGGGTTCTGGATGAGGCAGATTCCTATGCTCTTGCATGAATTAGGCTGAGACCTGGCATTATCCAAGGCAATGGAGTGAACCTCATGACTGAATGGAGATTTGAAAGTCAGGTCGTCCTGGTCCATGTCCACTTCACTGTAGTGACTAAGTAACATGAAGGTAAATTAGTTCAAATTCCTGCAGGAAAGGGAAGATTTAATCAGTTGTGGACATAGGGTGATTATTATTATTATTTAATTTGTATACTGCCCTTCACCCGAAGATCTCAGGGTGGTTCACAACAGAAAAATACAAAATCCATAAAACAGACAAACCAATAACCTCCCTCCCACAAACACATTAAAAAAGCCATCAAGTGTTAATGAGCCAAGCGCCTGGTTGAAGAGGAATGTTTTTGCCTGGTGCCAAAAGGTGAAGGGACCAGGCAAGCCTCACTAAGGAGAGCATTCCACAAATGGGGAGCCACCACAAAAAAGGCCCATTCTTGTGTTGCCACCCTCCAGACCTCTTATGAAGGAGGCACATGAAAAAGGGCCTCAAATGATGATCACAGGGTCGGGGTCAGTTCATATGTGGAGTGGCAGTCTTTTGAGCTTTTGCATCTTTTGTTCTGCTTTCTTGCTGATAAATTCACCATGACATCTCACTGCAGCCAATTTTACTAATTTAGTGTGATGTGGGGGAACCTATATTCAGGGAAGACTTCCAATACCTTTTTCTTACACGTATCCCTTCGGATGTATACCTGGATAGTCTCAAGTGTATGCTGGCTTTTCATATTCCCAGGGTTTGGGGGCAGAGGGCAACAGTGTGACAAAGGCAGCCAGCTCTGTCTTTCACTCCAAAGTGAATTATCTCCTGACCTTCTAGGGGGCTGCTGGAGGAAAGCCAGTTCCAGGAAGCAGTGATCAGAAGCCTAGCAGAGCCCACACCCTACTTCTGCCAGTTCTGGAGTGAGGAGTCAGCCAAACAAAAGCACAGCCCAGGTGGTACCTCTACAACACCAACTTCCCCAGAGTTTAGCCCTAAGTGTAGAGCAGAAGATGAAGATGCTGGAGGAGTACAAGAGAGATCTCCTACAGAAACTTCAGAAGCTCAAGAGAGTCTAAGTGTCATTATTCGGAAGGAACAATTCCGGGAGCAGAAAGAAACCATTATCAGGTGAGCCAAATTGAGGGGCATATCTAAGTAGGGGTTCTCAGCAAAATAGCTATACTCACCAGACAATACTTAACGTAATGTGAAAGATGCACAGAACAATGGGCAGGATTCAATAACGTTTTTGAGCTAGTGTCCCAACTTAAAAAACATTTAAAAGAATGTCACTCATTCCATGTCCCTGCGGCTCACCTGTGTCCTTAAAATGCCAACTCTTGCCACAATATTCCAAATTTCAAAATATTGCAAAGCAACAAACTTTAGGTTATATTCCAAGTACCTGTTGCTATATCATGGGATGCATTTCTCTTCCTCCACAAAAGCCAAAAGCAGCCATTCATGTCTGTGGGAGAAAGTAAAGCAGCTATAATTGGAGACATTGAAGAGGTAGTGCAAAACTTGGCCTCATCCCTGATGTTGAGCCCATCAGTATCTGAGATGGAGGGATTTTTTTTTCCTCCACTCCAGTATATTCCCTTTAGAAAGAAATGAGACTGCAGTCTGGCACATACTTGAGCTAGGGACAAAATTTACTCCCTTCCCTGACAGGGCTGTTGCTTTTCTTTTGCCCATAGAAGTGAGCAACCCCTGACTTCTATGGACATCTAAGAGATAAAGTAAATACAATTCATCACAGTGATGATCCTACTACTCTGAAGTTGAGAAGGATTCCAGGGTATTAGAGAGAAGCAATGAATCTGTGCCTAAGCTTCAGCCTAGAACCTCTCTTACATTTACTAGCCTGGTGTGTGTGTGCTGGTACTTTGAGTCCCATCATAGACATTCAGTTCTATATATGGATTCATCTATTCATCTGTCCTGTCTGTAAACACACCCTTTCAGTAAAACTGGTTTAGCTTTTTTCCATTCAGGCCAGTGTGCCTTTGGTTTGTTAGAACTTTGCCAACTTGTCAGCTATGCTATTAAAAAGGTAGCGAGTAGGGTGGGCACTATTCTGTAGTACCATTCTGTAAGCATGCTTGGAAACACCAACTTCCCTGGACAGGGAGAACTGAAATGCTCTTTTCTCTAAAGGTTGCCAGCATTTTCAAATCTGACTGAGATGGTGCTGGAAAACACCATCAGAAACGTTCTGGTGGAGGCCAGTCGTGGGGAGGTAGTGCTGACAGCACGACCCAGAATCATTGCACTCCCTACTGTTTTCTCCCAAAAGTGAGTAACGGGGTATGGAATAATAATAATAATAATAATAATAATAAATTATTATTTCATTTTTGTATGAGCCTAGAACAAAAGGATAGAAGAACTTGGTTGATGCCTATTTAGTAACTATGAAAACTTAGTAGCAGAGGGTCATTTATGTCCTTGTGGTTGGAATGTTTGTCCCTCTTTTCTTTTGTATGCTATTGGTTTCCTTTTTTGATTGTCTCACCTTGTGGTGTGATTGGCCTGCTCAATGGCCACGGAATGGAAGCACAAAAGATGAGGAAAATGGGTACAGTGGTACCTCGCAAGACGAATGCCTCGCAAGACAAAAAACTTGCTAGACAAAAGGGTTTTTTGTTTTTTGAGCTGCTTCGCAAGACGGAAACATCTTGCAAGTTTGTTTCCTTTTTCTTAACACCGTTAATACAGTTGCGACTTGACTTCGAGGAGCAACTCATAGAACGCGGCGTGGTAGCCTTTTTTGAGGTTTTTAAAGACTTTGGTGATTTTTGAAGTTTTTCCAAAACTTTCCCGACACCGTGCTTCGCAAGACGAAAAAAATCGCAAGACGACAAAACTCGCGGAACGAATTAATTTCGTCTTGTGAGGCACCACTGTATATGGTTGAAGTTAAAGGAGATGGTGAATAAAGGGAAAGAAGGCTTGGGGGAGGAAGAGGTGTAGTGTGGTGAGTGCTGTGGCCTCAGGTGCAATTTTGAGAGAGGTCTACACAAACAGACGACTCCACAGTAGGCTCCTTCCTTGGCTGTGGTGCTTGTCCAGGGGAGGAGAGGAAGTGAGCGAGCAGTAGCACTGCCACCCACCCTCCTTGGCCGTGGCACTCCTTGTGCCCAGCGGCAGCAGCTCTGCTGGTGGGTTACTCCTGACCCGGCAGCAGAAAGCAGAAGTGTTGGTGGCAATGCTGCCACCCACCCTCCTTGGTTGTGAGGCGCTTTACGCCTGGCTGCAGTAGCAGACATGACCCGGTGGCAGAGGGCAGGAGGAGAATGGGCAGCAGCTTCCCTGGCACTGCCAGCATACACTCCGCCGCTGGCCGGAGGAGAATAGTAAGAGGTAAAAGCAGTAAGGAATCCACTAAGGTTAAGTTAAGCCTGGAGAGGGGTGCATCAGTCAGAATAGAAGGTTCTCATGGTAGCTGCTGCTACACAAAGAAATCAAGCAATAAAGTATGAGAGGTGTGCCATTGGGATCCTGTTAGGTGGTATCTTCCCAAGGTCTCTAGCAAAGAACATGCCCAGCCATGCTTTTTTAAAGTCAGAAACTAGACCTGGGGCTTTAGAATACTTTCTTTAGTATTATGAAGTTGTAAAAACTGAAATGGAGCTTTTAATTTCAGAACTATCAGTCCCATTGCTCCAATGCACAAACCGTCTCTGCTCCGCCCCACCACAGCACCACTGACCTGTGCCTCCAGAGAGAACAAGGACTCTGACGGGCAGCGGCACATCATCTTGCCCCCCTAGGGGCTTGAAGAACTCTGGTATCACACAAGTCCAGTATTTGCATCTGGCTAGTCCCTGTAGGAGCCATGGTGCCACTGGAAAGCTGCTTTCTTGGAGGTGGGTCAAAGGAGAAGCGACTTGCAAAGAAACCTATGTGACCTTACCCTATTCAATAACAGCACGGGATCTTTATCATGCAGCCTTCAAAATACAACTCTGGTTTGCACCAAAGCAGAAGTGGTTCCACTTGTGCCATGCATGTGAGGGATTATTTTTTCAAATTAAGATGACTTTGTTTTCATCTTGGCAAGCCTCTTGTATTGTAAGTGTTCAACTTTCCCTCCACCAAGGGGCAGTGCAGTCTAGTTTTGTCGGCGCTCCAGCCTCCGCAAAGGACAGTACAGGGTGCACTTTTCCTTTCTGCTACGATTCCTGCATAATGAAATCTGGCAACCAGATATGCAAGCCACAAAGCCTTTCTGAACAGTACAAACCAAGATTAAAATAATACAAACTTGATGGAAAGCCAACTGGGGTGGCCTGAGCCTCAGCATGCAGCCGTTTAAGAAACAGGCCGTTTATGGAGAGACTCTTCATTCTGTCATTCCTTTTTAGTTCCCAGGAGCTAGAGGTCTGCAAACCTTGAAGGTGTTTTTTTTAAAGGCTAGATCACCACACAAACATTTTCAGAATGCTATACATTGTCGGGCTTGAGCCACTGAGCTGTGAAGTTCTGTAATAGCAGTGTGTTGCAGTTTCTAAACATCACCAAATATACTCTCCTAGCAGCTTGATTTGCATCTTTCAAAGATCTCTTTTGAGTGTCCTGTTTTTGAATTTGCAGAGGTATCTATCCAAAATGTGTTCTAATTGTAAGACAAAATTGTTAGCATAACCTCAACACACATAAGCATCTATGAAAACTGGAACAAAGAATTTGAAGTGTGAGAGGTAGCATGATCCTGTGTTCTCTGTTATGCAGCAACCAGCCAGCAGACTGACAATAAACCAACGGGTACGCCATTCACTGCAATGTCTTGTGTGCAAAAGCTTTACCTCATTATAGAATTATAAACTTTTCTGTGGACAGTAGTCTTGCCTTGGGTTAATGTCATGACTATCATCCTTGATCAACATTTCCCCCCCCCCTTTTTTTTGACAATGCTGAATTGCCATTGTGCCTAACCCATCCATTTGCCAGAGCTGCTTTGTTCATTTTTAGCAAAGATTTTAACTTATTTCACCATCTCCTCTCAAGGACAGGCCCCAATCATTGGGGGTATGTGAGGTGGTCTAAATTCAGAATTTATTGAGAAAAGCAACCCCTCCCCCAATTTCCAAACTTGCAATTTTAGGTGGAAGATATGGGTATGAACAGGGCACATGCAAAGGTTTCTCCAAGGTTGGTGAGAGCAAAAAAATTAAATGAAACGTGACAGGGCCTGATGTACAGACATACCTTCAGGATGACAAATTCCATGCAACCAAATATTGTGCTTCTGTTTTTGGATCAGAGGCTCCTGTGACTAAAACAGCATGAGAAGAGTACTGAAAACAGTGGCTTTATTCAAACAGCAGTTTAGTTCAACAATAAACACTTTTGTTCCTTCCACACTGTCAGTACTCAAGTAGCTACTTCAGCAATATCTTCAACAACTCTCGCCATCACAGACTTCTCATGCCACCTTAGAAGGGGGACTTAACACCTGAGCCCATAAGCCTTTTAAAAAACAAAGTATTTGTACTGCAGCTAATTTATTTCAGAAAGACTGAATTGGCTTTAATTTGGCATATATAGCGCTGCTCTTTTTTTCTGGGTATCATTACCTATCTGCAAACCAGGGCAACAGCTCTATTAGCTACTTGGTAGTATTTAGGTGTCAAATGGAGACAGCCTAGGAAGAATCTCAAGAGAAAGAAAGCACAGGGGCAGCTGTCTATCGTGGCTGGATTGGAAACACTTAGAGAGGATGCAGCCAAAACAGCCGTGTCCATGCTGCTTAGCAGCCTGGGAACAGCAGTATCTTTCCCGTTGCGCAGGTGATGGCTGAAGCTTGGTGGAAAAAGTGGGCAGGGGTTGGTGCACTGCATGGAGAGCAGCCATGGGTTGCGTACACGTGAACTGGAATATGGTCTGATGTGATTAAATTATTGGCTGCTCGAGGCCTCGCTGTTATTAGTAAAGCACTTCTGCTCTGTTCTTTAGCCTGCACATTGCTTCTCTTTTCTGTGAGCTGTTTTAGCTAGCTGCCTTGAGAGGGAGACTAACTAAACCCAAGAGAGAGCCGCAGAGCCAAGCTATACCATAGCTTCATTATGTGATGGCAAGCAGCACCATGCTAGGCCCTCGAAAGGAAGCTGAGCATGGAGCTTCAGGGCCAAACGAACATGACAATAATTGTGTGAATGCAATTACTGTGCACTTCCCCCTCCTTATGTAAATAGCAGTCACAGTCTGAGGATCCTGTGAGATGTGGAGAGCAGTTTAACACTTTGCCTTCCTGCCACATTCCTGGTCCCAAAAATGCCTTTCTGAAGCTGCTATTTGCATTTAAAGTGTAGAAACATCTCTCTCTCTCTCTCTCTCTCTCTCTCTCTCTCTCTCTCTCTCTCTCTCTCTCTCGTTTTTAAGCCTGGGTCAGCAGCAAGGAAGCTGAAGAGTTAAACTCACCCCTCTCTTCCCCACATGGTCCCATGGTCAAGCTTCTTCCTGGCTGATGTACATAACTGAAAAGAAAAGTGTACATTAATTGTAGTCATGTAATTAACATCTAGTTGGCAGTCAAGTTTAGCCCTGTGACTGTCTTGCTTACTCCCTTGCAGGATCACAAAACTAAACCAACTCATGTTTGAACCACAAAGTGCTGTTCTATTGTAACAGCATAATGCTGAATAAGAAACAAATAAGTGCTTTATGCAGCCAGGATCTGGTGCCTTGCCAGCAATCTAGCTTCCTGGAATTGCTACTGGAATTGCTGTTTGCCATGAGATAGTTTCTCGAGGAGAAAAAAACCCTCACCCAATCTGGGGGAAAAGGGTATTAGCTAGACACCAACCTTTGCTCCTGTGCCTTTAACATAAGTTTGAACAGATGTTGGTTGTGAAAATGATTGCCTTTCTACCTTGACAAGCTGCTTCTACACATCACACATCAAGCAACAGTTAAAAAGCACAAGAGCAGGCCAGGTTGAATGTGTTTGTATTTGGTCAGCTGGCAACCCCACAAGCCATGATGCAATCACTGTAGGCAATCTGACTCCCAGCCTATGACTATCTATTCTATTCTACCTTATTCACTCCCCCCCCCCCCCCGGAAAACACACCTTTCTTAGTTTGTCTATTATCTCCCCACCCACTGCAACACTGCTTTTAGTTCTCATTTGCCCTTTAGTATCCCCTAGACACCCAAGCTTCATTCATTTTTTATTCTCTATTCCAAAGAGCATTATATATTGTCAGTGGCTCTTCATTGTTGAAATAATTGTGACTGGAGATACAAAAACACAGAATTATAAAAATATTTCTGTTCAAATGTACTGAGAGGGGAAACAACTTGCTCATTTGTATGAACCATGTTTCATACGTTTCCGAGAACAATTCAAAGTGTTGGTGCTGACCTTTAAAGCCCTAAACGGCCTTGGTCCTGTATACCTGAAGGAGCGTCTCCACCCCCATTGTTCAGCCCGGACACTGAGATCCAGTGCCGAGGGCCTTCTGGCGGTCCCCTCATTGCAAGAAGTGAGGTTACAGGGAACCAGACAGAGGGCCTTCTCAGTAGTGGCACGCACCCTCCCTTCAGATGTGAAGGAAATAAGCAGTTATCCTATCTTTAAAAGACATCTGAAGGCAGCCCTGTTTAGGGAAGTTTTTAATATTTAATGCTGTACTGTTTTTAACACTTGATTGGGAGCCATCCAGAGTGGCTGGTAAAACTCAGTCAGATGGGCGGGGTATAAATTATTATTATTATTACCACAGGCCTGTAAACAGAGCAATCCAATGCATTTCTACTCAGAAGTAAATCCCTCTGAGTTCAGTGGAACTTGCTCTCAGGAAAGTGTATAGGATCACAGCCTAAATGTGTAAAGGTTTATCAATACACAAATTATCTCCTGATAAATTGATTCTTGATATATGGTTAAAAAATCAAGATTATGAGGATGAGTTTTTAAGTATGTATTATATAGAAGAGATAAAACACCATGATAAAAATTTAATGTTTTAGGATTCACAGAGTCTAATTGTTAGTTCCATTCTGCTTTGTCTTGTACAAAATTTATGTAATGGGGAACAATGACAGGAACATGCACTGATACAAAGACAAACCCCTATTTGCTTTTGTTTTCTACTCTCTTCTACTATTAAAAGACTAAAAATGTAAAGAAATTTTGGAAGATTATGGTCTAATATCCTGTGAATTGCTATATAAAAGGGTGTGAAATCTCTTCATAGCTCCAAAAGAAAATGGATTTTGCATCTATCTCAGATGCAGGGCTGGATTGTGACATGCATAATTTCAGTCTCCAGTTTATATTGTGCAATCTGGATTCCAGCTTGCAAAAAAAAAGTTGCAGCTTTTGTAGGATCATAATTCACAAAATGTGGGAGCGTGTTGAGAAAGAAAAAGATTAACATATATGGAGCATCTTTCATAACTTCATGCAACAGCTTTGAATGTATCTAACATATGAGGTGAGGTGTTTAGCCAACAATCTTCCACTGTTTTCATACACTTCGTAAAATGTACAGTAACATTTAGTTCATTTTAACTGTCATTTTAACGGGTGGCACTGTGGGTAAAACCTCAGCGCCTAGGGCTTGCCGATCGCATGGTCGGCGGTTCGAATCCCCACGGCGGGGTGAGCTCCCGTCTTTCGGTCCTAGCTCCTGCCCACCTAGCAGTTCAAAAGCACCCCTAAGTGCAAGTAGATAAATAGGTACCGCTTTATAGCGGGAAGGTAAACGGCGTTTCCTTGTGCTGCACTGGTGCCGGCTCGCCAGAGCAGCTTTGTCACGCTGGCCCCCGGCCTCTTAAGTGAGATGGGTGCACAACCCTAGAGTCGGACACGACTGGCCCGTACGGGCAGGGGTACCTTTACCTTTTAACTGTTGCTTTCACATAGTGCACATTCCTGCTTGGTTTTCCATCAGTGGTTATGCCCAATTGAATATCCTTTCTTTCCCCCATACATACTGTTTCTCAAAGAGTAGCCTTTTGTCCATCGTTGGTCCTCTTGTTAAAGGGGTGTGTACAGACATCCAGGTTTTTTTGGCAGATCACCCCACCCTGGAGCGTTTTGATTGTGGAACACAGTTGTCCTTCCTTCACACTGAGGCTCTGCAACAGGGAAAACCGGTTTTACCAGTACACAGTATTCTTGTTGCTGGCAAATCTCCTACCCTCACTCTATAAGCAATTTTTTTATTAATTGAAGTGTGTTCTTGTGTAATCGTCATGGGCACATGTGCCTATGACATCACTTATGACAATCAACCCCCCCAAGCAATTGTAATGAATTTTAAAGGGATAGATCCTCATTCCTGATTTCAATGGAAAATGACTATCCCTATTCCCTGGTGCCTTGCTGGTTCCCCAGATTCAAAACCTATCTTTCCCCCTCTACACTGGAACATTGCCCTCTTGGGCATGTACAGTACAGTACAGCTACTGCACATTTCTATCTAAGATGACAACTTCGGGACAAAGACGTATTTGAGAGGCAAATTTCACCAGGAGCAGCTCTTTCCAGCACCACCAGGTACAAGCAGGGGGTACAACAGTTGTGCATTTCCCACCTGACAGCCTTTGGGGGGGGTGTTCTTTGGGCCAGGTGTGATCCTCAGACCTGTTAAACATTTAACACCTGCTGTATCTCTCCATTGTTGGTCTGAAAAAGAGAAAGAACAAAAGCAGTGGATGGATCACCTGTTGGCAGGCTGTTCTTTGCAGGCTTATGATGATGATGATGATGCTTTCCTTCAGGCAACTGGTGCATAAGGGTCCGGTTTTGTTGGCTAGGACAGGGTGTCATTCTATGGCATCCTTGCTGTAAGTGGGGAAAGGAAAATGCTTTTAAGGCCATTAGAATGTCCTGTATTGTTCATGACAGTTCCAACAAAAAACAATGCAGTGGCTGCTGGCTGGTCCTTTCAGGAAAATAAGGCCCTGTCCTCTGTTAGTCCCACCTGCCTATCTTTTTACTTAGAACCATTCCAGAGGGTGACACTGACTGCCCGTGTTGTCCTTGAAGAACCCAGCAGAAAGAAAAAAGGGGACAAAACAAGAGTTAGTTGGCTCTGCTTACCCTTGTCTCTTGTTCCACCTACTGTTTGGGCTCACTGCCTTCCGCCCCAGTAGTTCTACTGTAACAAAGTAAACCAGAGCTTTCCAAACTGTGTGGCGCAACACGTTAGTGTGTCAGCTGCAGTGTGTAGTAGTGTCATGCAAATGCTCTTATAAGGTAGTTTAACCTCCGGTTTACAAGTAAAACTGAGTTTCTGTGTCACAAAATGATGCATGTCTAAAAAGTGTGTCACCAACATGGAGTGTTTAGAAAGCTCTGAAGTAAATGATCACCTTTCTGTCTATCATTTGAAAATCAGGGATTTATAAGAGACTGTGACATATAGTTTTATGCAGAGATCTTATATTGAATTTATGGCTCAATTTATGTTTTGTATAATTATGTAGAAAAGAAACACCCACCTGGATTTCTACTGATACTGGTCCCACCAATGCTGCTGGTGTTACTGCACACATTATATTGCAAGCACAAATTGAGTCCCCTCAAAAGTGAAACTAACATGCCACTTAAGACAAGAAAATTGAGTGAGAATGTCTCTAAAATATGTAGGAAAAAACCCATTGTATGGTGTTAGGTATGTCACTAATCTCTTTGTCCTTAAGATTTCCTGCTGCAAAATGGGAGCAAGAGTAACAGCACACATTCGTCTTGAAATCAAGTAACATTGTAAAGCATTGTCCACTCTGTAAGTGTTACCTAAATAAGAAAAACCACACAGTGTCAAGTCATCCTGGAAAAAGGGCAAAATTCAATGAAAAATTAATCTCTTTGAATTCCTACCGATCTTTTTCACACACACCCCCAATTGCTTTCCTTCTTCTACTTTACTTCTTATACTTACAGCCTACAGGCACTTCTGACTGTCACACATACACTACAATAACAATCAAGATCTTGTGGCATCTGAAAGAATAACAAATTACGACACAAGCTTTTCATGGACATCAGATGCACCAACATTCTGCTATAGTGGTCATAAAGTCTACAACAAAGGCTGCACCCTTCTGTTTTATGGGACTGCTGGCACATGGAAATTTCAGTTTCATTTCTGACAGGCTACTCTAAATGATGTACAAGTCCGCTCAAACCTTACAATTTCATTGCTGGTATAGCACAAAAGGGGAGAACTAGGCATCATGCAAAACACAGGAATGCCTCTTAAGGCCAGAGGTCCCATGTCCATTGCCCCACGATGTGGATCAAGGGGTGTGTGTGTGTGTGTGATGGTATCATTACTAAATATTACTAAATACTAAATATTACTAAATATATCATTACTAAATATTACAGGGGAAAGGAACTCCAGATGTGGCAGCTGTTTTGGGCAGCCGTTCTGTGCTTTGGATAAATTCTAGTTTTGCCTGGAGAGACTCCATTCAATGTGGGTTCTTGGGATGCAGAGCCCCTAGCAACATTGACTGCAGGCTGCCTTAGAGCCCTAGGGCCTTAATTACCAACACTGTTTTAGGGCAGAGGTCAGCAACCTAAGGTCCATGGGCCAGAAGCGTCCTGTAGAGATCATTTGACCAGCCCATGAGCTGCCCCTGAACTGAGCTGGCTGCTCACGTGCTGCGCTAAACCGGCGCAGCACTTCGCTTCCACGGCACCGAAAATCGCATCGATGCAGACGCTGAAAAACGCATCTTGCAGGCGCATACGCCGAAAATCATGGGGGCGCACGCTCATTCACAGGCACGCAATCCAGCCCACAGAGGGATCTCCATGGGACCAATCCGGCTCAGGCAAGATAAACCTTGTTGACCCCTGTTTTAGGGGTTTGGTTTTTTTAAAAGCTAAAATACTGTTTCGTTAGATGACATCCATTAACTCAGTTTGGGAGTATAGTTTAATCCCTGCAACATGGAACCAGAAATGCATTCCCAGAACAGGCAATGCACACACTAGCTTTAATGTTTCCTTTCAGCCACATAAAGCTGCCTTAACTACTAGAACTCAACACTCTCTTCCAAGTCCCTGGCTCAGATACCTAACAGAAATCTCATTCTCATGGCCTTTTTGGTTTCCATAGAGAGAACTCTGTCCCACTGACTTCAGCGGTGGCTCTGGCAATGCTGATGTTGTTTACAGAAGACCAAGGGGAGAGGGATCCCAAGGAGAGAAGACTTTTGTCCAAGTGGAATGACTGTAGATGTGTAGTAAAGGTTCAAGTCCGCTCAGCATGAAATCACTGGGTAGACCTTCAGGAAGTACACCTCTCACCTTGGTGCCCAATATGTAAAATGGGAGGAATATACCATAGCAAAATGAAAACTGTAAAAAGCACTTTAATATAATTAAAGGGACTAGGCAAATGATTAATACAAAGACTGAATCTTGTTCTCCAGCAGAAGCCCAAGCATACAGTCACCTCCCAAGCTCCAGTACATTGTGTGCAGTTCTTTTGCTCGGCCGTCTCCAAACTGTGCGTAACGTATGCGTGTGTGTGCGTGTATAAACACCACGCTGAGTTACATTCAGTTTGTGACTTTCTCCAGCCTCTCACTCCTCAATAGTGCACACAAGGTACTCTTCCCACTTAGGTCTGATTTGAATTTGCTGGCCTCTGCCTGGCACAAATGGGCAACCTAGCTTCCCTCCCTCTGGTTTGCCTTCCAGTGCCAGCGGTGTGACAAAGGGAACTCTGCACAGCCTCCTCTCCTGTTCTCCCTCCCAAACCTGCACATTCAAGTCCGATTCTCCTTGGCACCTGCCAATCCCCTTGCACCTGAACCAGGATGTGGACGTTTTACACGTCCCTCCCTCGGCCATGCCCATCCCCTCCTTCCTCCCTTCTCCTCCTGTGTTCCCAGCAGTGCCATACACCTGCCCGGGACTGCGCTCCCTCCCTCCCCCCTCCCCACGCTGCCCGCCCTGGGGCAGCGAAGTGAGAGAGGCAGGTGGGCGGAAAGCGACAGCTGGTGTTGTTCCAGGGAAGGTTTAATGAGCGTTGCCTTCCTTCCCTCCCCCTCTCTGCTCTTTGTGCAGCGAGTTGCCCGGGCTGCTGGCTCTAATCAACCCCATTAGCAAGGGCTCTGGTGCTAATCTGGGGGGCTCCTGATGCCCCCTCTCCCCCCACCCCGCATGCCTGGCTTGCCTTCCTGCCCTGCTGTGTCAATATTTGCCCTGAGCAAATGCAGAGCCCATGACAGGTGTGCAGGGGAGACGGCACTCTCCTGGTGACAACCCAGCCCTCGGGCTCCTCCATGCAGCCCCCCACGCCCTGGCCCCCCTTGCTGCCTGCCAAGCCAGAGCTATTTTTATCAGGCCTATAAAAGCCACCGCAGGGCCAGCATCACCCTCATTTTCCACTTGCTCGGCTGGGAAGGTGAGTCCCTCACCTGGAGCTGCCAACGTGTCACTGGAGCCAGGTGAGATGTTCCCAGGCTATTGCTCAGCAATGCCGTGGGGGGGGGGATGGGCGCTGGGAAGAAGAGGCTGGCGGCTGGAAGCTGGAGGCTGCCCCAATGGGGGTTTGTTATGGGGGGCTCAACACCCCAAATGCACAGGGGCTTCTGCTGTGCCCCAGGACCATCCCTGGTACTTGGGGAAGTGGGTGGGAGAGAAAAGGGAACCTGCTGGGGCTTGCCTGATTCAGCACTGCACTTCTCTGCCTTCAATAGTTTTGCCAACAAGAGAGAATTTAAGCACATGCAGCTTCTCCCATCAGGTTGGGAAAAGAAGTTAAGCTTGGCAAAATTCTCCCTTCTGTCATTATTTTTAATTGCTTACAGCAACGTGGCTACCCAGTGTGATTCATGAGTCAGAGGAAACGGAATCTGGAATTTCCCTTCTCCAGACAGCATTCGGTCCTACATTGTACTGTTGTAAAACGGTTGGCTATTAAAGGCAAAGAAAACCTATCTAAATCCGAGGGTTTAGTTATGCTTGCCTGCCAGACACGACCCCTGCCTCTCCTTTTCTTTTATTTGTTTATTGTTAAGTATTTTTTTTACTCCTGCCCCCATTTTTCTTTTATTTTACCATTCCCTTCCACCATCCCTTTTCCTTTCCTTTCTTTTCCCTATAAGCTCTTTTTCTTCCACAGATACCTCGGAGTTCCCTTCCAGGTGATGCTCTGACTGGAATCCCATGTGGCGGCTGGGGCATATTTCGTGGCAGAATGACATGGCAGGAATGGGCTCCTTCACACATCTCCAGTAGCCTATCCCCGGGCGATTGCTGTGCTTGCCTCGCGTCGAGCCCCACGCACAAGACCTGACGTGAATGTTTTGTTCGTTCGGCTCGCGTTAGGCAGGTCCAGCCTATCTGCAAACACATGGCATGCCTGCGCAGTGGAAATGGGTGACATGCATGTAGCATACATACCTACATGCGCTGTGTGCTCATGGGGCATCATGCGCATCCTCAGAGCCTTGTACACCTGTGCCCTCCTATTGCTTCAACACCCAGCCTCTGCATCAAGTAAGCTACGCTTGGCAATACAGCCTGTCCAGGAAAACAGCCATAGACAGCCTAGGCAACTTCATAAAAGGCTTGGCCTGGCCACCACAAGCCTTTTTCTGAGCATGGCTATAATGGGATATTTTGAAGTGAGTTGTCAGCCATCTTTGTCTTGCATTACACAGCAGCTATGCTTGGGAAAAGGTTTTATTGAAGGCTGCCAGCACTTGGAGGAATCGTATGTTCAGAAAGACAATGCAATTTACAAAGGACACCTGTAACATTGCTGCCCATTTTGTCCTCTAACTACTTTATCGACCAACTGAATTTTGCCACTCTTGTTACCTTCTTTTAATGCCTTTGACCTCCCCACTAATTGCAAGTCCCATTAGTCTCATTTTGCAGAAAGAAACTGAAGCGGAAACTAAACAATTTGCCCTCCAATCCCAAAGGGATTCTGTGGCATAACTAGGATTTTAATCTGGCTTTTAAGGGTATTTCCACTGCGCCCATCATTCCCAATGCTAGTTCATCCATATACTCCTGTCCTCAATTATGTGCACTTTGGGTTGGATATTCTTGGCTGGCTATTTTAGCTGCTTTGTCATATACAAAGAAAAAATTATCATCACCCAGATACTTTGTTCTTTAGCCTTGTTGTGGTACAAAAAAGAATTGCTTTCCATATGGTAATCGGGGGAGGAAACAGAGTGGAATGAAGATGAACACATATGAGTTTTCCTCCTTTCACCAAAACAGATTCCCGGGGGGGGGGGGGACCTACTGAAAGAGGGTGCTTGTGTGAGGTTCAAAGAGCAGTCACCAGTCCTTATGTATGGATACAGAATCAAATTTACTTCTGCCTTCCAGTTGGGAAATCTCCAGCAACGGTTCCTCTGGAAACCCTAGATAGTTCAGAAGTTACAAGAGAGAAAGAGAGAGAAAGAATTGCAGGGTGGGCTAGGGAGTGTTCTTCTTAGTCCCCAGTAACTTTATCTTTCACATCAGTCCTTGCTACCTCAAGCAGAAACTGGAGAGGAGATTTGCATCCGGGAAGGGAGAGCCAACACAGCCTAGCTTTCAGTTTTGAATAAAAATTACCTGTGAGCCAGCTATTTTGGGAATAGCCAGGGTGCAGCAATAAATTTGCTTATCACCAGGGATGAGAAAAGATAACCAAAGAGGGCAACAAATCTTATGTGGTCTATGTAAGAAAAGTGCTGCTACTGCTATGGTAAAAAATGAGGGAGAGTGACTCCAGTAAGGACTCCAAATGAGTTTTAGGAATCACATTTTGAACTTGACTATCCAAATCTCCAATCCTATGCACACTAACCTAGGACAAGGACCAAGTCCCATTGAATTTAATGTGTCTTATATCTGAGTATACATGACATAGATTGTACCATAAATCTGTTGAATTAAGGGACCTTACTATGAACAATCATAGCTGCCCGTGAATTGTGCACTTTCCAGATGCTCTCCTTGAATCCCAGCTATTTAAATGAATAAGCAAGTACTGTACTGTATTTGTTTAGCTGCATTAACATTTTAACTTTTCACCAACCAAAAGTAGATAACAATGGTTCATTGACCCTAATTTCCAACTTGGATATTTTGTTTTAGTTTCAGACATAATTCAACTCTAAACAATAGGTACCCTGCAGCAAAAATCATACTTTAGAAATCAACCAATTTTTTGTATATATGAAGACATCTTCATGTGGACAAATTTGCATTTACAAAAGTTTTGCTTTCCCCCAAAGCCCTTTTTTTCAAACACGTAAACAAGATAACTATCGGTTTCAAATGCACCAATAAGCAATTTTTGACTATAGAACACACATGAATATTTTAGCAATCACAACCATGTGAATTACTCAGCTTTGACAGAACTTATTCAAAAGAAGATTGCCAATCTTTACCTGGCAGGGCTTTTCTGCTTTTGAACCGCTAGGTAACAAACAGAAATTCAGCAAAGTGATGCTTTTCCCAGCATCAAATAATGGGGAAAATTTCCTCTGCCTGGTCAGAAAAAAAGGAACAACCTGAACACCTGGACACAAATAACAGACAACTCTCCACGACATTTTGTTTCCTTTCAGGAAAGTACAGTTGGGCCATGAGGACTCCTATCCTGTCCCTAGGGTTTCTAATTTTTCCACCAGCCCCAGTAACTGTGCTTTTAAGATAACTTGACGTGCAGATGTTAGTCAGTTATACTATTTTCCCTCAATGCCGTGAAAAGCCTCATTTGCTGATTTCTCCCTATCAAGCTGCTGTTATAGGCACAGAAGCTGGCCAAGTAGTTTCTTTCTGGCGAGTGTGTTTGTGCTTCGGAGATTTAATATGTATGATCCAACTGGCAGAACTCCTTATAAAATCATATTTACTGGCTACCAGATTTGGTTCACTGGTCACAATGCAGGTCCACAGGATATTTGCCCTATGGTATCCACACTGTATAGTAGGGTTACCAGCATTCTCGACTGAGACAGTGCTTAAAACTTTGCCTCATTACACCAAGAGAAGATACAGCAACCACACAGCCTTCTCTGTTCTTTCACAAATCCCTTCACCTATCCACTTTCCTGTCTACTATTCTGTGGCCAGCAGGAACCATAAATTAAACTCAAAACCAGCAAGGAAGGGGTATAAGAGGAAGAACAGGTTGGAAAAGCACAGAAGTTGCAGACGACTCAGGACCTTGCTGCAGCCTTCCTCAATCTGTTGCCCTCCAGTTGTTTTGGAACACAACTCCTATCAGTCCCAGCCAGCATGGCCATAATCATAGTCCAAAACATCTGGAAGGCAACATGGTTGGGTGCCTTATACCAATTAATAGTACAGACATTATACCTCACAATGAGTTTGGAACCTTACTGGAGAGCATTCATAGACCTTTACTCTGTACTTCTATTTAATCTACATATTAAAATGACATATTGTCAAGAACATAAGAAGGCCAGGCCAAAGGTCCTGCTGGATCAGGCCAAAGGTCTATCTAGCCCAGCATCATGTTATCACAGTGGCCTATAGAAATCCACAAGCAAGACCTGAACACAACAGCACCTTCCCATATAATTCCCAGCAATAAGTATTCAGGAGTGTTAGAAAATCAGATATATAATCTAATTGCCAAACGGCACCTTAAATATAGGTTGTGGTCACCACAATGGAATGTCTAGGCATGTGTTTTGGGGATTTTTTGTAGTGGGGTTTATTATTATTATTCATTTCATTTCTACACTGCTTTATATTAAAAAATAAATAAATCTCAAAGCTGTTTACAACACATTAAAACATCAGACCAAACAATCCAGAATAAAAAAATTCAAGCTTCAAGGAAAATATTGCAAATCCTTCTCTAAGTGACATTTTGCTTCCCCCAACTGCCAATCTGGCATCCAGAGATCTCCACGTGGTCACAATTGGACCTGTACTAGTTGCAAAATGTACCTGGTGCCCGACTGATTTCTAACACTGATTCAGAGACATACTGCCACACCAAATGGATGTAGAAATGTAGCCATCCTCCATGAATTTGTCCAATACTCTCTTAAAGCCATTCAAGTTTGTGGCCATCACTACTACATCCTGAGGCAGCGGAATCTATTATTTTACAACATGCTGTGTGAAGAAGTACTTTCCTTTGTTCAGAATTTTCCAGCATTAGAGGGTGCACCTCCACAGGCACATACCTCCATGTGGTGGGAGTGCCCCAAAATCCAACTATTCTGGACAACAGCCATACGAGAAATATGTAAAATAACTAAGCAAGTATTAGACATCACCCCAGAATTGGCTCTACTAAACATCTTCCAAGACAACAATGCCCATTTACACCACAAAGAACTCATAACCCACGTAATTTCAGCAGCCAGAAACACCATAACCAGACACTGGAGAGACCTGTCAGGAGTAAGCATGGACCAATGGTACCAAATAGTATGGGAAAGAGCCCTACTAGAAAAATTAACCAATAAACTGAAATGGGGACAAACAGAAGATGACGCCTTCTTATCACATACACAGCCCAACAAGACAATGACAATAATTCACCAACAGCATACAAATCAATATGGCTAACCTGATCCAAAACACCCACCCACCCCACTCACACACGAAAACAAAGATCACCACAGCCAATCACAAACAAACAACCACACCCTAGGCCAACCCCAACCTCTCTCACCACCAGAAGAACACAAGTGAACAGCAGAGAACCTGCATGAGCAACGCTGACACCAAACCCTACATACATTAAGCAAAATAGAAACATCGCCACCCGACCCGACCCCCACCCATCTTCCACCCTCCACCCCTTTTCTTCCTAATGTCTCAACAAATGAAACTGATTTGTAAAAATGTTACATGGAAAAAATACGAGAGACATCACACATACTTCTGTAAATCAAGAAAATCTTTAAAAATAAATAAATAAATAAATAAACAAACAAATAAACAAATAAGCATTTTCCAGCATTCATCTTAGATAAAATGGCCCTGATTTTGATTTCTAGTATTACGAGGCAGAAAGACTTCTCCTTCATTAAGAGGAAAATTACCACAAAGTACAGCATGAACACCATGGTAACAGTTCTGCAGTTAAGACAGCAAAAACACCACTTACATATGTATCAACATTTACATGTTAATGGGTACCACTTAAATGAGACACCCCCCTTTCAAACTCATGGGTTAGATGAAAATCACCATCTGTATAATTAAACCTTCTCAGGAAGTTCATTCACCCCATTCAAACAAAACATTTTCTCCTTCCCCAGAAATGGCAGTGAGTCAGAGCTCAACAGGTGGGTATTAGAAAATAGCAGTTATAATAGTATTCAGAAAAAGAAGCAAAAAGAAATAAAAAGCTGTTGGTCATTTCAAATATGCTAATAGCAAAGCCCCCAATACAGTCTGAACAAAATGATAAACAGCCCCCGTGTGTGTGTGTGTGTGTGTGTGTGTGTGTGTGTGTTAAAAACACTCATCTGAAAAGGTTGCTCCATGAACCTAAGTGTTTTGAGCCAGTCTCCATTTGTTGAAACAAACTGATAATTGAGAGCCAGGTCCCCTAGGCATCATACAAAGAGTGTCTCCTTAGTAGGTAGTCCCACTGAGTTCAATGGGGCTTACTCCCTGGTAAGGACTGTAATCTCAAACAGCACTGCTACCTGTTTAACCCCACCGGTTTAAAACTGTCTTGACAAGTTTATTTATTTAGGGCAATATTTTTCCTAGCTATGCAAATCTGTGTCCTCTTTTTTGGTGATATATAAGCGGCCACCTTGTAGACAGACCAACACATTTAAGCTCTCGCTCTCTCACTTGAACCATGTATGGTTTTAACTGCTTAAGAGAACACAAGTCTGCTTCTTCACAAATGGGATGCCATCTGTTTTTTATGGAAGGAGACTGTGCTTTTAATTGTTATTTGGCAGGTAGGGGCCCAACAGGCAAGCCTTTTTCATTTATTTATTTTTTGCATGGAAATGAAATTATGATGACAGCTGTACTTGTTAAATTTCTATTACGCTGTAACTGCAAAGGGCATAGAATTTTGGTTCCTAACATAGTGGCAACCATATGCACAGATCAGGGCTGCTCCCTTCAGATCAGTTCCTCTTTTCTCCTCAATCTATCAGATGCATTCTAGGAGGCCTCCCTCCTAGCAAACTGGAAATGCTTCAAGCTTTAATTTATTTTAGGGTTGCCATGTTTCAAAAAGTAAAAACCAGGACACCCTGAAAACTACACCACACTTCATTTACATAGATTTTATTTAAACACAACTATATTCAGATGCAAGCTGCACTCACTGGCATTCTTATTATTCCCACATTGCCTTTTGTTTTCTTATGCACTGAAGTCATTTCACAAATCTCAACCAAAGTCCATCCTGTTAATTTTATTAATTTTTCTGCCTATAATTCCAAGAATCCAAATATCATTCTTGAGGATTTTTCCTTGCATTTCATCCCTGAAAGCATTCTGAAAGTATTTATTTTTTAACTGTTTCATGATATTCCCCTGCCCACCAGTGACTTTTTAATAATGAAAGTGTGATAGATAAGAGTGAGATCCTGTTATGCTGCTGTTTCTCCCTTAAATAAAACTGGTTAATTTCATGCTCCAAGAGAAATGCATAATATTTAGTTAAACAGCTTGAAATCAGGTGATGATTTCACACCACTGTCACCTACTGTTTCCATTAAAAGCACAAAACAGGAACTACTTCTTTCCAAGTTGGCAACCCTGTCTCTAAAGTGAAAGTTCCAAAAAATGATGCAGAAGTGACCCGAGGGAGGGAGTTCCTTAAGAAAGAAAGAATACACCTAGATTCATAAACTAGAGGAGTGCATAGCCTCCAAATAATCTTTTAAACTATCAAATAGTTTTTCAAAAGGTATTTGTGTGTGTGATGTCACCTGTCACAGATTATCAACAACATACCTAAAATAGCTGTGACACCCCTAAAATGTGGTTGTGACTAGCACAACCACATTTCACATTATGCATAAACCAATGGGAACCAGTGTGCATTTATTATATGCACAAACACAGAGGTTGATAAGAAAGGCCTTCATGAAAGGCTGCCTTTTATTCTAGAATGTCATAGAGTTTTATGGAAAAGCAGGGTATATACATTAATTAACATTACACAATCTGTGACTGTTATTTCAGAGCACTGCAGCTCCATTACATTTCATCGAACAGAATTCCAGCTTTGCAGTGTCTTTTAAGAGAGAGCGAGAGAGAGGCTATCTTTGCTCTCACTTTGTTCATTGGTTTCATTGCAGCATAAAAGACAGAGCAAAAAGACTTGACGTGAAGTGACATTTAGCCCAGAAGAAGGAAGGTCACAACCAAGTCATAAGGAATATTGGACATGGAGAGAGGTAGGTAGGGCTGCCAAAGTCCCAAAGAAATATGTTGCTCTTTTATTTCTGCACTTTATGCTGTCCCTTGTTTTAGTTGCCACAGCTCCTCATGAGGAAAGGTTTTGTTTTTTAACCTGGATATAATAGAATTGAAGTCAGGTGTGGTGCAAACATGTCATCCTTGCACAACAGCTGGGACTCTAGTGCCGGCCCTTCCCAGCCCTTAAAAATAAGCCCACCTAGTCAAATTCAGTACGTCTCTTCAAGGTACAGGAAGTGCTGGCATGGGCTGGACTCTGCAGCAGTGCACCCAAGTTTTCAGACTTTTGATCTGTATCTTGGGTCAGGGTAAAAAGCCTGCCCAGACAGGGAATGGGAGGGTAGTGGTAAGATCCCGCTTGTCAGGATAAGGCACCAGGATGTGGTAGCTAGGAGTTAACTGCAGCATGTTTTGTGGATGCATCCCTGAGCAAACAGAAAGCAGGGATGCAAATATAGCTGCAGGTAGTCCTTCATAGGGCAGCAAGATACAAATTAAGAAACACACACACACACACACAAATTGTTTAGCAGATGCAGCTTGCCATGCAGGGGTGATGAAATTCCCTCTAGCGGTCCCACCCACTCCAGTACCTCTCTGGGCAGTCATCTCTTCTGCCCCTGTAGAGCAAGGCTGATTTGGACATGGTAAGACTGATACTGTGGGGGTCTATGTGACACAGAAAAATCAAACATGTTTCATTTTATGTCTGCAAGTCAGAGGCACTCTCCATGGGCATAGCCAGGATTTCTTTTAGGGCAGGCTTTATGTTGGGAGGGGGCAGAACCAAGTTATCTGAGACTCAGTTGGTCAGTTAAGTGTTTTTATTTATTTATTTACTTGATTTGGGGGTGGGGGGCAGCTACCCCTCAGCCCCTCCCCGGCTATGCACATGGCATTCTCCCATATCAGTCTCTACAACAGCAGCAGGCGCCACAACCTTCCAACACCCCAAAAGCTCATTCCACCATTGTCTCCCAAGACAGACAGATGCCAGCAATCAAACAGTCAGTTATGAGTCCATGGTGTCTGGAAGCAGCTGGAGAGAGACAGTTGGAGTTTATAGTGCAGGGCTGGGCTGTGGAAACCCTAGAGAAGGTTTTGGCTGCTATAGAATTTCTTTCCTGTTAACTGCATGGTGTGATATGTGTGCTTATAAGACTCCAGGGCAAGAAGCTTTAGTGATTGATATCTTTTCAATTCCTAGCAGGTCACCTTAACCCCAGCTAGCCAAGGACTGCAGCCAGGACTCCTAGGCTCCAACCTACAAGAGATGAGACAATAGTTTGGGAGACAAGGAGAGGCTGCAGGAATGAACCATGTCGGGGGTCAGCCAAACTAAATATGTTGTTTGTTGAGTAGTCCACTTAATCCACCTTTGACAACTGGTCTCATATTAATGTATTTGTGAGGAGTTGGGTGGCAGGAGAGAGACTAAGGATCTAGATCAGTGGTTCCCAACCTTTTTTGGGCCATGTCCACCTAAGCATCTCTAAAATCCTGACACCGCCCCCCCTCCCCCGTGACACATAATTCTTATTATTCAAAAAGTGAACTCTTATTCACATGGAGGAAGCCTAAAGGGCCATTAACTGTTAATAACTCATTCTCGAATTGCCCCCCTTAAAAATCAAATTGTCCCCCTTTGGGGTGTGTGCCCCATGTTGGGAACCATGGATTTAGATAATAATATTTACCCTTCCGTCCTCAGCCTAAATAAGGGCTGCCTTTCTGGTGAAGGAAAATACCAGAAAATCACCTGGTGGTATTTTACATTAGCTGAATGGGTTAACACCCTGCTTCGTTAGTGCTGTGGTCTCTACTGGAAGTGGCCCAGGCCCAGCAGCTGCTTAAAAAAATATTAAATGATGAGTGATTCAGACACAGATCTCCAACATCTTATTTTAGTTTGGCCTCTGCAAGTTGTCAACCAATTGGCAGCCAATTTTAACAAAACGTTAAAGGGCACCAAACTATCTAGGTAAGCATGCATAGGATTGGGCTACAAGGCTTAAAAATCAGTTATAACCCTGGGCCAGTTGTTTAGGAATTTTATAAGCTTGAAACCAAAGGTACATTCACATAGCAACTGTAGGGGCTAAACTAGAGCATAACGTTAGAGCTGTGCCCTTTAGCTTAGGTTGTTGTTTTTATTTTTACACAAATAGGCAATGCAGAAGGCCAGGCCAGTTTTCAGTGCAAGTGAGGGGAACTTTAATCGTTTGCTCCATGCTAGGATCCTGATCTGAAGTGTGCAAGTCTGCAATTTGCATGGAGGGAGGGGGGAAAGCTCCCATTGAACCATGTGGCATAGGAGCTAAGAACATTACAAGCTGAAATGTTGCTGGTTTAAATCAGCATGAGCTCACAAGGTGGCTGAATGAGGATGAAATATTCAGCCCCTCTATCAGGCAGGGTTGTTGTTCCCACCCAGCTGTCTGTTTGGGCACCCTCAGGCAATAGGATGTTCTGTTCTCACTGTACCACAATCGTCACCAAGTACAGGAGGGACAGAGCCACCCGCTAGGGTTTCATTCATGAGCTATCAGAGGCAAGTTTTATTGCTGATGCTATCAATGGTGATTGTTCAGCACTGCAGAATATCCCTCAGATTCTCTCCCTGAAGCCATGTCTATTTTCCACACTTTAGGATTGCCATTTTATATATTTTAGTGGCAGAAGCACTGTGCACCCTTAAGAGCTGCTGGAGAAGCAGAAACTGCAAGCAAAACATTTTCTGCTTTCATGATTCCTTGCTGGGAAGTGTTTACCTGTTGATTTCTGCCAGACAAAGTTATTAAGAACACAAAGCCTTGGATAACGTTTCTGCCAAAGCCTTAGGGTTACCAGCTTTCTGAGCCTTTAACAACAGTATAATCTGCAGAATCAGCTATCTCCATGCTCTGGAAAGTTGAAGTCAATTCGAAGTCCAAGCAGTTGCTGATGGATCCCCCCCCCCTTTCTGGCCAGTTATTGGCAACCCTATGAGAACCTCATAGGCCACGTGACCCGGAAGTGTCTCCGGACAGCGCTGGCCCCCGGCCTCTTGAGTGAGATGGGCGCACAACCCTAGAGTCTGTCAAGACTGGCCCGTACGGGCAGGGGTACCTTTACCTTTTTATGAGAACCTCAATCCTATCCAATAGTTTCCTTGTTACTCCACTCCTAGGCTTAATTGAAAATGACAGATATATTGTTTAGAAGACCAAATGGCTATTAAGTGAGCTTATGTCTATAATGTAGATAAACTCAGAGTTTGTACTCAATATATATGGAAAAAGCCAAAATATTATAAACAGTCTAGAATTAGCATGGTTGCAAACCCTACAACTGCAGCTTCTCTTGAATGACCCTATAATTAAATTTCAAACTTGCAGATCGCATATATGGTACAAAGTAATGGTTAAAACAGTAAGTTGTAAGTGCCAAGGAGTGAAGTCACAAATTTATTCCGTATTGCTGGGGAATTGGATGGGACTTACTGGACTGAGACAGATCTGCGAGACTGACATAAATCACAGATACTAGTGCAGGATTGAAAAAGAAGTTAGAAAGAGGGTGCCTCTGGGAAGGAGTCAAAAGGCCAGTGGGCCAGCGAAAGACACTGTCTTGCGGGCAGAAGAGGGGATGGTCAAGGAAGAAAAGAGATGGTTTGAGGACAATAGAGGAAGCCAGGGTCCAGAAGGAAGACACTAAGAGGATAATCAAGGAGGCCAGCAAGCCAGGAAGAGGATCCTGCTGCAGACAGTTGAGGACAGTGGGCTAGGAAGAGAGTCCTGCCCCATGGCAGGCAAAGAGAACAAAGGACCAGAAACGGAGGCAGTGAATCAGGCTAGTGGGCCTAGAAAAGCGATGCTATACGTAGAAAGCCAAGAGGCTAGGAAAAGCTTCTCTTTGGGTAGCGTGTCAGAGGCCATAGGCCAGAATGAGGGTCAAGGAGTCCAGCAGGCTAGGAAAAGAGGTACAATGGGAACAGTCGAGGCCAGTGGTTCAGTGAAAGAACCACTATGGAGACAGAGGCTACTGGGCTTGAAAGAGGATCAAGAAGGGCAGAGAAGGAATTGCTGATCATTGATGATCATGTCAGACCAACATCCTTCCTTCTCTGCCACACCCAGTGACCCCGACTGCTGAGCCAAGGAAAGATGAATGCATCATAATAGAAAAATATCTGGGGAGATTATATTTGCCATAGTTTATAGGTTTGTATATTTGAGAGAGAGGTGATGGTATCACAGCCTGTCTATACCACCCTTCTTCCTCACAACAATCTCCAAGGCAGCTGCCAGGAAGAATGATAATATTTTTTTTAAGGCAATGGTGAGTGTGAAAGCTCTGGAGGGATGAGAGTGGGAAATGTCCACACCTCAGCCCTTATTAATTACTGCTGCTACTAATGGTTGTTGATTAGTGGTTGTTCCCTACTGCTAATCTTTGAAGGTTCTGTGGTAACCATAGAGGAAAATAACAAAAACTGCTGCTCTTTCAAGGTTCCATGTGTTACCATGATCACCATTGGGGAAACAGACCCTCCCCTGGAAGTGTGCTACCTAGCAACTGGGCTAGGTAGCACTAGAGGTTTAGGTCCCCGTGTGATGAGAAATTTCCCTATCTTCTCTGCTAAATAGTCTGTTGCCCCTGATTCTTCCCACCAGCAGGGCTGACCACTGAAAGTGGAAATCGTCCACTCCCTAAGCTGTAGATATTCTGCTACCAACACAAATTAGGGTGTTTATTATTATATCGTTTCCATCAATTTCACAGCACCAACACCACATTTTCCCAACCCAAGCCCCCTTTGAAAACCATCCTTTACTGAATACAACCATCTCGTCTTCTGCCGTCCCCTTCTCCTTGTGCCCTCAATCTTTCCCAACATCAGGGTCTTTTCCAGGGAGTCTTCTCTTCTCATGAGGTGGCCAAAGTATTGGAGCCTCAGCTTCAGGATCTGTCCTTCCAGTGAGCACTCGGGGCTGATTTCCTCCGGAATGGATAGGTTTGATCTTCTTGCAGTCCATGGGATCTGCAGATCATACTGTTGTTAAAGGTTCAGAAAGCTGGTAACCCTAAGGCTTTGGCAGAAACGTTATCCAAGGCCCCCAGCATTTTTAATAGTTGCGTGGAAGACATTTCAGTCTATGGTTGTTTTCTCAGTGCTGCATGAGTGAGGGGAACAACTGCACTAGC
The DNA here is from genome assembly GCF_964188315.1 of Podarcis muralis. Lineage (NCBI taxonomy): Eukaryota > Metazoa > Chordata > Lepidosauria > Squamata > Lacertidae > Podarcis > Podarcis muralis. Next base: position 85,107,034 of record NC_135655.1, on the reverse strand, counting down.
TAAATTTCCCTGTTTGACTCCCTCCTTGCCTTAAGGATAAAATACAAAACCACTTTGTTAAGACTTTCAGTTGAAAGTACTGTTGACATGATCTGCTGCTGCTGCTGCTGCTGACGATGACCTTAAATGATTCTGTTCCACAGCCTTTCTTTTTACATGAGATTGTTTTAATAGTAATGTTATATTGTGTTTATTGTGCTTATTGTGGCAAGCTACTTTAAGCACTAGAACAGGCAGGATAGAAATTATGATTATACAAAATTATGAAGAAATATAGAAGCCTGTTCCTTTATTACATCTGAGTATCCTAACACATGCACATATGCTCATGAAAATGCTTGCATCCTGTCCTATGTCTAGAGTTACCACATGTAAAGGAGAACCAGGACCCTGATTCTTTCAACAGTTGGGGCTGCTTTTTTTTGAAAGTGTTGTATTTTCATTCCTAAGTAACAATCTATACCTGTGAGCATCCCCTCTTATATACAGCAATTTCAAGGTACAGGAGTCTTACCCATATTTACATCTGGCTACCCTTTGTACATGCATTAACACACACATTTAGCAAATCTATAGCCAAATGCTACCTCCAATGTCCACATCCAAACAACACACAAATTCCAGCCTGCACCCTCCAGATCCACCAATATTTTAGGACAGGGTGCAGAACCTGGACCCCAAAGCCACACATAGCTGTTGCCTGCAGGGAGAGTAGAGATGGGGGGGAGGGGGATAAGCTGAAGGAGGAAGTGGGGAAAAGCTCTGCAAGTGATCAGACCTCTAGCAAGAGCAATCTGTCTCTCCCTGGACAGATCACTGAGAGGGCTGAAAAAGGGGGAAGAGAAAGAAAGGAAGAGAGACAAGGGGGTGTCAGAAAGGGAAATAGAAAAGGAATAAGCCTGCTCAATTTTGGCTCTGACCACACTAAGCATCTGCACATTCCCTGGGGGAATGTTGCCGACATCAACATAAAAAGTTTTACCAATCTGTATTCTTAATTTGGGGCATCTCTCAAGCTACCTGTACCGCTGCCAGTTAAAGTCCCTCTTTTTGGGCCCTGCTGAGCAGTTTCAATACTGAGGAAGGAAGCCGGACCTTCACAGTGGTTGCTCCAACATACTGGTCAAGTTTACAGGAAGAAATCCAGTTGTGTCCCTCCCTCTCTCTTGGCATGCGGGGGGGGGGGGGGATGCCATGCACATATTTTTGGGGTAATTTTTAGATATAGGCATTCTAATTCCCCCCAAGTCCTTGTTTTTGTTTTAGCTGTGAAATTCCATCTCACTTTTTATCACTGTTGTTAACTGCCTCAAGTTTGAGAGAGGTAGCACACTTTTTATTTATTTAAACAAAGCAATTCATAGAGTGTCACTTCTGTGGGTTCATATGTTTAGGGTCTATCTATGCTATACAGTTCTATGGAGCTAGGAGGCTTCCGCTATGGAAGCGGCATCAATTAGAGACCCTCGTTCAGTCCCAGGAGCCAGGCATTGAGACATCATCATCTGTGTGGTAACAGCTGGCTGGTCTTTTGTGGCCTTTCAGGTGGATTAGTCCCCATAGCAATCAGAGGCCAGACAGGTAATTTGATGTTCAGGGCGAGGGCGGGAGAAGCTGTGCTCAGGATATCAGCAGGTCTGTTCCCTTTCACACTGTGTACCAAGGGCAAGGGTGTGTGTGTGTGTGTGTGTGTGTGTGTGTGTATCCCCAGTGTCCAAATACAGAGAAACATTAAGCTGATGCTCTTCCTTTCAGAGGTCCCTTCAGAGCCTTCCTCTCAAAAGATCCTTCTCCTAAAGACATCTGGGGAGTGGGTAAGAGCATGAGCTTTGAACTGGATGCCCCTCAGAGCAAACAGCTCAGCTCAGTCAAGAACTCAGTGGGTGCCTTCGGTGAACTACTATCCTCCTCAAGCTATATAATATGTGGCTAATCATATTGGCCTACCTTACAGGGGCATCATTAATGGTGTACTGTATGTGTGCTTTGGGCTTTCTAGAAAAGCACTACATACATATTTTTATTCTTTATACTGTAACACACCTACAAAATTTGGAAGTAAAATTTCTTGCAGCAAATGACTGAACAGAGTGACAAAGGCAGTTTTCATGCACTATCAAGCAACTTGTCCAATAAGAAGTTATTGGGAACTGGACAATAGTTGTTCAGTACCTCTGTATCCAGGGAATCCCTCTTGGGAAGGGGATGGACCATTGCCTCCTTAAGGACCAGTGGCACCTTCTCCCTCATGCGACTCACCCATGTGGGCTCACCCAGCAACACCCTTTCATCTGCCTTTTGTAAGCCATGATGGGCAAGGGTCAAAAGGACACTTAGTCAATCTCCTTCAAGCAGCTTGTCTGCATTCTCAGACTGCAAGAATTGAACTTGATCCAAGGTAACCTGACCAGATGATGCTGGTCATGAACATTCCATCAACTCAAGGAACAAACCAATCAGCTAAACAGTATCTTCACTCCAGGGAGGGAAGAGGGTATCAGTTTGGCTGGGTACAAGGAGAACTGGGTGTGAAGCAGACTGAAGCCGACCAGAAAGCTGAGAAGCAAGGTCTTCCCAAGAAATCTGGCCCTGTGGGCTGGCACATCCAAATGTCCCTCCCTTAACATCATGTCCCTTCCAAATATTGGTGTTGCACACATGTTCATATGTTGCTGTGATAGTGCCCTTTTATTTATTTATTTTTCACATTGGATTTCCTCGCCACCTTTATACAGCCAAAGTTAGTGTTATGACTTGAAGGGTTATATGGTTCGCATCTTGGAAGAACATCTAACATTAAGGGGTTCAGGATGGGAAAGCCTGTGAGATGACAGCAGGAAAGGTGTGGATAGGCAGAGGTATTTTGGAAAGTAGAGGTAAGGCTGCCACCTTTGTATGGTGTGGCTTATGTCCCTTTAATAGCTGCAATATGATGAAAAAACTCCTAAAGATTGCAAAGACCTGCCTAGATCTGGAAATCTAAAGGGAGTAGTGAGGTCCAAAGGGGCACTATAGAGGTAACAGACTGAAGATGGGGACTCTCCACAAGAGGTCCTGGAGCTCGCTGCCCTCTTGGGATTTTCAGATCAGGCAACCCGTGAGGATGATGAGGCAATGAGCGATCAGAAACTTGCAAGTGAGTGCATGAGAAAGAGGCGACTGGTCATTCCTTAGCTTAAGGTTCAAGAACATTTGTGCTGGAGTGAAGGAGTGTCAGAAAAAACAGAGTGCCCTGTCGAGAATGCTGCCAGTAGTGCCCGTTGGTCCACAGTACCCAAAGTGATAAATAACAGGTGGTGTACTCTGCTTTTAATAAGCTTTCCTTGTATTTGGAATGGATTCAGTGGCCTGGACATCTCCTAGCTCTTACTGAAGGAGATGCTTTTCCTGCCACCTTAGCACCTGGCTGTATTGGGGTAAATGACAGACTGCCTGCCTATTTGCATTTCCTTCCTAAGGCGGCAGGATGATTTGTTAGTGAAATCAGATGGCAGAAGCAGGGAGAGAGTGTGAGTTGGGGGAAGAGGGAGAAGAGAGGCAGTGGGAGCTATTCCTGATCTAATCAGCCAGACCTGGTAAATAAACCCAGCTGTATCTGTGCCTGCAGCAGGAAATGGTCCTCGGAGCAAACAGTGCACCAGGCAACGGGTGGCAAGATAAACAGGGGTTGGTGCTGCTTCCATCTGCTCCAGGGAGGGAGGGGGGAAATGTGGCTGCAGCAAAACTGTCTCCCTAGTACTGGACAGTCACACACATGTGGGGACCAGGAATCTACACTGAGGGATCTGCTGCAGTTTGTTAAATCTATGCAATTTGCTCACCTGCCTTCCTATTATTCCACCTAGAGGGGCTGAAAATAAGGGAAGGTGATGTGATGCCCCACACTTTGGAAATCTGCAGAAGAACCAGCAGACTCGGCTTGACACTATTTACTCAATCATACACTTAACAAGTGGTAGGATTTGTTATTGCCTTGGTTCCTTATTCAACATTTACCTAATTTGTGGATGTAATTGTGTGGCTGGTTTTGAGGTTGGTCCCATGATGTGAAAGTAAGTGATTTCATTGGTTCAGTCACTTTTAATGAAGTCAAATAGAAGGTTTGGTTACTCAGCGATTTACCGTAGCTCAACAAACTAATTATACTCTGGTCTGTTATAACAAACGAATCAAAGATAATGATGCCAAGTTCTTTGTAGGTACTCTGTATTAACTGAAATGATTGCTCACATTTAATTCACCAACTAGATCAGCCAAGCCTTCTAGATACAAACCACAGACATTCATTCCACCAATACCAGTAGGGTAACTGGATGCAACATTGTTCTTTCAACAGAAGCATAGAATAACTTGTTTCGGGAGGTGTAATTTTTCTTATTCTTACATGGCAAGCTACTTGGCCTTGGCCTGGGTGCCAAGGACTCAGGAAATGACAACTGAACTCTACAGAATAGAGACACTTTTCCTTTGGAAGTTTCAAGGCTGGTCATTGGAGTGGGGTGGGGCCATTTGGAGTAATTAAACCATTGCTTCCTGTGGCATTTGGGCATCCCAAGCCAGTAAAGGACATGGAGAGAAGTAATAGGGAAACCACTTGCAAGGAGACCAGCCAGTCAATATTGAGGTCCAAATTATCCTGAAAACCTTGCAGGGAAGGGATATTTACTGACCATACCTGCTGGGTACAACGAAAGACATGATCTGTTTTAGTGCCGCATAGAATGGACCTGACAGATCAAATTAACTTATGCAGCAGCAGGAGAAGGCTAACAATAGGAGGCAGCAACTTCAACACAGAAAACAAAATACGCCCCCTTCTCCTTCTCTTGCTTGTAGTATGGCTAGCAGATTAGTTAGGAACCCCTAGAGACAGCACCAGTTGTTGAGGATAGAACAGCTGGCAGAAGGGCATGAGATGCAATTCTTCCAAGGCATATTGCTTCCAAGGAGCTGAATCACCTTTGGATGCTGGGGGGCATATTGCTGCCTTCTCTTTCCCCTTGATGCAAAGTTAAACAGCACAATTGTTGAGACTCATCCCCACTTTCCTTGTGGGGGCAGTTGTGGTCTTCTCATCTAATCCTTCATCTTCCTAGCGTGGGGGAGGTTCAACTCACCCAAGCCATTCCTAACACATTGATGAGCCATAAACAACTTAGGGTCAAAGTAAATTATAGAATGACTATGCAAGTATAAAAATGGTGGGGCCACAAAACACATCACATCAGAATGCATGAATTCAATCTGACACTTGTAACTATTTATTTATTAAATTTGTATATAGCCAGCGACCGTTTTAGGCTCATCTCATATGTGTGCGACTGCAAACGCATGCATTGTGCCAAACCTGGAGGCGACCTGAAAACATCACAAAAACGTCACAAAAGGAGGCAGAATGGGGCAGGGTTGGAATGAGGTGTTTACAGGCTTTCAATGAGTGTTCCGATTATAAACAAGTATGCAAACACGTGTATAATCAGAATACTGCCCTTCATCTGAAGATCTCAGGATGGTTCACAGCATGAAAATACAAGATAAAAACACAAAATACATAGAGCCATAGAATTGTAGATTTGGAAAAGGTCCCAAGGGTCATCTAGTCCAACCCATATTTTGGAGGAGACGAACGCATAATGGCACACAAACCCTGCCACAAAAAAGAGGGGAGTGAAGATCTACATCAGGAAAAAGGAGGAAATAAAGATTAACACTGATCATAATGGAGACCAGTCAAGAGAGATCTGCTGTGTGGGCAGCATGGGGGAGGGGCTGCCAAGGAGGTTGCATATCTGGCCTCCAAGGAGCATGTTGCAGCTACCGCTGGAACTGTTGCCATACTGGTGAGTGAAGCATTCCTTGGAGGCCAGATTTGCAGTCCATATGGATCCTTCCAGGTGAGGCGGTTGCCTCATCTGACTCATAGGCCTGGATCTCAGAAATGCTGAAGTCACATGGGTCACCTTACACATCTAAGAGGAACTAAGTTGCCTTCAGCATCCTCAGAGAAGCAACTTCACTGAGGTTTGCCATGTATTTATTTTACATATGCACCCCACTCATCTTTATAAATGCGAAGTGCCTAATTTAATATGTAAGAATATTTAAGAGGAATCAGTTAATTAGCCGGTTAAAAGCCAAAATGTAACCGAAGGGGGAAAATACTGGCTAGCGTGATAACTGTGAGCCCAAGATCACAGCTTCTCTATGACCCCATCAAACTACACACATCATAACTAGTCATTTATGAAAGCACCTAATATGCACAAAGCTCTGTACAAATATAGAACAATAGGTCTCTGCCCACAGAGTCACAATCTTCAGAAGACCTGGGAGAAGGAGAGGGGAGTTGGAAGGGTGAAAAACAGATCAATAATACATCTAAACCATGGGTAGGCAAACTAAGGCCTGGGGGCCAGATCCTGCCCTATCACCTTCTAAATCTGGCCTGCGGAATTTGTTCACCCCCCCCCCCCAAAATAAATATAGTCCGGCCCCCCACAAGGTCTGAGGGACAGTGGACTGGCCCCCTGCAGAAAAAGTTTGCTGACCCCTGATCTAAACCTACCAATACAGAACTGTAATACTGTATAGAACAGGCTTCCTCAACCTCGGCCCTCCAGATGTTTTTGGCCTACAATTCCCATGATCCCTTGCTAGCAGGAGCAGTGGTCAGGGATGATGGGAATTGTAGTCTCAAAACATCTGGAGGGCCAAGGTTGAGGAAGCCTGGTATAGAACATCAGGAGGGGAAAGCAAGTGGGAAATAGTTTTGATTCATTTCAGTTAGTGAGTCGTTATCCATTGTCTTTCTCTTTTGCAGTTCCCTGAACAATCCCTGCCCTTCTGCACCCCCTTGTGGGCCAGGGTGGGACTCTCAACAACCACAACAGAGTGCTGGATTTTCGTGGAAGGATTTCTGCAAGAACAGAATGGGCTGGGAGGCCACTGAAGCAGGTGTGGCTCCCACAGAGGTTACTCTGAAATACAAATGGGCAGCCCTTCATTGTTGTGCAAGGCAAGTACTGTATCATCACTGTGGCTGGAACGCAACCCCACAAGGCTGTACACACATTATGGCTCCGTGTATACTATACTTTTAAAGCACCTTCTTTTCCTCAAAGAATTCTGGGAACGGATTCTTGCTAAGGGTGATTGAAAATTGTAACTGTACACTACAATTCCCAGAATTCTTAAAGGGAAATAACATGCTTTTGTGGCATTTACCTATTAGTTGTTGATATATACCTCCAGGTTACTTTAGATGTGGATTCTTGCTTATTATCTACTTCTTTGGAGTAGACATTCCCTACACCTGTTACCCCATCTAGGTACAACAGGGGCTGGGGGGACCTGTAACCCCCCAGCTGTTGGACTGCAGCTCCCGTCAGCTGCAGCCAGCACACACAATGGTTAGGGAGGATGTGAACTGTAATCCACCAACACCTGGAAGACCACGAGTTCCCCACCCCTGTGGTATAGCAATCAGGGTAAAATGTAAAGGGTGCCAAAGCAGAAATGTGCATTCTTATTGCTTTGGTGTGGCAGGCCCACACCATACATTTACAGCATACCCAACACACATTTAAGGCACATGATCCCCCCGCCCAAGGAACCTGGGAACTGTAGTTTGTTCAGGGTGCTGCCCATTGTAGCTCTGAGAAGGAAACTACAGTCAAGGGGGGAATCTGAGTCACAAAGCCTGGAGCTAACTTGAAGGCTTTTGAATCACCCCAGATGTATAGGCTCAGTAAGGTTTCACACTGAGGGGCACGATGCCAGGGACAGGAAAGTATGAGGCACTTGGGGCAGAGGGAGGCATTTCTCTAGAGTGCCATCCCTGATGGCGCCAGAGGTAGCTTCTCTGTCCTGCGGAATGGCTGTCAGCCTTTCCTGTGCAATGTCCTGGGAAAGGGCCGTGTTCTTAATCCTCCGGCTGAGCAGAGGCATTGTTTGGAGGGTGAAAGAAAAATGGCACGTCAGGGCCTTTGTCTTTTGTGTCCCTCCGCTGCTAAGCAAACATGCCCAGTGCTTCCCATTGTTAGCCTCAGGAGAGAGGAGAGGCATCTCGCCATGATGGGTAAGAGGAATGGACAGCCCGGGCTGGGGCTGGGCTGCTTCACCTCCCACAGCTGCCACTGCTGACTCAGCACAACCTATTGGTGCTCAGTCATTGGACACTTGGCCAAGCCAGGCTATATAATGCTGCTGGGGTCCCCCAGCCCAGCACCACCACTCTTGCCTCCGTGCACTGCCAGCCAAGTAAGTACCAGCCCCCTGCCCTCCCCAAACAGCCCCAGTGGCCAACCCCCTGTGTCCTTATGTGTGGTATCCTGGTAGGGATGGAAGGACCTATCAGTTTTGGTTCTCTCGGTTTCTCCAGTCTTAAATTTGATTCCTCGTATTTCCGGAGCAATTTTGTGCTTTATTTCCCTAAATTCTCATAAAAAATCATTTGCATTTTAGCGCATATTTCTCCTAATAAACATACTTTTGGATGCAGTTTTGATTAATGTACACATTTTTGCTAGCAATTCCCTCTAATATAATGCATTTTTATGTTATTTTCCCATAACATATTCGTTTCTATGCACACTTTCCCCAAATACATGCATTTTTGTAAACACTGTTTGCTTTGAGAATTGCATTGCAAAATTGGGATAAATACAAAACTGAGGGATAACTGCTTTGGAAAATGTGAATTTAAATGTGAATGGAATTGAGTGTCTCCCCCTTCCCTATATACTTCCCTTCCCTTGGAGAATCACTGGGGAAAGATTTCTCTGCAAGGACTTCAACTCATAATTTCTGGGTCAACCGACAAAGGGGATGAATTGGGCAGGAAAGATTCGGCACATTCCTCCAGGGTATGGTTCTGTACTGGTTTCACTTGTTTTCATGAGTTACTTGGAGATGTTTGTTCTATCGGCACCTTTCCTGATGCACCTGCTCTTTGCTGGCAGCAAGTTGTGGTCTGAATTGTATTAGTTGATGTGCGGTGGTGTTGAATGACTGGTCCTGCCTTTAGATAGAGGGCTATGTTGAATGGCATTTCAGACCCATCTACCTCTATAATTCTGTATGACCCACAACTGCAACAGGGCTATCCTTTTTTCTTTTGTTCTTTTAAAAGTAACAATTAGAATGCATTGGCAGGAAAGTCAAACACAGCACTGAAGGGTGTGTGTATATAAGTAAGTGTGCACTATAAGGTAAGATGGAAGGGGTCAGCAGAAATCTAGTGGCACAATTCTGGCACCAGGCTGTGTGTAATAAAAATGTAAAGGAAGCTTTCCAAAAAAAATTTTTCCATTGAGGGGAGGGGGCTTGTCACTTGGATTCTGGATTTCCCTTCAGCTCCAGACAACATACCTCATAAACAGACAGGAATACAGCTGGATCATGGGGACTGACAGCCCTACGAGAGCTTGCAGATGTTGACTGAACTATAGGTTAAAGGAAGGTATGAGATTTGGCTCCATTTAAGAAAAAAGAAAAGACCCAATATATTTGGCTCCCGAGTCAGAAAGTACAGAGTGAGTCTTTGAAAAGAGGCCCCGTGGAACATGTGTACTCTGTATCCACAGGGCCTCTTTTAAAGGACTCACCCTGTATAATATAAAATGAAATAAGGTCCCTTTAATAGGACCTTCAAACCTGCTCCCTGGGGTGAGCTGCATCGCCCTGTCTAGTGGTAGAGCTGGGTGTGTAGGCACCCGTTTTCCACTGACTCACTCCACCATCTGCATGAATCCAGCCGCTGGTCAACAAGGACAGGGGGGTGCTCCATTGTACAAACTAGCCAGGGATAGGTGCTAGTAAAATGAGATGACAAATTGGGGAGGAATAGATGAAAAGGAGCATCATGGACTCTCTTGGCCTGTTCAATTCATCACTTAGCCAGATAATCCTCCTCAGAGTCTGCTTACTTTTTCTAGCATTTCAGATGCTACTGTCTGTCTCTTCTTCATGACCCATTTTCTTAACTGTATGGCATGGTGCTTGCTGATGCTACTCCACGATAGCTGCTAACAGGGTGTACTTTGGATTTTCTATGGGTAGTGCAGGGGGACAGGGCTGACCCCACCCTGCTGCCATCGCCACCAGAAACAAGCATTAAAAACCCACAAACGTTGCATTTCTATAGCACAAGAGCTGCCCATGACCAGCCAGCACATGGAGACCCTGGGTCAATTCAAGATAACCGTCTGGGAGGAAGAAAACTTCCAGGGGAAGCGCTGTGAGTTTCTGATGGAGTGTCCCAGCATCATGGAACGTGGCTTCCGCAAGATCCGCTCCATCAAGGTGGAAAGTGGCCCGTAAGTGCTTCGGTGTCCATAGAGCAATATTTGCAAAGCTGGCTTGAAAAGAGCAGCATGCTTGGAGAATCCACAGATATATATGGCTGACGGGTAGAAGGAGAGAGAGAGAGAGAGAAAGAGAGAGAGAGAACTCCATAGGGGGCTTCTGCCAGTCTTTTACCCCATTATGTTTCACAGGCAGTTATTGGATGGCTTGAGCAATATTTGATTTTTAAATTTTATTGTGAGTTTTAAATTTGAAGCTACCATCATTTGCGCTCTCTCTCTTCTCATCTTTACAGCTGGGTGGGGTTTGAGTACCCTGAATACCAAGGACAGCAGTTCATCTTGGAGAAAGGAGACTACCCTCGGTGGGAGGCCTGGAGTGGGAACAGTGGCTACAGGACCGAGCACCTGCTCTCCTTCCGGACTATCAAGTGTGCTGTGAGTGCAATAATATACTCTCTTGGCTCTAAAAAAACACCTGAAAGGGACCCGATGGAGAAGGGTGCCTCCTGGTCTCGTTCCAGAGAGAACAGAGTAAAAGGAAACACAAAACTATCTGGTGGGGCAAAGGGAACCCCAAATAGTGGTGGAAAACAACAACAACAATACCATATTTCATTGATCAAGCACCATCTCTTTGAAAAGCACTCTTCTAACCAAAGCTACTTCCAGAACATACCGATTTCATTTGCTGCCTGTAATAAATTAAGTGGAAGCATGACAGAAGAGTCTTCAAGGACAAAGGTGGTTTCAGTGAAATTGCCAGGGGGAGTGAAATGAAATGAAATTAACAGGCTGTCTGACAAGCTGATATCCCACAGATGCACAACAGGTGAAGGTGATTGTTTTTATGAGGCAAATGAAGTGCTGTTAATCCAGTAGCAAGCAAGCTTTTGAGTTATACAGAGCTCTTCATCAGAACTCTTTTGTTGCGGATTTCTGTATAGCTCCTGTCAGTCAACTAAAACCATGGCACTCTTCCTGTTTTCCACCTTTTTATTTTCGGGGGCTCAGGGGAAATGTAAAATTATGCTCAGTGTTGAATGAGGGCAAGGACTGCAGTAAGAAGGCACAAGGGGGAAATGGGTTTGGAGAAGCTGCGGAGATCTCATCTCCTGCATCATTGGGGAGCTTTAAAGGTAAAAGCCCATTCTCCAGATGGTGACTCAATAACCTGGGAGGGAAGGGACACATATAAACAGTTAACAATATACTCGAGAGGACAGGGCCAAACAAGGTTGCAATCTTGCTTATCTTCATGACCTTTCACAAATGGGGGTGGCTATGGGGAAGAAATATGTCGAGAGGGCTCTTGCATCTTTTACAGTGGCTCCCAGTTTGGTTTTCGCCATCTTAGTCCTGCAGTGATGAGACAATATTTCCCTTCTGTTCAAAGCTTCATCAGGGTCTGGGGTCCCACAACCCTAATCTGAACCAATGAAAGGCTCAGATTAGGGTTGCCACCTTCAAATTTAGAGGGAAAAAATCACTGCTGTAGAACAATTCCCTCCAAGTCCTTCCCCTTGCTTTCTCTAAAATGTGTGAGATCGAGGAGAATGAAGAATTTAGGTCTTCCTCTGCAGAAGTGATGTGCATTGGGGCTTTTATGGCAGCATCTCTGGGTCAGAAGGCTGAGTCCCTTGGCTAGATCAATAAGAGGCCCATGCTGTTTGACAAACAATACACACCCTGCAAGCCAAGGCGGTAAATAACTCTAAAATGAACCACATGCTTTGGACTCCTTTTTTGTCTAAAAGTGTCCCAATCCATAAGCAGAGTGGGCTGACCTAAGGCAAGCCCATGGGGGAAACCAGGTGTTCATTCACTGTACAGTGCTGGGGCAGAAAAGGGAGACATACAGTTCAGTTTGGCACATGGCTTTGGGGCAAAGGAGCTGCCTCAATGGCAGAAGCAAACTAAATAAATGAATGTGGAGTGGCATATATTAAAAAGCTCCCATAGACAAATGAATAAGTTGGGAGGGGTGCTTTTTTTTTTTAGCATTAACGTCAGAAAGCTGGTCAAGGGTGGGAAAGGTTGGCATTGAAAAGGAAAGGTTTTTTTGTTTTTGTTTCTCGCAAGTGTCAGCCAGGCTTTCTGGGACAAATGTATAGTACCAGCTCCAAACAGGCTATAGCCAGTATGGCATATCACTCCATCTTGAAGAGCGGTTGCTTCTGTTCCTAACCGGGGTTTAAAATCTCTGCACGTCCTCATCTCTGGGCTTTAATAACAACCAGTCAGATTATGTCCGCGCTTTAATAAAGGGGTGTGAGATATCATCTCGTTTCTGGCTGGCAGGATCACTTGGCGGAGTGCAGCCTGCAGGAATGGGTGATAGGGGAGGGGGGAGGGGGATGCAGCTGTGCCCAGTTTCAGTTTTAACCCCTTGAGTCCACAGCAGGATAGCAAGAGACTACGCATCCTGACCACTTGGAAAGCCGGGAGGGTTTTCTTTGCATAACGGATAGAATCTCAAGCCTTTCTTTTCTGCTTGCTGGGGACTATGTTAACAGACAGACCCATAAAGATGCTTGACAGTCATTCACCAACAGCTGCTTGGCAGCAGCACACACAGTGCCCAAGGATGCCCAAGTGAGGTCCTCTGGGTGTTACTGGTCTCTTAACTCCCATCATCCCTGACCACTGGCTATGCAGGCTGGGAATTATAGGAGTTGGAGTTCAACAATGTCTGGAGGATCACAGGGTCCCGACTTCTGATCTAGGGAAACCAGAGGCAATGGATGATAAAACTCCTTTGCACACACTCTCTCTCTCTGTGCGTGCACATGCAGTATCACCACTGTGCACAGAGTTTTACAGTGTGTCAAGCAAAATACAGATTCCAGCTCCTGAGAAGTTTACAGTATATGTCTACAGTTCAGTTAGGCTTTGTAGGGGATGGGGACTAAGAGGGGTTGTGCCAAAAGCCTTATAGGAAAAGGGGGGGGGATTTTCAAAAGGTTTTTGAAGGGAGGTGGGCCACACAGATGTCCAGTCATAAGGGGAAGCAAATATAAACATTATGGCATCATCCAGAGGATGATGAGACCTCACATGGTTGAAGGGACTGGCATTAGAGAGGGTAGGGAAGAAGGGAGCAAGTCCATAATACAGATCAGGGAATTTTGGCAGGTGCTGGTTGTGCAGGAAAAGGGCCCTTCAGAGCAATGCCTGAGGAGCTCTACCATCCACTGCAATCTGATCACTGCAATCCAACCTGCCAATAGGACAGTGGCTTAGCCACAGGGGAATAAAGGGAAGAAAGTGAAGAAAAGGAGAGCTGAAAGGGAAGGTGGATAAAAATGCAGGAATAGCAAATGGTGTTCTTTTAGATTCAAAGATCTTGCCTTCTTCCTTTCCTCTGTCATAACTGGCCTGGTTCGCACACAACACTAAGTCATGGTTTATTAAGTTATGGTTTAGCATTATGTGTGAACCCTGCCCAGCAGTATCTATGGTTTGTTTACTGCCAACAAATCACCATATGAAACTGTGGTTTATTATTGGCTTACAACACTTGGTTTGTTTTAACTATGGCTTGGTGTTATCTGTGACTCCAGCACCCTTCCATAAACATGGTGTGTTTCACCACCTCACTGCAGACACTCACCAAAAGACACGAAGTTAGGGCAGCTGGGAAAAAAACCAAATGTAGGAGAAATAAGCCATGGTGTGTTTGCTCATCTGTTAGGCAACTCATGGTGAACTTGTGGTTTATCTGTTGGGTATTAAAAGTCTTTGCCTGTGACAGTCCCACACCAAATCATCCTCCACTTTAACCTATCCTGCAGAACCACAGTGACAGCAAAGTTACCCTGTATGAGGCAGAGAACTTCCAAGGACGCAAGTTTGAGCTCAGCGATGACTATCCATCCCTGCAGGCCATGGGCTGGGGCAACAAGGAGGTGGCTTCTATCAAGGTCAATTCTGGAGCGTAAGTGTTGCCTTCTGAGTTGGAGCGAAGTTGGAAGGGCCACCCACCCCACAGGTTCTGTGAAGGGAATCCTCCCATAACCTCATTCTTACTTTGCCAAGAACACCGATAAGCACAGCTAGCTGGATGAACCATGAGCAATCCTGAGATTGCCATAGCTGCCTCCCTTTTTAAAGAGAAACTATCCCAGGCTCCCGGTCTCCTTCCGCAGTTGCGTCCTGCCCCTTTTGAGACTGGTTGATCAGTAAGAGCTACTGGAGGAGGAGTGGACCCCCTAAAGGATATGGGTTAAAAAGCAGTGGGAGGGGGGCTGAACTATCCCTTTTTTGGTGTAGGATATGCTTTTGGGGCTGGAAGTGCCTGTATTGCCAATGTTCTGCTTTATCCCCTAGATGGGTGGCATATCAATACCCAGGGTACCGGGGCTACCAATATGTCCTGGAGCGGGACAGACAGAATGGTGAATACAAAAAGTACAGCGAATACAGCACCCAGGCCCACACCAACCAGATCCAGTCCATCCGCCGTGTCCAGCACTGAGCTGTGTCTTAGCAGCAGCAGCAGCATCGGCCCTCCTGCACTCCACCAGCACCCCCCACACCTGCCTCTGCGCCCAAGGGCCCGCCAAGCAGTAGACCTGCACCTGGTAGCCAATAAAGGCATTTACCAAACCCATCTTTCTTTTTGTGCATCTGTTATTATTATTAATTAATTAATTAATTAATTAATTAATTAATACCCAGCAGGCTGGTTGGTTTACCTGCTGGCATACAAACCGAGAAAGCTAAGCAGAATTCACTGTCTCTGACACACACAACACACTGAAGGTCCTTCCCTAAAGCCTCAACAAGGCACAGACAAACATTTGGTTTTTTTACACCAGAAGGAAACTAAAACTGAGCCACAGTAGGATTGCCAACCAATCAGAAAAAGTGGTCTGGTCTGTGCTTGTGTTTTTAAACCGCATCTTCACATTCAGAAATCTGGCAGGGAAGCTTTTCACAGCATGAAGATAAACCTTATCTGCTAATGCCTCCGTATATCAAGCCACCGTTAATGGCACAGTTCCTGAGACCAGCTGAAAAGTTGGCAACCTTAGTTGGGGATCCTTATACAAAGGCACAATGGCTCATTTCCTTTCTTCCCCTTGTGACTGTGGAGACATAGCTCACTCAGAAATGGAGAAGTCTGAGGTTCCCCCCTCAGCTACTCAGAATACAGGTTTTAGTACAGCCCAATTACAGAGAGATAGGACCCAAAGGTTTGATCCAAACATGAACAGAATCTATTCATAAAACAATAAATGTGGAAAAGACCTTGCAAGTCATCTAGCCCATCCCTGTCTACAATGCAGGATGCAACTGGAGCATTCTTGACAGCCTTTGCTTTAATTGGGTTCATAGCTGTCAACTTTTCCCTTTTCATGCGAGGAATACTATTTGGAATAAGGGAATTTCCCTTAAAAAAAGGGAAACATTGACAGCTATGATTAGGTGTCAGGAACCTTTAGCTCTCCAGATATTTGCTGAACTACATCTCCCATAATCCCTGGCCATTGGCCATGCTTGCTGAGGCTGATGGGAGCTGTAGCAACGTCCAGTGGGCCAAATCTTCCCCATACCTGGCTTAAATGTATCCAGCGAAGGAAAGCCCACCACCTCCTTTAGGTAAGTCTGCTCCACTGTTAAATGGCTTTTACCATTAGGAAGTTTCTCCTGAGGTTTAGCTCAAAACTGCTTCCCTGTACCTTCCATCCATTAGTTCTAGTCCTGTCCTCTGGATGTTATTTCCTAGGTTACATGACCCATGGCCAGTTATGCAACAAAGAGTGCAGATAGAAGACTCAGAGTTGAATCAAAACAGCAACACTGACATATCACATAACTTGAACTCAAAAGTGAGCAACCAATTAAACCAACACAGGTCCTTTCATAGAACACTATATCTGCTTCATAGCCAACCTACCATCTGTAAAGTGGGCAAGACTCTCACAAACTTGAAGTAGACTTGTCAACTCCAAAAAAGCCACAAATACACCCCCCCAAGTGGTTTGCTTTACTAGCAGATTGGTGTGTAGAAATCAGAAAGTCATTCATTTCACTTGCCAATTCTATACAGTAAGCTATTGCTAAAGGCACAGCTACACAGGCTGGCTAAAGTGGGCAACCTTAACTGGGAACTGAAACTAGGTTTGCTTCAAGACAATTTGTTTTCTGAACATTGATCCTGATTTGTTTTCAGGGAGCATAAAGCAAGTATTATCCCACCCTTTCCTGTAATTCTCCTTATTGGGAAGAGGTCTGATTTTGGGGGGAAGTGGGTTTGTGGTGCAACTCTAACTGTGCCACTGAAATTTGCTGGTACAGTGGTACCTCAGGTTACATTTGCTTCAGGTTATATACGCTTTAGGTTACAGACTCCGCTAACCCAGAAATATTACCTTGGGTTAAGAACTTTGATTCAGGATGAGAACTGAAATCACGCAGCAGCGGCGTGGCGGCAGTGGGAGGCCCCATTAGCTAAAGTGGTGCTTCAGGTTCAGAACAGTTTCAGGTTAAGAACAGACCTCCAGAACGAATTAAGTTCTTAACCCGAGGTACCACTGTATATGATTGCATCCCAGCCAGAAATAGTGATGGTGTGGAAGTGCCCTAGAAAATGAAAGAGAAACACGAAATACCAGCTGATCTTATTCTCTGAATGAACATTCCCTCCACCTTCTAGACTAAAGCTACCCATTTGACTCCTATTGACTTTTCTTTTCCAGTGTATCACCTAAAATTCAGATTCGCTTTTGGAATCAATAGATGACCTGCTGTCAGTCCTAGCAAGCTGGGTTGCTACTGGTCACTGCAGGCTCTGGGTGGGAGGCTCTGGAATTAGTAGTCTCTACTCTTGGCAAGCCCATGTTGGCAAGACATTTGTTCTCAGGAACGTAATGAGCCTCTGCAGACTCTAGGACAGTTCATGCCATACAATAGATTTGTTAGCTTGCAAGGTGCCACAAAATCTGTGCCATTTTTGCAACACTGAATGAAAAGAAACTCAGGTGTGGCCTCTGGTGAAAAGATCATGTCTGATTGTAGGTGCATGGCTCCTTTTCCCTCTCCAAACATCCTTTATCGTGAACCTTGGCAAGCCTTACATAAACAACCCTTGCCAACAGAGCTGCTTTGAACTGAATTGACTTTGCTTGCTTGGGGCTCCTCCCTCCAGCAAAACACTGCCAGGCTCCACCTCTCAGAGTCAGCCACATCCGCCCAGGAATCCGGCACTGGGCGCCTTTCGTTTGCAGCGAGCAAACCCACCCACAAGTAAAGTGGGGGAAACACTAGCAGCCGGGCTTCCCTTCCGACACTCGGCTGCAATCCATTGCATGCCGGTTACAAATAAATATCCCCTCCCTCTGCTTCGATCCATTACACCAGGTCACCGGAGGAGAGGATGGGGACCAATTCCCACCAAGCCCCTCCTCTGCATCGATTGATTTGGGGTGGGGGAGGCGTCCCATCTCCTGCCTCAGAAAAGGGTCGGAGTCATGTGCTTGTCTTGCAGAATTAATCTCCAGCTCCCACATTTCTCTGGATTCTAGTAATCTGCCCTCACTGACAATACACAGGTGGTACCTTGGGTGCAAGTGGTACCTACAGATGTCCAAGAGCAATAGTTTTCATGTGAATGCACTTTTCACTTGGTAATCATGCAATTAACTGGGCATGACTGATTCCTTAACTCTTCAGGGGTGGTAACACAGGGAGGCAAATCCAGGAGATGGCAACCCTTCCACAGACAGTATTTTGGACTCAAGGATTATTCCTGGGGGGACCTATTACCTGTGGTGAGATCACTAGTTCTACTTACTGATCCACATAGCATATGCATCAGAAAGGCACAGACCCCCTTGCTTAAAAAAAGGGGGGGGTGCCTGTTCATCCAATGTTAATAACATTCCTATAGTTTGAAGATTATATATAATATATACAGTACTGGATATGCTCTGAAATACACAGCATATATGCTATTTAACCTTTAATGTGCTCAAAATACCCTGATGAATCCCCTCACCTGCTGCTCTGAAATGGCGTACCTGCAATAACATTTCCAGGCATGACTTGAGCTTCCAGCTGCTCAGAGCATACTGCACCTCTCTGACAACAGCCACATGCACACTACACATTTGAAAGTGCTATACCGTCACTTTAAATAGTCATGGCTTCCTCAAATAGTTCTAGGAGCCCCTATTGTCCTCACAGAGCTACAATTCCCAGGGTGGTTCAATAACCAATCCCCTCTTCCCAGGGGGAAGAGGAAATTTGTGGGAACCCATCATGGGCATAGCCAAGATTTTTTGTTGGGGGTGGGGGCTGGCAAAGCTGTTGAGCTTTTGAGAAATCAAAGTTGTTGAGCCCATGAAAGTCGCCATGCCTGTTTAAAGTGGTACTGTAGCACTTCAAATGTAAGATGTGAATGTGGCCAATATTTAGCTTGTCCTCGTGTACCATGCAAACAGGTTTGGAAAAGTTGGACTACTGTGCAGTGCAGAAAAAAAAAACTCAAGATAGGGTCTTAAGGGAAAGGATGGGGAATCTCCTTCAGCTTAAGGGCTACAGTCTCTCGGGGAACTTTTGGGGGGCTTCATGCCAGTGGTGGGTGCAGGGCAGTTGCAAAAATGGCCAGAGCGACAGATGAGAGTCTTTCCTTTATATAGTAAGCTACACAAGCAGTTTGCACCTGTGAGCACACACTTCTTTTCAGGAAACGAGAGGCATTATCGCAATTCAATGACACATTCTGGCTAAACAAAAGCACTTGAAGAGGGTGTGGAGCAGGGCCAATGAGTGGCATTACCTGGGAAGCAGTGTGGCCTAGCGAGAGCCCCAAGGGCCATACAGCGAGGCCTGGAGGGCCACATTCAGCCCCTGGTCCTGAGGTTCCTTCCTCCAGGCCTCTAGTCCTGCAGCTGCCCTATAAATGTGAACTTAGGTCTGTACTCTGTCTCATACTTTGGCTTTGAAGAAATACCCTCCAGCCTCAAGGACCCTAGGCTCAATCCCCACAGTTAAGAGCTGCCCCCCTCCTGGAGTCCATATACATATGGAGTTACATATTCCTCTTGAGCTAGAGGAGCATAGCAAAATTTAGCATTGGAAATTACTTTTTTATTAATACATTTTGTATATCACCCTCCACCTGCAGATCTCAGGGCAGTTCACAACATTAAATTACAACATAAAAACCACAAAATACATAGTAAAAATAAGAATAACTTAAAACATAACATAAAACAAAAATATCTAATAAATCTAATGAATGCCACACAGGTACAGTCCAATGAAGTTTAAGTACTTCAAAGTCCCATTGGCTAACAAAGAGTTAAGCATGTGCTTGATTGAAATGGCCTTGATTGAAATGGCCTTGAACGCACCTTGTTTTAGAGGGGGAGAACAGAAAGAAAAAAATTTTTTTCTTGTTCTCCCCCTCCTATGCTCCGGTGCGTCCTATAGAGCGAAAAATACGGTATTTGTTTGCTTCCCTGCTCCATCATCGTAAATAATTAGACGGCCTCAACCCATTCATGTTTTGGTTCTTCCGATTTCTGATTTGCAATCGCGTGTTATGGGGTAATCACCTATTTTCTGATAGAACTCCTATGCTGTGAACAACTGCATACAGGCAGAAATTCAGCGGGTTTCTAACACTGTACTGCAATGTCTATTTGTCATGCAGCTGCTAAAAGTAAAGCAGAGAAGCCTTGCCTAGAAAACAGGTGGCAGCCAGATCCGTTTGCATTACTCAACGTGCCCTTTCAATCACAGGGCGCATGTGGGCTGCTCCTTAGCACTTTCCCTCTGCCCTGCCTCCAATAAGGAAGTGCTTGCTGCAGGCCTCTCCCTATGCACAAACATTCCTTCACACACAGAACGTCCCACCCCACCGGAGCTCAGCTGTCCACCCTCCCTCCCTTTTGCAAGCAGGTAGCATACCTGAGGCTTTCCTTGCCAGGGCCACGTCAGCTTCTTCCCTGAGCAGGCCCACAGGTAAGTCGAAACAAAGTTGGGGGCAGATTATGCAGTGGGCGTCTGCTCCAGAGCCTCATGCAGGAGTTAGAAGTTTTGTGTTTAAGTGTTTTTTTAAGGGATGGGAAACTTGCAGCTATTCATGGTCTCTGGGCACAAGATTGCTGTTTTGTGCTGGTGAGAATAGACAGGTCAGCCTATGGCTAGAACCTCATAACTAGGCTGTACTCATCATTGGAGTAGACAGATTTCTTTTCCATGTGTGAGTATAAGTGGGGATGTGGAGATTTCAATCCATCACAGATTTGTGACTGAGTGCAGAATCAGGCCGGCAGAGATGACGGTTTAAAGGGTGCACACAAAATACACTTGGGTGAGCTTGTACCATTTATAATTTCCTTTCACTACACTTGGACAGTCTAAAAATCACTCTCCTATCTCCCCCTGCCCTGTCCCTTGAACCTGCTCTGTTTATTTGCCTTCCCTGATCCAAAGCCTTTCAGCCTGTCCTCTGTCCAAATTCACAATCCAGTTGAGGTTAGGACAACACTGATGACCCAGAAAAACTGTCTGCGGACAAACGTCGGCTCCCTCGGCCAGTAAAGCAAGATGAGCGCCGCAACCCCAGAGTCATTTGCGACTGGATTTAATTGTCAGGGGTCCTTTACCTTTACCTTTTAAGAAGACAGCCAGGCTGGTGCCAGTGTGTTTGGAGGAGTGTGGTTCCAGCTCTTGATCAGCTATGAGATTCACTGTGTTGGGTTTGTCTCTGTATAGCTTACCCTTTGGGGATTTTGGCAAGGATAAAAAAGGGAAATAATATGCCATTTGATCCACCTGCATAGAGGTGATTTGCTTTAAAAATTGAGGTTCCAGAATGCATGTTTGCCTGGAAGCCACATCATCTGAAGAGAGGGATCCCCTTTTCCTGATCCCAGAAATGTTGGGACTGACCATGGTCATCTATAGTTGAGAGAAATGTACTACTCACATGTTCCCTGCTTATTGTTACTGTACATGTTTCAAGGCTGTTTGTATAGCCTGCAATTTCATGCTTTCATCATGCAGGCACCAATTTCTTTTTATTTCTTTTTCTAGCCCTTATGGCTACAAATTGTGTGGGCAATACCTGGAAAAAATATTAGAAGCCTTGTGGAGCATTGAGCAGGATTTGCACTGGTAGAGAGGCTCTCTAACCAGCAGAATATGAATATGCAAATGTGCAAATATATGCAAATTTGATTATTCATGTTGTAGAATTCAGGGGGGGTGGCTGGTGAAATCTACCTTAGTGTAGATTTTTATTTTTCACACAGAGTAAACACAGTCTGGTGATTTTAGACTGGAGTGGTAGCTCTCCTCCTTCCCCTGTTTCTTACTCAACCTAGGTGCCCAAATGCAAACAGTTAATAGCCCCAAGTTGTGTTTCTCCTTCACACCATTGAACAGGGGTTAGATGCTCTGGAATAGCTGCACCACAGCAGAGGCAAGTAGATTTCAAGTTTGCAGGATCCACTTTTGTTTTTTCCTGGAACCTCAAAGTCCACCAGCTGAAGTGCAAAAGAGTGGCTTAATTGGGGGCTGTGCTGGACATACGCTTGGAATTAAGGGATATGGCACCTCTGAGTGCATGTCTCTGCGCAGGAATGGAGCTCACGGTCCTTTCATTCAACAATCCATTCCCGGTTTCCCATTCACTCCCACCCCACCAACCTTTGTTTCAGCAACTCAGCTTGGTAGAAAGTCATTGCCAGTGCTTTTCTCTTCACATACCCCTAAACATTTTGTGAATCTTTGTACTTTTGTCCATTTGCTGTATTTATTTCCCCCCGATTTGAACTATAAAATGGTGATTTTCTTGAGTCAAAATGAGAGTTCCCATAAACATTTTTTAGAGGGGGAAAAAGCACTGGTCATTGCTATAGTTAAACTACTGAGAATCAGAAATTCTTGGTGATCTGTTTCATGCAAACTACCCAGAAAGCTATTGGTGGATCCTAATTTACCTTCTATCCTCTCTCACTGTGAGCAAATGACCCTTCTAGCCCCTTTGACATTTCTCCCCAGAAAAGGGATGGGGAACTTGTGTCTCTCTACCTGTTGCTAAACTGCAACTCCCATCTTCCCTGATGGGCCAGTGCGGGTTGGAGTCCAGCAATATCTGGAAAGCCACAAGTTTCCCATTCATGCTCCTGAGCCACCTGTCTCAGAAGTGGATTCAACAGGGTAACGTAGATCCTCCTGATTGGGTAACTGGGGCCTCATAAAAAATAATAATAATATGGTGCAACACCAGCTCTACAAGCCAGACCATTGTATTCGCCACCATGAAAGGGAGGGAGGCTGTTGTCACTATCTCACATCTCCTTTGCCTCCTCAAATGCTGCTTTGCTTCTTATGTCCCCAGAGACTGTGTGGGAAGCTTTGGGGGATCGAGAACCCAGTTCCACCATCTTTAATCTACACCACATATCCTACCTGCGCTGGGCTTGTTTTCAGTTGCCTGCGGCTGATTAATAGGACTCAGGCAGCTAAAGCAAGTCTGGGGCATGAAAGGAGAGCCCTCCATTTGTGAAAGATCAAACATAGCAAGCTGGAGAAGATACACTTGAGCCAGAACATGGAGCAGTACATAAAGATGGCATGGCTGTGGAACACGATGGACCAATGGATCACAGGGCAGAGATGGGTGCAACTCCAACTCCCATCAGCCACACCCAGAAGACCAATTGTCAGGAATGATGGGAGCTGCAGTCCAGCAACATCCCGGGGGGGGGGGGAGAGGTGCATAGGTTCCCCATGTTCGCTCAGGGGTGACA
The DNA here is from genome assembly GCF_964188315.1 of Podarcis muralis. Classification (NCBI taxonomy): domain Eukaryota; kingdom Metazoa; phylum Chordata; class Lepidosauria; order Squamata; family Lacertidae; genus Podarcis; species Podarcis muralis. The sequence continues at coordinate 85,083,957 of NC_135655.1, read as the reverse complement.
GGATGTGAGTGGCTTGTCTGGCTTCCCAAATAGATGATTTGGGATGACCTGAACAAATGGTTTCTGTATACCTGGGATAGGGAAACCTTTTCAGCCCAAGGGCCACACTCTCTTGTGGACAACCTTCCAGGAGAGGATCCACTTAACTTCCCATTCAGAAGCATCCCATCCCAATGTTTAAAAAGGAGTGTTGGGACTGCATGGGGAAGAGGACGAAGTGCCCCTTAACACATAGCAACAGCAATAACAGATGAAATGGAAACCTTGGAATACTACATCATTGGTTATCCAAGGATATTTGAGCCCTGAACCCCAGACACTTCCAAATGAGTATGTTTCCATGAGGCTCCACAAGCAGAAGAGCTTGTCTGCCTGTGGGACATCCTCTATGCAGGAAACCCAGCCTAATCTTTTTCTACACACAGAGAGAGGTGAATAGAGGACACTTTGCACATGTTCAGAGGCATGCCACCTCCCAGTCCGCTTGCATGTACAAAAAACCATTAACAGAGGGCATTAACATATGAGATTCCTGAATCTGACAACAGTTTCTTAAAGAGGTTCTGATACGTTATATCAGCAGGCCCCATCTCAATACAGTACAGTATCTGAAAGGATGTCTCTTGTAAACCACACAGAACCATTAACATAGCTCGCTGTGTCTGTTCCGGGGGCGATCTCTGACGAAAGGTTCCTAGCAAAGGAAGGATGTCCATTATGCCCATATATGGGAAGGGAAAAGGAAATTTTTGACCTTGACGTATTAAAACATTGCAAGGGAGCCTGCAATAACAAATCTCTTGTCTCACCACATAAACAGCACACAGCAGCCTGTTCCCACACAAACTGTTCAGCTAAGCTGCCATGACAAGGTGTCGTTTGAACATCACATTGTTAATTTGAACATTTGGTGTTAATTTGCCAAAACCAGCTAATGGGCCTTGGAATTCAAATGATTAAAGTCCTTCCAGTCCCCCATAACAGCAACTGGCCCAAAGCTACTTAGATCTTCTGTGGCAGCAAGCAATTCTAAGCATGCCTCCAGACTGTTCCTATTTTTCAGGAAGGATTTGAACCCTCTGCCACCCTAGGACAGCAGATCCACTTTATGGAGTTAGGAAAGTGGCTGAAAAATGCACTGAAAAGTGGGATGAACAACAGTAAGATGCATGAGCACACTGCAAGCAAATTGGGGTGAATGCCCACTATCATGAAACATATCTATAAATGAATCAAAATGAATGTTCAGTAAAGACTGAACATAGTGTAACCTCCATGAAAACTGTGTAAGCAAATCAGCATGAATGCTCAACAAACAGATTGTGTGGAGGAACCCTAAGCCAATGGCCAACAGTGGTGCTGTGACCCCCTCCATTGCATAGGCTGCATTAAGACACCAGAGAAGACTAGCCATCACTGACCCATTGTCCATACGCAGGAATGTCATGAGATTACAGATTAGTGGCCCACCAGCACTGATTTTATATTGCACCAAACACCATATTAAATCAAGCATCCATCTTAACTTAGCCTGGGCTATGAGCATGCTAGCAGTTATACAGTTGTTGTCTTGAACCCCTGACCTACCTAGCAGCAAGTCAGTAGTCCCCAGTCCAGTGTCAATCCACATGTCCAAAGTCCAAACCTAAGCACAGAAGCTGAGATCCATCAACATGAACAGACACAGCCCTAGAACTCTGCTGCCCTTTGTATGCTGATTGTAGCATCTGGGCTTGACGAGGCATGTGACCCTCATCTTTTTCAAACCTACTCCAGCTGAGGAATCACACACCTCCTCCCAGAGCTATCAAGTCCCACCTGACCAGCTAGTGAACTGGGCTGTGGAACCTTGCCTGCCTCAGCCTCCTGCAGCACCCCACTCGCTGCTCTCTATGCCTCAGAGCCCACCATGTTTGTGGAGCCAGGGGCCCCTCTGACTCTGGTGGTGGGTCCTGCTGCTCTGGATCCTGTGCACTGACCCCTATGCCCTTGTCAACCTCCTTCACCCTGTAAGTACTTCCTACACCAACTTCCCCTTCCCCAGCTTGCCCCAGTGTGTCCCAGTTCATGACAGCTGTCCTTTAAACCTCTAGTTACATTTTGTTGCAGGCTAATGAGAACCTTTGGGTTGGCCTGCAAACTGATTCCTACTTCGGTGAGATTTAACTTGTAGTGATGGAATATGGGGAGGGAGATCCTGTGTGCACAACAAGGGCAATTTTCATAGCAAGGGGGCCTGTTGCTATTATTTTTCTGAGATTAAAAGTAAGAACTCGAAAGGGAAAGAAGCAGATAGGCATTGTTCTTTCCAGATCTCTCATCTGCCCACCCCATCTTCTTTCAGCTCTCTGTACAAGAGTGTAGACCACGTGTTGTTTTCTTGCTGCCTTCTGATGCCTTGACAGTGAAATGCATGCAGTTCCCCTTATTTAGCCACTAGATGTCTCTGTGCTGTCTGCTTGCCCAGACAAGGTACAGTACAGTATTACAGAACCTGGGGGAAATGACAGGACCTAAGGAGGCAATGTCCAACTTTTGTGCATGTGCAGGATGTGATGATTATTGATTCATAAGTATTTTGCCCCCCCCCCCCCAATTAAAGGTAGACCGTGGTTCTGTATTCTAACAGGGGACAGGATAGAGGATCTTTGGCATTTTGGCAGAGAGCATATCAAACTTGCTAACTTGCCAACTCCAGCCTGCATTCATCAACCACTCTTCGAACCACATTTCTGTAGAAAAGCCTTCCCAACCTGGTGCCCTCCAAATGCTGGTGGACTACTGCTCTCATCATCCCTGACCATTGGCTGTGCTGGCTGGGGCTCCTGGGCCTGGAGTCCAACAGCATCTGGAGGGCACCAGGTTGGGATAGAGCCTTGACAGCCCCTCTCCAGAAGCCAGTGGCAACTGGTGCTCATTGGTACTTGCGGGGCAGAAGACAGGGAGGAAAACAGTAGGTGGGACCATTTTCTCACTGTCCTTCTTCCTGCCAAGTTCTACAAAGGCAAAACTGAGACTATAGAGGGAGGAAAAGCTGACAGCCATCACCCCTTTCCCTTGGGCTGGTTGTAAGTAAGAAGGCAGGCAGGTGGAGGCTGGCTGAGGGAAGAGTGAAGTTGGTGGGGTGTTGCCCCTTTCCCCCTAGCCTCCGCTGCCAAGAGCAACGCTGTTTCATCACCATCACCCAAAATCTGCTGTCTTGGATAGACTTCTCACTTGGCTCCATAGCTGTGGCAGTAACTGACACCACCATCATGTTTGCCTAGGAGGGTCCTATTTCCAAAGAGCTCCTTCCATTATCATCATCAATTTATATGCCACCCATCTGACTGGGTTGCCCCAGCAACTTGGGTGGCTCCCTACAAAAATAAATAAATAAAAATAAAAATAAAAGCACAATACAACATCACACACACAAAACTTCAGACATCTTTTAAAAATCACATCTCCTGGGCGGATGCTCCACAGGGCAGGCGTGACTACTGAGAAGGCCCTCTGCCTGGTTCCCTGTAACCTCTTCTCTCTCAATGAGAGAACCACCAGAAGGCCCTCCGTGCTGGACCTCAGTGTCTGGGCTGAACAATGGGGGTGGAGACACTCCTTCAGGTATACAGGGCCAGGGCTGTTTCGGGCTTTAAAGTTCAGCACCAACACTCTGAATTGTACTCAGAAAGAAGCCGCCCCCAGAAAGGAAAAGAGAGGCCTGCCCTAACCTGGCTCACATAATCCCACCCCACCGTTTTCCTGCTAAACCTCCTTCAAGTAGGCTGACATGTGGAACTCATTGTGACTGAGTGATGCGAGAGGTGGGGAAGGAAATACTACTATAATGCACTGTTATAAGAGGTTTATAATACTGTTTTAATTTACTGAGATTAAGAAACCCACCATATAATTAATATTACTGACACATCCAAGAGTGCCCCCTTGAAAGCTATCATGTGTTGGTCTTCAAGATGCAACTATCCAACATGGCTACCCCTTTGGAAATACATCTACCTACTACTACTGTTGTTTTAAGTTACCAACATATATACAATTTTGATTCACTACTGTATAGATACTGGGACAGGTGGAATCGCTTTCCTCCACCAGAGTTATTGAGAGGGATTGGACTATACATGCAAATACAATTAGTTTATTTCAGGGGGGGAGTTAACAGTGGCAAGTAGTGAATGTACCATCTAAATCTTAGATGAGGTATGTTGTCAGGCCACAACTCCCATGAGCCCCAATCAACATTGCAGGCAGCCCAAGATCTTTGGTGGCAGGGCTGGCAGCCAATCTGAATAAAATATGGGGGGGGGTGCAGGTAAACCCCACCCCACATAACTGATCACATGATGCAGTGCATGCACACCATTTGAACGGCAATGCTCACGAACCTTCGGAAGGCCTGACCCCCTCAAATATTTTATTGGGGCCGAAGGGACCTTGGCCCCTAAGAGTTGGCTCCTATGTCTGGCGGGCACCAGGTTGCAGAAAGGTGGGCGAGTCGATTAACAGATTATCCGATGGTAGCGAAATGGAACTTCTTCATTCAGAGATGCTCGACCTCTGAGCATCTGGTACTGAGGACAAATATCATGGAAGATCGTTGCCTTGCTGTGCTCCTTCTCAGCTTCTGGGAAGCATCTTGCGAGCCACGGCGGGAAACGACAGAAGCCTTTTGGCTGATTCTGCGAGGCTCCAGGGCGAGGAGCGGATGGTGGAAGGAATCCGGTCCCTCCGGTCTCTTCGCCCCCCAAAGGAGGATGCGGCACCTTCGCCGCGGCTCCGCTTGTGGGTGGGGGGCGGGGGGGCACAGAATCACTTTCAGGTTAAAGGCCCATTAAGGCCTCCGTCGGGGCTCGTTTCCTTGTTGGCTCAGAGGCACTGGAGCAGAAGCGCCGCCGAGCGAGGGCCAGGCCAGGCGCTGTGTGTTTGCAAAGAGTTAAGGAGGCGGAAAATGCGAGGGCCGCGGCTGCCTCTCTCCATAGAAACGGCGATCTTTAACGGGGGGAACTTTATTAAAGTCCGATGGGGCGATAAGCGCCCGCGCCGCGCCTTTAATTAAAGCGCAGAGGAAATTGCAGGCGCCCAGGCCCTGCGCCCCTCGCAGGTTGCTTGGAGACTGCCCCCACCCTCGCCGCCGCTCTCCCCATCCCGCGCCCTACCTCGACGGGTGGGGACCGTAATACATAATAACAACCATCATCTTCCCCAGGCGAAGGCAATAATACCCCCCGCGGGCGCGGGGTGGGCGCAGAGCTGCCATGAGACGCGGCGCGGCCCGGACCCTGCTGCTCAACATGTACCTGCCAGGTAGGGCAGGGACCAAAGGCGAGGGCTGCCCGGCGCCGGCGCCGCAGCTTTCCACGTGGTGGATCGGTCCCTTTCCTCCCAGCCCAGACCCGAGGCTCCCACCTCTGCCTCCCGTTTCTTCTCCTGCTCCTTTCCCCTAACTGCCATTTCTCCCTCTCCATGAAGAACGCTCCTTGGCGCTCTTCAGCAGGCGCGCAGAGCCGTCTCTCTCGCCGTCCCTCTTTAAAGCTGCCCCGACGGCTCCCATCGGAAGTCGGATTTCCTTTTTCCTGGACGCGTTTCCTGGCTTCATAGCGGCTTGGCATGGGTGGGGGGGCGAGGTAGAGCGGCAGAGGCGGGCGGCAGGGGGACTTTGAAATACAACCAGGCTCGCTCTGGAGAGAGAGAGGGAGCTTGTCCAACGCGCCCGCCCCCTCCATCAAGTCCCAATTACGGGGAGATTCTTGGGTGGGGACCGGGATCGGTTTGGGTTCGCGCTCATTTCCCCCACCTCTCTTTCTTTCTCTCTGTCTCTCTTCTTGCTGATCTTATTTGCAGACCCAGTTGGGGAAACTTTGTTCAAAGAAGGCAAAAGCCAGGCGTGGGGATCACTGGGACCGGGAGTCCAAAAAGGTAAGACTCTCGCTTCCCCGCCTTCCCGGACAGTACCGAAAAAGGGGTGTGTGGGGCTACTGGGGCGTCTTTCAAGGCAGTCTGTTGCCAAAGGGCGATCAATTTGTAGGTTCTTTTCGAAGGGCAAATTTGCTAAATGTCCAATGGGGGGTTCGTCTCGCATCATCTTCTTCTGCACCTGACGCTAAGCAGAGGATGCGCATCATCCAATGCAACGAAGTCTCACCTTCAGGGGTTCGAAATCTGCGCCTTATAGGAAGGAGCGCACCCTCTTTTCTCTAGCAAACGCTCTTTAGAGTTGAGTGGGCCCCCAAAATCTTAGAAATAAACGATGGTGTATATGTGTGGTCGTTGCAAAACCACTTCAAAAGCAACGCGGTACCCGAATCAGCTGCGGGTGCGAAACAAGAAGCGCGCCCGGGGCAGGATTTGATCCTTCCTGATATATCTATCATTTCAGTAATAATGCAGTTAGTAGGGTTAGGGTGTGCGCTGGTTGATTTGTACCTCTAAAGCACTTGGAGGCGCAAGGCCCCAAATAATGGAGGAAGTGTGGGAATCGTATGAGATCTCTGGATTTTTTTTGAATAAAAAGAGAGAGAAAGGAGGAATTATATCGACTTCCTTCTGTGAAATCCGATCCTTGGTCTGTCTGGCTCAGTATCGCCTGCCGTGGATGGCAGCGACTCTCCGGGGTTTTAGCCAGAGGGTCTTCCTCAGACCTACTTGGAGATGGTAGGAATTGAACTCAGCACCTTCAAGCGGGAGCAGCTACAGCCGCTCCAAAACCTCTGCTTTAGCTTCCCATGGCTGTCAAGGGAACCTGCTCCTCAAATGCTCAAGGCAGCGAAGACGTCCTTCAAGACCCTGCGCCTCCCGAAATCGGTGCTAGCTGGGATCAAACTGCGCGGAGAGCTGGACCCTGCCTTGGACTTCAGGGGATCTTGACCAGCAGGTTGCCACGGAAAGGAAAAATGGCACCTTTCCTTAAGGCTGCTGGCAGAGTAGTAAGCTTTGGTATTGCACCGGGCTCTACTTCAGGCAAGATTGACTGCTGCGCTGTTCAAATTCACGGGTTTCAGTGATTATTTTTTTAAAAAAAGAGAAAACACTTTCAAGCTTTAGGAGCGTGGAGCGAGGCAAGCCCCCCCCCCCCCCCAGCTCTGTGTAGCTTGAAAACTTCCTCTTTAAATACACAGTACTGTACTGCAATTTTAGTGGCAAGCCCATCTGGGCAAAGAGGGGTCCTATTAAATCTCCTTTCTGCCCTCCAAGAACCGGCACCAAAAATCCCCAACCCCGCCGCCACCAAGCGCCCTTTCCCTTCTTTCGGAGGCTTCCCCAGAAACCAGGCTCTGATCCGCCGGGCAACCTGGGTCCCTGCCTAAGGTGCTAGGGACAGAGAGCAAGGGAAAGAATCGAGGGCATTTTCGGCAAGGAGCTGCGGGAGACGTCTTGAAATAAGGTGAGGCTGTTTTCTGGAGCAGAGAACTTAGCCGAAAAGCAGCTCTGAGTTCTGCAATATCATGGCTGGCTGCCGATTCATTTTTATTCTTATAAGAAGGTGAAAACAAAGTCACAGCCGCACTCCTAAGACCTCCCCGAGGAAGCGTTCTGTCCAAATGGCGCTGCCGAGAACTAGTTGCATTCCCAACGCCCGTATCTTGCACCACCTCGAAAATTCTCAGTCCCTCCGTTGGACACTTTCTCTCACCTTGGAGATAAGGAAACAAGCAGCCCAGTTAAGCCCCAGAACTTGGATCCCGTTCTCTCGGAAAGTATTAAATACGCTGAAATACCGCTGACTCAAAACACTCGTACAGTAACTGTTTAACTGCGTTTCGGGGTTTGGGCCACTTAATTACAAAACAAACAAACGCGGGGAGACTCTCTAGCACCCCAGCCTAACATCAGCCCCGATTCAGCTGCCACTAACCCACGTCCCTCTTGGCTCAATCGGTTCCCACTGATGTGCGCCTCTGGCGCAGTTGGGGACCAGCCTTTGGCATTCATTTCAGCGGGATCTCTCAGGCAGGTTTTCTAGGAAGTAGTAAATCCCCTGAGTTTAACGAGATGTCACTCCCAATCTGGACTACAGTCGAGGAAACCAACGTCTTTCTTAACCTGTTAATGCCAATAGCTGCTACACAAATACGGGTTTAGGAGCGGGGGTGTCGCGTTCATAATTCCCAGGTGGGAGCGCCGATGGTCCCTGGATGGCGCGGACTGACTGCTTAGAGCAATTTAGGCGCAGTTGGTTAGAGCATTTTTCACACCCCATTTCCTACGGAATCAAGTTTCGCAACAGTAGCAGAAAAAATCTATAGCATCTCAAAATCTCAGGTTTGAGGGAAAAGAGGCGCAGAAGTACCAACTTATCTATCTATCTATCTATCTATCTATCTATCTATCTATCTATCTATCTATCATCTATCTATCTATCTATCTATCTATCTATCTATCTATCTATCATCACCATCACAATTATTCTACCCCCGTTCTCTTCTCGTCTTATTCTTACAACAACCCTGAGAGGTAAACTAGGCTGAGCGAGAAAGCGACTGGCCCAAGGAGAACCGCTGGCTGAGTAGGGACTTCAGTCCTGTCCTCACAGGTCCCAGCGCTCTAACTACGATGCCACACGGGCTAGCGGGTTTGGCAAAAGGGCGAAATGATGAACGAACCCCATGAAGCCAAGATTATTATTCTTATTTAAAAGAAATCTGATTTTATTTAACTTAAACGAAGTAACTCGTCGGTGTGCATTTACCAATTTTTATGTACATCTCTTACCCCAAATACAACTCCGAAGGGGGAGAGGAGAGGAATTCACGGTTTGGGGGAGGATTTGGCAAGGGATTCAACAAATGTCAAAGTCCACAACACGCGTGTCTTGCGCTGCGGTGCATCGCTGGAAAGATCTCAATACATCGCGAGTGCAAAATAAATAGTTCCTCTTGAACCGGCCAAGTACCGACTCCGGTAAGAGAGAGTAAATAAATATTTTTAAATTCGGCCAATAGTGCCTAATATATGAATAACGTTAGCAGAACCAATAATTCGTATGCATACAGCACTGTAGAGCGTACAAAATACTTCACGCGCCTCATCTTGTGTTGGTGCAATCCATAAAACTGCCTTGCAAGGTAGATCAATATTATCTCAGTACAGTATCTGGATTTTTTTCTCACCAGGGCAGTGTATGTATATTGGATAAAATATATTAAATAACATTACGATATCACTTAAACTTAAAAGCACCATTAAAACACCAAAAATGCTATAATGCAGAAGGGCGGGGGCAAAACCCGATGTAAACAGATTCATCTGCTGAGAAATGTGGAGTGAGGCTTCCTTTAGAGCCGACTCCACCTGCAATTTATGCATCCTTACCCAAAAGTAAGGCTGCATTCCTATACTAACTCACCTTGGAGTAAATCCCACGGAACTCAGTGGCTTTCTTCCACGTCAGTGGGTAGAGGACTGAAGCCTACAAAATCGGTTACCGCAGAGGGGAGCCTGAAAAAAACAAAACAAAAAAACAAAGCGTGATACTGTACATCAACATCATTATATGTCAAACGTATTTATGAATCGCCTTTCTGCCGCCAAGACAGTAATTACAAGCGCTGCAAGATTAAAAACCCACCAGTTTAAAGCAGAAGAAAACCAGAAAGAAGAATTAAAAAGCCAGGCGAAAGATGTAGGCCACCTGTTTGACCTCCCCAGGGCGTCTAAGGCAGTCTCTTAGATAAACAATGTTATTTTCGCCGCTTAAGACAGTGGTCTGAAAATAAATGTTGCCCATTTATTGAATCTCGAGGTTGCAGATCAACGAAGCACAGCGGATAGGGTTTCTCCTTTCTAAGAGAAAACGAGAGAGAGCACTTTTTCGAGAAATAAGATGGGAATAAAGTTTTGGGGTCTTGGGGACATATTTTCCCTCCACAGGGTAGTTTCGTTTGCTCTTGCCTGATCAATGGACTCCGCCCTTCGGTCTATTTGCAAAGTCAGTCTGCCAGCAGTTGACAGCGTGCGTAATTTCTAAATAGCTTTGGGCACAATCATGAGGAGTTGATATCTGAAGTCCGGTTGATCTCAAAAGCGGTGGGGGCGGGGAGCAGCCGAGGTTTTAGGGGGAATCCTATGCACATTTACCCGAACGTAAACTTCATTGACCAGTCAACGACGCTTATTTCTGAGGAGCAGAAATTTGAGCAGGCGTGTTGTAGAGGATTGCAGTGTTAAGGTGAGGCAGTAGTCCCACGGCGATGGGTACGAAGTACTCTGCCTTAGAAGTGCTAAACAACCATGCTCCTTGGGTTTATATCTAGGGCGCACGGGGTTGTACACAAGCACTTGCGTATATGTAACAGTGTGTATTAGCAAGCGTACCCACTTTAAGCTAAGAGAGCACATTAGAAACCTGACATGTGTTGGAAATCAACTGCGGTTGTCTTGGTTTTTAAACGTTCGATTTCCTTTATAAGAGAGTTCACCTTACAACATTATAGAGGCTGGTAGGTGGCCGCCCTCTCCTAAAAGCCCAAAATGAATGGATCACACTTTTCCACACCTGGAACTCAGAATTGTGAAGAGGAGGGTTAGCGCTTGGACCAAAGCTCTTTCCTCTTCCGGGTTTCATTTATCTGACTTCAAATGTGCTATAGCCTTCCAGATGTTGCATGGACTACACTTCTCCTTTTCTCTGACCATTGGCCTTGCTGGCTGGGGCTGATGGAATGCAACAGCATCTGGAGGACCGGTTCCCTATCCCCTCTGATTCAGCTGTGGTCCCCCCCCCAAAAAAAAAATATCTTCGTTGCTTAAGTTACATTTTATATTGGGCGACTGGTTTCCCCAGCAGCAAGTACGAAATACTTGAACTGTGCCTGATCAGGTTAAAACTGTCCCCGCTTTTCCTTGTGGCACCTTAAAGATTAGCAGGTTTTATTATGCCATATATTTTCTTGGGCTAAAATACACTCAGCATCTGATGAAGTGGGCTGTAGTCAATGAATGCTTGTGCTTGCGTTAGGGTGATAGCCAGCCTTAGTGATACTCCAGCAGCCACATTGAAATCAGTGGACTCCAGTGGCCCCTTGATCTCACTTAGTCTGCTCTGAGTACCACTAACCTTGAATATCACACTTAGTCTTCCAGAGGCTATAAGACCCTTTGTCGATTTTACTGCCACATATTAACAGGGTTATGCCTCTGGAAATGTTTCATCTTTTATCTGTAGCCTGGTCTACACATGCAGCAAAATAAAGTTTTTGTGGGTAGATGAGGAAAGTCATTTTTTAAAACATTCCCCTAAGAAAAAAAGAAAAGCCTTTTGAAAGTAGAAAGCTAGCAGCTCAGGGGGAAAGGTTTTAGCCCAGCCACCTCTTTGCTGTTCTAGTTTTTTACTTGCAAAAGGGTGTGGTGGGTTTCTTTGGGGGGGGGGGTTACACAGGGAAAGATTAAGAAATGTGATTTCCCTACCTGGCATCTGAAATGGGTACCATCTATTCTACCATCACCCAGTCTACCACCTCATTCTGTTGCAAGTGTAGAGGAGGCCTCTCTAGACTACAATAAAAAAGGAAAAGGATTAAGATCAGAAGTTATTTCATTTGTTATTTCATTTGTTCAGGACAGCAACATCAATAGAGGACATGCATGTGTGAAACTGCTAGCACTGGTTAAATGCTGAACAATATTTTATGTCACTTTATAATAGCACTCAAACCAGTCACTTGTCAATGTTTAAGCTGACACATGTGGCCGTGTGAATCAGCTCATCTTGTCTTGGAAGAAGTAAAGTTAAAAATGATATCATTAGTAGTGTGAGATTCCATAATTGTACACATACAGAAGGTTGGTTCAGACATTTTATTTATTTATTTAATTAGTTATATGAAATATGTCTGTGTTCACTATGCATATTGTAATGTAACCTATCTGACTATTTAGAAACACAGAGAGCACTGGTTTTGTTTTTCATTTTCTGACCTCCATTCCTTCAAATTAGTTCAGACAAAGCAACTTCTCAGGTTTACCTGTAGTAAATAAATGTAAATGTATCAGTTGTATATTTTTAATATAATTTTTGCTTAAAAACAAGGCAAAAGTATTTAGCAGGAAGCAACACAATAGGTGTGCCAAGCTGTGTAAACCATAATACTCTATGGTGCTTTGTTTGTATCTAATTGGTCACAACAGTCAAATGAGTGTAAGCCTGTGATCTTCATTGCAAACTTACTTGGGGTATTAAATCCTAGGGTGCTTCTGGATGGGGGCTTAATACTGCAAACAGCTCATTCAGATACGGTAAATGGGGGTGGGGGTGGGGGTGGGCTTTTTTTAAACATCAGATTTTCCAATCCAGATTAAATAGGGGGAAATATGAGCTGCTGTTTTTATGGCAATGATGTCATGTGGATGCCATGAAAACCTGCACACATAAGAGGTAATGATCCTGCAATATACACCCACCTAAAAGCAATGCATCCCATATAGAATGGATTCACTTCCTAGTAAAGGTCTATAGAGAAGAAAGAGAATATGGATACATTTTTTTTTAATGAGGAAGGTTTTGGAGTGACTGGGAAAATGAAAAGGATTCAGCTCTGAAGAGTTCAAAGCAGTCAACAGTGTGAGCTATTTGGCTTTCTTAACAGACACAGAGGAATAAGAGTATTATTATATCTTTGAGGGTGGGACAGTGGTTAATGGGAAAGGGATTAAAATATTGTTGTGAGTTTGGGGGAAGGGGTTAGGCTATATAATGCCTAAGTCCCTTCAAATTCCTGGATCCAGCAAGGGTTAAAATCTAATGGAGGATTCTATTGCTGAATTACCAGTAGCCAGGCAAGGGCCAACCTAAGTATGGTCCTTAGTCTGACAAAGAAAGCTGTTCTGTGCCAGAGGGTAAATGGGTGAGCCCCCTCTTTCACCTGGCTGCTGGGGAGGACAACAGCCATAGCTGTGTGAGAGAGCTGAGCTAGAAGTAGGCTGCAGGCAGAAGCCAGGGAGTGAGAACCATGCTTGATTCCAAGGCTGTGTCTATGAAAGAAGCAAGACCACTTGGAGTGTTAATGCTGTAAGCCCCTTCATCTTGAGCTCTGGTTGTATATATGTGTAAATAAGGATACCACAGTCTCCACTGTCCCTCATTCCAAGGAAACTGGACCCTGGGTAAGTTCCTAGAACCCCTGAAATCTTGCACCTCTTTGAGACTGGGGTGGCATGCAACAATATATTTTGAGCTCTTCTAGTGGGAGCCTTAGGTCATCGAAACTTATTGGTTAGTAATTATGGGTAGGGGGAAAATAGGAAAAGAGTTGACACTTCGTATTTTGGCTCAGCCAGGAGTCTGATGTACCTTTTGTTTACCTTTAAATGTCCAAATGATAAGGAAGGATGGCAAGGATTTACAGCAAAAGGAACACAGCAGTCAGTGAGTGGACTTCAACATAGCATTAAGTTGGGTATGCAGGAGCAGAACGAGGTTTGCCCTCCCTTCCCCTATTCTCTCCTCCCCTCCCTTCATGCCTCCCTCTAAGCCTGTTCTGAAGGTTCCCCAACCCTTTTGTTGCTTGTATTTCCTTTTGTTGTTGCCTTTACTTGCGTTTTAATCTGGAAGTTGCTTTCCAGGCCATTGGGGATTGAAATCTTTTGGGAAAGTGTTTCAAGTTGTGTTAGACTTGGGACCCAAATATCTGAAAGAACACCTTCCCCGTACAGCAGCCCTGGAATTAAGATAAAAGAAGGAGGGCCTTCTGGTGGTTTTGTTGCTCTCAGTAGTTGTGAGTGAGTTGAGCTCATGACAGAGCCTTTCTGGTGATGGCCCCAAGAGATGCATCTGACACCACTTCTCTAAAGCTTCCATTGACCACTGAAGACACATCTCTTTACCCTGGCCTTTGAAATTGGAAGTTTTGATGCTGGTGTCTTTTAATGGGAAGGATTATTGATGTTGAGCTTTATTGGGGGTATTGTTTAGTTTTGACTGTTTTAATATGCTGTAATCTGCCCTGAGAGTTCTGGTGAAGGGCAGCTAAGAAAGAACATTACTGTATCATTGTTTACTTATTTAGACTGTCCAGGTAGAGATGGATCTAGTGGCTAGTTGGTGTCTTCAGCATTTGTGTTTAGCATAACATTTAGTCTGGCCCTCAGAATTGGCCTGGGCAAGCCAAACATAATGCCCTCCTGATGCGGCTGGACTCCAGTTCCTGTCAGCCCCAGTCCACCTGCCCATGGCCAAGAGTCAAAGATCATGGAAGCTTTATTCTAACAACTCCTGTAGCAGCAATTCTGGGCTACAAGAATGTGTGGGTCAGCATAAAGGCAGCTTCCTATGTTCATGTCAGGGTGGCAGGTCTGCCCCTTCAAGATGGGTTTTTCTCACTGCCCCTCTTTTGGCTTTTCAGGCAGTGGGCAGATCCAGTTGTGGCAATTTCTGCTGGAGCTGCTTTCTGATCGTGCCAATCTCAACTGCATCGCTTGGGAGGGCACCAATGGAGAGTTCAAGCTCCTGGATCCCGATGAGGTGGCCCGGCGCTGGGGGGAGCGCAAGAGCAAGCCCAACATGAACTATGACAAGCTGAGCCGGGCCCTGCGCTACTACTATGACAAGAACATCATGACCAAGGTCCACGGCAAACGCTACGCCTACAAGTTTGACTTCCAGGGCCTGGCCCAAGTCTGCCAGCCAGCAACACCCGACCATACCCTCTACAAATTCCAGGCACCCCTGCCCTTCTCTGGCATTTCCAAACTCAACATTATGGCCTCGGGGGTGACTCCAACCAGCTTCTCCTATTGGCCAGGCTCTACCCCCACTCTGTACCCCAGCCACGGCTTGCAGCCTTCAGCGCCCTTCAGTGCCATGGCAACCTCCCATATCAACAACATGAACAGCCACTACCACTAGGCTTCTCACCACTGCAGGGCAAGGGGGAGGGATGGGGAGAGAAGGGACGGCCCTCAGATTTCATCCTAAGACACTTCCCATTTTGACCAAGGAGGCAACTGTGTGCAGCAGGGAGGGACACGGTATTAAGACGACATCTTAAGATGGGCTGGATCTCAGCAAAGGTGTTGGATGATCTAGGGGGCATTTTGTGGGGGGTGAGCTCTCTCCCCATTGAATACAGGGCCCTTCATTTTGTAGAGAACATTTCAGCAATGCCCCCAATTTCTCTCTTTCTTTTTTTCAAACCCCTCTCCCACTATATTGAAATGGCTTCAGAACGCTCTTGTACGTTTTGAAGTCTGGTCATGGACAGGACCAGCAGGGGCTCAGCCTAGCAACACACATACAGTCACACATCCTGAGAGGTTGATGATGGAGGTGAGATAGACTTTCAGGTCAAAGCTAGGCATCCTTGTGAGGTGGGGAAATGCTCCTCCTTCTTTTAAAATCCTGCTGGACACAAAGCCCACTCCCTTAGCTTCAGTGTCTTCATCTTCCCTGGATTAGATACATGGACAGGAATCTCATCCTGTCAGGAATCCTGTACTGAACAGGAATATCAGATTGAGCTGGCTGATGATGCCAAGTGAGGGCAGTTGAAATGGGTGAATGGACATTTTCACAAGGAGTGCTTAAAGGGGGAGGGATTTCTTTTCTTTTCTTATTCTTTTGCTATTGCCTGAAGTGCTGACAAAACCAAGTTTTGGCTCAGCCCTATTCAAAATGCAGTTCTGCAGATACTTCCTTAACCCACAGGAATTAATATTAAAGCAGGAGGACACAAATATTTGAAAAGATGTGACATGGTGTTCCCCAAGCTCCAAGAATTTAAATGTATCTGCCTGAGCCTGAGGTCTCTGATCTCATAAACTAGTCTAGGCATCAAACACCCCTCTATGAGCCCCAGCCTAATTCTCAGCCCAGCTGGGCTTCTTCTTTGCCCCCAAACCAAATCCTTTAATGCTGAACACACACACACGAGTTGCTGCTTCCATGTAGGCAGCACCAAAATACAAGTGTGGTAAAAGTTGTCAATGTATAAAGTTTCATTTTAAAAAAATAGTGAGGCAATATAATGGAAATGGAATATTCAATGAAATTCATTCTTTGCCCACTCTGAGTAACTATCAATATCATCATCATCATTATTAAATGTATTCATATCCCACCTTTCTCCCAAGTTGGGATTCAAGGTGGCTTCCAACATCTAAGAACATCATTATATAATACAAGTAATATAAACTAGTTAAAAACTATACTTAAAACACACTTAGAACCAGCAGTTAAAATAGGGAACTACCATGTATAACATCAGGATCTGTTGCTTTGAACACACTGTAGAGTTTGGGGGTGGAAGCTGTGGCCAAACACATATTTTTATTTATTTATTACATTTGTATACCACCCTATACCTGCAAATCTCAGAGCGGTATACAAATTTAATAAATAAATTTATCAGTACAGCTATGTCGTCTCACACCATCTTGCATCCAAACTACCCAAGAGAGACACTAAATGGTTACCATTATCAACAGGGCACACATGAAACTTAAAGAGGCTTGTGCTTTAAAAAGTCAAAGCTACATTGGCCAGAATGTCCATTTGCATTTACAAATGCCTTTCCTCTGTTTTCCATGTGGAAGAGAAATCCACCAGAGGCTCAAATAGTGACATGAGCCTCATATGTTATTGGCATTTTGACCTCTGAACCCTAAAAGTCATATTGATGACTCCTGTTCAACATGGAAATACACTTCAAATGGCATACAGAGATTCTTTTATTTCAATAAGTTATATACCATTTAATTGCATAATTTCTAAGCAGTGTACAAGAGGGATATAACGGACACCAGAAAACCTGCCGGAAAAACCGAGATGGTAGCTAAAGTCAAGAAAATAGCAATTGTCCTGGAAAACAGACTGCTTCTGCCCCTTCCTTTGCTTTCATGATTTCATCCCCTTTTGTCCCATTCTCAGGTTGATGGACATCATTTCAGGTTTCTGTGTTTGTGTGTGTGACAATGTTCAAAGACCTACTCTTAAATATATTCATGGTAAAATGCAAAAAGAGGGGGAAAAGGAAAAGTGTACTTTAATAGCACTTGTTCTGGTTCCTTTCTGGGGGTTCTTGATTTTAAAAAATGAGAAGAAGACACAAGACATACGGGTGCTCCTGGGGAAAAATTCCACCGAAAATGAAGCACAGGGGCAGAAAAGAACGCATAGTGCCCTGATGGGATCCTGTTCCAACCGCAAGGCTTTGCCTATATAAGGTAGGGGAAATGTAAACCCTCTTTGAAAATCCCAGGAGAAATGCACAATAGAAATGCAATCTATTTCATTCATCCAGGGGGAGTTATGGACACCCAGAAGCCTAGAGCAGGGGCAGGGAACCTGCAGCCCTCCAGATGTTGTAGGAATACAACTTCTCCCACCATCCCTGGCTATTGGCCACGCTGGCTGGGGCCAATAAGACTTGAGGTCCAGCAACAACTGAAAGGCCACAGGTTGCCCACTCCTGGTCTAAAGGAACCTCTTACCTAGCTGGAAACATGGCAGGAACCTAGTACCAACCTCAGATTTGGGGTGGGTGTGTGAATGCTCACAATACACCACCTTTCTCAATTCTCCTCTCTCTCGCTCACATTGCCAATGGTCATTTGTTCATTCTCTCCCTATGGGTCTACAGCTCATCACCCAGAGGGAAAGCGCAAGTTGAGTGGAGGAGAATGCCCCATCTTTTCTCTGCAGGCACTTCCTGCATACTTAGAGATGGTAGACAAACAGGCAGTGACAGCGAAAAGGAGAAGGAGACTCTAGGAATCAACAATGAGTCCCCTCTGCAGGGGTGTAGACTTTGGCAGGCACCTGGCAATGTCCAGCCCTTATTATGGCCTTAGAAGCACACGCCTGCTTTCACCAGTGTGGTATAGTGGTTAAGAGCAGTGGACTCGTAATCTGGTGAACTGGGTTCGCGTCCCCGCTCCTCCACATGCAGCTGCTGGGTGACCTTGGGCCAGTCACACTTCTCTGAAGTCTCTCAGCCCCACTCACCTCACAGAGTGTTTGTTGTGGGGGAGGAAGGGAAAGAAGAATGTTAGCCACTTTGAGACTCCTTAAGGGGAGTGAAAGGTGGGATATCAAATCCAAACCTCTCCTCCTCCACCACCTTTTGAAAGTGCTTCCCCTAAGCAAACACAACCTGGTCCATAATAGTGCTACTGAAAGTGTCTCTGTCTCCCTCACACCAGGCATGTGGCCCCTGGAAGCTTGTGCGGAAGGGAATGAGGACCACAGGCTGCAGAAGGTTCCCCATGCCTGCCCTGCAGTGTTTGTTTGTTTCTGTGAGTGTGACACAGGGAGGGAGGGAGACACTGGAGCCTCCTAGAAGCCTTCAGGAGAGAACACAGAGGTCTGGGGTGGGGGATTTAGATTGCAATCCATACCACTTACAAATTCTCACATGTCTCAGCTGCGCTAAGATATAGTGCAGGAGATGGAAGCTGTGCTACTTTCTCCACTTCTTAACTCTGCCTCCTAAAAACTGCTTTTTTGCCTCTTTTTCCTTAAAGCCTGTTTAGGCTTTGCAGCCTGTGTTTATCAGGCAACACCTAGTTTGGCTCAAACTTGCTTGCTATTTCTGTTAAAGAAAGTGCTCTGGTTATGTCCAGCAGGAGGCAGTGGTGAAACACAAATAAGCCACCCCATTGCATATTTGAGAATACTGTGAACCACTTCCAGGTAGCAGCTATTTTAGTCTACTGGGGCTCCTCAAGACAACCTGTTTATTGAGCATTCATCATGATCATTCCACACTTTCCTAACCACAAAAGGCTTGTTTGTTTTTAAGTAGATTTATTGCACTAGGACAACAGGGCAGCTTAATCCGCTTTAGGTGTGCAAACCCAAATTGTGCTTGAATCCAAGGCACCCTTGAAGTAAAAACAAGCATGAGTCCTGTGGTATTTAAAGGCTAAAAAATGTGCTCTGATCCAGAACCCTCTTCATCAGATGCATGAAGTGCTATCCTCTTTTGGCAGATACATGGATGCAGACAGAAGTGGGAGAAGTTCCGGCAAAGCAAAAAAGAGGTGGATCACAGTACTTCTTAGGGCAAAAATGAAAACAAGTATAAAAGATCCAATCAGAGTGGGAGTGACCCACTCCAAATGTGATAAATTAACAAAACAAGGGCACTTCTGATCATCACTATTCTGTTACATACTGGAAAATTAAGGTTACATGATTACAGTTGATTGGGGCAGAGATGTACATAGGCTCCCTTGCACCCTTGTCAAGGAGATGTATTGGGGTGTGTGTGTCCCCCAATCCCTTGTGACAGCCCATGCCAATGACAGGATTCCTCCACCAAGGCACACAGGAAAGCCAGTGTGCCTCACCCAGCTGCCCAGAACAGTGGAGGAGGAGCCCAGGGAGTGTGTGGACAGGCAGGTGGGCTCCTAGCCACTTCAAGCCAGGGTGGAGAGTCCCAATTTTGCAACCACTGGACCTGTGACTTTGGCGAGGGCCAACTTGACCTACCCTTAGGTAGGTACACCCCTGAATTGCACAACACACCCTCTTGCCAAAAAGACTGGACTTTTTGCAGGAAGAAAAGTGATGGGGAAAAGGCACTTGAATGTGTGGAATAACACTTGCTTTGATACAAACATCCTCTAATCTCTCCCACAAACAAATCAGGATGAACGCTTGTTAAATAGCCAACATCATCTACTCTCCCTGCAGTGCAAACTAATTAGGATCAATTCACAATGAACATGTTGACAGGGCTCCTTGGAGAAAGAGCAAAATACATGTGATGATGCTGTTCAGACATTACCATTGAAACATCTCATTATTTGTAGCCAGTGCAAGGTTTTGGAGGGGGAATTTCTCACGCTTTGCAAGTTCTAAGAGTCACATTGGGACAGGAATCTTAGTCCTGAGGGCCAAATGCGACCTACAGACCTCTCTATCCTGGACTTTGCCCAGGCCACAGCTCCTCCACCACACTTTCTCTCCAGGCCACACCCTTCACCAGCCTTGGTTCACACCCTCTGTGTTTGTTTCTGCCTGGCTGGAATGTGCCTTTGCTTTGACAATGCCTCTCGCTTGCTTGCTTGGATGGATGGAGAAAAGAGAGGGGTGTGTGCAGAAACAAGTCTATTATGCAAAGGTAAAATTTACATTAATTGCTCCTCCTTCCACCCCGCCCCCAAGCAGATGACACATATACACCCAAGTTGCCCAGAAGGGAATGCATCCCTCTAGCTGAGAAAGGTTCCACACCCCTGCAATGGGATATCTGAAATGCTTTATAGTCAAAAGGCAATGAAGTAAAATCAAGTTTCAGTCTTGAAAAACTTTTAGAATTACCAGCAAGCGGCAAATCTAGTCTCAGTTTTCTTAACTTCCACCGCTTTATGCTTCACATTTTCATTTTTTTAGAATTATAATGTTATCTGTGGCAGTTATCTATGAAAGATAACATTCTGATAAATTTTGGGGTGGGTTGTAATATGTCAGGAAGAAATAATGTTTGTTTGTTTTTTTAATCCAACAATATAAGCTTTCATTTTTGCAATAAGTGGAGAATAATTTTTGGACTGAAAAATGTTGCACTGTCCTCTGAGCTGGGATGTAATACAAGATCTTACCATAAGGTGTCCCACTACTCCCAGCATCACAGATACAGAATGAGTTTTGCTGTGGAGTGTGCAATATAGGCAAACAATGGGACTTCTGATGTGTTTTATTCTATTACCGGTACTTGTCCGCACAGGGTCCCATGAAGTTATAGGAGTGCTCTTAAACATGATGGCTTCCTCCCCATAGCACAATTTTCTTTTCTCTCCACATATCTAAAGAGTCACCTCGCTTATACTGCCCCACTTTTGAATCTCATCATTCTCACGGAGATCCTGTTATATTTCTGCAGGGGCTGACCGCCCATCTCTTCCTATACCCACACCTCTATTTACGTCTCCACACCTGGCTTCAGCTTTCCCCCTTTTTTCAGCAACACAGAGTTGCCGAATTCTAGAGTTGGAAGGGACCCCACGGGTCATATAGTTCAAGCCCCAGCAATGCAGGAATCCTGCCCACAACTGTCCCTGGGTGGGCTTGAACCACCAACCTTCTGGTTAACAGCCAGGGGCATTGACCCATTGTGCCACGAATCACCTGGGAGGCTGGTGGTCCATCAACCAACTCATCAAACCTATGGACCTCTCCATATGCTGCATACACAAGATATCTTTAAAGCACATTCAAAACACACTCTTTCTGTCAAATGGTTCTGGGAACTGTAGTTTATCCCTCACAGAATTACAATTCCCAGCAGCCCTCAACAGAACTACAGTGCCCAGAATTCTTTGCAGGAAAGAATGCCCTCCAAAGGTGTTTTAAAGGGATACTGTGTACACAGCTGTAATCCACTGTTGCTGACCTCAGGGGAGACTTAATTCATCACCCAGTAAAAAACTTAAGTTGACCAAAGAACTAATTCAGAATAATTTCAGGCAGATATTACACTGTGTGTTAAACTTCCATGTTCCCAAAAAAGCTATTCTTAGAAAATACTTCTCATGATTGACAAATAAATGAGAGAGAGAAGCAATGTGGCCGCTTTCCTAAGTGGCCTTGCCTTTTGAAATGTTGTGCTCTTCACAGCCCCACCCACAGCAGCTGTTACTGTGCAACACACCCTACACACACACACACACACACACACACACACACACACACACACTTTCATTGCCCGGATCCTGGCACAGAGCCCCTCCCTGGATTTCCCAGTGCTGACGTCAATTCTCCTTGTGTGCCTTTGTTAAATGGCTATTGCCAGATGCTTCAACTCTATGTGGCTTTGAGCCAAGAACCTCTGAGAGCTAGGGATTATGCTTCAGGAGAGGCAAAGGCAGACTGGGCAGGAGTGGGGAGAGCAGAGACACATTGTCCCTCTAATTGCAGTCACTTTCCAAATTGCTGATTTACAAGTAATCCTGCCCAAGGCCTGATGGGTACCATGGAGACCATTTGAGTAACACCTGGGGCCATGACTTCACCAAAACAGCTAGCGTTGTCAGTTTCCATTCATTGCTGTCTGTCTAGCCAGCAGTTACCTGGTAACAGGTGTAGCGGTGGCTAGCTCAGTCAGGTATCCTTTGCTGGTTCTCCAAAATCAATATGCCACTTGGCTGCCCTGGCAGACTCTTTGTTCAAAACAGACTGGTGGCTCTTGGATTTGTCCCTCTCCTCTGGGAATTGAGTCCAAAAAGCAGAGGAAGGCTGTGCAGGCAGGTTGTGAAGCATCCTGTTGAATGGAATCAGGTGTGTGATTTGTCCCAGTCCATCAAAAATGTCTCCCCCATCCCTGCACCTCAAGATCTAGTTTGCCCAATGAGATCTAGCTTGCCAAACCAGTAAGCTAAATTCATGGAGGAGAAGGCTATCAGCGACTCCTAACTATGATGTGTATGCTCTGCCTCCATGCTTCTGAATACTAGTTGCTGGAAACCATGGGGGGGGGTGCTGCTTTGTCTGTATCACTGCTGAAATCCAGCCCCCAGCAAGATAAAGTCAGCACCTCCCAGCTGAAGAGGAACACCGTGTATTCATTCTGCTTTCCCTGAGTACATTTCTTGCAGGTAAGAGACGAGCTATGTTGCTTAGCAACTGGGGAGCAGGTTATCTGTTAAGCACCATTCCTTCCTCTTCAAAATGTAAAACATCCCCCTCCTATACACACACACACTTCACTCTTATTATTAGGGAAGAAGACTATCTGGCAGGAACAAGATCCTTGTTTCGCTATCATACTCTTAACTTTAGAAGAAACCTAGCAACTAGCTGCAATGCCTACGTTCTGCCTCCAGTGTCAGAGGAATACCAGTTGCAGGGAATCATAAGTAGGAAGAGTCCAGCTGGACTCAGCCTTCTTTCCCCTATGCATCTGGCTGGCCAACATGAGAAGGGGATGTTGGACTAGATCAGGCATGTCCAACAGGTAGATTGTGATCTACCAGTAGATCACTGGACGTCAGTGGTAGATCACTGGTAGATCACTGGCTCCCCCCAAAGAAGCTCAAAAACTTTCCCTCCCCTAAAAAAAGTGGGCTGTGGGCTTTCCTTTCCTCCTCTCTAAAAAAAAGCTCAACAAAAAGGGGTAGATCACTGCCATTTTTTAACTCTGTGAGTAGATCACAGTCTTTTGGGAGTTGGCCACCCCTGGACTAGATTAACCCTTTGGCCTGATCTACCAGGGTTCTTATATGAACTCTGTTCCAGGAAAAAAAAATCCCATCTGCCTATTTGAATCCAATAAGGATTCTAGGAATCTAATGCATTTCCAGACCCATTTTTCCCCACCTGCCACGTTCCTGGCATTAAACCATGCTGCCATCACTTTGCACCAGTGGCCATTAAACACTGGAAACAAAACAGAACCTCCAGATACATAGGCAGCATGGTTCTGGGGACAACTGATGGGAAGAGCAATACTCCCTACTGAGTTGTACAAAGGCAACACTGAGACTAGGAGGAGGAAGCTGACAGGCAGCCTCAGTCCCAGAGCTAGTTGCAAGTAAGAAGGCAGGCAGGTTGGGACTGACAAAAGCATGGGTGTAGCCAAGATTTTTGTTGGGGGGGGCAGGCCATTTGTTTTAGGGGGGCATAACCTCAGTTAGCTATGTATTTACATTGATTTTTATTTATTGAGGGACATCTGCCCCTCCCTGCCCCCCTTGCCTACGCCCATGGACTGAAGGCAGACTGAGGTTGGTGGAGGAGTGCTGCTGCAGCTAGACTGTGTGCATTCTCTCCTTGTACATTACATTGACAAAAGGCACAAGCCACTTCTGTGAAATATGACATGTGGGGGGCGAAGGATAATTTCACATATGAATCAGTGCTTAGGGACAACTGACTTCCTCTAGATTGCACCTTTTGTCTTTTAGCCACTGGAAAGCAAACTAGCACAAACCCCCAGAGAGGAGCTCACCCCCTTCCTGACTTACAGTGACTTTTGCCAGGTACGTGGCATCCCTTTCAACAAACCGCCTTCCCTTCTCACCCAGCCCACGATGTGCTTGAAGCTTGCCTGCTGCTCTTGCCCTTGACACTTGCTGTACATCACCCTAGTGATGCGCTGCCTGCTTCTCAGAAGCTCCAGCAATGCACACCTGCTGTGCCCAGGTTGCTTCCTATATCTGGGGGTGATACACTCTGCATTTCTTTCCAATTATCCATTGACAGAGGGCAATTGGACTAATGGGGCCAAAGCCATTTGGTGTCTTTACGATAAATGCCTCCTGTCACCTGGTAGACAGGGACATCAGACCATTAGCTCATCATCTGAAAGGAATCTGCAATGCATCACAGGGAGGGGGGCACACTAATTTGAAACATGCTTCTTCGGCTGCTGCTCTACAGCTGCGTGGAAAAAGGATGCTTTGAGCATATTTTATTGCCAGCACCAAAGTCTTCAGAACAGCCTTTGCCAACCTGGTGCCCTCCAGCTATTTTGGACTACGGCCCCCATTAGAAGTTGTAGTCTAAAACTTTTCGAGGGGCACCTCCAATCGTTAAGCTGCTGTAGCTCCTTGTTAATATTACCAGAGCTTGCTCAGGCTGTTCCAAAAGTTTCCATAGGGATTGATAACCTTGCTTGGCATAAATAAATGAATAACCAGAATCAGACCATTTCCTAGCTTCCTAAGGTAGCCTCCTCTCTGCAGGGGAGCTGTACTCTCTGAAAAGGCCAGCCAGTAGATTAAAGGTGCAAGCCAGCTTCCATGATTGCCTCTATCCAAGCTGGCACTGTTCATTACCCACTTGTCCTGCCTGCCAACCATCACCTAGTTCTCTGCTCTTTCTAATCATCTGTGCTGGAAGGCCAGGCCCCTGCTAACTGACCATACTTGCACAGTACTTTTTGCATGGTGGCTGTTTTCATCTCAAGGGCTCCTTTCAGGACACAGCTTCCATTTCCCTCTCCTCCTTCTCCATTTTGTGTTCCAGTTGCCTCTGCTAATGCTCACCATTCTGCCTCATTGACAGGTGTTGCTTCTGTTGGGGATGCTCATTTAAACTTGCTGAAGCTAGAGCTCTGAGCATTATTTGATGCAGCAGATATCTTTGAGGTACTTGTGAAGCAGGCTTTCCCACACCTCTTGTTTTTCTGTATGTTATTAATTTAAATTATTAAATTTATTAAATTATTTTGTACAAGGCAGTGTACAAAATATATAGTAAGGCTAATGCTTACAGAAAAAATAAAACGAGGAGCAAGCATATAAGCCAAAAAATACATAGAATTACTCCTATATATTTAGGAGTGAAGTGTTTGGTTCTCATTTTTTGTCGACTTATTAATATTAATGGAAGGCTGTCTTTTCTACATGAAAGGAAAATGCACTTACATAATATTTGAAACCAACATCATTTAAAAAATAATAATAATCCATGTTCTGCTCTAGGAAAAGGAAAACCCCGTGAATTGTACAAGTTGTGCAAGTTAATAAATCATTCCCCCATTAACCATGTTTGAATGGAGAGTGCCTAGCTTTATTAGACCACACAGTCCAGATCACAGTGTGCTACACAGAGAGAAAGAGTTATGTTCAGAACAACAACACCATAGTCACTCTCTCTCCTTCCTTTGAGAAAACCCCATCCTGACTCTAATGCTCTGTGTTTGCTGACATCACTGCTAGCTGCCCTTTCTCTTGGAATCCCTCACCTAAACTCCCCCCCCCCCCAACACACACACAATCATCCACACTTGATCCAAGCCAATAAGCTGATTAGGACATAAGCACAGAGCAGCAGATGCTTTTGAAGTTGCCGCTTAAAGGGGCCGTCACCATGTTCAGGATAGGCAGCATGGCTGGCTTGGGGAGTGAAACATGCTTTGAGGGCATGCTGGCCACTTAGCACATGCTGGCATCAGTACGCATCTCCTTCAGGGGTCTTCATCCTCCAGTTGTAATGTAAGCTGCCTCAGCAATGCTGAGAATAAAAAAAGGTATGTTCTGAGAGACCATGGTTCAAATGATTCAAATACCCTCTCGGTCATCATGTGGGGTGACCTCAGGCCAGTCACCATCTTTCAGCCTGACCTACCTTGCAGGGTTATTGTGAGGATAAAATGGGGAGAGGGGAACATGTACACCTCTTTGAGCTCTTTGGAGGAAAGGTGGGCTAGAAACGCTAGAAAAAAATAAATATTATGGATGGAGACCAAATACTAAGAATTATCCTAGCTAAATCACACGAGACCTTTTGCATTTGTGCAAAAAAAAAAACCTCTTCCAAGGCGGGGGGAGGGGCGGAGAGAGAGAGAATGTCTTATACCCAGTCAGACTATTGGTCCACCTAGCTCAGTATTGACTACATTGACTGGTCATGGTTCTCCCATGGTTTCAGATAGCAGGTTTCCCCCCTGCCCTACCTGGAGATGCTGGGGATTGAACCTGGGATGCAAAGCCAGAGCACCACTGAGCAATGGTCCTTCCTAAAGAGAAAGAGATCTGTGAGGTGCTTCCCCTTGTTATTATCATCACCCCACATCAGTGGGGAATGTGTAAACACTATAACCACATAGGCAATAATCCAGACAGGTCTTTCCCACTCTGTTTCTTAAAATGTTAGAGGTTAAACCTCTAACATTCAGTGGAGAGCCAGAATGATGAAGTGGCTGGAGTGTTGGGTTTATCTATGAGAAACCCAGATTAAAATCTCTGCCTACTAATATGAGAAGCCAGTCAAACAGCGGGTGAAAAGATATACATCTTGTAAGGAGATGTGATCACACTGAACTGGAGAGAGAGAGAGAGAGAGAGAGAGAGAGAGAGAGAGAGAGAGAGAGGAAGGAAAGGGGTTGTTGGAGGAGCCCCCCTCCACCTTGCTAAAATCAATAAAAGGCTCTTCTTCACTTCAGTGGCGCTAAGATTTTTGCCATCTGTGCAATTTGATTATGCCCTTCCTTGATAGAAGAGACAAGGCACCATTAAGAATCACCTGCTGAGGTTGCTGCAAAAGCAATCAAAACGGTCCACTATCGACTAGAAAAGGTGGGAGGGATACATACTAAAGAAGACCTGGACTTTTAGAAACATTTGCTCTCTTGCACACAAGCTAGCACTGCATGCTAGTAGAGTACAGCTCTGAAGACCTGCACCTTCTTGCTCTTTCTGTCGTCCTGACTGCCTCTGGGTCATGATGGATGCATGAGGGTGATTTGGTCAGACTGGAGTTGCAGGTCCTTGGATACCCCCAACCAGACAATTTGGTCGCTTCCAGACAACTCATTTATTGAGCATTCATCCTGATTTGTTTGCAGGGAGATTAGATGATGCCAAGTATTTGTTGAAATTAAATGTTGTAGCACCAAGCAAATGGTATCTCACACTTTCTAGTGCATTTCCCCATCACTTTCCTTCTTGCACAATGTGGGGGGAGGGGATTAGAGGGAGAGCAGGCATGTTGCATAAGACCTCCAAGACAGCTTTAAGTGCACAACCTAAATTTGCCAACATGTAATGAGAATCCACTGGGGGAGGGGAAGCAACAGTCTGCATGTGCCCCAGTCTGGAATGCAATTGCAACCTTTTAACTATGGGTAGGCAACCTAAGGCCCGGGGGCCAGATGCGGTCCAATTACCTTCTCAATCTGGCTCACGAACAGTCCGGGAATCAGCGTGTTTTTATATAAGTAGAATGTGTCTTTTTATTTAAAATGCATCTCTGGGTTATTTGTGTGGCATAGGAATTTGTTCATCCCCCCCCCCCCCCCAAAAAAATATAGTCTGGCCCACCAAATGGTCTGAGGGACAGTGGACAGGCCCACGGCTGGAAAAGGTTGCTGACCCGTGATTTTAACCTTCTTGAATTACTCCCCCAGGCTCTGCCCCATTCCTGTAGAGTGGAGAGCTGTAAAGGAGCAGTCCTCTAGCCTAGAACCTCAATCACCTTGTTCCTTGCCTGCACTTGTGAGAGATCGCTAGGAAGCATGAGGCCACTGATATAAAGGGAGGTAGTGATTGAAGAGAATCTGACTTAAAGGGATGCAGTCTGGAGGCATCTGGCTCACAGGGTTCCTGGCATCAGGGCCCAGGTCTGGATTCAACACCTTGTTCTGCTGGTCTTCCCAATACAGCTGAGTCAGAGCCCTGGCTGCAGCTCATCGTTGAGTCATGACAACAGGTTCTTTCAGGACAACAGTTTAAAGGCAGAACTCTTCTATTCTGCCTGGGATTCTCTACACTTTCTCGGATAAGATTGGACTGAGTGACAGATTGATCCAGTCCAGTCCAGCCCATGGGCCTAGATCAATCAGGATCTTCTCTGTTGTTTTGACAGGGTTATGAAACACACTCCACAGGGATGTCTGCTTGGTCCCATCTCTGCCCAAGCAGAGGGCATAAAAACATATCATTTTCAACAGGCTGTGAGTTGACTGATCTGATTTACATTTTAAAAAGAGAATACTAAGGATGCTTGCTGAATTTTATTCTGTTTGTGTGGGTGTTTTGCACTGTGGTGTTTGAGCTTTAAGCAATCTTTAGTCTATTTTGGTAGTGTCTGATGTAATGTGTGCTGTTATTCCCCTGTTAGGAACTCTGAGTATTTTAAAACAGAAAAGTGAGATAAAAAGTGCCCTGGTATGTAATAAATAGCCATTACATACCAGCTCTCCTGTGTGTCTGCCCAGGAAAGAAAATGCTTTGCTGAATAAACCACTCGGTGACCTAAGAGTGTCCTGGGATTAAGTGATATGGGTCAGCCAGGACGTCAGCACCATGGACAGGGGCTGGTTTGTTTTACAGCTCTTGGAAACCCAGCTTTTCGGTGGCACGAGGCTGGCACTTGTGCTTCTAGTAAAGGGAGGTTAGGGTGAGTGGCACTCTCGATTGGTGTCTTGGAGAGCACATCCTCTTGGAGCTGAGGATGCTGAGATGCTGAGTGCAGTAAATCTTGTAAGCTGGAGAACTTGTAGCAGTGGAGAACTGAATTCACGCAATAGAGAAGCAGAGTTTGGAGGCTATGAAGCTATTCTGCCATGAAGCCAGGGCTGAAACATAGGAATCATCCTATTCATCCATCTAGTTCAGTATTGTTTATGCTCACTGGCAATGGCTTTCCAGGGTCTTTCCCATCCCTACTTGGAGTTGCCAGGAATTGAACCTGTGATATTTTTCATGCAAACCAGATGGTTTACCATTGAACTATGGCCCTTCCTTTGTCCGTACTCTGCCCTTCTCCTTGCAAATGAAAGCTTTACACCAGAAAAGAAACCTTTGCACTTAGATAATTAGCTTTACACCAGAAAAAACCCTGTACTTAGATAATTTTAAGTACAGAATTACCTGTACTTAGACCACCAGCCTAAATTACACCATTTTATCTTGTGTTAGCGGTATCTTAAATTCTGAACCAGAAGGCAGATTCCATGTTTTATATTTTGTTACTATGTGTGTGCTCTAGAAATAAGTTGCCCTCTCCCCACCTGTTATGTATGCCAAACCAAGCTTATGCCATGTGCTAGTCTTTAAGGTGCAGAAGAGTCACTGTTGTTTAGAAAGAAGCAGCTATCTAAGGACTCAGACATGGATACGGAGCTCTGCTCCATGTTGTCCACAAACCCAGAGCAGCTTCCAGCATCCTGCTATCTAGCCCAGCCCCTGGCTCCTTGGGGTGTGTGAAAGAGCTGAAGCACACAGTCTGTTTGCATTATAAGCACACAGGAGTTACCCAGACATTCCAGTGACAGGGGCCAAGGAGATACCCAATTAAAGAGTGATGCCTGGAAATGATACCATGGGGATGTTACTATGGCTACCAGGAATGCTTTAATTAGAAAATCCCATTCCTTGGTCTCTGCCTGAATGCAGAGTGCAGCCGTGCACAGATCTGTTCAACAATGAGGGCTCACTCTCGTTCTCTGTCTCTCTCGCACACATATATGCACACACCTTCCTCAGAAAGGGTGCCACAACTGCAGCAGAGGCGCTGTTCTGTTATCCATTAGTCTTTGACCCAGCCCAGCCTCCAAGTGTGGTGCACGTTTCAGTCACTAAACGACAGCTCGGAATAGACTGCAGCAAAATCTAACCAATCAGGAAGCAGGCACTCCCTGGGCCATGTGGAGCATGCCTTATTCACAATTTTTAGAAAGGAATCCCTAATGAGGTTCCCGCCCCACTACAATTAGCTGCTGCAGACTGGAGGAGGAGGAGGGATTCCCCCCTCCCATTTATTTCTCCCTAGCAGAAGAAAATGCAGAATAAATGATTTGATATTAGGGACAAGGGAGGAAGAATGGGATGGAATCCGACACATGCATGCCCAATCCCCACATCTGTTTGTTAGATGGTTTGTCTGTTGGGCACACCTGCCTGTCACATCTGGTGGCAAGCTCAGCCAACTGGTTTGATAAGTGATGATGCCGACTTAATCAGAATGACTGGGGCAGAGGAGAAAAAGCTGTCTCCAGTTGCTTCTTGATTGCTCTTGTACTTCATGCTATTATCTAACAAGGAGTTATAATGCTTGAGCCTTTCTAAGGAGGATTTGGAATTTGTTTGTTTTTTTAAAAGATATATAACTTGCATTGTAACCTGAACATTGTAACCTTTACATAATCTGCAGGCTTCATCATCTTTAAAACAAGTTTGTATGATCTAACATAACAAGCACATCTCATTTTTGGTGAAACATAGACCCCTGGACAATGAGAGCGATTAATCACTGGAGAAGGATAACCTGGAGCAAGATAAATTGAGGCCATTCTGCATAAGGAGAAAAAACTAGTTCCTGCTTTATTCACACCCTAGAAAGGGAGGAGGGAAAAGAATAGCTATTTGACACAATCAAAACTGATGGTATTAGCTGTGCAAAGAATTAGACTGTGAAAAATATGAAAGATCGATGGATTCTGAGGCTCCTTCTCTGTTATTCCCCTCTGACTTGACACTCTTTACTTTCTCCTGTCAGTTTGAAGTTCCCCTCCAGAGGGCCTCCTTCAAAGCTAAGAGAAGCATTTCCATGAGGTTTGGCTAAAGCTCATATTGATTCTCTGCACAAAGGCAGAGAAGCAAACTGTATCATTTCAGCCATGAGCCCTGTAATTTTAGGGGTTGAGGGAGGAAAGCCACGAAGAATGAAAGAGCATACACTAGATGTACTGGGTGAATGATGCTATTGTATTCTGAAACGAGACAAAGGATTTTTAAACACATTATTTGGCTTACCAATTATTTGGCTTACCAATGCCAGAATGTCTGTGTAATCAAAACCTGTTTTATCAAGTATCACTGTTAAGGATGTAGTTGTCACTGTTTGTATTTGACTGCATTTCATTTTCCACTGACCTAACATTTTACAATCCCCGCATCCAACACAAATACTTAGGCTAATTGTGGTCCATGAAAGCTTATGCCATAATAAATGTGTTAGTCTTCGTTTCTTCGATGGCTTTGCTGCAAAAGACTAACATGGCTATGCCTCACTCATACCAGGGTCAAGGGACCTCTAAATGTGATTGTATGTGCAGACTGGGGTCAGTTTTCAAAGAGCCCAACCCCATTTCTTATGTATCAGCAGCAGAACATGGGGTCAGAATAAACTGCTGCCACAAAGGGGGCCATTGGCCTATTTAGGAGAAGCTTCTACACAAGGCATGGAGGCCAAATCTAGCCCGCAAGGCTTCTTAAATGTCCCCCAGCATTGACTCTGATCCCAAAGATCCTTCCTCTAGAGTCTAGCATAATGTGTCCATCTATGTACTTAATCCTCTTCTGGGCCACATGGGTATGATTCTTTAAGCCTGCACTCACTCAGTTGTAACAGCAAAAGAGCCTCTTTCAGATTTATATGTCTTTGTTGTTTCTACCATAGGTAAATGGGCTCGAGCCTCTGGGTGCACAATAAGTGGAAAATTCTACTCATACTGCTGATGGTGAAAGGAAGCTGATGGTGAAAGGAGCTCTTTGCCTTTATCTTGGTTTGCATGGAAACAAACTCAGTGGACAGATGAAAAGTTCCTGGCACTTTAGCCCTGGCTTGGTTCTGAATCTCACCCTCCTTAAAAATGAGTCACCAAACCACATTTTCCATGGCACAAAAACCATGATCCTTATTCAGGATGAAGAGTGCCTGGTAGGGGAGAATGTCCATCATCTGCCCCCTTGAACCGTCCTGTTGAGGTCCACCATTGGGGTCTTTTGCTCATAACATCAAGTGTATCTTTATGCTGCACCAGGATCTGAAGTAAGGGAGGTTTGCTTCACATTGAACAGCTTGTGGGGTGGGGGGAGAACTGATGATTTGTCTGTTTCCGGGTGTTGTTTATAGCTGCTGCACACTGCCAGTAAATGAAATCTGGTGGAATGTAGGAAGTCCTGCTACTAATGCAGAAGAAAAAGAAGGCTGCTTTATTTATTTAAAAAATCACCAATCACTACAAATGTAGTGTAAATGCTTAGGCATAAGTATGCAAATATTCGGGCGACTTCCTGACATTTCAAATTCCCACACAATTCAAGGGTGTGGGGACTGCTCAGTCATTACACTTACAGCCAAAACAGATGTGATGCAGAAGATCCAATCATGGAACTCCCAATCATTATTTTTATTTTAAAATGTAAAGCACCAGAGTTGTCTGTGGAGGGGATACATTGATTGAAAATTTATTGCATTGTAACTGTATTGTAACTTTTGAATAAATGTTGTTGTTGGTTTCTTTAAAATGTAAAGTACATGCAGCATTTGCAAAGTATGGGAACCAGTTTTGACTGGAACAGCAATGCAGGGGGAGGAGGTGTTTTAAGCATCCTTTTGATTGAAATCACTCCACTCAGCTGCTATTAGCTCCACTGGTTGAAAAAAAGATAGGCACTCCCTTTCCTTTAGTGGGGCAGTGTGTGTGTGTGTGTGTGTGTGTGTGTGTGTGTGTGCGCGCACACACACACACACACACACACACACACACACACAACTTCAGTGGGGAAATAGTGCAGGGGAAGGGGTTAAACACTCCTTCCTGCAACCAGGGCTCTGATTAAAAACGTACCCCAAGATCTACTTTAGAGTTTAAAAGCTGCGGGGTGGGCATCCATCAGATCTCCTGCATTGGATCTGCCTTGATCCTTATCAGCAGCAGAAGCCCAACAAAGCTTA
The DNA here is from genome assembly GCF_964188315.1 of Podarcis muralis. Classification (NCBI taxonomy): domain Eukaryota; kingdom Metazoa; phylum Chordata; class Lepidosauria; order Squamata; family Lacertidae; genus Podarcis; species Podarcis muralis. The sequence continues at coordinate 85,050,896 of NC_135655.1, read as the reverse complement.
CCATGTAAATTCATCAGACCATAGTAATGATATGAATCTGTCTGATCCTGCCTTGGGGCACTGGGTGGATGATTGGCAGCCTTATAATTCCATGTCTGTGGGTATAGAAATATGAATATAAGTATTTTGTGTGCATTTATGATTCAGAATAAATGGTTCAGAGTCTTTAAAGAATGGCAATCTGCATTATCAAAAGTATGATATCTGTTGTCAAAACTGGCAGCATCTCCATCTTCCTTACAGTGTGTATTTCTCCTTTTTTTGCATTTGGCTTCATCCCTATTAGAGAACTGGTTCCTACAAATTGCAGGTGAGGATGTAAGGGATTTGCTGTTTTTGCTGTACCACTTCAGAATGCAGACATAAGGCTGGTTAACACTTCTGCTTGTGCCATGCCTAGAAACACGGGTCCAAGCAGTTTTTCTCCTTGCCCTGCTTCTTTCCAAGGAAGAACCCACTCATAAATCAGAACAAATGGCAATCTGGGGAAAGCTGCCATTGCCATTTGCTGTGATTGAGCACTACAGAGCAGTCAGGAGCAGTGGGACAAAAGGAAGTGTGGATAAGCCCAGAAGCTCATATGACTGAAAGCTCTTTGTAGCGTGTGAGAAAATGACATAGTCCCTGCACATAGAAAATAAGCATAGTGAAGGCTAGTGTAGAACTCTTCACCCTGACACTCTGGCTTTCTATATGCAGGGTGTTCACCACCTGACTGCACTGGGAATGAGGCCTTCATTTGCTAAGGTTGGGCAGCAACGGCACAAATTGCCCTCACACCTGAAGCTTTTTCATACCAAAATTGGTGGATTTGAAACGTAATAGATGGGACCAGACTTCAGCCTGCCGCATCATTCTACTATGCAGTCACTGCAGTGGGAAATCCTCTGCTAGGAACCGTTGTTACCCTTCCCGCCCCCGAAAAAGGCAGTCTCCATTCACTTCTTTCTCTGAGCATTGCCTAGAACCAGCTAAACACATAAACACACGCACACACTAATGCCAGATTAACCACTAATGCAAAGCCATGGCCTGAGCAGCTGGGGAGAGTGCAGGTCTTGACAAAGAGCCTTGAGCCTTCCATTTTCAGGGGCAGGGGTGGGGGAAACTTCATTAACAGGAGAGGAAATGATCACTGTGCAGCAAAGCATTCAGACCTACTGCTCATTCATTTGTAAACATCCTGAGCCTGTTCTGCCTGGACGGCTCACTTGCTGATTGATTGGGCTCCTGTTGCTGCTGTCTCATGTAAATGTGGAGGCTTCCACACACACTAAGCACCAATTTGTCCTAGGCTTGACCTCTTGCTTACTGTCAGTGGCAGTGAGGAAAAGAATATCCTACTTAGGGTTATTAAGGTGAAAGGCAGAGAGAGCGAAATATTTTCTTGTGGCCTCTTAAAGACTACCGGATTGATTATGGCATTGGGGCGGAGGAAGGGGTGTGTGGTGGGGGTGGACTGCCCCAGGTGTCTTTGCTGAGAGGGGTGACATTTGGCGCGCTACCCGCCTGCAACTCCCAAGCCTACCCTGAGCTGTCGGGGGAAGGGGGGAGCTTCACCGCTCTTCCCCTGACAGCTGGGGGAGGCTTGGGAGTTGATGGGTGGCGCGCCTAATGTCTGCCATCAGCGGCTCGCTCCGCCCCCGGCTGCAGGGCGCGCGCGCCACTCCAGGCACCCAAGCGGCTATCCCACACCTGGGAGGGCACCTGGGCAGTGTGGGCATATGCTCCGCTGTTGTATGGCATAAGGCAGGGGTCAGCAAACCTTTTCAGCAGGGGGGGGTGGTCCACTGTCCCTCAGACCTTGTGGGGGCCGGACTATATTTTTTGGAGGGAGAAATGAACGAATTCCTATGCCCCACAAATAACCCAGAGATGCATTTTAAATAAAAGGACACATTCTACTCATGTAAAGACACACTGATTCCCAGACTGTCCACGGGCCAGATTTAGAAGGCGATTGGGCTGGATCCGGCCCCTAGTTTGCCTACCCATGGCATAAGCCTTCATGGACTAGAGCCCAATTCACCAGATGCATAACATGTTAACAATGGATAGCAAACAGTCAGAAACACTTTGTTTATTACATTTAGATTCCACCTTTCCTCTAAATTGTTCAAGACAACATATTTGGTTCCTGCTTCTCATTTTCTCTCTCACAACAACCCTGTGGGACAGGTTAGACTGAGAGGTACTGACTGGTCCAAGGCCACCCAAAGAGCTTTATGCTGGGGAGGGGACAATTTCAGGCTCACTCTAGATAGCACTATCCAACATTGTAACCACTGCACATTGGTTCTACACACACACACACACACACACACACACACACACACACACACACACCCCAGTGGTCAAATTATTTGGGTATGTGTGTCACAAATGAGGCTCAACCCCTTAACTTTATGATGAGTCCCTCAACTAATCTTTTAGAAGGATACAGGGGACATGATTTGACTTCAGGCTTCATTAAGCCCTTCATATTTTCCCCATAATTTGAACATTGATACATTCTCATTCTCTCTCTCTCTCTCTCTCTCTCTCTCACACACACACACACACAATGCAAACAGGGTAGAAAGGTCATGAAACATTATAATCCAGAACATTAATAAGGAAACAGGATAAATTCATCAGAGGGCCAGTTTCCTACCAAGGGAGTTGATAGCAAAAGTTTGTGTGCACTTCACATTTCACAGCACAATCTTATACATATTTACGTGGAAGTAAATCAAACTGTGTTTTGTGACTCTTATTCCCAGGTTAGTAGGCAGAGGGCTGCAGACTTAATTTCTTCCTTTTTAAAAATAATTTTTATTAAATATTTTCTTGGTTTTCCAGTCAACCCCTAATAATAATAGTAATAATAATTTATCATTGGTACCCCGCCCATCTGGCTGGGTTTCCCCAGCCGCTCTTCCAGCTTCCAGCAAAGACCAAAAATACACTAAAATGTCACACATTAAAAACTTCCCTGAACAGGGCTGCCTTCAGATGTCTTCTGAATGTCAGGTATTTGTTTATCTCTTTGACATCTGATGGGAGGGCATTCCACAGGGCAGGCGCCACTACCGAGAAGGCCCTCTCCCTGGTTCCCTGTAGCTTTGCTTCTTGCAATGAGGGAACCGCCAGAAGGCCCTCGGCACTGGACCTCAGCGTCCGGGCAGAACGATGGGGGTGGAGACGTTCCTTCAGGTATACTGGGCCAAGGCTGTTTAGGGCTTTAAAGGTCAACACCAACACTTTGAAATGTGCTCGGAAATGTACTGGGAGCCAATGTAGGTCTTTCAAGACCGGTGTTATGTGGTCTCGGTGGCCGCCCCCAGTCACCAGTCTAGCTGCCGCATTCTGGATTAGTTTCTGGGTCACCTTCAAAGGTAGCCCCACGTAGAGCGCATTTGCAGTAGTCCAAGCGGGAGATAACTAGAGCATGCACCACTCTGGCGAGACAGTCTGCAGGCAGGTAGGGGCTTAGCCTGCGTACCAGGTGGAGCTGGTAAACAGCTGCCCTGGATACAGAATTGACCTGCGCCTCCATGGACAGCTGTGGGTCCAAAATGACTCCCAGGGTGTGCACCTGGTCCTTCAGGAGCACAGTTACCCCATTCAGGATCAGGGAGTCCCCTACACCAGCCCGCCCCCTGTCCCCCAAGAACAGTACTTCTATCTTGTCAGGATTCAACCCCTAGTATATGTGTGGGTTTTGTGTCAGTGTCAACTGGGTAGGTTCTCTTTCTATTTGCTTATTACATTTCCTTAGTAGTGAGAGGGATTGGGGGCAGGTTGTGGTTGGTTGTCTGCAGTGAGGTTTGTTTGCATTTGTGAGGTAGGGAGGGATTGTTGTGTCAATTAAGCCGTATTGATTTGTATGTTCTTGTTGTTCTCTTGTTGGGCTGTGTATGTAATAAAGGGGAACCATACTGGGGTGAAGGCATCCTCTTCTATTTGTCCCCATTGTCAGTTTCAGACTGTTGGTTAGCTTTTCTAGTAAGGCTGTTTTCCATGTGATTCAGTACCAGTGGTCCATATTCACTTCTGGCAGGTCTCTCCAGTGTCTGGCTATGAGGCTTCTGGCTGCTGAGAGTAGGTGGGTTATAAGCTCTTTATAATGTGAGTGGGTATTATTATCTTGGAAAATGTTCAGTAGGGCCAGTTCTGGGGTGAATTCTAATACCTGTTTAGTTATTTTGCATGTCTCTTGTAGGACTGCTGTCCAGAAGGGTTGGATATTGGGGCATTCCCACCACATGTGGAGGTATGTGCCTGTGGAGGTGCAGACTTAATTTCTCTTGTCTCAGCATGATAGACGTCAAGTGGTCTCTAACAATGCAATTTATACATCATGCACATGGTACAAAGCTCAGGAATGTTTCACTGCTGAGTAGTTGTGAATATAGACAGAAATCTGAGCTGTGCATAAATGACTGCATAATATGAACTAGGATGTTTCTCCATATATTATTAACTTTGTCATGAAGCCCAACTGAATCCAATGGAGCTGCTTTCTCAGCAAATGTGTCTAGGGTTGTGCTGTTTGTCTGTTTGTGGGTTATTCCCACTTCCCTGGGGAAAGTAGTTATGTCTGGAGATCTCTAACAGAGAATCTCTAGCCTCTTCAGCAAACCATCTTTTAGGGCCCTAAAGCAGATGTGGTGTGGTGAACCTGTGGTTGTTTGGACTCCAGCTCCCATCAGCCCCCAGCAAACATGGTCAATAGTCAGAGATGATGGGAGTTGTAGGGCAGCAGTATCTGGAGGGGACCAGGCTCCCTATTCCTAACATAAATAACTGAGCCCTGTGTGCCAAGAAGACCATATTCTCTGCATGCAGCCCTCCCTGTCCACTGAGGTTGGATGGAGATCATGCCCTTTCATCAGATCAAGTCAATAAATGAGGGGAGGGATTCAGGGACTTCTCAGCAGTGGTTCAGCCAACATTGTGGAACTTCCTTCCTAGGTGGAGCCATCTGGTTACTTCCCTCTCTGTCCACCAGCCAGAGAAGACTTGCCTGTTTCAGCATCATTTTTGCATCTGCCTTGGGCTGAGATGGAAGTTGCACAGAAACTACAGACACCCACACCCCTATCTTTTTATGTTTTTGTTCTTTTACTTGTTTTATGCATAGAATCAGGAAAGCACAATGACAGACTGACTGTCAGACAGGAAAGAAAGAAAGAAAGAAAGAAAGAAAGAAAGAAAGAAAGAAAGAAAGAAAGAAAGAAAGAAAGACATCTCATTGGCTTGTACTTTGCAAATAATTACCCTGACCTTGAACAGTGTGGACTTAGGAAGCCAAACTGACTGTGCTTGGAATCCAAGTATTGCCCCATCTTTTACACTGACAGATCTGGATGTTATCTCAAATGACTCAGTGGGTTTTTTCTGTAATTGGATGTTTTGATATCCGCTTCTTTTTAATTTATTTATGAAAGGATTGTGAGAATGGAATTGCTACAGTAGCTTACTTTGCAAAAAGCATAAACCAAAGGAAGGGGAGAGGGAATCTGAGTGTTGCTTTCATTAGAACCAAACCCAACCCCCATACCAGGCTGGAAACCAAGAGCTGCAATAAACTACTAGAGATCTGCACTCTTCTCCTGCACTGAGCTAAAAATACTTACAAACAGGGCTTAATTTGTGGCCGGGAATGACTGGGGCTCAGCATGGGTTTTCAGTGCCATGGTTCAACCCAGGAACAGATGGCAAAACTAGATTAAAATTTCCCTGAGCAGGTGCAGAGTGCATTTCCCAATCAACAGTTACAGAGAGACCCCACATATGGTTGGTGTTTCCAGACAGATTTAACTCTCAGCATTTTTTTTTCTAGAAACCAAACGTACTTCAAACAATCTACAGTACCAATGAATATACCCCCCCACAATGGTAGGGAATTCCACAATCTTTGGGTGTTGCATCTAATAACTGGAAAATATATCCCTCCCTCTCACAACCTAAATCAGCCCTCTGTCCCAGACACAGTAACTGATTAGGCAGTCCAAAAAATAAAGCACAGGTTGGAAATATGGATTGTTGTTTTCTATCCTCATCTACACCCCCACGTTTTCCCTGCAACTACCTTTCTTCAAGGTCCAGCATGAAGCAGGACTCCCTGAGGGCTGAGAAAGTAACAGTTGATGACACCTGGTCAGATGGAGAGGGGGGATTTAACCCTTTCTTCTCCTGCTGTGGTCTTGAGGAAAAACCCTTTCCCTGAAGCAAACATTTGCTTTGGGGAAAATCCCCACTGGTACAACTTGAAAACTCTGGGAAGCAGATGGGTCAATGGTAACTACAGTGGTACCTCGGGTTACATACGCTTCAGGTTACATACGCTTCAGGTTACAGACTCCGCTAACCCAGAAATAGTACCTCGGGTTAAGAGCATTACCTCAGGATGAGAACAGAAATTGCGTGGTGGTGGTGTGGTGGCAGCAGGAGGCCCCATTAGCTAAAGTGGTGCTTCAGGTTAAGAACAGTTTCAGGTTAAGAACAGACCTCCGGAACGAATTAAGTACTTAACCCGAGGTACCACTGTACACATAACAGTTGGTATCTCAATTAAACCAAACTATATGGATCCTGGTGCTGTTGCAGTAGCTGATTACCGACATCAATCTATGGACTTACACAATGTTATTTTTCTAGAAAAAGAGGTTCCGGAACTCACTATGAACCCCACCCCCGTTCTCTTAGAATGGCAATGGCGCCCACCTGAGAGATGCTGGAACTGAGTTTTGGCTGAAACAAAGTTGTGGACGTACATTGATTTAGACAAAGAGCTTAACACAATTTCCAAAATATTATATTATTTTTGGTGTTTGTTAATAAAGATACATTGTTGTCTTTATTAAACGTCCTGAGAATACATATTGGTAACCCCATACTAATTTATTGATTAAAAGCAAGACTCCTAAAAGTACTCAATAGCTGGCATCCTTGAACTAAAAACCATCCTCCTTCTTGTTCTCCTTTAATAGCTAATCTCTGTATATCCATCTGCATACTGCTCTATCTGAAAGGGGCTTAGTAAGCCTGGAGGTGTGGAGGTATAACACAGAGGTTTGTCCTTGGACTCTGAATCCTGCTTGTTGGTAGAAAAGCACTAGTTTAGAGACGGATATTTAGAAAACAGGTTGGTGATGCAGCTGACGCCAAACAAGAAGGCTCTTAGGTCACAATCCTATACTGAAAGTCCACCAGTTAGGGGGCTATGGGATTTGGTGAAAGCCTCACTGGTCCAAGGAACATGTCAATGTCCAGAACATTGTTGGGCAGCAGGTATGTTTAGGCTGCCATTTTCTCTACAGCCGATTCTCTTAGGCTTGCCTGACATGATGGGCACACCTCTGGGGCAACCCCTGTCCTCAACTGTCCTGGCATGCCCAGAACCATAGTGGCTGGATCTCCATCCTCTGCTGCTCACCCCCAGGCATGCACATACCTGGTTGGCATGCCATGGGCTCCCCAACCCACCCAACGACCTTTGTGCAGCAAGCTAACATCCATGGATGCTCCCTCTGCTCCCAGCTGATACATCCTTACTCTAAGGCCAGTCCAATAATGCTGTGTCATGGGGCCAGAAGCATTTGGGGTGGGTGGGATGACAGTCACTGCAGACCATCAGGATCTTGGCCTTGGTGTGGTAAGCCTCTCCTCAGCAACCAGAGAGATCTCAGGAGCATCCTGGCCAACATTGCAGACATGATGGTCAACCTCCAACTCAGGTTCATGTTATAGAGGATCATGTGGACCACACACCTCTCTCACACATGCCACAATAAGGAGATACCAGAAATGTGACTTCCACAACCATACATGTTTTCTGGTAGTATTGTTCAGTGAGCCTCACCAAGCCCAGGGCAGCCAGAGTGAGTGTGGCACTGTGTGGGACCTCCTAGCTCCCGCTATTGTGAATGTTCTCCAGTGGCCTCATGAAGTATCTTCTTCCTGTCCGTACACTCACCACTTCCTGCAGCTGTGGCAATGGGTGTCCAGTTGGCTTTTGTTCACCTGCCCTGGTGCGTTAGCCACTGGTTTTGTGGACAGTGCCCTAGAATTATTCCCTTGGTGCCTGTGGCTGCTGCCATGTTTTGATTGCTGGGCATGTGGCAATGTAATACATGTCTTTGTTGGCCCTCCAGAGCCCGTGGGCCCTGACAGTCAGATCCTGATGCTGGGCCACCCTCACCCTGATATTGGCTGGTAAAATCCAGGACAACAGAAGAGGGTATAGAAAGCGGTCCCTGGTTGGTGGGCATTGCCAATATTTCCTGAGATGCAGCAGGGGTCTCTGCTGCCATTACACCATTTTTCTCTTTCCCATGTGCATGCCTTCCCAATCTCTCCTCCTGGGCTGAGCACACATTGGATACAGCTGCTATTCTGCCAGTGGAGCAGAGGTGTGCCCTCCACCCCGGCAAAAGGTGAGTAAATAATTTCTCTTTCAATCACTATTCAGGTGTAAGTTGGATAGTCAGGTGCATGAGAAATACTCAGCAAATTCCTTTTTTAAAATATATATATGAAAATCAGCCCCATGGACTAGGCTTCTTAGATAAAGTAGACCTTGTCATGCCATATTCTTGACCGCAGCAGAGACCAAGTTGCCAGGCCCTTATTCGGAGATAACGCCGATACCTTTCATAAATATCTGAGGCAGCTGCTGTGACTCCTGCCCAATTCTTTCACCACCCTTTCTGCAATTCTATTATTCTTTCCCAGCCTGCTGTAAGCAGTAGAATCCTCCTTCAACCTAGAGCAGGTAAATTGAATAAATAATTCCTTCATTGCAGGGAGTTGGACTAGATGATCCTTGTGGTGCCCTCCAATTCTACATTATAAGGTACTATAAAAAGCAATAAAAGTTTTCCTGCAGTTTCCTGAATTCCATTATTTAAGATTCTCCATGCCTTAAAGTCCAGGGTCAGCAGTGGATGCATCGGTGTCTGAGCATTTGCTTATTTACACATTCATGGGCTATGAAGTAATAGCTGGGCAGCAGCAGGAAGTGCAATGCTCAAGGTAGAACTGGGCCAGGTCCAAGATGCTTCAGCCAAAGCTCGGCTGCCACTACCCAATGCAGTCAACAGCTCAGAACAACAAACCTCCCTCCCTGCACCCCATTCCCAGCCTATTCCTTCAGTTCCTGAGCTGTTTTTCCTATTCAATTTGTCTGATGCACAGGGAAGTTTAACTAGTTTCAGATATTTTCTTGCCTCTCTGCCATGAATGCTTAAGTTGAACTACTCCAAAACAATGGACCCCACCTTGATTCGCTTGGCTCTGAAGGCTCCAAGGGGAAGGTGGAGCTTCATCAGAGTTGTATGATACTATGAATTACACAAGTTCGCATCACACAATTTCTCCCACACTGCTATTGACCGTGCCAAAAGTCCTCCTTGTCCTGCATTGTGGAACATCAGTGACCCACTATTTTCTGGTTCACAGCAAACATTTTCAGGCAGCATAACAGGTTGCTCCTCACTCTAAAGTAAGTTTTCTAGTCCCTAAACTGGGGTTTTCCAAACTTGGGTCTCCACCTGTTGTTGGACTACAACTCCCAAGGAAGACCAGTGGTCAGGAATGATGGGAATTGTAGTCCAAAAACAGCTGAATACCCAAGTCTGGAAAAGCTTGCCCTAAACCAGGCACCCCCAACCTGCAGCCCTCCAGATGTTTTGGCCTACAACTCCCATGATTCCTAACTAACAGAAACAGTGGTCAGGGATGATGGGAATTGTAGTCCAAAACATCTGGAGGGCCGAAGGTTGGGGATGCCTGCCCTAAGCCATCTGCTTGCTGCCTACCCACAATTTTTCTCATAAACACTCTACAATGCAGGCCACACATCTGGGTACTATGTTGCTGGAGACCCTATGCAAGTCAGAATAAACAATAGTGGACCCATGGCCTGACTTGGTAAAATTTATTTCATATATCCATAGTAATAACCCTATTACTTAGGGTGCAAAGACTTCTGCCCATCCCCAAGAGTTTTGCCATTCTAGATAGCAACTAATTTAAATGATTGAAAAAAGGTCTCTCAGACCTTCTCTCCACCCTACTGATGTAAGCAGAATACTTGGGAGTCTAGCATGGCGAAACCCTCCTGGAGGGGCAGTCTCTGGGCCATAAGTACTAAATGAATTATGGCTCTTGTTTTCTTCCCTGTTGTGGTATTTACTGTTATAGACACCAGCCACTGGAAAGCAAGCATATAAATTGGGGGGAAATAGAATGAACGTTACAAATCTGTCAAAACTTTGCATAGTGCTGAGTTGTATGTGCTTTGGGGGCAGAGCCTATGAGTAGTCCACACACTATTCTAAGAGATCCCATCCAGCAGGACAGGGTCTGCCCAAGATGGAAGCAAACATGGTTTGTGTGGATCTCTTCAACTGAAATCTTTTCTGACATACATGCATAATGAGCTATAGCAAGCAGATAATATACATGGAGCAACATATAAAGTTTCAGAGGTGGATTCAGTTCTCAGAACACAACTTTCATGGGAAAGATAGTTATAAGCATCATGAACTGTAAGCACTGACTTTTCTGAAAGAAGACGACATTTGCTTACAAAATTAGAATCAGAGACCATGAGTAAGAATGTGTATAGTTATCTCAGTATCATGAGTGACATGTCAGTATTGAAGGTGCCCCAAATAGTCCTTGCTATTTTAAGAATGTGATGAAATTTTAAATTTTCTCCAGCTACACTATTAAAAAAATCTATTTTTTTTAAAATGGCACCTGCCATTTGGTTGGTTGGTTGGCTGGGGGGGGGGGCGGGATAGAAATACTTGCCCATCTACCCCCACCCCACATTGGACAGCAATTAAACCAAACACATGATCTGAGTGGAGTCTTATGTATGCCTACATATGTAGCACCTAGCTTCAAAGTACAGGATTGCAGCCTGCAGCCTTAAACTTTTAGATGCCTATCTTTCTACAGAAAGTCTGTTAAGGAGTGTCCCTATCAGGATGCATACTTTAGACAACAACAACAGCAAAGCAAAAGACACCAGATGCTGTTTGATAAGGACCCCCTGTTTTTGCGTACACAGGAGGTAATTGTCTATGAAAACAAATAATAAAACACAAAACCAGGCTGCCGCCTTTCAGAACTGCTGTTCTTATTTGCAAATGTATCCAAATTTAAACCAATTAAGATGGATAATCAACTAATATTTAGTTGGTTGTCCTCAGCTATAAGCTTTTGTGTGCTTCTTCACTGATTTAAAGCTGTCTGGGGCATTTGAGGCTGAAGGGGAATCCCCCCCCCCATCACACTTGTCAAAAGGTCAAGAGATAATGTAAGCAGATGGAAGGCTATTAAATCACTTTTCTCCATGCTCTCAGAAGCAATGTTTTTAAATTGTCAAGACATAATATTCAAATTATAGAAACATAGGTGTGCTTCAGACAAAACTTAAGTCGCCACTGAAATTCTAGATCAACTCATGAAACCAGCCGTCAGCAGTACTAATGGAGCCTTCCCCGGCCTGGTGCCCTCCAGATGTTTTTGACTACAACTCTCATCAGCCCCTGCCTGTGCAGCTGATGCTGAAAGGAGTTATTGTCAAAAACATCTGGAGGGCACCAGGCTGGGGAAGGCTGCACTAGTGCATGCTAGCTCTCATAGTCAGAATAATAGAAAACCATAAAGGCCTGTAAAATTGTGGAAGCTATAGGTGCAGTTAATGGTGGAGTCAATTTGCTAATGCACAAGGTCTGAACTCTGGCCCTCTCAGCATTATGCTGGACCTGGCTCCTTTATATTTACAGTTTAAAAAAAAGAAGGAATAATGAAGCAGGCATACCTTACAATTCAATCTGTAGTGTTTGAAACCCAGCCTGACAGAGCCAATTCTAACATACAGAAAATTGGAGTCAATTATGAAGTGCATTATTATCATAGTAAGTGTTAATTCTGCATAATCACGAAAACCATCCTTGATTATGCTGGCTCAGGCTGAGATTCTACAAAAGTTGGAAGGCACCAGATTGGCTACCTCTCTCATACAGTAGACCAGGCATGGTGGGAAACCTTTGACACTCCAGATGAACTACAACTCCCATCAGCCAGTTTTTTAAATTATTTTTTTATTTGCCCATTTAACAAAAAAGGGAAAAGAAAAAATAAAGTAAGATAAATAAATAAAAAGTAACAAAAAAAAGCCCGCCACCATTTCACAATGTGAATACAATAATGTCAATGGCCAAGGTTGATGGGAGTTGTGGTTCAGCAACACATGCTGGGCAAAAAGTTCCCCACAGCTGCTGCAGACAGTCAAAAAATGCTTTTGGCACATGACTGCCATAATATATCCAATAAATGTTTGAATTATTCTGTGCCAGAAAAGCAAAACTCAGATGTCAGATATTGTATCACTCAGTAGAAAACCACCTTCTAAATCTGAATTAATGTTCCATAGTTATGAAGGTCTAGTTGACTCGACACAACAAAATAAAGGAATGAAGCTTTAACATGGACTAGTCATAGCTCTCCTGTCAGAGAAGGTGGTAATACTGCAGCCCTCCATTGGGAATTCATCACACACACAGTCCAATATCATAGAAAATTGATTGGCTCAGCTTATCTAGTTGCATGTTGCAATTCTGGAATAAAAATCCATTTAATCTGTTCTATTTCAAATTCAAAATCACTATCTCAATTCCTAGCCCATTTCACTAGTAAGGTTAAGGCACAGGCCAAATTGCACAAGGGAGCTGTATGGCAGTTAATACTTAAAGCTGCCACTGACTTGATCATTGCAATAAGAATCTCCAGTTTTATTTAGTCACATGACCAAACTACCTTCTAACAAAAAATTTCCCTCTCCAAGTTTCTGTTTATCAACATGTTTCGGACAACTGCAAGGGTGTCTTAATAACTGAAGTGGCATTGTTAGTTCTTTTAAACACCCTCAACCCAGTTCTTTAAAAAACCCAAAAAGAATCCAGGGTGGGTGAGGGGCAAATTGAAGCAAAAGAAATAGCACATAGAATTCAGTACCTTGGACAGCTCAATTTAAAAAAATCCATTCTGAAATTAAAAATAAAATCTGTAATAAGATGAAGAAGCTACAAACAGCATCATCATGGCTGTATAAATGCAAGCAGGGAAGAAAATGGTTTTTAAAAATACTAAATAGCAGTGGTGAGGAGATGGAAGGAACAAGACTGCATCCAAAACCATACACGTCTCCTATCCTAATGTAATTAAGGGATTGCAAAGCACAGCATAGGTTGTGGCCCATCAGCATTCCTCAGAGGACTGAGCATTAGGACTGTCAGTCTGCAAACAGACTTCCTGTCTGGAAGAAGCACACAATAAGCCAACAATGTGCTCTTAATATATGCAGCTTTTTTTGTTAGCTGCACTTTGATACATGACAGCCAGGCTGTCTTGTTTGGTCAGCAGGGGACATTCAGGATTGCTTTTAAGAGCTCTCTCTCTCTCTCAAAAGAATGTTAGGCATCCAATCAATTCCTACTCTGATCTTGTCTCTTTAGAAGATATCAGCCATAGATTATTTATTTTTAAATTCTGCATACTTAAGCAAACAAGACTAATGGCAAGCAATTTCCTTCTTGGTCTTTCTGTACATTTGCAGACATTTTAATTGGAGACTATGCGTGTTTCATTTTAAAATTAGTTCTTGAGTAATATTTGCCCGGCCAGATCTCAAGAAAACAGTGTGTGTCCTCATCTAAAAGGGCTCCGGAATAAGATGAACTGCAGTTCGATATCAATTCCCATTAGCAAGTCTGGGATCTCCTGCCAACACAGCCATTTAGGAAATCATCAGCCAAGGGCTAATGCACCATTGATGCTGACCGTAAACCCCCCCAACACAAATTGCCATCCTTTTCTTCCCTCCTCCCTTCTTTGCCAGTCCCAATGCATTCTGCATTCCTCTTCCCATACATCTGCGGTTCTGAATGATCAAAGGATTCCAAAGCTCCGCTTTGACTCATTATTTTTATCTCTTTTAAATATACAATATAAAACAATATGTTATTGTACATTTGAGCAACATTGGCACAGACATCCTGTAAGTCAAACATTGTTCTGTTACATTCAAACACCATGAGACAGCTTGTTTTCAGCTTCGAGAATGTGCAAATGTATGTCGGTCTAAGAGGCTAGCACCCTGGACAGCTCCTAGCCTCTGCTTCAGATGGGAGGGAACTAGGTGGGGAAAGGAGGCGGCAGGGAGAGAATGGGTCAAATAAGGGCCATTGAAGGATAGCAGCACAGCTTCCCCAGCACTTCCTTTCAGTGTTGGAAGCAGATACACACACCTCACTCTCCCCCATCCCCATCCCCACCACTGCGATGAAGGAGGGAAAGAAATGATGAAAGGCATTTGACTTTGCAGAGGTGGACAGCAGTAGTATATAACCATCATCTACTTTGTAGAACAACCACTATGGCAGAGCCATCAAACAGCAGGAAAGGGCAAAAAACATGCAGGAATTGCTTCACTGGAAAAGTAAAAGTAAAATACAAGACGGAATCCTCTGGGCTGTACTGTGATTCACAGTAGCAGCAAAGAGATCCAAAACCATGGATACACTGGTGGGGCTTCCACAGGTGAGGTCACAGCAGCTACTTTTTCCTGCAAAAGGCAGAACTTTGTCAATACGTAATGCCTAAGGTTGACCCATTAGTCTAGGAATTCTCCCCATTTGGAAGGAGGAGGAGGGGAAGAACAGCCCCTCCCTCCCGGGATGCACCCACAGGGCCTGAAGTGCACCCAGCTGGGACAAGGTAATAGAGAAGGGGCAAGTTCTGCTCCTAGCCAGAAGGCAACAGTACATCATGGGTCAGACACCATCCCCATCCCCCAGTATTCAGGTGCTGCAGTTGTGGGAAGGGGCTGATGTAATTTTGGGTGTGGCCCACAAGATGGAGGGTGGAAAGACTGGACTCCAGCAAGTCCTCACCCACCCACCCACCCCCAAAAACCCTGACTGGCTCGTGGAGAGCAGCACTCCACCCTGTACGATGGGGTGGGGAAAGGATATGTCCCTAGCAACTCCCCAATCCCAAAACTCCCCAGAGTTTTCCTGCCCCTGTGAAATCCTGTCTGAGAAGAGCTTGGGAGGGGAGAAGAGAGAGAGAACGAGGAGCAGTGCGTCCGGAAAGGTGGAGGGAGGAGATGGCGGGGGTCGGGTGTGGGGGGTGGTCGGGGCTCTCCTAGCGGTCCAGGCTTATAGTCCAGTGTTTGTTGGAGCCGGAGTCCTTTGTCGGCGCACCCTCGCTCTCGTTCTTGAGGTCCTGGAAGACCTGCGTGAAGAAGTGCGGGTCGGCGTTGATCTGCAGCATCTTGGCGCTCAGGCCCTGGATGATCGCGAGGCAGCGGTCCCAAAAGCGCTCCTTGTCGCCCTCCACCAGAAAGGGCTTGAGCGGGTAGGAGATCTCGTTGCCCATGTAGGAGTAGGCCAGGTAGAGGCAGGTGAGAAAGGAGGCCTGCAGCTCGGCCTGGCTGCCCACCTGGTCGCCCTGCAGCGCCTCGCGGCACAGCAGGTACACGAAGACCAGGTTGGCCGGCGTGATGAAGCCCTGGTCCTGCCAGCCCTGCAGCAGCAGCGAGCGGTCCACGCTGCGGAACCAGCCGATGACCTCGCCGGGACTCAGCTCCTTGAGGCGGTAGCAGCGGCGGCACACGAAGTCCCCCAGGCAGCGGAGCAGCTCGCCCGTCGAAGCCTGCACGATCACCCGCCGCGGGGAGCCGGGGGCGGCGGAGGAGGCGGGGGCGCGGTTGCCGGGCAGCGGCGGGGGTGGGGGCGGCGGTGGCTGCTTGCCGCCCTCCTGGGCGGAGGCGGGCACGGTGGGCACCGGCACGGCCAAGGGCCCCTGCTTGGTGCCGTCGGGCTGGGACTTGCGCGCGTTCTCGCGGTTGCGCTGCTGCACCAAGGGGTCGGGCGCGCCCGCGGAGCCCGGCTTGGGCGTCACCTTCTTGGCGTTCTTCTTCTTCTTGGCCGAGGCGGCCACCAGGCGCTTCCAGGTGAGCGCCGAGATCAGCACGCCCGGCCTCTTCAGGCGGCTCTCGCCCTTGCCGTGCGCCCGGCCCGGGGCCGCCTTCTCGGCCAGGACGCCGCCGCCCTTCCCCGGCGCGCTGGGCGACAGCGACAGCACCGTCCCCATCTTGGCGGCTGCTGCTGCTGCTGCTGCTGCTGCGAGCGGCTGCTTGTCGCCTTGGCTCCGCCGCCCGAGCGCTTACAGCTGCTGCCCAGGCGCGCCCGGCGCACCGGCCATGGGCTGGGGCGGGACGCAGCAGCTGCGCCGGCGCCCTGAGTCGGAGCTTGCGGAGAAACCTCGAGGAGCCGCAGTGAAGCGCGCTAGGACGGACGAGGACTCGGGTCAACCGGCGCTCAGCAGCTCCCCTCTCCGCACTGGCTGCCGCACTAGCCCCGCCGCGCCCCGCCCGGCCTCTCCCCGAGCAGCCAATCCCGTGCCGCGGCTCCCCCGCCTCTCAGCCAATCGCCGCGAGGCATAGACCCCCAGGTGCCTTCCTTTCCCGCTGAGGATGAGAGAGAGAGAGAGAGATCCTTGTGATGATGGTAAGAACAGCTGCACTTCCCGGATCCCAAAATGCAAGAGAAATAATATTGGGGAGGGGGGGCTTCCAAACAACAACAAAAGAGAGAGCTTGTTTCCCCCACAGTTCCTCCCGGGCCAGAGCTTAATCTGAGCCAGCTGAGCATGTGCAGAGTACCTTGTCCCTGAGCACCTACTTGTTCCTATGCAAGTTTGATCAGCAAGTAGGTTTACTGCCAGGAGTGTGTTTTACAGGCGGATATCAATCCTGGTGTCTCCCTATTAGGAGAAGAACTATTAGTCTGTCTCTTTTCCTCACTCCTCCACTAACTGCTTGGAGTTGATGCTTTGTATCTCTTAGGTCTGAGGTTGGCAACTTGTGGCCAGAGGGCCCCCATGTGTCCCCGATTTCAAAAGCTTTATGCAAGTGATCAGTTCAGGCCTCTGGCAACAGCAAGTTGCCCCTTGGCCAGCAGCCAGCTGGGCAGCAAGGAAGACAGAGTGGGAGGCAAAAAGAGAAAGTGGTGTGATGTCACCCACACACCCATGATTGTCTTCAGCTTGGCCCACAGTCAGCATGCGGCCCCTAACAGATTACCCCTGGAGATTACCCATGAGAGGTCCAGTAATGGGCCTTTCCTGCAGTGGCTCCCCACATGTGGAATGCTCTCCCCAGGGAGGCTTGCTTGGTGCCTTCATTACATATCTTTAGGTGCCAGGTGAAATGTTTGTTTTTGTTTTTATTATGTATTTTGTGTTCTCATTTTGTATTTTTATGTTGTGAACCACCCTGTGACCTTCAGATGAAGGGCAGTATAGTAATTTAATTTAAATAAATAAATAAATAAATAAATAATAAGGCCTTCATGAGAAAATGGTTGACTACCCTGGCTTAGAAGACATTTCCTAAAGCAGGTGTGGGGAATCTTTGGCCCTCCATGTGTTGCTTAAATACAGCTCCTATCAGCCCCAGTAAGCATACCCAATGGCCAGGGTTCTCCACACCTGTCCTAAAGAATGCAAGGCCTAGTACCTTGCACTGAGACCAGAAGTCAGTACAGATTAGCCAAAATGGGTATCATACAAACTTTCCACCCAGCCCCTATCATGATTGATTCCATCCCTCTCATGATCTGACTGGCACCTGCAGTCTGCACTTACTGAAGCTTCCAAACTGTCTCCAAGGTGAGGCCCACACAGAACACTATACAGTAGACAATGCATGAATATTGGCAGCCTCAAAGAGCAGGGCTGGGTTCAGGAAGACAGTAAAACTGTGAAATCTAACACAAGAGGAACACTATCGTGTCCAGAGGCGATATTCTGACCTCCCCAAGGTCACCAAAGCTGCCCAACCACAGCAATGGTGTGTGGGTTCAATTTAAATGAACCCCAAGTCTGCCTCTCAACAGGAATTCAGAAGAACCAATGTTGCACCTGAATTGGCTGAGAAAGAAAAACTGTATGCCATTGATGGCACTTCCCAAATGTTGGACTATCTATGCATGTCAATCATATAGACCCTTGCAGGACTCTTTATAATAAAAATCCAAGGGGGTTAAGCAGAAGGCACTCTTTAAATCAGGGGTGAGATACCCTTTTTCAGTCCAAGGGTCACATTAGCTAATGGACAACCTTCAAAGGTCAGCATTTCAGTGGTGGGCGTGGCCAGAACAAAAGTGGGAGGAGCAACAGGTGTAAAAGGCAGAAGTTTCCACATACAGTGGTACCTTGGTTCTCAAACTTAATCCATTCCGGAAGTCCGTTCCAAAACCAAAGCGTTTCAAAATCAAGGTGCCCTTTCCCATAGAGAGTAATGCAAAATGGATTAATCCGTTCCAGACTTTTAAAAACAACCCCTAAAACAGCAATTTAACATGAATTTTACTGTCTAACAAGACCATTGATCCATAAAATGAAAGCAATAAATAATGTACTGCAGTCACACAATCAATCAATCAGTAGCTGACCTGGGTTCCACACAGTCACACAAAAAAGCTGCAAAAACAAACACACAAAGTAAATAGCAAAAACAGACAGACCTCAGTGTAACACTCAAAACAGAAGTGTGGCACTCAAATCGGAAGCATAACACTCAAAATGGAAGTGTGGCACTCAAATTGGAAGTGTAACACTCAAAATGGAGCATGTTTGGCTTCCAAAAAATGTTCGCAAACCGGAACACTTACTTCCAGATTTGCAGTGTTTGGGTTCCATGTTGTTTGAGTACCAAGGCATTTGAGAACCAAGGTACCACTGTACACACATATAAAATTGTGGTTTTATGTTGTAACCGCCCTGAGACCTACAGATATAGGACAGTATACTACTACTACTACTAATAATAATACCCACCACCACCACACACACACCAGATAAGCCAGAGGTGCTATCACAGTTCAAAGATGCATTTCAGCCAGGCAAAAATGCTTGAGGAGGTCACAGGGGAGGGCTGTTGATCTGTGTAGCCTGGGGAATGGGTGTGGCTTGTGAAAAGTCCTAGGGGCCAGACAGAAAAGCCTGGAGGGCCACATCCAAATCCAGATAGGAAGGAGTAGAACTGCAGTGGAAATCAATCCCTGAACTTTCCAATCCACCAAAGGATTGCACAAAGATTTAGGGGTCAAGAGTACCAAAAGCTGCTGAGAGGTCCGGCAAGGCCAACAAGCTCAAAGTCCCATGTTGATCTCCAGTCAAGATTGCCCAGCAATGGCTGTGGCAGGAACACACTCGGATGTGTCTTGCTCACCCTGCAGCGAAGCAGCTGTAATGACTGTGGTAGATACTTGCACAGCGCCAGGCCTTTGCACAACAGCAAAAGGGTGTTTGCTGATGACCTTACAACATGTTTTGGCCTGCCTTGTGTGTTTATCCTATGCTTTACCTTCTCAGTGGCTTTAACTGAGGCTAAGGTCTATAGTGTTCACACTCATATTGTACCTTTGATGTCTGTTCCACTGCATACCCCAAGGATATTTGTTAATATTTGCTCAACAACCAATTTCTGAGAAAAAACATACAAGTCTGGGATTCATCAATCCAAGTAACAGAATTATCACTTTATCCATCTATGCTGTATACATGAGTACAGCAGTTTCTTTACCTCTTTTGCTGGAGAACATGGTAAGAAGGAAGTAGATGGTAATCATTCCCATTTCACAGGCTGAGATGTTTCACGGTGGTCTGTCTTATCACCTTCAGATTCAGGGAGACTCCCGAGATCATGGCACCTATGCAATACTGTACAAAAAGACCTATCATGGGAAAAATGAAATGCAAAGGATATGTTATTTACTCTTCATTGGACCTACATAGGTTGGTGTGAGTGCATATGCACCTGTGAGCTTCTCAAAACTCTTAACCAGATAAATGAAACCCATCTGATTAAAAGTGCTGTGAGAGTTTAAAAAAGAGCACACTCCTACACCAGCTTGATAATAAATAATATGATTGTACCTACTTTACACCATGTATCCTTGGGATCAACATTAGAATAAGTGAATTACTGGGGTGCAGGAGAGTATACAAATATTCTAACTCATTCTTCATAAACCAGAGACGGTACAGAAGTAAAGCACTTTAGGCGAATACTAAATGTACTAAGTCTTGAACCGGTTTAAACTGGTTAAAAGAATATGTTAGCATGTTTTGTTGGCTGAGAAAAACAAGATGGAACAGCTCAGATCTTATGATAAAGTTAGCAACAAAAAGAGGAAAGGAATTTGTAGGAGAGCCTCGGATGAGGAGGGGTTGTGGCCTCCCTGGGTGACCCAGAGAAGGCCCCCTGGCACAAGAAAAGGAAAAGTGCATTTGCTACAGATATTACTCAATTCACAGTCAAGTGCCTCAGACAACACTTCACATTGTAGAGCCATTCCATCACCCCACCTTCATCCCACTTCTCACAAAGAGCAGTGGTGGTAAGCCTTTGTCTGAACTGTACTATTCCAAATTTTATTCACATGGTAGTTTACTACACAAACACATGAGATTCCTACAAATTAGGGAGAAGGCAGGCAGACCTTCACCCTGACATCTAGATCTGCTCTTTTAACAAGGCCTTTGCCTAGAGGTTCTTGCTTCAGGAAACTTATCCAGCTCACTGCCACTACTGGGACTGGGAATTCTTTTCTCCCTTCTCCAGAAGCACCAGAATAATTCATGTATAAGCATGCTGACAACTCTCTCCCTCACCAATTAATCCAGACACAATTTCTCCTGTTCTAGTGTTTTTCATGCTTTCACAGGTGTTTTCCATCACACTGTAATTCTGTTTCTACTTACTTTGAAGCTCCATTGAAATCAGCAGGATTTACTGCTAAGTAAATGAGAAAAGACTTCTAATTGCATTCCAAATACAAGATCATGCACAACAATTTGAATCAAGGAAACGATCACCAGTTAGGTTTCTAAACCACACAAGTTAAAGACTATTCGTGTTTTTTGAGCGGGCTTCATCAAACCAAATGTTTGGGGTTTTTTGTTCTAACTGAGTTTATGTCAGCCCCTGGCACACAGCAGACACACAAAAGTGCAGCTCCCTAAAGACTTACTAGATTTATTATGGTGTTTGCTTTCTTGATTTACACTTCACTTTATCAGGGATAAGATTGCCCTATCATTTCTTGGCAGGGCCTCTTGTGCCTTTAAAAGCTGCATTCAACAGGTGCTGCTTTTTTTCTCAGACAGTCATGCTGCTGCTACTTTGTGACATGAAAAATTGCACCTCTTGAGACCCTGGCAAGAAAAAAAGTGGCATTCCCTACAGGGGAATTGGGAAGACTGGGGAGGAGGGAGTTGTCTGGGCTGGAAGTGAATGACATCAATAAAATGCTGTTTGCATATGAGCTCTGTCTGAAACTGTTATCAGATCCTTGTCCTTCCCTAGTCTTAACTAACCATTTCAAAGGGAATGCAAATGCCTGTGTCTTGTGCCTTGGGTGCAATAAAGTAATGTTGCCTCTCTGTTTTTGTGGTTTTGTCAGGTTGCCCAGCACATAGGTTTTCCTATGCCTTATTTCAGAAAACAAGTAAGTCTTACATTAAATTGATAAAAGCAATACATCTACGCAGCATTCATTGTTCTTCTAACATACACACTCACCCCTCTAACCCCTCCCATGTTTTCTTAGCCCCAAATCCCATTGAGCTCAATGGTAGTTACTTCTTGGTTGCAGCACTGTAGTCTGATACTGGAACAACCTTGCCCTTTAGTCCAGGGATGGAGAACCACTGGACCTCCAGATGCTGTTGGACTACAACTCCCATCTTCCATGACTACTGTCCATGCTAGCTAGGGCTGATGAGAGATAGGGCTGTTATAAGAAGAAGAAACTGCTCCTTTTCCCTTATGGGTTACCAAAGAGCCCATATAGAGTCCTTATGTAGGTTTTTTATCGGTAGGAGAAAATAACAGAGGCCAACCAGAGAATATTGAGAAGCAAAGCAGCTAGTAAGCCTGATCTTTATTAAAGCTGTTGCAACAGGGCACTCCCCACACACGCAGGGAGGAGGAGGAGACCCAGAACACTGGTGTGCAAACTCTTATATAGACATTTGAAATTGCCTCCCCTGTAGCTCAAGACACCCCCCCCCCAATATATCATACATACATCACAGAAGGGGTGGTCTACAGCAGAAATCTGAGTGTGTTGTTTTTCTCCTGTCTGCCAGGATACCATTTGACCAATATTTTGTGATGATGACTACATAATTCCTGAATCCAGGTCCTGAATCCAGGTCACAGGCTCACCCTATTCATACACAGACACACCCTTAAGACAGGATTTGTGAACAAAGAGACAGTGGGGAGGCTTTTCCATTTCCTTCCTCCTTGCAGAGAAATATTTGAGGTGACTGAGTCAAAATGGCTTTAGGACTGTTTTGCTGTACTGTATCCAGACATGTGGTTTATATATTTATGTATGTGTTTGCCTTGTACAGTTATGAACATTTATTTTATATATATAAGACCTTAAAATTCCTATAACAGGGTGGTAGTCAACTAATGTGTTCTGTCAGTCCAATAATTTCCACTTGTGCAAAGGGACTTTGCCTCCCTCTCTTCTCCCTGTGAATGCCCCACACCCTACCCAAATCTGCTGCAAAGGGCTGGGGAAACCCCCAGAGCATATTTGGATGGTGGGGGAAGGAGGTGAGAACATTCCATTGCAAACAGAAAACCTTTTGCTGATGGAATGTTCGCAGAGTGCTGCTACACTTGGTACAATCCCTGGAACCCACCAACACAGGTTCCCCATCCTTGTTTTAGTCAGTGGTAGAGCACAAAGAATGAGCCCAGCCCATTCTACAGTGGGATTGCAGACAGACAGAGAGACAGAGAGATAGACAGACAGACATTCTCTCTCCTGCAATCTGAAGAGAAACAGTCCATTCTTCCACTTCAGGACTGTTGCACCTCATCCTCTCCAGATTTTACAGCGTGTGCTACTGGTGACTCACTTCTGGTCACTAGCCTAGTTTCTGTGCTTAGCTTACTTACAACTTCCCTGCTTTGGAGATTTTACTTCCATCTTTTATGCTCTTCTATGGCAGATGGGGGAGTGGTAAACCAGGATAAAGCTCATAGTTGACATTTGAAGAGTTCTGCCAGTGGATATGGTTTGGATAAGCACTCCACTACCGCTGCTGCTTAGCATTTCTGAAGCTTTAGCTGAGTGCTGTATGCTGTGCTACAAAACACAGAAGTGTTGGTGTCACCCCATGGCTTGCAATTTACACAAGAAAGACAGGGCAGTGAGGGGTGGACCAGTGAGGAAGGCCTGTGGGTATGGAGGATCAAGCCACGTGAAGCCAGGGGCATCACAAAAGCCTGCCCTGGAGCTTTTTTCCTCCTCAGTGTTCCTGCTTGGAATTGTAGAGGTGCGTGTGTGTGTGTGTGTGTGCGCGCGCGCGCGTGTGTGTGTGCGTGCGTGCATGTGTATCAGAGACAGAGCGAGAGAAGCATCTGCAAAATGCACTGCAGAGCCCTAGAGATAAGCTATTTCTGTGCTTCCCCTGGTGTGCTCAGCCCTAGAAGCCACTGATGTGTATGTTATGAAGGGCAGCTCAAAGAAAAGGGAGCATGGGGAATGGGAAGGCAACCAAGCTGTACCTCTGGGTGGCAACCAGCATGAAGCGGAGGAGCAAGACTTTCAGATGCAAGAGGATGATTGAATTCTTGCCTGCAGCGCCAACATACAGTATACACAGGAGGGGACAGTGTGTTGGCACAGAGGCCGTGTCTCCCAGCCTTTGCCTAGTGACCAACAATTAGCTTTCACGGGTGTTTGTTTCTCCAGCTAAGGGAATACCTTCCACATTGTCAGGACCAAAAAGTCTGAGTCTCTTTGCACCTCACATGGAAGCCAGAGGCTGTTGGAATGAATAATGCACCTTCTTTCTCTGCTTTCAGTGTCTCATGCAAAGGGAGACTTTGTGAAGGGAGAATCCATGTGCTCTTGTTGTGGATATATATCTCCCTCCATGTGTACATATGTAAATGTGAAAGTTATCCCTTTGCACCAGGCGTCAGAAGGGTGAAACGGGGAGTGTGGCTCACTTGCACATCCCTTGCTTCGGCCTCACATGTGAGGCCACTTGCAGACACCCACAGGAGCAAAGTGGGTGTAACTCCTGCCACCCCTATGTCAAGTTGCATAGTTACTAGTCACAATGATTATATTCTATCTATACTGACAGAGGCAATATGTCTCGGAATGCTTATTTTTAACAGGTAAATTTGATTGATTGATTGAATCAAGTGAGTTTGCCAAAGGACTGCATAGTCCTCTTTGAGGGGGCATGGGGAAAGAGGAAATCTGCTTCATCCATCCATATACTCTCCAAAATTACAAACCTTATTGTAGCCTTCATAGGTATTGCTCTTAGAAGCTTGTGGGATGCTGATTTGGTTAAGACTGGGGGAACTCAGGATGTGAGGCTTGAGGGTTTCAAAACTCCCCCAAAACACACCTCATTTCCTATATTCAAGCATTTGTCCACTTTCAAAGTTTAATTTTCTTCCCTGTCAACATTTCAGTGGCTTGAACTAACTGCTACTTTCTCTTTGGAGCCCTCTAGTGTCCATGAGGCTTTATGGCTTTAGGCACTTTCCCCATGAAATTATTACTGTAATATCCTTCAGTTCCTATCATCCCTGACTGTTACAACACCTGCAGCATGTTAGCCCCCTTGCAAAATTTAAGTGCCTTACCGCACTACCAGTGCTATTGATGGCTACCAGCTACCAGCTTTCACTCTTGTAGGCAGTATGCCCCTGAATGCCAGTGGCTGGGCATCACAAGTGAGGAGAGTGCTGTTGCACACAAGTTTTCTTGTGAGCTTTCCATAGGCACTGTGAACACAGAGTACTGGAGAAGATGTACCACTGGCATGATTCAGTAGGGCTTCTCTTATGTCACAGTACTGCTCTATGGATGGAGAAAGAATGATGGTGTCAGCACACCTAAAGACATCAACTCCCAGACTATTACTCTTCACAGTATCTGACGCTGCTCTGCTTATTATCCTGCACTCCCAGTTTTCTCCTTGCCTACTCAAAGCACCAATTATGCTAAATGTACCAGCATTAGTTCCTGTGTTTCCATCAGGGCTTATCCATATTTGAGCATTATTTAGTTGTTAATCCTTGCTTTCTCAATTAGAATTCAACCGGAGTAATCCAAACCTGCACGTACTTGAATTTATATATGAGGCACAACTTGGGTCTTTCCCGTTCATACCAGTAGGAGTTCCCTTTTGTGTTTGCCCCAGCCTTCTGTTATGTTGGTTCTGTTATGCCAGTTAAGTACCAACAGGGCATGCATGCAGCTAGCTGCTTGCACACATTTTAAATAAACAAATCCCATACAAAAAGTGTGGAAAAGCACGCAGTCAGGCCACTGTAAAATTGCTTGCAGTTTTCTATTTTTTCAAATCTGAGCGATCAAACGGGGGAGGGGGACCTTCACTCAAGAGCACACCAAAAATAGTTACATGAGCTCTGCCAAAAAAGAAATGAAAGCATTGAGGAAGTATTGGTCATGGAAGGGGAATAGCAGAAAGCAACAACTGATCCACCCACACAAAAGCACAGAAATAAACTGTCTGCTACCCCCAGTGGAGTGGTTTGAAGCTTGATTTCCCCCCGTTTATTGAATTATCCCTATATTGAGTAAACCCAAATTTACAGGGGAAAGCATTAAAATTTGTGTTTTTTGAGGGTACTGTCATGTGGACTACACAAATTAATCATCAATCTGTTTGACAAGATTGTATGACTGACTAAGGAACTAAAGACCTCACCCACTACCCATTGCTTTATCTTCAGCTAAAAAGGTGAAGCTATCGTAGGGTCCATGTTTTCTTTCCCCCTTTTAATTACCTATTTAGCTTTCTGACTGATGTGCTTCGACTCCATATCCTTAACCAACAAATGTATGTTTTCTGATTGACAAACCATTAAGATAAATGCATATCTGATAAGTAATCTTACCCATTTTGCTTTCCCCTTTTTATCTCACTCTTAATTGCTTTGTGTGATAAAGATCTAGTTACATCATGCGATTAAGAGTGAGTTATTAATTTTACTCTAGAACATTTTCATGTGTCTTCTGTTAATATAACAAGTGCTATCAATGTTGTTGCGCACTGTATAATTTTGGATTAGGCATGGATGACCTGTCTGTTTTGGGTGGTGTTATATCCCACCTTTCCCCCAAGGAGCTCAGGGTTATCCCTGCTCCTCATTTTATCACCACAACAACCCTGTAAAGCAGGTTAGGCTGAGAGGCAGTGACTGGCCCAAGGTCACCTAATGGAATAGAATGGTGGCCCTTTGGAAGTGTTTCTCTTTAGCACAAGGCAGGGCACCTGATCTTTGTGAACCCCTCTTACTTAATGCATCCCCACTGTACTCCCTAAAAGCATTTCCAGAGGATTTGGAGATCCTCTGGAACAGTATGGTCTGTATGCACAGAGCACTGCAATTGGTAGGAGGAGATTTGCACACCTAACCCATCAGCCTCACCTTGCACACCTAACCCATCAGGGCTTATTTCTGATTAAAGCTGCCTAGGAAGGAAATTCTTTTTTTATAATTTCTATTGAAATACTTTCTTGGTTTACAAAAGTACATGCATTCTCTCGTTTTTTCAGGTTGTAAAATCTTTTCTACAGATCAGTTACATTTGATATGATAAATTAGTGTTGTGTACAGTAGAAGGTTGGGGAAGAAGAGAGTGAGGGAGAGGAGGGGGCTTGTGGTGAAACTGTTATTCTTTTACATAGTGTACGTGTGGAGTTTTGTGTCAGCGTCAATTGGATAGCTTCTCTTTCTATTCGCTTATTACATTTCCCAGGAAGGAAATTCTAATTAGAGGTAAGCATGGTGAAAAATGAAGCAGGGCAGTTTTCACTCTGGATTAGTTAATACAAAATAGTTTTGGCTGTGGTTTTACCTGTCATAGCCTCTAAGTCTGCCAACTGTCGGTATGTGGCAGTGAGGATTACTCTTGAGGAACTGCCAGGGACTGAGCCTGAGTCTTTCTGCATTCTCTACCACAGAGCTAAGGCCCTTCCCCAATAGAGTGGCGCCCTCTGCTGCACATGAGGACAGCCAGCTTGCTTGAGGAGTAGGTTGCATGGCACATACATACAGCTCTGTCCATGAACCCCCCCCCCCCCCAACTGCTCCCTGCCCCTCAGCACCTGCCTCAGTTCTGCCTAATGGTAGCAGTAGGGTCTCACCTTGCAGTCATAGGTTCATGGGCTATTTGTCTACTCCTGTCACGCTGAGTGTGTTTGCAAAGCTCCTGATTCATCTGGGCTCCCTCGTCTTCAGGCTAACTATATACCAGTACTTGTAAAATCCAATATGTTCAACAGGTGGCGCTGCATCCTCACCATTATTCACAATGAAAAGGTAACACAGAAGCAGCCTTCTGTAGTTATTGCCTAGGTAGTTTATCTCATAGCAACCTTTTCTGCATCTCTTGGGGGCAATTTAAAAGAACTCGATAAGTAGTCAGATCCCTCAGCAACTACTCTGTTCTTCTGCAGGGCAAACAAATGACACCGTAATGTGGAAACGTTGACTACCTGGAAGATCAGGGATAGCAAATGCGGTGTCCTCCAGAGATGCTTTGGACTACATGTCTCATTGGCTATGCTGGCTGGGGCTAATGGGAGTTGTAGTCCACAATGTCTGAAGGACACCGTGTTGTCTACCCCTGCTGAAGGTATTACAGAATCATAGTGTTGAAAGGGACCCCAAGGGTCATCTAGTCCAACCCCCTGCAACCCAGCCAGATGGGTGGGGTATGAGTAGACATGGAAGCCAACCAAACTTAATCATTAAATAGTACTAGTTAATATTACAGTGGTACCTCAGGTTACATACGCTTCAGGTTACAGACTCCGCTAACCCAGAAATAGTGCTTCAGGTTAAGAACTTTGCTTCAGGATAAGAACAGAAGTTCCGGAGGCATGGCAGCAGCAGGAGGCCCCATTAGCTAAAGTGGTGCTTCAGGTTAAGAACAGTTTCAGGTTAAGTACGGACCTCCGGAACAAATTAAGTACTTAACCTGAGGTATTCAATTTTTTAAAATTAGTAATAACCATAGAAATATCTTAATGTTAATGTATTTAAATAAACCTAAACACTTGCTGTAGCATGGAGATATGGGTATATTTGTGAAGACCTAGTTAAAGTGGATGGGGTTTGCTTAAAATGGCATCCGGCTAAAAGCCAAGCCTTTTTGGCAAAAGTATGTTAGTATTCTTTAGTTACTGTGGATGCATGTTTCCTGAATGGGCATCTTTCACCCTACAGGGATGGGGCCTGCAACAATATGTAGCGAGCTGAGAAGTAAAACCATTGGCAGAGTTTAAAGGACAAAAAGGAGGCAGAGGGAGGGTGTGAAGAGAGGCAAGGGTAGAACATCAGGCTTTGTTACTTCTCTGTATGAGACTTGGGAGCTTGTCTTCCTCTATGTATGTATACTCTACAAATGAAACAAACATTACAAAGCTCCTTAAGTCTCCAGTGCCCTCTCAACCAAAGGAAACTAAATCCAGAAGCACTCACATGTGTGCCATGTAGTGGTTAGAATGTCAGACTAGGACTGGGTTCAAATCCTCACTCAGCCATTCACATATTAACCTACTTCGTAGGGATGTTGTAAGGACCAACTATCTTCTGCTCCCATGAACATGCCCATGACCAGCAATCTTTCCATCCATTCATTTAGAGGACTAATTCCCAAGGATTGCACCAGGGCACATTAGCATGCCATGGAAGGACACCTGGTATCTAGTTAGAAATATATACATTGAACCATGAAACGCTCCTGCTCTCTCTCTCCCCCTCTCCCTCTCTCTTTGGACTCACCTCCTTCCAGTCACCTCAGCTTTGGAACTGAATAGCTTTGCTGCATCTCTGCATCAGGTTCACCTGATCTTGCAGAGTTGCAACAGAATTACCTGTCCATGAAGAACTAACTCACCCAGACTCACCCACAGACATAGGAACTGGCATCTAATGAAGGTGAATGGCTGTTATTCTTGCACTCTAAAAGTGAAAAAGTAAGTGTGTGTGTGTGTGTGTGTGTAAGTGTATCTAATTTGGGAAACGGAAGTTTTTGGATAAGAGCCAAGCCAAGCTCCACAGTTCTGATTCTTGCCACCAGAGGGGGACACTAAATCTACAACCAATCCACAACGCTTTTTGTATGTTCTGTTATTGTATGCTGGTCTCTGGTCCATGTATCTCTTCCCTTCTGGAATGAAGAAAAGCTACCAAGTTTTCCTTGTGCTTGTTATATGAAGCGGACCATGAATTGCCCCAATTCTGCTGCCCCTTCTGAGATCAGGGAACATCCAAACTATGCCAGCACACTGCATGGCAGTGATAAAATTATGGGCCCTGGGGTGTTCTTGGATCCAGCGGAGCAAGGCAGGAAAAAATAACAGTAACTGCATGTGTGAACAAAAACAGAAAGACTAGCTTAGGCAGCACCTACCTTTTAGGCCCTTCAGGTGTTTACACCCATTTCCCCCCTTCTTGACTCATTTACAGGAATAATCAGCTGAGGTGCCTAATGGGCTCTGTGAAAGTCTGACTTGCTGTTCACATTGTGGGACAGGGAATCATTAAAGAGCCCTGGGAGAAAATGGCTACAGGGCATAAATGGGGGGGGGGGTGTTTCGGGGATCCGTGGCTGTGCTTGGGGCCAGCTGGGAAGACTTTGGGTGGGTGTTGATTTTCGACCCCAGCCTCTTCTCCAGTTTTTCTACATACATGCACCAGGGAGAATCAAGAGTCCTTGGAAAGGGCTAGACAGAACCAGCCCCTTCTAATATGCTACAGGAGCTGCTGGTGTCAGCCTTTCCCAGTTACAGAGTCCACAGCAGGTATAGGGAATCTAGTGTGCTCGAGATGTTGTTGGACTCCAACTCCCATCAGCCCCAGCCAGCATAGCCAATAGTCAGGGATAGTGGGAGTTGTACTCCAATACCTCCTGGAGACCCAGAGCTTCTCCATCTCTGGTTTAGAGGGCATTTTACTGCTGGCATTGACAGCAAGGCTGCTACCTTCAGACAGCTGGGCAGGAAATAATTGCCACTTGTTCAGAGATTATTGGCCAGAACATGGAGGGGAATAAAAAGAGGAATCTGTCATTGCAAGGAATATTAAACACTGTGGAGAAGGAGGAAGGGGAGTGGGTGGAGAGAGTTTTATCGCCTCCGTTTTGGAACTGTGTTCAAAGGCCAGTTAGCGCTAGTTCAGTACTACTTTTCACTGAATGGAACTGATCGCTGAGAAGAAAGCTCTGGGATTTGGCCAGGAAATACCTTTGTTTGGATGGTAACATCAGGCTGTGAATTATCCTGAGTCCGGTGTTGCACTTCCAACAGCAGCCATTTCTGGCTGTCCTAGAGGAAGAGCAGAGCAGCGCAGTACAACAACAGGAGCAGAGAAAACAACTGATGATTCACTATCAGCATGAAGCAGCTAATGCTGAGGAACACTTTAACCTGTGTGTACAAAGCAGGCCCCTCAACACACACACACACACCAAGAGTCCCAGCCAGCCCAGTATATGTCAGCTCCAGAAATGTCAGGTACAATATTTTAGCAATCCCACATCATATGCACACACTCAAATCTACTGATCAGGTCTCTGTGTTCGGTGTGTACAAGACATTCACCGCACCCCCCTTGCTCTTCTCTTACTCATCATGGCACAGAAGGTCTTTGTTTTGCCTGCCTGTTATCAAGGAGACCTGCCATCTCCTCCTTCAGCGAGATGGTTGGTGGGGGCACAGGTGGAGAACTAGTGGAGGCCCAGGGCTGAGAACCATAAAACAACCGGGGCGCAGCTGGGAACAGAGGAGTGAACAGAGAGAGGGAGGGAGGGAGAACAAGAGCAAGATAAGATAGAGAGAGAAATGCAAACTATGTCATGGGAAGAGATGGAGGGTGCATGTGGAAAGCTGCCGTAGGCCCATGGGAAAGGAACTCGGGTCCATGGGCTGCCTCCTCCCCCAGCCCCTGGCATCAAAGCCTCCTTGCCTGTCAGTGGGAGGGCTGCCCGCCTGTCACCCACACACCTGCAGCTTAAGTGGGGGCTGGGACCAGACAGAATGTTGCTCTGTCACACAGAGGGGGAGCCGGACCAAGTCACCTCCCCCACCCCAGTTTCTGTCTGTGGCTGCCAGAGGAATGAGACACCCGCCCCGAGACCAGACCCACTGGCCTGACACAAAGAGCCAAAGCAAATATATACCAGAGCACCCTGAAGCATCTGCAGAGAGACAGCCGGCCCATACACACATAATATTGGTGGGCAGGAGGCAGGGAAAGAAGCTCCTTAAATCTCTCTGCACTTACCTATCTCAAATCTACCTACCTATCTACCCATTTGCGTAGCCAGGGGGCAGGGAGGCAGCTGCCCCCCCAATCAAGTAAATAAATAAAAATAGTTAAGTATTTTTCAGTTAACTGACCAATCATATTGCAGATAGCTCAGTTTCCCCCCCCCCCCCAACATAAATCCTGGCTATGCCCATTTATCTACCTATTGTATTTATATCCCGCCTGTCTTCCAAGGAGCTTAATATGATATGTATCATTCTCCCCCTCTCCATTTTATCCTCAAAACAACCCCACGAGTTTGTTAAGCTCAGAGGCTGTGTCTGACCCAAGGGCCCCCAGTGAGCGTCATGGCCAAGTAGGGATTTGAACTTTGGTCCCACAGCATCCCTTCCAATTCTCCTGAGGAATGGCAGCATTCCTCTTCTATGCTACATTTTAAGGGTGCAAGCCTATACCTGCATATCTGGGAGTTAAGCCCCACTGAGCTTCTGAGACAGGTACAAGATGGTGCTGTGAGCCAATAATGCTCACCTGGATATTGCCAAAGGCCAGAGAGTATTTTAATAAAATCTCATCAGCAGGGCAAAACAAAGGAGGATCTAATCCTAGAGGAATAGGAAATTCAGCCCCTGGAGTGCAGAACAGTGGAACAGCCTTTGCCAACCTAGTGCCTGGCTGTGACGGATGGCCGTCGTAGTCCAAAACATCTGGGGGGCATCAGTTTGGTGAAAGCTGATGGGGCCTCAGAGCTTATTTTATTGTTGCTGCTGGGTACCAGCCCAGAATCTGCCACCAGGAGGCAGGCTTGTTCTTCTCTGGCTTCTTTATTCCCTTCGCCTTTTGGAAGCTGGCTGGTTCCTTTTTGTTAAAGCCCATGCTTTAAAGCCCTATACGGCCTAGGACCCTCGTACCTACGGGACCGCCTCTCCTGGTATGCCCCACAGAGGAACTTACGGTCTTCAAATAAAAACATCTTGAAGGTCCCAGGCCACAGAGAGGTTAGGCTGGCCTCAACTAGAGCCAGAGCTTTTTCGGCTGCGGCTCCAACCTGGTGGAATGCCCTGTCGCAAGAGACAAGGGCCCTGCAGGACTTGACATCTTTTCGCAGGGCCTGTAAGACAGAGCTGTTCCACCAGGCCTTTGGTCAGGGCGCAGCCTGACTCCCTCCTTTGGCAATCTCTACAAAGCTTTAGTCTATGGTTGCCATCAATTTGTATTTTAATTAATTTTTAGAATGTATTTATAATATTGTACTGTTTTAGTGTTGTTAGCCGCCCTGAGCCCGGCTTCGGCTGGGGAGGGCGGGATATAAATAAAATTTATTATTATTATTATTATTATTATTATTATTATTAGAGCATGCCAGCATATGGCATGAAAGCGACCACTTGCACAGATAACCTGGGGTGTGGGCCCAATCTGGTTCACAGTTGGCCTGCCCACCTGTGTCTGTTCAAGAGTGGAGAGCAGCAAATCCAGCAGAAATCATCCATGAGCAAATGCAGCATCCTTGGAATACAGTGACAATGCTAATTGCTCCATTCCCAATGCCCTGGGGAAGGGGCTGCCCAAAAGGGGCTGGGAGAATGATGAGACAAAATATAATGCAAATGGGCTCAATCCGGGGGTGGAGGTGGTGTCCTTTGGCTTACCATGGGATGGCTGCCAGACATATCAGATTGGTGTGATTGCTTCTGGCAACTGAATCTAACAATTTTGCTGGAACAGAAATTTCCCTGTGGGTGATCCAAGCCAATCAGAGATCATGTAATGAGCAGAACAGCATCAGAACACTGCACTGGTCTGTCTCTCACTTCTGCCATGGAGCTCATTTGGTGGCCTTGAGCAAGAATTTCCCCTAAAGCCTCTGTCCCTCTCTGCAACACAGAAATAATAATACTACCTTACAGGGATAGGTTGTAAAGATTAAAAGAAAATGTAATCCCAGCACTTTGAACACTTATCAAAGCACTATATATGTAAATGCTTATTTAGTATTACATCTGACATTATGATGTTCTTCGACACCAGCAAATAAAATCATGGGAGTAAAAGCAACCAACTGGATTCGGCTGTATATGCTGGCATCAGTATTGGGAAATGATAGCAATTTTAACCAAAAAGCAAACATTTTT
Source organism: Podarcis muralis (assembly GCF_964188315.1). Lineage (NCBI taxonomy): Eukaryota > Metazoa > Chordata > Lepidosauria > Squamata > Lacertidae > Podarcis > Podarcis muralis. Next base: position 85,017,329 of record NC_135655.1, on the reverse strand, counting down.
GCATAGTGTCAAAAAAGAAAGTATTTTCCAGCAATGCCAAAAATGATTGCAAAAAGTGATGAGTAACTTTAGTTCAGTGCTGTCCTTAATGAAGTGCTGCTTACTTCTGGATAAGTTTACATCAGACCTGGATGTGAAAGTTTTCCTAGCTGATTCAACAAACACATTTCAGTCTGGATTGTGTGACCCCTGAGGGCTATTAATGCAGGACAGAAAGTGGAATGAACTGTCTAGCCAATGTAAGTGTTCCATTTGAATTCCAGATGTAGGAAACCTCCACACAAAAAGAAAGAGGTAAACATACTTTCTGAAAAATAGCATTAGCAAGTACCAGGTTAACCTGAAATGTGGATCCATCACAAACAGAATGAAACACACAAACTGGGTCTGCCTCCTAGTGGGTCTCTTTCTTACCTGCTCAGAGATCCACATGCTTCCACTTATTCTCTTGGTCATCAAATTGACTGCTCAAAGGGATTGCCTTAATCCTCATCTAGATGATAGTTTAAGAAAATTACAAAGCTAAAACACAGGGACCTCCCTGGTTGGTCGGTTGGTTAGTTGGTGAGTGGGTTGGATGCTTTGTGATGTCATTGTTGCTACATGTCCACACAAGTGAAAATGTCCCTTGCTGGCAGAAGAGCATGGAAAGATAAGAGAGGTAACATCTTGAGTCTAGCAGGGTCACCAAAGCAGCTCATCTGAAAAGAAAGACTCTCTACAGCCCTGGTTACAGTAGTGGTGGAAAGACACACCCTTGCTAAAGCATTTGGCAACTCTTTGCTGGTTGGTGGGAAAACATTGATGCTTTGTGAAGTCACCACTGCTGTTATGTGTCTACATAAGTGAGAAGACCACCTGGAGGTAGGAAGAGCATGGAAGATTAAGAGGAGCCAACATCCCAAGTCTGGCCGGGTCATCCAAGCTGCTCAGCTGGAAGAAGAACACTGCACAGCTCTTGATCCATTTCTACTTGTAACTAACAAAGATGGCACAGGAAGTAGACTGGCTCAGCAGCCAGGCTGGTGTGTGCAAGATAAACCTCTACAGCCCTGCTACACATAAAGACCAGGAACGTAAAGTGATTTGCTTTGTCGACGTCGCCAACCTGAACTCAAAGGAGAGAGATGGAGCTACTGGTCGATCCAAGAACATCTCTGACCCTGACAATGAGCTGGACTTGGCGAATATGGAAGAGAGGGAGGTCATCATAATCAAGGACAATGAGCAAAACAGCTGCTTTAATACTGAGGGAGCGGTTTGCCTTTTCAAGCAAGGCTCCATTGATGATGACAATGTTGTCAGCTGGCTCAACAATGACCTCCAGAAATATGCAGTTGGATTCCAACATGCTCTGACATCCTTAAGAAAGCCTCGCAAGACTAAGGTCCTTGACTTGGCATCCAGGAACAACAACAACACTTCTTCCAGCGCCGGTAGTGAGGGAGGGAACTCAGATGACATTGCCTATTACGCCAATAAGCTCTGCAACTTAGTTGTTGAAATGACACGCAAGGAGATCAAGGAGAAATGGGAAAGCTCAGGGAAATGCACCCGCCATATCATTAGCCCCCACAGCAACAGGAACAAGGTGAATATAGCTGAGAATATGGAACGATGCAAGACGCCTCCAGAAATCAAGAGGGACGACCCATTTTCAGGTGACATGGCAAACCACAATGACTTCAAGCAACATGAAGCCATGTATATGGACAAAGAAAGGAAAGCAGACGACATGACTTCCATAAGCAAAGGGATGATGGTGTATGCAAATCAGGTTGCTTCAGACATGATGCTGTCTTTCCTGAAGACCATGAGAGTCCAGAAAGGTAGGCACCCTCCGCCAGCATGTGCCGTTTTGAAAGAGGTACTTATGAAGCACACCAAGGAAATCGTATCAGACTTAATAGACTCCTCCATGAAAAACCTGCACAACATCACAGGGGCGCTCATGACAGACTCTGATTTTGTTTGTGGACTGAAGAGGAACCTTTACAAGGCTGGAACCCAGAAGACCGCGGAGGTTTTGGAAGTCATGGTGAAGCGCTTGTTTAAACTCATCTTGGGAGACGATAAGCAGTACAGAGCTCAAAACTTCACCTTTGCAACCTATAAAGCAGGGGGGGCCCGGGGCCATTGCAGTCAGGGCATGCAGTATGCATCCATGAAAAGGGAGTCTTGTGACTATGGAAAGGAAAGAGCTGGTGGCCCATGCCCAAGGAAACATTTCCCAGCAGGAGCGAAGGTGCCGGACAAGCAATCCCTGGATCTGTATGCCAGAGAGCTTCTGGTAACAGCATTGCAGCAGATACAGCAGCACCTGCTGGAAAAGAACAAAGACTGTAGACCTCGTGAATGCAACACCTCCTCATATGGCTACATTCCCCGTGACTATGACAGGGCGGAGGGGAGCTGTGGCCCAAAATTCTCACACAGGTCATGCGACAGAAAAGCAGACCCCTGCCATTCGGACAGCCTGAAAGATAAAGGACACCTCATAATGTCCATGGTCCAGAAGATTTTGGATGAGGCTGGCTTAAATCTAGACGAGAACTGCGGGGACAAAAACAGGGGATAAGAGCAGAGGCCTTGGTGGGGAAGGAGCTTCCCAAACCAGAACCAACATAGCAACATCAAATGCATATGACAATATGGAGCAAGATGGATTCGAGCACATTTATCGACCAACTGATGGAATCTGTGATGAAGATGATCTCTCTTTTCATAACTAAAGGCATTTGCTCTGGTATTAGCTAATTAGATACCATCATCACAGCCCCACTGCAAGCAGCAGTGGCATGAATTCAAACTGGTTGATAAAACGGTAGCTGGGCAAGATCATCGATTAAAAGCAAACATTAAAAAGTCAGAAGAGGAGAGAGGCCCTGTTATTAATTCCCTCACCCAAGCTTAACAAAAGTAGACCAGTAACAGTCAACTAGTTACTAGGTGTTACCCAAAGAAACAATAGTGACTAACAGGACTTCTTCTGGTAGGTGGGACAGGGTTAGAAAGTACACCACCATCCTCTTCTCGATCATGTACATCTTAGGAAGGCCCCTGTTTTCAGCTAGCCCTTCTCAGCTTATCAAAAGCGCATTTGGATTAAATCTACCAGAAACCCAATCAGGTCAATGTTTTGTTTTGCATTAGAGTTTGAAATGCTACCCTTAAACACGGCAGCAGCCCTTGCAAAACTTGGTGCCTTCCAGATGTTTTGGACTACAACTCCCAATAGTTGCTGGCTGGGGCTAATGGAAGTTGTGGTTCAAAACAGAGGGCACCAGGGTTGGTGAAGGTTGCATGAGAGGAGCTCTGAATATATGGGAGATCAGTTAGGGCCCCCTCCTGACCTCCCTCACTTCTAACACTAACATCCATTTAGCCAGATGATGCTCTTTCCTTCATGGTCTCTCCTTTGTGGCTGGAATTTTGGTGAACCACAGACATGTCTGAGATCTGTGCCGGGACACACACACCACAGCTGCGGGGGGTGGAGAGTAGATGTAGGAGCCCCTGCAGAAGCAGCTCCTACAGAGTTTCACATGTGAAGAGCATAGCAGCCACTGGCATAAAAAGTGTGCCCCCTAGAATGCCAATGAGCTCATTGCGGCAACAATTCTGGTGCACAAAGACCTAAGAAAGTGCCAAGTACATGGATGTGTGTGAATTATAATCAAATGCCGTTCAGCGTCAAAGCCTTGAAAGTCAAGGGCAGATCCACACTGTACATGTGAAACACATTCAATGCACATTTAAAGCCCATGACACCCACCCACCCAAGAATCCTGGGGACTGTAGTTTGTTACGGGTGCATGGAATTGTAGTTTTGTGAGGGGGGAGGGAACTACAGGGAAATGGGAAATACTATCTCTTTAAGTTTTTTCTTTTGAACTTTAAAGCTGTCGCATAAAGTAAATGGGGGAAGGGGCTCTAATTTTATGGGGTGGGCTCTGATTTTGTTTGGAGCAGCAGTGCTGGGGAGTTTCATGCTCCTGCCCTTTCCCAGATCTAAACTGCCCCTCCCATATCTGCTTCACATTTAGTTTCACAGTGGGGGGAAATGCAAATGCAACACAGGCACCTGTATCCTCACACTGCACTTATTTTGGCCCTGAGATGCACACACCATCTATAAATCAGTGCATCACATTCCCTGTGCTACTCATATACATCATAAACACTGCCTCCTACTCATTAAAGAGTTCCAAGGATTCCTTTGTAGACAAACAGAAGGGACTAACTGGGCTGATTGATTCTCTTAATATTTTGTCTTTCAAAGCACTGGTGATTTATTTTCCCCTAATTTAATTAGGAAACAAACTCCCAGAATTCACTGCATCAGCACGTGATGTATCCTGTTCTCCAAGACTTCTGGGGAGATTTGTCAGAGACTTCCTTTTTTTGTCATCCTCTTGCTTTGGGGGGCTGGAGAAGATTTTAATGTTTCAATCTCAATTGAGGATTCTGTGTTGATGAATACACATATTTATACAGTCCCTGTAGTAGTCAGAAGAAAAGTCATCACTTATGTCAATTTCCACTTATATGACACAGCACAATTTGGAATGGGGGGAAATATATGTAAACAAAACAGGTTGTGCAGAAACCGTTTTCCTAAACAGCAACTGACAATCTTCCTAGAGCACCTATCTCATGAACCATGGCATCTGCATCCACAAAATGTATGACAAACTATAAGCGTTGAGGTGTAACAAAGCCAATGGTAACACTTCCAAAGTTACCAACAAATAAACTTTTGGAAGTTCTACAGCAAAGTATCAAAACAGCTTGGTGCCTTCATTATATATCTTTAGGCACCAGGCGGAAACATTTCAGCCAGGCATTCAGCTGATTAACATATTCTGGCTTTTTAAATTTTTTATGGAATGGAGTTTTTGTTTTTTGTTTTTATTATGTTTTGTATTCTCATTTTGTATTTTTCTGTTATGAATAGCCCTGAGATCTTCGGCTGAAGGGTGGTGTACTACTACTACTACTACTACTACTAATAATAACAATAATTACAATGAGTATGAAAGGGTGAACTAAGAGCCATGGACCTGGATATCCTATAATATCCTCTATGGTACCTTTTTGGATTAAAATGAGAGACTGGTCAGTGCAGGGAAGGAAGCAGCCTCCTCCTGGCTGGAAGCCCATAGCCAAAGGGCCAGTGACTCAGGGCAGGAGGGAGGGACTAAGTGAGAGGCTGGAAGGGGTGGCACTGCAGCAAAAGCAGCCCCCCCCCCCAATGCTCCCCGACACTAATGAAGATGAAGTGAGCCAACTCCTTTCTTCTCAAAGGGAAATTTAGTAGCTAAGAGAGAAAAAATGCTTTCAAGTGTATTCATCTAGAACAGGGCCCGGCGGCTAGAGATTCCTGTAGAGTGAGCTGGGCCTGGAGACATGAGTGACACGCCGAAAACAAAACAAAACAAAAACCCAGACATGTAAATGCACACAGCAAAACACAAAGAGATGCATGCAGGTGCATGAGCCCTACAGATATACAAACACCTAGCTTGCCAGCACACAGAAGGACACAGGACTCTCCTGGCTGGGTCAGTCCACAACCCAGTTAGCCTGGTATTCTGTTTCCAAAAGAGGCCAGGGAGGTGCCTCTGCAGAGGTGTGTTTGCACAAAAACTAGGATTCGTCACACCAAGCTGCACATCTTGAGTGTATACATGCATGCACACATACAGCTTAACCCATGCACACAAGTGCATGGAAGGTCACAAATACACCAAAATGTAAGCACCTAAGTAGGGCTTATGCCTGCGTGGCAGTTTTGAAGGGATACCGCCGTGCGTGTGCTGCAGTCTGAGCAGGCACTATGGATTTTGCCCACGCCAGTCTCTTCCTTGTTTCTGATCTGCTATACTGTAATCAGCAGTGAGTACCAGATTGGTGTAGGTCATGAACTCTGAATAGTAGGGTTCATAATGCTGTATAAAAAATAAGATACCTGAACGTTTGAGCTATCATCATAATGTCAGAGCCTCTGTCTATAATATTTAAGAATGACTAGAGAACAGGTGAGGCCTCTGCAGACTGGAGGTGGGCAAACATTGTTGCCATCTTCAAAGCAGGGTGGGGTGGGGAGTCAGGAAGACCTAGGCAACTACAGATCGGTCAGCTTGACATTGATACCAGGAACGGTTGTAGAACAGATGATTAAGCAGCCAGTCTGTGGGCACATAGAAAAGGATGCTGTGATTACTAAGAGCCAGCATGGGCTTCTCAAAAACAAGTCAGGTCATCTTTCTTTTGTTGACACAAGTTGGGTGGATCAGGAGAATGCTGTGTATGGTAGGTTAGTATCTACACACACCTCTGTATCTGCCATCTAGGCAAGCAAGAGGCATGATCAGAGTTCAAGGACGCATTCCAGACAGGTAAAAATACTTGGGGTGCAAAGCAGAGCTGGTGAGGGGGGTGGTCTGGGCAGATGGGGGCTTGGCTTGGGGAGAGTTCCAAGGGTCAGACAGGGGCCTGTGGGCCACTCCTGCTCTGTCTGAAAAAACACACAGAGAGAAGCCTCTATGCCCCTCTAGAAATTTGGTTTAATTACTGTACCTCTTCCCACTGCCTTTTGTGATTAGACCGTCCCCATGCCAGGTATCCAATAACATTATTTTATTGTGCCCCACATTTTTGCCAATGTGGAACATCAGCACCAGATAATAGCAATTTGTAGTGCAGTGCCATACAGTTAAATAAATATAATCAGAACAAAAGTAAAAAGGGAAAGGGGGTTTGGTTGAGTTGGGGTAAGTCCCAACAGAGCGTGCTGGGCATGTACTTCATGCATACGAGTACACATCCCAGATGTCTGATGTTTATTCTCTTAGTGATGCTAGCTGAAGACAGCCTTTTCATATGGTACAAGAGTGGCTCAGTCTCCCAACCACAGAGCAATCAGGGGAGACGTACACTCCTTCCAGCTTTTGGCCACCAACAGGACACACAAAATCCAATTACGTAACCCCTCTGTCAAGGCCCACAGTGTTGGAATATAACTCAGTATGGTGTGAGCATCTGAGGATTTTAGGGGTTTCCCCATTACCAAGTTAATATGGACAATGACTTCCATCCACGACAATGCCACTATCGGGCATGACCTTTCTGGTCTCATTCTAGCTCCTGATCTCCCAGCCTGCTCCACAAATAATCCTTCCGCTCATGGAATTGTGGGGTTGGACGCAAAGGAGTCCCTCCTCTGTGCCTGAAGATAGGACTATCTGCCTCAACAGATTCCTCACTGTGAGCCACAAGCAAAAGGGAGGCATGCTGTAAGGTTCCAGAGCAATAGCAAGTCCAGGCCCCAGCAAAACAATGTCAGTAGTTCATCATAGCCAGAAGAAATTTCCTTCTTGACTTTTGGGGTCTCTAGCTTCTCCTTGACAGCCCTTAGGTCAGCAAATGCGACACAGATTTGTGAGCCATGCTGTGGCTATATGGTGCCACACTGCTCTCATTATATCACTGTTACATACAAATACAGAGGTTGGACTAGATGATCCCTGTGTCTTTTTCCATCCCTGTATCTCAGGCTTCAGGTTTGTGGCCAAATCAGGTAAGAAAGAAATAGTTTTGCCATTAGATCAAAGTGGCTGGGGAAAACCCACTTTCTCTGTTACCCACAAACCACCACCACCTCATCTCTCCAAAATGAGAGAGGATGAGCTCCAGAAATTTAGGATGCTACCTTTACACTGGGTGTGTTTTTTGCGTTGACTCATATTGTACAATGTAAGGAAAGGCAACTAAAACCAGTCAATTTAACATTCCTTGAGGCAAATGTAAGTAAGTGGCATGACCCAGTTCTAAGAGTCCCAGAATCATCCTAGGCTGGACACAGCTCAGGATAACTATCAGAATGCAAATTTCTCATTTATAAGCTCAAAATATCCACATAGGCCAGGGGTCTGCAACCTTTAAGACAAAAAGAGCCACTTGGACCCGTTTCCGAAGAAAAAAGAAACTGGGAGCCGCAAAACTCGTCATTATAAAAATAACTTTTTTGTCACTTTTTTATTATTTCTTTGTTTGACCCCTCAGAATTACTCCTCCTCATAGAGATAAACGATAAATTAACAAGTTACCTTTTTTGTGTGTGTGTTCTTCACTCCCCTTCTAAGCAGTGACCAGCGTACATGCCCCCTTTCAATGCAGTGACCAGCATACATGCCCCTTACAATGTAGCGGGCAGGCGGGCGGGAAGGTGACGTCGGGACGGTGTGTGACTAATGCACGCACCGCCCCCATGCGATGTCACAGCCAGTACAGCGCCCGCCACAGTGGGGAGTGTCGGGGCGCACAATGCACCTCCTCCCCTCGCTAGTATCCGCCCCGGAACCGCAGCAAAGGTGTAAAAGAGCCACATGCGGCTCCGGAGCCACGGGTTGCCGACCCCTGACATAGGCAGACCCAGCAGGAATCTCAAATCCTGCTGGAATATCTTTTTTATTTTATTTTTTAACGAGTTTTTTAAATGATATCTTCCTAAAAGACTGGATCTATTCTGTTCTTGGAAACTGCCTTGGATATTGTGAATGAGGCGGACTTTAAATAATAGAAATGAGCATTGTTTGAACAGCAGGGATGGAACTCTGCTTTTATGGCTGCCATCTCAAAGGGGCTTGTGGTGACATTGTCCCGAGAACAAGTGGAAACGAATTGGGAGGTGGGCCGTGTAGTTATACAAGTTTCCTACTGAGAGCCAGGGAAGGCTGGAGTCCATTGCTCGGTTTTTGCATTTAGCAGAAAGACTGTAAGTTGTACAGCTTCCCTGGACTGTGCTGCAAGAATGTGGTGATATCCACCAACCTAGATGGCTTGAACATGGGAGTGTACAAATTCATGGAAGATAAGGCTAGGGGTGTTTGCTAGCAGTGACGGCTGTATAATTGCCTACGTGATCAGAGGCAGCATTTCTGGGAAACACAAGTAGGGAGAGAGCTATTGTGTGCTGGTCCTGCTTGTGAGCTTCCTATGGGCATCAGGGTGGCCACTCTGAGAAACAGGAGGCCTCTGGTATAATCCAGCATGGCTAATACCATTTCAAGCTCAGATGTTGGAGGCGTTGCATGTTGGGATGCTCCATCCCTCTGCCTCATAAAGCCCCCAAACCCTACACATAGAAAACTCTTGTGACATCTAGGCCTCCTGACATACTTGCTCTCTGTATGCAGGGAGGTGATTCCCACCTTCCCATGGAGCAGCATCCCATCTGCACTGGTGGTGTGTTTTATCAAAGCCCCAAATGTAGTCCCTTCGGTCAGTGTATACGTCTCTGTACTTACATGCTCAGTCCACCAGAGGGCACTCACACTCCAGCCTGCTCCCAGCACCTGTTGGCCAGATGTGCGCATGGAAGCCTGGGACTGGTCTTTTTAGAGTTCTTCTGCACAGACTTGCTAGCTGCCTTTTGGATTTCCTACCCCACTTCCCCATCTTAGTTACATCCATGTTAGATGTGGACAGGAAGGAAGCTTTGCAGATGACCGTTCAAGATCACAGATTGGATCGCAACCCCACTACTTTGGGCATATAGGCAGCTCCATGGCTAGCTGGTCAGCCAGCTAAGGGCCATTCAGTGATCACACATCCCTCACTGCTGCTACTCTGCTCCCTTCTAAAGTGCTCTTGCCTGGCTGAAGCTATCCTTGAACTGTGACAATGCATCTGGCTTGCCTGAATAGAGAATGGATAGGTGATAGTTGGGTGCTGTGGGATGTGCCCTTTTTATATTATTAGTAATGTGTTTTAAATATTTTTGTGCATTTTAATTTGGTATTCTATGCTTTTATTTTTTTCAAGTAAGTCACTGAGAGAAGTTTTGGTAGTAAGCAACATAACAACAACAGCAACAACAACAACAACAATATTAATAATAGAGAGATGCATGTGGAGGCCTGGGAGAGAGATGTATAGAAACCTCCGACTTTTGCCTGGCCAGAATGTCATCTCCTGTACAAAGGTAAGAACCATTGCTCCGCCCATTTTTGCCTCTGGCCATGTCAACCCTCCAGCATGTGGCCCCCAGACAGTTGCCCACCAGCGAATGTGGCCCTCAAGCTAAGAAAGGTCCCCCACCCAATGCATCATATACAGAAACCACTTCTAGAGTCAGTGCCTGGATCATGTACAGACTGCCAACAAGAGTCAACAGCACCACCAGCGTTGTACAACTAAAGACCAACAAACAAAAATGGTTTTGGTATGGAAAAATACTGAAGGGTACAGGAGAAATAGCAGCAATTTCTCACCAGCAGTGGTCACTACATCTCAATATATGCAAATATGTAATTAGTCATTGCCTGCCACAGAGGAAGACTGTTTTGTTGTTCTTTTAAAGGCTAGGGACAAGATAAGGGGTCTTCTGGTTCCATCACCACCCAACGCCTCAGGGAATCCTCCTGGGTTCTGGGAGAATTTGCCCGCTCCTACAATCATGTCAAGATTTCCTGGCTGCTCTTAGATTCATACTCTGCCTATATCTTTCTTTAAAAAGCTTTCCCTAGAGCTCTCCTGCCCCAACTTCTCTGTTTCCTACCTTTTCCTCTATGTACCCCAAGATCCCAGAAGCAAGCGGAGGGTGTGCCCTTTGTTCTGTAAGCGATAGGTAAGAGACCTACCTTTCAGTGCCTCCAGACTGTCAATGTTTGGTGGGGATTCAAGCACGTAGCAGGGAATTTAGCTTGGCCCCCTTAGTGCAACAAATCTACTTTTTAAAAGAAACAGGCCTTTTGTGGTTAAGAAAGTGTGGCATGAACGAATGATGGACAGGGGGCTTGTCAACACGGAAACAAAAAGGGAAATGTAGAAACACTCAACCAGGACGATTCTCGATGTCATATAACCTCCCCTCACAAACAGATCAAGACGAATGCTCAATAAATGGTCAGAGGTAGTATAATCTCTGTGAATGCACAGACTAAGAGGCAACTTGGACAGGATGGAAATCAGCATACAAAGTGTGACCCAGTCACACAGCAAGGCTCACAAACATTGAAATCCTTCCAAACTTGTGGGAGAGGATCTGGGGACAATGAGGCCACATCGGTTAGATCAAGAAGAGGCATCCAACATCCCCTTTATCCCCCCCCCCCTTTTTTAGCCTCATCAGGTTTTTTTTTTGTTTTGTTCTGTTTGTGGATCCCTCCCTCCCCCAGGGAGAGCTGCCTTGGTCTGCTGGGGAAATGCTCCTGTACACCCCTCCTCGTTCTGTGCCTGCCTCCCTCTCCTTCTCCCCCCAATGTGTGGGAGTGTGGTTTGGGGTCATGGTGGGGAGGGTGCCACATGTCACCGCTTCACACAGCTGCTGCTGTTTAAACCAGCTGTGCAAGGCACACGCGGTGCTGGCAAAGGCACCCAACTCAAGCCGGGCTGCGCAAGTGACGAAACCTGTACTTAGGCAGCCACAAAATGGCAGGAGAAAAAAGGGCATTTCTCCCTTGGCAGGGTCACCTGCTTTTGATTACAAGGGAATCTACAGGCCAAGGCTGTTTCTTTCTGCTCAATCTTGCCGTCTCTACCCGCCCTCTCTCTACCCCACAACACTCATCCCCAAAACATACACACAAATGGAATCCAGACTCAAATCTATTTGCCAGAGGAGAACTCTTGAAAAATTGTCACAATCCATTTCAGAGTTACGGGGAATTGGTCTGATACAGGAATGGGGAAATCGTCCCGGCTTCCCTCCAATCCTCAGCCAGCCAGCACAGCCAATAGTGAGAGATGGTGGAAGCTGTATCTCTACAACTTTCAGAGGACTACAGGTTCTCCACCCTTTGGACTGATGCAGTGGCGTAGCGTGGGTTGTCAGCACCCAGGGCAAGGCAAGTAATTTGCACCCCCTAACCCGTGGATTTGCACCCCCTAACCTGTGGATTTGCCCTAACCCCAGATGTTGCGCCCGGTGCGGCCGCCCCCCCCTGCACCCCCCACGCTACGCCACTGGACTGATGGAAATGCTTTAAGAGAAGGCTACAGTCTTTGCTTTCAAATTTGGTCTCTGGGGACCATCATAATGCAGTTCATAACCTTGAAGCTAGTCAACTGCAATACACTCTGTGTGGGGATGCCCTGGGGGACTGCTGAGAAACACTTGCTGAGATAGGATCCAGCAGCCCACCTTGAGGAGGGCCTGATTGCTAGAAGCACATTACACCATTCTTTCAGCATCTGCACTGTCCGACCTCCTGTTGTCTTCTAGGCATAGCTGACGAAATTCTAAAATATTTTTACAGCCAAATTACAAGTTTGGTTATTTCAAAAAGCAGGCTTAAGCTGGTCGCTTATTTAGAGGAGGAGAAGGAGGAGGCGGTGGTGGTGGAGGTGAAGAAGCCATGTAGTCCCTATTCAGAACATGTTCCGGATCTAGATTGTGACTCTGTACTCATTTCTTGCTATAATCAAATGCACATTGCTGGTTGCAAACAAGGTAACTAGTCATCAGAGCAAAAATTTGGTCATAAGTCACACTGGAAGCAGATTCCAGACTGGGGTCACACAGCTGCTTTTCCCCTTCAGTATAAAAGTACCCAGTTTAAGTGCCCCCCTTTTCTTATTTAAAAAGTGTGAAATACATAATGTGGCCATTGGGCTGCAAAGCTGAGAGTAAGATGTGTGCTTTCAAAATATCAAGCTGGATGCACTTAGAGGAGGCTGCCACCTTGCTGAATCTAAGCAGGGTTTGGGTGTGGTGTGGTCAGTGCTTGGATGGGTGACCACCTGAGAACCAACAGGTACACAGCCTTAGGTTTCATCGTGTAAGAAAATACATACATTGCATTACATACATACGTACATACATACATACATACTAAAAGACATCTCCACCCAGGCAGGCAGAGCTAAGCACTTTGAAAGCACAGATCTGGCCAGATCCATTCTTTTAAAGGAAATCCCCTCCGCACTTGGGCAGAGAACAGAGCTCTTTTGATCCACAACCCACACTTCTGAAAGATCTCAAAATGGCATCCCTTTTGTGCGTGGGCTGAATGGATGATTGGTGTGGAACAGTGTTGATCAGATCCCTCAGAAATATCAGCTCTCATCATGCATGTGAATGAGACCTTTAGCAGAAAAATGGTTGCCCACTCCTATCTTAAAGCAGTTAAGGACAGCATTTGTGTAACATATTAGGCAAACAAGGACACACAGAGTGACATTCTTGGTGGTTTCTCCCCAGTTTTAGAATTCCTTGGCTCCTGAGGTTTGCCCAGACCTGGGCGTCTTCTAAAAGCACTATAAGACTTTGGTTTGGGCAGAATGTTAGGACATATTTACACAACAGCCTCAGACTGATCTAATAGTCATTCACCGGGCTTTTGCCAGAGAACCTTTAGAAGTGCAGGTCTGGGGAGGTATGGGACAGAGTTCAGGGAGAGAAAATTATCAGCACTGTATCAAATTGCATCCCCAAAATTATTGGGGGGAGGGAGCCATGGTTGTTAAAGTGGTACAAAACCTACAAAGTGAGAGGTTTCAAGGGTCTCAGCAGCAGCAGGACACCCCTTGGGTTTGAATGGCCTCTGGAGACTGGAATGAAATGATGGTCCCTCGAGACTTGTGGCACCTGTGTGATTTATAAGATTTATTTACACATATATACAGACTGAGCATAAGATGGAAGGGTCCATGGCATTAACACATCAACAGATTCTGCTCCCCCATTAGGTTTCTAAGGGGACAGGTTCCAACAGCATGGCTTTTGGAACATGTCAGGCCTCTGTGTGCACTTTCCAGCTTCAGTCCCAGTCTTTTTGTCCCCCCCCCCTCTCACCCACACCCACACACCCCTTGTGCAGACTCAGATCTTGTAGCTATAATATTGCTGGGCTGGGAGGAACCCTGAGGGGGCATCCAGCTCAATCCCAATCCTATAACAATAGGCTTGCAGTCTACGTATATCCAGATGCAACTTCTGTAGGTACTTTTTTAGCTCTGCAGAGTATTAGTGCACAGACTGAGAACTCTGAACACAGTACTTTTCTAATGCTTTAGGACCCATCTTCTTTGGCAATATATTTAATGAAAATATGTGCTTTCTCCTATTACTAAGTGTACCTGTTATCTTCTCTTTTATGAATATTTGGAGTGTATGGAGGAACTTGGGAAAGGACCATAGTTTAGTGGCAGAGGTCATGCAGAAGGTCCTCAGATTAAAAAGAATGAGGTAGATAGTGATGTGAAACTTCTGAAACCCTGTAGAATCACTGCTAGTCAGAGCAGCAGTCAATACTAAGTGAGATGAAGAAAGAGGTTGACCTATGTCCCTAAAGCTTGCTGCTTGGCATGCCTGGAAAACACAAAATAAAGCTATGCATCTTGCTTGCAGTCCAGATCTTTGCCCAATGTCTCCCTCTAGTGGTTGCTAGGGCCAATTCATTACACTTGAATGCCCATACTGTGTTTTTTTTTTTAAAATTAGTTTACCGGTAATTACTAGCTGAGTCGAAAAAAGAAAAGAATAATTTCTATGCACATGAGAAAAAACATACAAGATGCCACAGGCCTGATGGAGGGTGCAAAACAGCACCTGGGAGAAAAGTTTGACCAGCGCAGGGGGTTGGGGGTAAGCGCAAGAATGAGATAAGGGAAGAACTTCTCCCCACTTTTCCAAATGGAGAGTTGGCCTTCTATGACCTCATCCCTTCATTTGTGAAAACACCAGGCTATTGAGTTTTGCTGAAGACTTTTTGACATAATGGCACCATTGCTAGTCTCCCATCCATGTGGATACTGTGCTGAAAAGTCTCCTGCTTCCAATGGCATGAGCCTAATTCTGCTTACCTACTTGGAAGTAAGCACCATTATTTTCAGTGGGACCAGCTTCCATTTAAGTACACTTGGGGTTGCTGTTCCATTCCTTCGCAGAGGTTCACTTGAATGCTTGCTGCCTTCTCCTGCGTTCAACTTAAGACTGTGACCAAAGACAGACTTTCCTGGCTTCAACACCAGCCATTATTTCTTCTTTATTTCTCCTGCCTGTGCTCCTGTTGCTCAGTTTTACCATCTAGCCTGATGAAGAGCTACAGAGAACTCTGAAACTAGTACAGTGGGGAGTCAGTGTGGTGTAGTGGTTGGAGTGTTAGACTAGGACCCAGGAGATCAGAGTTCAAATCCCTACTTAGCCATGAACCTCACTGGGTGACCTTGGGCCAGTCACTGTCTACCTGACAGGGTTGTGGTTAGGAATAAATGGGGGGGGGGGGTAATATCATGTACACCCTTTTGAGATCCTTGGAGGAAAAGGTGCTATATAAAAGTATCTAAGATATGAATTTTGGTCAAGATCCACCAGAAAGGAAGAACCAAAATGATCAGGGACTGAAGTGATTCCTCTGTGAGGAAATCCTCCAAAATTGGGGCTTTTAAATTTAGGAAATAGGCAGGCAAGGGAGGAAGGATCAGGGAACAGGAAGCCCAGGTCCAGGAGCCAAAGTGGCCCTCCAGCCCTTTCTAACTGGCCCTTGAGAGTCTTCCCATGCCACTTCCTGGCCCTGCTCCACCTCCTCCTCTTTTGCCTGGCTGGAATACGTCCTTCAATTGCAATAATGCCTCTTGCTTGCTTGAATGGAAAAATGTGTGTGTATAAACCTCTGGATTTTGCATGGACTGAATGTACCCTGCTGATTGAATGTATAAAGGCAAGAGTCACATATGTTGTGTCGTCCATTTTTTTCTTCTTCTTTTTTTCTTTTGCCTCTGGCTTAACCAACCCCAGGTAAGTGGTCCCCCAGAAGGCTGACCATGATAGAATGTGGCATTTGGGCTGAAAAAAGTTTCCCGCCCTTGGTTGAGGTTATGAAATTATGCACAATATAGGCAAAGTGGACAGAGACATTTTTCGCCCTCATAATACTTGAACCTGAAGCCATCCAATGAATCTGGATGGTGAGAGATTCAGCACATAAACCTATGGAATTCACTTTATCAAGACACGGTAACAGTCAGCATCTTAAAAGGGAATTAGAAATATTCATGGAGGATATGGCACTCGATGGCTATTAGTCATGATGGCTGTGTATCCCGTATCATAACCAGTATGAATCTGAAACACTAGTTGCTGGAAAGCACAAGTGGGAAGTGTGCTGCTGTGCTCAGGTCCAGACTGAGGACTTTCCAGAGGTATCTGGTTGGTTCTTCTTATGTTCTTATGCCTTGCTGTTGAGAAAGGTCCCTAGCAGATGTTACACAAAGCATTGGAAATCAGGGAAGACTATGTTACAACAGTCCACGGATATGGCTCACAATTATTAACAACCACACCCACACCCACAGGGTTCCCAATTTGTAAAGAATTTCAGGGGGATTAGCAAGCAGACTTCAAGAACCCACAAATATTAGAGCAGATTTGTTTAGATCCAATTGCCGCATCTAAGCCTGTTTCTCTTCCCTCCATGTACCCAGTATCTGCCTTGTTGATAGACATTTCATACAGCGATACAAAAAAACAACAACCCCAAACCCAAGTATCTGCCTCACACCCAACATTTTTAGAAAAGATCAACAGAGAAAGCAAGACTTGATGGACACAAAGTTTCAAGGAAACCACAAAATACCAGGTTTCAAGCTGTGATTCCTGCATTGCAGGTGGTTTGCTTCAAGGCCCTTTGGGTACCTTTCCACTCTACAGCTCTATGATTCTATGAAGCTGTGCAAAAGAAGAGGGAGATTAAATATTTCCAAAGGTCAACCAAAAACAGGGAGAAGAAGGAATTGGTTGAAGCTGAGGCAAGAAGGGGTCCTCCGGCAAACTCATCTCCTTAGCCCAGGAAGCTCTGGGACCATCTCCTACAGAAGCTTTTCGTAGGACACCAATGAGCATCTGTTAGGGGTCAGAATCCTGCCAGGGAAGATAATCTAACAACCACTTGGAGTTTCCAGGAAGCCATGATTTTCTGTTGCTGAGACCTTTGAGGTCCTTTTCCAGAGTTAGCAGTTGGGTCAGATTCTCTTGTGTAACCCCACCCCCACCCCATGGAAATGTCTGATCAGCAGTGCAATGATAGGATGGTACGGGGTGGAGTGCCAGGGAAATGCAGGCTTCAAAGGACAAGGCTTCGTCACCCCCAGATCTGGAGCTGTCCTTGCATCTGAGGGAAGGGCTCCCAGCAGCCAGTCACCCATCCTGAAACCCCGTGTGCTCTTCCTCAGCCAGCCGAGATGAAAGCTCTGTTTGGCCACAGCCCTTTCAATAACAACCACCCCCACTCTTAAGCCCTAAAATTAGAGCTTTCTTTGAGCCCGAGGGTGATGCCAGGGAGAAGATAGCACAGCAGTGTTTATATATGCAGGTTTGAATTGTTCTCCCCCCCACCCCAGCCCCACTGTCTATGTTGCAGTAATTACAGAGTTATGGCCTGCCGGAGTTTGGTTGTTTGCAGCCTGGCTAGACATGGCATCGTTCTTGGGCATCTGGCCTCGCCCAAGCAGCAGCTGGGAATGTGCTGGATCATCAAACCGCAGCTCACCTCAGCTCCCAAAGCAAGGTAAGAGCCAACCAACCTGGGGCAGATCAGTGGTCGAGCCACACCAGCCTCTATTGGCATGGGTTCTGCTATGAGCGAGCTACAGAATAGGGTAACCATGGTACACTTCTTCTCAATCCTGCCTACACCACCCAATGACTGCAGCTCAGTGGTCTCAGGTTCAGTCCCTGTCATCTCCACATAGGGCTGGAAGAGACTCCTGTCTGGACCCCTGGAGAGTCGCGCTGCCAGTAAAGGAGGCAGTGCCTGGTTATGTAATTCCATACTAAGTTGAACGGAAGTCTGCTTTTTCTCGCTTTTTTCCTTTTTTTTCCTTTTTCTTTTTCTTTTCTTTTCTTTTGTCTTTTTAACTCCTTCTTTTTATTCCAATCTGGAATAAGATAGGAACCTTTGAAATTCGTTTTCTTCTTCTTTTTTTTCTTCTTTTTGTTTCTTTTACCTTTTTAACGGTGGGTATATATGTATCTGATTTATGATGTGTAACGTGTAACTTTTTTCTAATAAAATTAAAAAAAAAAAAAAAAGTAAAGGAGGCAGTGCCAGGCTAGAAGGCCCAGTGGTCCATTCTGGAGGTCTTGTGCAACAAACCCACCTCCCACAAAGACTGGACTTTTTGCAGTAAGGAAAGCGATGGGGAAACACACTGGAAAGTGTGGGATAACATTTGCTTGATGCAACATTGTCTAACCTTGCTGCAAACAAATTATAGAATCACAGAACTTCTAGAGTTGGCAGAGACCACAAGGGGACACTCACCCCAGTAAATAACAATGGGGAGCTTTCCAGCTGTTGCTCATAATGTTACCAGTTGACCAAAGCAAGGATGAAAACAACCTGTTCCAATTTTGTTTAACAGCAACTTGATATGCAGATGGAAGTTGTGGTGGTGGCATTTAGGTTACCCTTTTCTATGTCCTCTGATCAAGCTGGAATTCAAGACACAGAATCAAGGTCAGATAATATGTTGACAGCATCCAAGGCCTGTTGAGTCTCTGAGCTCTGTTACTCTTCTCTGCATCAGAAAACCAGTTTTTCAAGTCCTGATCCCTTCTCAGTAACTGGGTTTCTAATTGGGTTTATCTGTCCTGCCATAGTCAACCCACATCATGCATCCAAATCATGCCTAGGCAGAGACTCGCACAGAGAGACCACTGACAACTTCAGCACACCAAATCTACTCAATACAGCACTTATTTGTTTTTGGAGCAATCTGGTGTTCCTCACTGTGGACATATAAATCACCTTGCGATGAATGTAAAAGGGGGTTATGTTATGTAGTGTAGTTTCACCCTGGGCCAACAGGGGGATACTGTATATAGTTTTCACTCAGGTCTGTAGATAGTTTTCACTCAGGTCCGCGGCAGTTATTTTAGGCGGGAACTCTGGGGCTGTTGTGGTTACAATGTGACAGCCGGCTGCCTATAAATACAGGCCGGCTGAGCTGTTCACAGTCAGTTCTATTCCAGCTTACCATAATAAAGAGCTACTTGAAGAGATCGCTGTGCCGGCTGCTATGTCAACCCACGACTTAACACTGGCGACGAGGATGGGATAGATGGACATCAGAGCACAGCCAGATGCGGCCAGCCTCTGAACTGAGCTGAATCACTGAGCTGAATCACAGAGCGAAATCACTGAGCGAAATCACTGGGCAGAACCAGTTCAGAGCTGACTGTTCTGGCTAGAGCACTGTGTTCCATCCATCGCCCTTCACGCCGGCATCGGAATCATGGCTTCACTTGTGCCTCTACCGCCGTTTGCGCCAGCCTCTGAATCATGGGACTCCTACCTCGCTCGGTTCGACTGCTACCTCCAAGCCAACGAACTGACAGCAGTATCACAGGATCGGAAGCGGGGCCTATTCCTCAGCCTCTGTGGGCCTGAGGTGTTTGAGACGGCCCGAGCGTTGGTTGCGCCTGAAGCAGTCCAGGCATCACCATGGGACACGATCCAAGAGAAGCTCCGCAACCACTACGCACCAAAGCCGTCCAAGATTGCTGCCCGCCATGCGTTCTACCACAGGAACCAGGCAGAGGGGGAGTCAATCAACAACTACACCACCGCCCTGCGACAGGCTGCAATGCACTGTGAGTTCCGAGACTTAGATGATGCCCTGATGGATCGAATCGTCTGCGGGGTCCGGGACATCCATCTGCAACGGCGTCTCCTAGCCAAGCCAGACCTCACGCTACAGAAAGCCATTGAGGAGGCTGTGGCCTCAGAAGCTGCTGAACGCTCCGCTCAGGAGATCCGCAAGTCCAGCAGCCTGCGTCTTGCTAGGGAGCCCGTTCCGGTGCATCATGAAGAGGCCAGCAGTGAGGAGGCATCCTCCAGTGAAGACGATGATGTGCACCAGACAAAGCGGGAGCGCAGGAAGTTCCAACAGAAGTCCAAGGGCCAACCGGAATGTGCTGGCTGCGGAGGCAACCATTCCCGTGCCAAGTGTCGATTCAGAGACGCCATCTGTAGGAGGTGTTCCAGAAGGGGCCACATCGCTAAGGTCTGCCGATCGGCTCCGTCTGACACCCCCCCTTCATCGACTCGCAAGTCCAAGTCTTCACTCCAGTCTGCCAAGGAAAGTTGTTTCGCTCTCACCAACTGCCGCTGCCCGTCTGGAACCACGATTGGCCAAACCGACTCGCCTACGCGACGCAAGCTGAACGTCACGGTGCTCATTGAAGGAGCTCCATGTGACATGGAGATCGACACCGGGTCTGCCCTGTCCATCATGTCATGGAGCACCATCAAAAGACTGGTACCCAGAGTGTCCAAAAGGCAACTCGACTCTCACCGCGTACACCTGAGAGACTACCAGGGAAACGACATTCCCGTGGTAGGCGTTGGCCGGTTCCGGATCGCCTTCAAGGATTTTTCGGGCCTGCTCCGGTTGGTGGTGGTCGAAGGCCAGCGGCCAAGCCTCCTAGGGCTAGACTGGTTTGATGCCCTCGGCCTGGAAGTCACCGGCATCAACTGCATCTCTAACGCAGAGACTGAGGGTCTGGTCAAAGACTTTGCCGAGGTTTTTGACGGCACCTTGGGCCAATATACAGGTACGCCCATCTCCTTTAGCCTGGATCCACAAGTCGCCCCCATCAAGCTAAAGCCACGCCGGGTTCCCTTTGCTCTCAAGGCTAAGGTGGACGAACAACTGGACAAACTGATCGCCCAAGGAGTTTTGGAGCCGGTTGACCACGCAAAGTGGGAAACCCCCATCGTCACGCCTGTCAAGCCAGATGGGTCGGTGAGAATCTGCGCTGACTACAAGTGCACGATCAACAAGGCACTTCAGCAGCACGCTTATCCGGTTCCTGTTGTCCAACACCTGCTGCATTCCCTGGGTGAGGGTAAGGTCTTCGCTAAACTGGACCTTGCCCAAGCCTATCAACAACTGCCAGTCGATGATGCCACTGCTGAAGCCCAGACGATCGTCACCCACCGGGGGGGGCATTCCGTTGCCGCCGGTTGCAGTTCGGGGTGAGTGTGGCTCCTGGCATCTTCCAAGGCCTTATGGAGCGTCTCCTGCAAGGGCTTCCGGGCGTGGTACCATATTTTGATGACGTCTTGGTGTCTGCAGACTCACACCAGCAGCTGTTCGAGCGCCTCCGTGCCGTGCTGACCAGGTTCCAGGAGGCCGGGCTCAAGGTAAAAAGGGAGAAGTGCCAGATCGCCGTTCCACAGGTAGAGTTCCTGGGCTATCTTATCGATGCCTCCGGTCTTCATCCAACCACATCCAAGATCCGCGCTATCCAGCAGGCCCCCACTCCAAAGAACAAAACGGAGTTGCAGGCGTTCCTGGGGCTGCTGAACTTTTATAACATGTTCCTGCCCCACAAAGCCACAGTGGCTGAGCCTCTTCACCGACTCCTTAGCACTAAGACGCCTTGGGCCTGGGGTCATCGGGAGACGGCGGCCTTCAACGCGGTCAAGGCTCTCCTTTCTTCGGACAGTGTGCTGGTACAGTACAGTGAATCCAGGCCGCTGGTCCTTGCCTGCGACGCCTCACCTTTTGGCATCGGGGCTGTCCTTAGTCACCGTTTTCCAGATGGAAGAGAAGCACCGCTCGCCTACTTTTCCAGGACACTATCTCCGACGGAACGGAATTACAGCCAGCTCGACAAGGAGGCATTGGCACTTGTGGCTGGAGTGAAGAGGTTTCATGAATACCTCTATGGCAGGACTTTTGACCTCATCACTGACCACAAGCCACTCCTGGGCCTCCTCGCCGGTGATCGTCCAACTCCACCGGTCCTCTCACCACGCATGCTGCGATGGACTGTTTTCCTGGCTGCCTACCACTACCGGCTCATCCACCGCCCGGGGAAATCGATGGGCCATGCCGACGCCCTCAGCCGTTGCCCTCTTCCAGCATTTGTGGAAGACCCGGCTCCAGCTTCATCGCTCCTTCTGATTGAGGATCTTCCGGCAGCGCCTGTGTCGGCTGCCACTGTGGCCTCCGCATCTGCCCAGGATCGCACCATCAGCCGGGTGCTCAACTGGGTGTGGAGGGGGTGGCCACAAGGGCCCTTTGCATCGGAGTTCCAGCCCTTCGCAACCAGACAACATGAACTCTCAGCTCATCGCGGCTGTCTGCTGTGGGGAGACCGCGTCGTGATTCCCCAGGGACTCCGTCAGCGCGTCCTGGAGGCTCTGCACGTTGGCCACCCGGGAATTGTCAAAATGAAGGCGTTGGCTCGGTCTTACGTCTGGTGTCCTAATATGGACGATGCCATCACTGCCTGGGTGTCCGCCTGTCAAGCGTGCCAGGAGTCGAGGCCTGCACCACCGGCAGCTAAGGGATACACGTGGGAGACGCCAAAGACACCCTGGTCGAGGGTGCACATCGATCTGGCTGGCCCCTTTCACGGCCGGACCTTTATGGTAGTGGTGGACGCCTATTCCAAATGGCTGGAGGTCGCCCTGATGCCCTCCACCACTACCGAAGCTGTCATCCGGGTGCTGCGAGGCCTGTTTGCAACGCATGGGTGTCCTGATGTCCTTGTCTCTGACAACGGACCGCAGTTCACATCAGGCACGTTTGAGCGGTATCTTTTGGGACTGGGCATCCGCCATGCCCTAACGGCACCCTTTCATCCATCCAGCAACGGGCAAGCGGAAAGAATGGTGCGCTCGACAAAAGAGGCACTGGCGCGCCTGGACCGGGGAGACTGGCATGAGCGGGTCGCCGAATACTTGTTCGCGCAACACATCACCCCTCATGCGGCCACAGGGAGGAGTCCTGCGGAACTGCTTATGGGTCGCCGCCTCAGGTCACCGCTCGACCGGCTACACCCAGACTTTGCCGTGGCTGAACCCCCAGGCTGTGCCAACGCACCACGGTCATTTGTCCCAGGAAACCAGGTCTTTGCCCGGAACTATGTGGGGGACATCCCTTGGGTGCCAGCCACAGTAGTGGGAGTCACTGGACCTCGCTCGTACCAGGTGGCACTCGAAGACGGGCGCTTGTGGCGACGGCACATAGACCAACTTAGGCGCAGGGTTGGGGACTTGGACACTACCGAGGTGCCCCCAACTGCGCTTGCGGCTCCAGAAGAGACACGTACAGATGGCGAGGCCCCACCTACACCTCCCTCGCAAACTGCCAGCGTGGAGCCGAACCAAGCCGTCTCAGAACAGACTCAGACCACTCCACTTGCGGAGGCTCCACTCACAGCAGCGGATCCAGGGGAGTTGGTTCCAACGCCACCTAGGGTCGCACCACAGCCTCAGCGAGAACTGTGTGGCCCTCCGGACTTGGCTACCAGTCCCCGGCGGTCTGGCAGAGTTTCCAAGCGCCCAACTCATTTAAAGGACTATGTTGTTGGACAGGTATCACTGTTGGTCTAAGTATGGGAAATGTAACCGATATGCTTTTGTGCCTAATTGAACCATTACGCGTAGTGCTGTATATAAGGAAACCATTACGATTGTAACTAACGCCTTATCTCGGTGGGGAGGGGTGTTATGTAGTGTAGTTTCACCCTGGGCCAACAGGGGGATACTGTATATAGTTTTCACTCAGGTCTGTAGATAGTTTTCACTCAGGTCCGCGGCAGTTATTTTAGGCGGGAACTCTGGGGCTGTTGTGGTTACAATGTGACAGCCGGCTGCCTATAAATACAGGCCGGCTGAGCTGTTCACAGTCAGTTCTATTCCAGCTTACCATAATAAAGAGCTACTTGAAGAGATCGCTGTGCCGGCTGCTATGTCAACCCACGACTTAACAGGTTAGTTAATTAATTAATAATGATACTGATGAAGATGCTGATGATAACAACACCAACAGTAAATAATGTTAGGGGCTGGATTTTTATTGTACCAACAATAAATTGCTTTATTCTCTCCCCCTCCCCTTTTTAAAGGTTAAACACCTATTTTGCCATGGAGAAATATTCAACCCAGTAAAATGTTCAATGCATTAAGAATGTGCCCATACCACAGACAACGCCTTTCAGATGCAGGTCAGATGTTTTACATCTCCTGATATACAGTTGTTGTTAACCTGCCCTGGGACTGGCTGGCTATAAATACAAATAAATACATACAGAAAACACAAGCAGGGCAGGTCGGATATGCTTTATAGGCACCTCAAATCAGCACTGAATGGCACTAACAACCAGTATGGGAATGCTCTCACGTTTTAGTAATTGAATAAAATAAGTCAATATTCTTATCACCCAATGAATTGAGCTGGTCCTTTAAAAAGAAAAAGAAAAATTCTGACTGGGGCCATAAACCCCAAGCTAAGAACATAAGAAGATCCAGCAGGATAAGGCAGTGGCCCATTTAGTCCAGCATCTTGTTCTTACAGTGCCAGTTAGATGCCTGCAGGAAGCACACAAGCAGGATTCGAGCACAACAGCACTCTTCCCTCCTGTGGGTTCCAGTAATTGGCAATCAGAAGCATACTGTCTCCAACAGTGGAAGTAGCTTTCAGGTTGCTACAGTGCAGCATGGTCTTGCTGCAGTAGTTTCAGTTACGTCAGGGGTGGAGAACGTGTGGTCCTCCATCTCCCATCAGCCCCAGCCACTATGGCCAATGGTGCTCAACATCTGGTGGGTCACAGGTTCCCCACACCTGGCTTAAGCAGTGAGAATCATAGAGTTGGAGGGGCCTAGTCAACAATCCTGAAAGGTCAACAACCTTGAAAGGCTTAGTGTTAGTATTAGTGTTCCATTCAGCAGATGAGGGCCAAGAAAAGAATGGCTTGCTTAAGGTGACAGAGGACGAGATGGTTGGATAGTGTTCTCGAAGCTACCAACATGAGTTTGACCAAACTGCGGGAGACAGTGGAAGACAGGAGTGCCTGGCATGCTCTGGTCCATGGGGTCACGAAGAGTCGGACACAACTAAACGACTAAACAACAAGGTGACCTAGTGAGTCTCTGGCTGAGACAATAGTTGAACCATCGATTGTCCAGCTCAAGGCCTACACTCTCATCCACTATGTTATACTGGCAGTCCACAAGTAAAAATAGAACTTGCCAGGAATCAAGGTTGCCTCTCCCAGCCTATGGCTCATAACATCCTCAAGACATCTCAACTTGCATTGACCTCCAGTCAGGTTTCAGAATGAGGAATTACAAATACTATTTCAGTTGGGCAGGAGCAAAGCAGAAGAGACATATCCTGGAAAAGGCAAGAAGCATCCAAGATGCTGGATGCTTCAAAGAGAAGGAAGTCACAGGGTCCATCTTTTCCAGCTTTCTGCGTGTTTTCAGAGCCTGGCCCACTGGGCCCCCCATCCCCTCACCCAGCACAGAATTGGGCTGAGCTCTCAGAAGCTCAGAGCAGCAGGACATCCACCATCAAAGAGGATTCCTCCCTGGCCAGTTCCAACCTGTCTTCTGCCAGCCCTGCAGTACAGGGGAACTGAAATGGGCTGGGCTCTTCCAAGCCCAATGCAAGGCTTGGTCCAAGGCTACCTGGAAGAGCCTGTTGTTTGGGGGGCAGCACAAACACTCACATGCTCAGAGCAAACTGCCCTGTTTGCACTTTATTATTCCTATTAATCATGTACTTGGCATTTGCACACACTTTGAAGTACTATATTATTATCCCTATCATACAAGGAGAAGGAGGCAATTACTAGGCCCGCTTTACAAAAGGGTAATTGAAGCCTCATCCAACTCCCCCCCCCCCACAACCCCCATCCACTAAGTCTGCAGCTCAGGTGAGTTTTGAATGCAAACCCAGCATGCAATGCAAAGCACCACACTTTCTCCCTTGAGGAGAGGAGGAAAGTTGCTCTGTGCAGGTGGAAAAGTTATCTCATCCTGTACATTGGAATACTGTTGTTGTTGTTTATTAAATTTCTATACTGCCTTTCATCCAAATTGCTGTTTGCTCCAAGTGAGCGCTAAAGAGCAGTATTCCTTGGGGGAAAGCAGCGGGACAAGAGGAAGTGTTGATAAGCCTTCTCTCTCATATAGAATTTGGAATTTGTCTTTTTCAAGATGAAGCTTGCCACCTCAATTTTTGTTTTAAATCTTTGTTTTTATAAGTCATTTTAAAAGAATTTAGATCTGCTGTTCAACTACGTTTTGAAAGTCTGTGGGTAAATGTTTAAAGCTGATTTGTCTTATTAAGTAATAACTGACCTGACATTGCAGCCCTACGCTGCACCTGCGATTTTGGATCCACATGTAAATGTCGTGATAGCAGACCACTAGCTTACTGATGTTAGGTGTCATGAAAGGGCAGCAGATTGCTGGTTTACCCCATACACCCAAAGTATTTTTGTTTCATTTTTACTCCCAGGCAGTCATTTGTAGAATTTGTTATCTCAGATGTGAAAAAGATGTATGATCAGGCTTGGGTACTATGCACTTTGTTTTGGGAGGAGGTGTGCAACTTGCTGCTCCACCTCAGGCAGCAGAATGTTTGGTCTGGGCCTGGGAAGGTCCCAGGTTTATTCCCTGACATCTCTTGCTAAAGGTGGGCAAGACTCTTATCTGATATCCTGTAGTGCTGCTGCCCACCAGTATAGAAAAGACTGAGCTGGATAGGTACACCAAAAACTCTGGTAAAAAGCAGCTTACTATAATCTTATGCAAAGCCTATGAAAATAATGCCATCAGAGATGGAATCATCTGTCTCTAGACCCTGTTAGATTAACCTTTTAAATATGTTTTGGGGAAGGGGTTATTGGTTTGCTTTGTTTTTGCTATTATTATGTACTTTGTGGTTTTATGGTGTATTTTTATGCTGTGAACTCCACTGAGATCTTTGGACGAAGGGTGGTATAAAAATTCAATAAATAAATCAATAATAAAGATATGCATAGCCCAGTTTAGTGGGCCTTTCAAGATAAAGATGCATATACATTTACTTTTGTGTAGGTCTCATTGGTTCAACTGGTCTTACCTGCTCCATCCATCTGTGCCATGCAGGCGTATGTCCCATGTGGCCTGCAGACTTCCGCATGCCATTATTATTGTTACTGATATTATTCATTTGATGTCTATGCTGCCTTTCTTCCCAACCAGGAGCTGTGAGGTATTTGTCTTTCCTATCTTGGTCTGTACAGCCACAGCAGGCTTCCACCAGATTGACTTCACTGCCAAAGGCGTACTCCTCTATTTTCTCCAAAGACGGACACCAACAACAGTCTGGCCCTCAGCTCAAGCACTCCATCAGAAAATGCTTTCCTTGTTAACTTGCCTGCCAATCATCCCCCTTGCATGATTCTGGGAGGTGGTGTTCATCATCTGCAGCGTTCATACAAACTTCTAGTCAGGCCTAGGAGGTTTGCCTCGATTCTTCCCACGCTGACTCTTTGGCTCTTGTTCAGTGAGCGCCAATATCTTGGCACCTCTCAGGCTGCATGGATGGGTCTGGGTGGCATCCCACCTTGTTCCAGGCAGGCCAAACTGTAAGGATCTCTGGGCCACGAGAGCCAAGAAGCCCCAAACCCAGCCACTGTGGACCACCCCCACCAAACACCCCACCTTGCCTCTGCATACTCGCCATCCCTTGGGCTGTAATTAAGCTGCAGCTGGAAAGCCCCAGCACCCAAGAGCTGGGGATGGGGCCGACCGCAGGCAGCTGCAGGCACCCACATGAGAGGGTGGATTAGAGGGTGAGGCCCCACCCAGCCCATTGATCTCCTCCAAGCTGATCAGCCAGAGCAGGCAGCTTTTGACACACACCACTGCCCCTCCTCTGCCCTAGTTTCCATGGCAACTACAGACACAGTGGCTTTGCTGCCCAGTCAGGCCCAAAGGCTTCTAGGCCGAACTTGGATAGGCAAGGCCTGATTCAAACCAGCTGCGGGAGCTGCTTTGCAGCACCAGAACTTCAGCCTGATTGCACAGCTGAGGGAGTTCATGGCACTGGGCATGAATCCATCCATATAGGTATCTCCTGCTCAGCACCGGCAATCTCATGATTCCTTCTTCAGAAATGGTTACTCCTAGGTTATACAGGCAAGGAGCTGGGTAAGGAGCCGAGTAGAGACAAATGCATTTTTATTTTAAGTCTAATTTTAATTGAAATCAGATTTTTGTAATTAAAAATGAGTAATAGTGCCTTGTTCAAAAATAACCAGATTTAAGCAAAATTATTAGTAGCAATAAGCATGTTGAAGACTGCTTTCCACTGTAAAAGAGAGGGGGGGTAAGGTGGGGGGTATCTGATTTTGGAGGTTAAGTGCGGTTAAAGCATTCATTTGCCATATGAATGACTCTTAGGAGAAAGTTATAAGAACAACCTAAAGTAAAAGGCATTTTCACCTTGGGCCAGTCACTGTCTCTCAGTCTAACCTACCTCACAGGGTTGTTGTGAGGAGAAAATGGGGAGGAAGGAACCATGTACACAACCACCCTGAGCTTCCTGGAGGAAAAGTTGGAATATAAATGCAATAAATAAACAGAACTAAATCGATTTCACTTGCAATCATAAATCGCAAATCACCATTTGGACACCTTTGCATTAAAAAAACCCTAGGGTAATGTGATGAAAATTATGAGTAAAATGTGCACCCTGCAAAGATGTGGAATTCTGTTTGGGATGTTCCTCTCACTTTCAGCTTCTTCTTCCAAGATTTCTCACTGTCCCCTTTATATTTTTTGTTTTCCAGAGTAGCTCTCCAGCCATGTTAGAACCTCCTTTGTTACCAAGAGCAGATTTAATCATTATGCTGAGTATGCCGTAAACAGCTAAATTAAGGACCTTGCTATGATACAAAGCACAGCTGGTCTACTCTCTATGCCGAGCAATTTTAAAAATCCCCATATAGGGTGGGATTTTAGGGGGCTCTGGGGAGAATCACAGGCATGGATTTTTATTCACGCCCAGCTGTTCTCCAAGTACAAAGCCATTCCATGAATTATGTGAGAGAAAGACCCTTCCCACCCACTTTCCCTCTACCCTGTCCACTTTTGGTATGACAGGCACGCCAACTTTACCTTGCACTCTGCAGCTTTCGGGTCTTCAAAAGGGAAAGTGGAGTCAAAGACTGAGATCAGGTTAGCAGGGCAAGAAATAGAAGGTGAGGCTGGATAATAGTTATCTACTTTGAATGAAGATATTAGGAAGTAGAAGTGGGGAACCACAAGTTGGGGCTGGGCGATCCAAGGACCCAGAACATCAAAACTTTGTGCAGGGTCAGCTCTTAAACATTAGGCAGAGCAAGGCAGCCTCATGATTTTGAATGTCATTGAAAGAGCAGTGCATTCCTAGGTTTTCATTTATTGTTACAGTATTGTACTTCTATTGCCAGGGAGAGACGTTTCTGGGATTTTCTGCCTTAAGTGCCAAAATAACACAATTATCCCAGAGCTACTATGCACCTTGACTTGGGGCTGGGGTGCTATTTGCTGCTATAACTCAGACAGAAAAATATATTGGGCCTTGTGAAACAATAATGGAAGGTCTTTCTTTGAGCTACTGATTTATAGCCCTTCTTTTGGAAACATTTTTTTCTTCACCTGAGCAATAGAAGAGAAAGAGTGTCACTGGTCTTCTGAAAGAACTGGGGGACCTTCTTCCTTAGCGCTAGCTTTGCCTGTCACCTCCGACACCAGGAGCAGAGTTGGTTGGGGTGCTGCTGTGATTGTTCCCCCACCTTGTTTCAGATTCCTTTTCAAGCAAGAATGGAATATGTCTGCAGCTGGGCGTTCCCTGTGCATCGCCAGTGCCCCTGGGGGAATACCTCTCCTCTGATGGGTGTTCTGAGCAGGGAATAAATACCAAAAGCCTTACTCAGAGAGAGGGAGGGAGGGAGAGCTCTTACAATTGCTCACTACCTTCCTCCAGGAGATGCAGTGATCTCCAGCAAGGGAAAATCCCAGTGTGATATAAAAATATTTGCTGATCAGTGCTAGAACTTTCCAGAAACTGAAAGGAATTTGGAGTTCAGAAAAATTAGGCCAACCAGAGTTTGGGCTAAGTTTTAAAACTCATAAAGATGTCTGGGGAAAAGAACGGACTAATTGATTATACTTGCAATTTCTGTAGCACACAGACAACCCCTGATAAGATTATTAGCCTGTAACTTCTGCTTTGCAACTTGGAAGTCCACAAGAACGTGCATGCATCAATTAATGTGCCAAGATTCCCCAGTGAGGCTTGTGACAGGCAAGAGCCCATATATAATGACATTTCAGATGGTTAGCTGGCTCACCCATTGTCTAGTTTTTTGGGTCTTTAAGCAGAGAAGAAGAAGAAGAAGAAGAAGAAGAAGAAGAAGAAGAAGAAGAAGAAGAAGAAGAGGAGGAGGAGGAGTTTGGATTTGATATCCTGCTTTATCACTACCCTAAGGAGTCTCAAAGCGGCTAACATTCTCCTTTCCCTTCCTCCCCCACAACAAACACTCTGTGAGGTGAGTGGGGCTGAGAGACTTCAGAGAAGTGTGAGTAGCACAAGGTCACCCAGCAGCTGCACGTGGAGGAGCGGAGACGCGAACCCGGTTCCCCAGATTACGAGACTACCGCTCTTAACCACTACACCACGCTGGCTCCAGTGCGGGACAGCCTCGCCACCAGCTCTCTGTTCTTCTCAGGTTGGTCTTAACCTGGTGTTTATGGAATAGGTTTGCCATCTTTTTTCTGACAAGGTCGGGCTGTCAAAAAAGTCCAACAAAAATGGAAAATGAAGTGGAAATTGCTGCAGTTAGTGTGTTTGTCTGTGCTCAGAAATGGAAGTCACTAAAGTGAATCTGATTGATCTTTCTTCACATCACTGTTGTTTTTAGGTCCACATATGATGTGTAATGAATGACATTTTTACACTGTTTTGATGCTTCGTTTATATTGAAATGAATTACGTAAATTACATAAATAGGTAAGTTATATAACTTACATGAAATTTGCAGACTTTGTATTTGGCAGAAACCAAACTGCAGCACAATAGAAACATCATTGATTGTAAGAAATACAAGTTGGAACACAAACTGCCCACCTTCTTACATCCCTGGACCCAGGGCTTGGCAAAGCCTGGGTGTAGTGGTTAGAGCAGGGGTCACCAGCCTTTTTGGGCCTGTGGGCACATTTGCAAATTGGAAAAATTATTGTGGGCACCACATACACATTGCAATCTATTCTATTGGCTACATCAGAATGCTTCTCTGATGTCTAATTCCAGCAAGGGGAGAGGAGACTGTGGGCACCAGGAAAGGAGGGCACATGTGGCAACCCCTGAGTTAGAATGCCATACTAGCTCTAGGGACATCCATATTCAAATCCACAGGCAGCCATGACACACACTGGGTCAGTCATCATCTCTCAACCTAACCAACCATGTAGGGTTGTTGTGAGCTTAAAAGAGAAGGGAGGAAATTAATCATGAAAACCAGCATGAGCTCCTTGGAGGAAAGGTGCGATATACATGTAATGCAAGTAAGTAAGTAAGTAAGTAAGTAAGTAAGTAAGGACTGAATTTCTACCAGGGCTCAACACTAGAACCCATTTTCAGTAGCAGGGACAAGGCCTTGAACGCATGAAGGCATAGTTAACAAAAGTGCATCTGAACATGTGAGCATGTACAGAGTACTTTTCTCTCTTCCTGCTGGGCAACAGTTCTCTTGCCACGAAGCATTCCCTTTCAGCAAGAGGTTGAAGTGTTTATCTAGGCTGAAAGATTCCACAAAAAGGCCATTCTCCTTTGAGGATCCTGTAGAAAGGAGTTTCAGCAAAGTGTGGCTTGTCCCACTGCTGCAGCACTAGACTGCAGCACCAGAAGCTGCACCCATCCAAATTCACCCCGGGCTCTTGCATTATCAACTAGAACTTGGTCTGCCCATATGCAAGAGATTTCCTTTCACCCACTGTAACAAAGATAGCGTTAACTCATGTGCATGTGTGTGTGCCACCAGTTTGGTGCTGTCAGATGCAACCAGATGCATGCCTGGTGTCTCCCCACTGTTACCAGTCTAACTAAGTTGTGCCTCCTGCCACATCCTAGCAAAGGTGATGTCAGGGAAACCACAGCATCGCATGCAAGACCCTTCTATGTCATGCAGTTACTCCAGTGTGCTTGATGTAACGTAGCCTAACACTGTGCTAAAACCTCTCATGTGCCCTTCCCAAAGAAGCAGAGACGTTTGGATTTTGCTTGGTGTCTGTTCTGCTCCCACGGCATGTGGCCACTTGCTTCCCTAGGGGGGTGTTTGTTCAAACCTGGGCTTATTGGTAAACAGCATCAAATGGGAAATGGCTTCCATGGAATGCAGAGCTCTTTTTAAACGTGATCAGAAAGAAGCTTTGTTAATGGTTTTGCTGCAAGGTTGCCAGATTGCATCCTGGAGGTGCCACTTTTACCTTCCTGGGTTCTGTCCCTCACCTTCTTCCCACTGACAAAACTAGAATGCTGCTGGCTTTGGCACACAGAGGAGGAAGAGAAAGGAGAAGGCACAGGCCTTCCCGCTGTACTGCTAAAGGTAAAATAAACCTCTCCTGTTTACAGCCCAGCAATCTTACTGATGACTTTTCTGACTAACAGCCTCAGACACATCAAAAGACTGCATGGAGATTGGTCCACTGGGGCAAAAGGGCCATTGCAGTCTACCCACAGCCAGCTCCCACCTGCCCGCTGTCACAGTTACAGTGGGTGGCTCTGCCTGTCACTGGCTCTACCTCTACCAGCTAGAGAGCTTGTATGACAAGCTAGGATGCAAGAACTTAGTTTACTGGCCCTTATGTAAGATGTGTGTCATGTTCCAGTCTTTAAAATTAATTTGTTCAAAAGAAGAAAAAAAGGCAGGCAGTTCACCCAGTGTTTTGTGGAATATGGTGAGATCAGATGGGAGATTTGATCCATTTTGCAGCATTTATTTTGATTTAAGTTGGGGTTCTGATGTTTCATCAGATGAGTCTTTGGTCTGATCCAGCAAGGCTCTTCTCGTGATGTATGTCTGTGCATGTGTTGGCGGGAGGGATTAGTAGAATGCCTGCTGCTGTCCTTCCTCACAAGCTATATCAAGCACCCTCTGGTGTATGTTCCTTGCTGGACAGGTGAGCACTGTGCAGCTGTTGCAGGGGGTGAGCGCTGCGGGATTAGTAGCTTGAGCTAGGGGCAGGGCTGCTTTGGGAACGTGCATTATCATCAGCGGTGGCCAAGCGAGATCACAGGCTCCCAGCCAAACCCCCTTGCTTTGAGCTTGCCAACGGATGCTGAGTTCAAAGGGCTGAGGTGTGATTGATGTGTGAAGATAATTCTCCCCCCTGCTTTCCCCAGCAGCATGTGCGCTCGCGCGCACACACACACACTCACTCCTCCTTTCCCCAGCCTGCAAAGTGGTTGTGGAGAATGCTGATGGGAACAGAGGGATCCCACATGGGTTTAGGAAGAGGCCAGAACATTTAAGGACTGGGGCAGGCAGAATGAGGTGTGTGAGGGCACTGAGCTTAGACCTTACCATGAGGCAACTCCGGCCAACTGCCCTTCAGAAGAAGGCAAACCGCATGTTTGCTTCAGCATACCCTCCAACATTTCTCCAATGAAAATAGGGACATCCTAAGGAAAAGTGGGACATTCCAGGGTCAAATCAGAAACCATGATGGTTTCTGTAAATCCCAGACTTTCTCTGGAAAATAGGGACACTTGGAAGGTCTGCTTCAGGACTGAGAGGATCAGACAGATTTTGCCTCTGATACAGTTACAAATGAGAAGGAAACACGAATGGGTTGATGCTATCAGGATGCACGTCTCGGCAGTGCCGGGAACTGATGAGACTTACATCTCATGGATCAGGTGTGGGAGCAGCAACCACACATTGAGACCCAGGGGCCAAGGCTCAGTTTAAAAGGCACACTGAGAGACTAGTAGGGGTAGCCATTTGGCAGGGCCAAGGGAGAAAAGATTGTGTTAGAGTGCATGTAAGGGAGAAAAGAAGAGAGAGGAATTAGAATGCCAGCAAAGGCACAGGATCTAGCCAGAAGTGTGAGGAGGACCCAAGAGAACTAGAGGCAGTAGCAAGTGGTGGGGGAAGTCATCTTCATAATTTGCACAGGACACAAAATGTTTTTAAAGTTGCTCCTGAGCAGAATATTCTAGACTCTCTCTAGCAGATCAGATGTAAGCTTTCATATCAAACTCACAACTTAACTGTGACACAGCACCAGTGGCCAGTATAATCAGCAAGAGTCCTCCATCAACAGTTGTTTCAAGACTGAAAAGGGAATTCTCTGCACTCATATGGAACAGATTAGCAGAACAGATTAATCCATACCCAGTGGAGGCCGGCCCATGAAGATGAATGAGGCACTGCCCTACCAGCCTCAGTCTGCCATCAGCCAGCTCCCACCTGCCTGACTTCTAACTTCCACCCCGTCCAGGGGGTGGCACTGCCTGCCAACTTCCTCTTCCTTAGTCTTTCCTATGTGGAACTCAACCAGAGAGACTAGAATAACTTGGCTCTGCCTGTCATTGGCTCTGGCTCCACCTATTGTTGGCCTTCCACCTTACCAATGTTCACGGAGACCAGCTACCACCACTATGCAGACCCATAAGCAGAGAGTTGAAGGAACTTGAGGCACCAGGCCAAGATGAGCAAGCTCACAGGGCTAAAGGATGAGCTACACTACTTAAGACTTTGTAGAAGCATGGAAAACAAAGACGGCCAGCCTATGCAGATGTCTCTGTGTGTACATGTACATGCACATATGTTTCTTCTGGACAGAACAGCAATAAGACCCAGCTGAAGGCAAAACTATTCCTGAGGTTGACATCTTTTTTCTTGACAGCAGCTCTGGGCACTTCCACACAACACTTTATTGTGGCCTCTGTGCAGCATCCACATCCACATGACGGCAGCCTCATCAAAGTGCCACCCCATATTTTCTTGCTATTAGATTAGGATTTACCGTTTCGGTGGAAAATCTGATAAGTAAAACAAACAAAATTTAACAGGCACTCTGCTCCCGAGTTCCTCTGCAGCTTGAGCACACTGAGAGCTTGTGGAAGGAGGGGCTGGCAAGGTAAGCTTCCAGAGGTGCCAATATTGTAGTGAGCATTGTGGTAGACGTCTCTCCCCTCCCCAATTCATCCATCTAGAGGCCCTAGAGAATCTCGTGTGCCCCTCCATAGATAGAAAGGCCTTCCAGGTGCTGAGGTTCCTCCCACAACCTTTGGCTGAGTGCAAATTAAATAAATAAATAAAAGCTGACAGCTCCAGAATGTGAAACCAAGATACCACCCACCACCAACCAACCTGTAGCGCTTTGGAGCCTTATGAAACAAGGTTGCAGGGAGCTCCTCCCTGGCGAGGCCTGTGCACCGTGCCCCTGGCTAGACTGGTGCACCCTGCCCACTCTTCCCTTCCCTTCCCGTCTGGTGTTCCTTTTGCAGAGCCTCAGGGCCAACATTATAGGCAGGGTGGGGATTTATCAGACAGCACCAGATACCAATAGGGTGACTCATCGT
Source organism: Podarcis muralis (assembly GCF_964188315.1). Classification (NCBI taxonomy): domain Eukaryota; kingdom Metazoa; phylum Chordata; class Lepidosauria; order Squamata; family Lacertidae; genus Podarcis; species Podarcis muralis. The sequence continues at coordinate 84,981,956 of NC_135655.1, read as the reverse complement.
TACCCAGCCCATGCAGGGCAAAGCGGGCAACAAGGGCTGTTTAGGATGCAACAGCTTGCTTCTCACCAGAATCACCACCACATAAGCACAGGCCCTGAATTCTTTGCACATTCTGCCCATACATTGGGACCCCAGGCTGCCCACCTAAAAGGGTCGTTGGGCATTCGTAGCCAGCAAGCAAGAACACGGTGTAACTTGGGACTCTTTCCAGAGCCTTGCCACTGCCCCATTGACGCGTGGGAAGCCTTTCCCTCCTGTTACTAAATGATCATTCTGCTCCTCTTGTGCTTTTCCAAATTAGGAAATGTTGAGGTCCTCCCCAGTGCCACCCCTGTTCCCCTTTCCTAAGTACAGCAGATTCTTGGACAGGATTAGAGACACCACTGCAGCCTTGATCCAGCAAACATTTTCCAGCTGCAGCAGCAGTCCTCAGAATTTGCAAGTGCCGTGGCAAACGCCCCACACAAATAATCTCAGCAGCCCATGCATGTTGAAACCATAAATACAACATTCCCAGTGTGAAGGCTGCCTGATGGACCACCCATCAGAATGAGTGCCATGGAGCTCAACTGCTGAGCTTTGGATGGAGAGACTGGCATGTTTCTTTCCAGGGGGCCCCCATGTGCTCTTTTTCCTGCAGTTCCATTTTGCAGATTTGGCATAAACCAAAGCACCCACATGTGAGCTATTGTGAGATGCCATGCAAAGCAAGTAGACATCCCTAGGCTTCACCCAACAACAAATCTTATGTCTCCATCATTACACCCTCAGACACACACCATCTCTGATTCACTTTTATTCTCACAATAATAAAATAATTTACCAACCACAGTTACCATCATACTACATGCCTACAGTGCCTGTATGGGACACTGGAGTCAGAGGTCTCTGTGCCCCCACCCTTCCATCTCTTGCTAGAAACATTTATTTTAAACAAACTCAGCATTTTTAATTTCTCTCTCTCTCCTGAATAACAAAGATACTAACGGCAACCAAAACAGGTCTTGAATTGGTCCAACGTGAAATGTGGCAGCTGGTACAGCTCAGTCGGTAGAGCACAAGGCTCTTAATCTCAGTGTCGTGGGTTTGAGCCCCATGTTGGGTGAAAGATTCCTGCATTTCAGGGTGTTAGACTAGATGACCCTCATGGTCCCTTCCAACTCTACAATTCTATGATTTCAACCCAGGATTTAAAAAAAGAAAAAACAGGTATTTTGTTCTGTAAGGGCTGCCGGCCACCTGAATGATCCCAGTGCGGGATTAGTAAGATACATCACGGGGGGAGGACTGAGTGAGGTTCTGCAGAAGGAACCTATGTAGGTGTCTCCTGGGCCTTCAAACCACAGCTGGAGATGCCAGTGGCCAGAAGCAGCTGGAGTTAATGTCTGGGATTCCAGCTAAGCCCACTGGCGTGCAGCTCTTTGTGCTTCAGAGGTGCCAGGCTCGCGACTAACGCCCATGTACAACCGAACCCCTTGAGTGCTCATGCACAAGTCAGAAAGGAGGAGAGGAAGTGCCAGGGAGATGATGTGAAACACAAACGTGCCAGGCTGCCCAAGCCGTGCCTCCTGCTTTCTGCAGGGCTCCACTGTGCCCAGTAGAAACCGCAGAGTCTCTGGAGCGTCCAGCAGAGGCCGTGGTCTTCATTTGCAGACGCTGACCCACTCCGTGAGCCGGCACTCCTCGCAGGCCACGAAGCAGCACCAATGGAACTTGCAGTTGCATCGCTCGCTGCGTGTCTGCCGCAGGATGTTGTGTCCCCGCCCACAGCACAGGCTCTCGCAGTTGTCCATGCCCGGGCTGGTCTTGTTGCATAAGCGCCCTTGCGTCCCCATGGAGTCCAGTGCCGGCTCCCGCTCACAAAAGTCCGGTGACTTCTCAAAGTAGATCAGGTCGCTGATGCCGGCCCGGCGCCTCTGGCGGGCGTGGCTCAGCTCCATCTGTCCTGTGTTCCTGTTGTGGGGCCGGATTAGCATGGCCCCATAGAAGCGCTCCTTGAGCAGGGAGCCTACCAGGCGGAACTCAGGGGTCACCTGCCAGCATGTCTTCAGTTGGCAGCTCCCCGAGGTGCCGTGGCACTTGCATTTCCTCCGCATGTTCTCCATCACCACCTGCCAGGGGCACAAGCAGACAGTGGTTAACAGAATTCAGCTAAGGCTTTGCCTTGCACTGCAGTTTCATATTCCCCTCTAGCACACCTTGTTCCCAATGGGCAGCTTGGCTTTGCCATCCCTTGGAACCAGTGTATGCTGCTGGGGCAAAGGGCTCTCTGTGCAGTTTTGCCCAGTTGAAACAAGTGGCCACACAAAGGGTTCTCCAATGGCTTGCTTCATCTTTCTGGGCCAAGGAGACCCACCAGAGCTCAAACTGCTACTTTCACAAAGCCAGATAGCACAAATCATGAATACAGCAGCAGCCCAACTTTCCAGGTTGAAAGAACAGGACTAAAATTGTATATAAAACATGGCTAACACGCAAACTAAAACCAAATATAAACAAAAGCATCATTACAAACAGTGTTAGCATCAATAACTGTTTAACACAAATGTAACTGCGGGCTCTTCCACACTTCCGCTTGTGCCGTCCCTAGAAAGCACAGATCCCAGCAGTTTTCCACTTGACCCACTCCTTTCCAAGGAAAACCCCGCTCTTTAGCAATAGAATGGAACAAATGGCAATCTGGGGGAAACCCAAATTTCCATTTGCTCCAACTGAGCACTAAAGAGTGGTTTTCCCTAGGGGAAAACAGCAGAACAAGAGGAAGTATGGATTCGCCCTAAATCATGTGTCTGGATGGGCTTCCCAAAACATATTTTTTTCAGACAGGTATCAAAGCGTTCATCCGCACTTCCCCTTCCTTTGCTCTTTCCAGGCACACTCTGTGATTTAAAGCTCCATGTCCAAGTGCCCTTTCCCCTGTCCCTTCTGGAACTTTCCCTGTGAAAACCTGCTCTTTAAAGCCCCATTGGAGCAAGCATCAATTTGTGGAAAACCCGAATTAATGTTTGCACTAGTTCAACTTTAAACAGTGGGGTTTCATGGGGAAAGCTCGGGGCAAAAAAAACAAAAAAAAACTACTTGGACACAGAGTGCCTCTGCCTGGAAAGAGCAGGGCAAAATGTAAGTGTGGATAGGCCCTTAAGCAGTATAGTAGAGGCACCTGCCTAACGTCAACTGGCAGAGAGTTCCAGAGTCACACTGACACAGCCGCCACACCAAAGTGCAGAATTAACATTCTACGGCACTTGTAAAAAGTGCAAGTAACACAGATCAAAGTGATCCAGTAGGCACATAGAGGGAAAGGCTTAGGAAAATTAGTCCCAAGTTGTTAAGGGCTGTAACAGCTTGAACTCAGCCTGGTACATCTGAATTTCAATAATGTGATTAATCATTGTCACATATAACGGAGGGAGGAGAGGTCCTTCCGCATGTGGGATGTAGGTGTGAGCGGCATTTGCCCTTCCCAGGATTCCATATAAATAGATCCAAACTGTTCCCAGTTGCTATGGTGTTCATTAAGAGGTGGGATGAGGATAGTTTGTTCAACCCTGTATGGGTGCAGCTGTTGTACCTGGTTACATGCAGCGACGTGCGGTCAGGGATTACACGGCTGCAAGAGGGTAGGGCTGTTTGCAGAGTGAGAATGAAAGATGAAGCTGATGCTCTAAAATTATGCATCAGTAACTCAGATTTAGACAACATTCATATCACAGGATCTTTTCATTTAAAAAGAAAGAGAAAAAAGCTGGCTTTTTAAAAAGGTACTTATCTCCCCCTCCCCAACACACTTTATTTTGGAGTCTTGCTGCGAAGTACACAGGGCACTAAGGTTCCTTTCTGTAACTATAAAGGCAAGAAATGTGAAAGCTGCCTTTCGTGATTTCTGCAGGAAAAAACTAAAGCTAAAATGCAATTTTAAAAAATGGAAGCTGCAAATATGAACAGCACAATGTGTAATCACCCCTCCCTCTCAAATGGAAAGGTGTGTGTGTATACTACTTCCAAGTATTGAGCAACTGCATAGACAAAGGCCACAGAAGAGACATTTGAGTTTTGTTTTGGATTCCAAATTTCTGGTTCTGCGAGAAGAAATGTAACTTTCAACATCCTGATTTGGTTTCCCAAGCTCTAACTATTGCAACTGTGTTTATTCTGAGTTTTACTTGATCTGAAGCTCCATCTGGGACTCTGGACTGAAATGATTATTGTTATTAAAGTGGGCCCTGCCCAAGTTTATCATCTGAAGATCAAAACGAGACACATTAGGGAGGAAAGAAAAAGAAAAAGGGGAAGGAGCAGGGTCAATCAAGACTCTTCAGAATAAAAACAAGAGAAAATGAGTTGTTTGCCAGGTGGAAGGGCGAGAAATGGGATCCATGCAGGGAACAGAGAGTGCAGTTTAGGACTGATTAAAGGGCTGGAAACTGTAGAAAGAAGGGTCTAAGCAGCAATGCAGAGAGAAAGAAGAAAGGATTGATACAGAAGAGGAGAACATTGAGATATCTGAATATACTCACAAGAGGTTTAAAGCTAAAACAGGGAGAAAGAAAGACTGCTGCAAGCTCATCGGGATAACCAGCATAAATGATCTCCCTCCAGTACAGAGAAGAGCTGCCTACTCACTGTATGGCCAACGATCTCCAGGATCTTGAGGGAGCATGCTTTTGCCCACCTGCCTGGTACCTATACTGAATGTTCAAATGTGTTCTCGCTACTAGAAAAAAAGTCCCGAAGCTGAGATACACCAGGGATGGGGGGTGGGAGTGGAATCACCAACTAGAGAAGGGTTGGGGGAAACTGGTTCTCCAGCTGCTGATGAATTGCAACGTCCATCATCCTTGACCATTGGGCCATGGTGACTGGGGCTGTCAGGAGTTCAGTAACATCTGAAGGGCCAGAGATTCCCTGCCCCTGAGCTAGACGGTCCGGCCGTAGCATCTATCTCATATTATGTTTGGATCCAGCTAAGATGACTGGTTTGGCACTGGGATGCAGAAGACCTTGGGGCTAATAGAGAATTAGATATATTGTACAACAGAAGCTTCCACTTGATTGGCATGTAATGAGGCCCTGAAGGTTAAGTTAACTCTCTGTTTGACCTTGCATGTATGCTTGGAAGGCCTAGGTCAGGTGTGGGGTACCTTTGGCCCTCCAGCTGCTGCCGAACTACAACTCCCATCATCCTTGGCTATGGATCACACATGCTGGGCTGATGGGAGTTGTAGTTCAGCAACATGTGGCAGGCCAAAGGTACCCCATCACTGGTCCAAGTATATTGGGAGGAGAATGCCTGAAAAGAAAGCAGTTGGGAGGGAGGGTCAGCAGTGGCTTTGGTGTAAAGGGCAGGGGGCTTGAGTTCCTCTAGGAATAAAGATGGGTAACAAGGTGTGATTCCCTGCATAATATCATTTTAAATAAGTGGAACAAGCCTCAGCCTGGGATTGCTTAATGGTGGATTCATCCTGGCTCAAGATGCGTGGGTGAAAAGACTCGTGAAGGATGTCCTTTTGCTGGCTTCCTGGACGGAAGTGCCCTTGTGTGAGGTTGCTTCTACCCAAGGAAAAGCCCATGTGCAAAGGTGGTGGGAGGTGCTGTGGAGAGAGGCAATGTTCTTTATCCAAGTTTGGATAGGTTGCTAGGCAGAGAAGCCTACTTGCTGCTTGAATGCAGCTCGCCCATCACATGCTGCTCCCTCCCTCTAAGATCTGGAGGGTACAGGATTATGGCCCCCTGCCTGTTATGTGTACTGAGGCCTGGAGCAGTGGTGGAGTATGCTTGTACCTCCCCGACCGTCAGGCAGGCATGTTCCAACCAGGGAAGAGGTGACTGCCTCCAGCCTGGGAAATCCCGTCTTCCTAATGGGTGGGCAAGGCAGGAGAGAGCTGGGACTGACAGAGTAAACTGATGCCACTTAGCCCAGACACCACTATTAAAGGGGCAAAAGCCTTGCCCTCTTTGGCATCTGGCCACCCTACACCATATCTATAGTCTCTGGAGCAGATCCTACAAATGGACCCACATAGTCTCTTTGCCTTTCACTGCTGCTTGATGGCATGCAAGAACACAGCTCCACCTTATGAATTTCTGTCTGCCTCAAATGGCTATTCAAAGCACAACGTAAGGAAACAACAATAACTGTTCTATCTTGTGTCTGTTCTTGGAACAACAGGCAAGAGTGGACAAGATGGGGGCCTTGGGAAGCCCAGCTGCAAGTCTGCGCCTATCTATGTAACCTGTTTGAGGGGCAATTGGCAACACACCATTTCTCAGCATGATATACCTCACTGGGATGTGTAAGGAAAAATAGAACAAATGCTGTAAAGCTCTTTATACACTGTTCTTGCTACTGGCTTGGACTTACGGCAGTCTTTTCTGCTCTGTTTGCAAGCAGGAAACTATTAATATCAGCGAACCGGAGAGGCATTCCAATACATAGCAGATTCTACCACAAGCGAATTAAGAATGTTATCAGGAAAACTGCCAATGTCTGTAAGTGTGTGTGTGTGTGTGTGTGTGTGTGTGTGTGTGTGTGTGAATGAAACAGTTTGCTACCCACCAAGCTAAACTCAATGTACCAATGAGGTACACCTACCAGGTGTTTTGACAATCACCTCACTCCTGCACATCCAGGTAGGGGCAAAAACAAGTGTTATCAGGCTCCTGGCAACCCATAGCACACTTTTTATGGCAAGTCACTAAGTGTGCAGACCTGCTCCATTTAGCTATATGCCACCTGCTCCTGCATGCATGCTATAGTAATTGTCAGGCAAGTGCATGTGTGGAGGGAGAAAATGGGACTTTGTTTATTCTGTACAGTGGTACCTCAGGTTACAAACGCTTCAGGTTACAGACGCTTCAGGTTACAGACTCTGCTAACCCAGAAATAGTACCTCAGGTTAAGAACTTTGCTTCAGGGTGAGAACAGAAATCATGCTCTGGTGGTGTAGCGGCAGCAGGAGGCCCCATTAGCTAAAGTGGTGCTTCAGGTTAAGAACAGTTTCAGGTTAAGAACAGACCTCTGGAACAAATTAAGTTCTTAACCAGAGGTACCACTGTATATAATTGTGTACCAAAAATCCTGTTTCCATTGGACACAACTTTCAGCATATCTTGGATTGCGCTATCTTGACTTCTGTTCACACAAGTTTAGCATAGAGCCCACACCCATTGTCTCCTACTCTTTGGCCAGATAGCCAGGCATTTGCCTGGTTTATTTCTTGCTTACTGTGAACTGGTTCAAATATCCAGAAACAGCATTGAGTGCAGCAGGACATAATAGTATATGGCTTTAAGTCTGAAGGGGGTAGGTGTGGGTTTGTGCAGCAGGTCACCTTCACTTCTAGCAACCTGAGACAGCAGTGCTTTAAAAAATAAGATTCTCCATATTCAAGGGCAGTATAACCCTGATTAATGGGTGCTGGTAGCAAGGAACAGGGAGAGGCTAGAGCCTTTTTAGAAGCTTGCCAGGGTGACCTGGCTGGTGACAAGAGGACTGGACCAGATGGGACTTTTGGTCTGATCCAACAAGGCAAGTTATGTCCTTCATGGGTGCAGCTCTAGCCTTGCTAGCTCAGAGTTTTCCTAATGCCACAGCAATGCCAGTTGCCACAGATCCATCCCTTAACCAAGCACAGCTGCAGCACGGACTGCTCCTCCGTGCCCCTTAGAGAGACAAAAGGGGCCAGGGCAGGCACATGATACCAGCCTGCAGAGCAAGCCAGTGCCATCTCCCCACCAAGTGCTAGCACCGCTGCTTGCACAGATTTGATGGCAAGATCAGCCACACACACCCCACACATGCTGAAAGCAGCAAGCACCACCCCCTGCTATGCAAGAACACTGTAATAAAGGAAATTAGCACCAAATTACAGAGCACTAATAGGCTGGAGCCATTATCCCCCTTGCAACCCACCTAGTGGTTTGGAAACCATTTCCTGTGTGCTTCCCCTACTGGGGAAGGGTGCTGGGGAACAAAGTTCCCATCCTGCCCAAGGCAGGGGCTTCCCGAAGGAACCGGCGGGAGGACAATGCTGCTCGCCCTCCAGAGCCATCTTTCCTAAATCAGAGCTCTGTCTATACCATGCAGAGGGGATAACAAAAGGTCATTCACAGCAACCAGGCAGGGGCATGTCTTTCTCTCCCCCACCTCCACTCACTCTCCAGCCCATTACGCTGAGCTTGAAAGTACAACTGTTCAAAGGACACCTAATCTCAAAGAACAGCTGCACAGTACAAGCCTATTGCATGTTTACTTGAATGAAAATCCCACCAAGTTCAATGAAACTTACTTCCAAGTAAGTGTATATATAGGATTGCAGCTGTAGTGGTTTTTTTTTTTCTTTTTAAAGAAACAAACCATGAAGAGTCTTTTCTCTGGCAAGGGATCTACTGCAATTCTGTCAGCAAGGGACAGTTTCTGCAAGTGGGTGGAACACCCACCAGCATGTTCCAGGAAAGGCTTCGTAGGAGAAGCCAGAATGTGGGTCTCCTTGAATAGTGCTGGTAGGAGCCAAGGTATAGTTTCTTCACTCCCAATATTCTACCCTTTAGGTCACAAAGAAAGCGTCCAGTGGAAAACTGGTCCCAGGAGGGAGAAGGGCAGAGGGAATCAAAATGCTTTTTTAAAGAAAAAGATGCTTAACATGGTAAGAAATTGGGGACAAGTATCCCATCATCTTGGGCCAGTTCTAAAAAATCCTATTAGGGCTCCTCAAAATATGCCTAGTTTGTTCATATTAAGTAGAATTGCCTCTTTATTAAATTAACTTGCAACTGAGAGATGTCCCATTCCTCCCTCCCAGGTCTCCCCTCTAAAACCCACCACAAGAGCACCTTGAGAGCCAGGTTACAGGTCTGAAAGGTCTTTTCTGAAAAATGCTCTCTTGTGGAGCACGTCCTATGCCAGCCAGTAAACTCCAGTGAGGGTAACCCAATGGCAGCATAAGGCTGGCAGAGGTAGGCAGCAAAGCGCTGCGATCAGTGCCCACTAGCTAAGTCCGATACACCATTTCAATACACTGTAGCAATACTACATTGGGGCACTGTGGGCAGAGCAGTCCCAGCCAGGGTACCTGGGTGTCAATGTAATGCAAACTGTGCAGCTGCCATGTGTCATTGCCAGGCCCAATCACCATTCTTGGATATATGCCTCTTTGACAGGGCCTTTTGTGGCTCCTGTGCTGCGTGGATCTTACTCTGCTGTCTCCTGGCAGTGACCATCGTCTTCTCATTGCACGCCTATCAAACACATTGATATCATGTACACACAAACACACACACCACCATTCTCCTGCTTCAAAGCAATTTCAGGTTAGTCCTAAGAGATGAAAGAAAGCCACACATTTTGGCTGGATATAGCAGTCAAACACTGGTTCTAGCAACAAGGTGAGCCTTTCTGCTCCACAGGAGTAAAATAAGTGCATTCTTTTTACCTGCCACTGGTCAAAAGAGCTTCACAAAGCGAAGATCAATGGGCAAGGTGCATTTGTAGCCAGTGTTCAAAACTCCCATTGTTCTAGGCACATTTTGCGACAGAGAATTTCATTAGGGTAAGCGGTTTCTGAGCTCTGGGCGCAGTACTGTGTCTAAGATTTCAGATTAAAACTGCAGAGTGGAAGGAAAGGAAGACCTTTTTCTGCCTCCCCACTTCCAGCTACTGTGTAAAGACTGGAGAAGAGACCCTCTTAATAATATTAGGGGGTGGGCAGGGGAAGGACTAGACCATGTGAAAAATGAACATAGTATTTTAGTTGCAGTTCATTTATTTTCAGCTTTGTATTCTTGTTATTAAAAAAGGCGCCTAGACATTCTGTTGTTGCGCCCATAACCTAGGTTTAAGGTGCCATTTAGCTTCTAGCTTCCATATCTCAGTTTCTAACACTGTTTGTAGCAATCCCTCCTTCCCAGCTGTTGGACCTTCTTTGCCAACCAAGTTTATGCAGCTACTGGGGCGATGGAATAAAAACTTGCCCACAGTATCTTTGCTTACTTTATTTTTAAATAATAATCAAACAGCTGCAAAACACCCCTTCTCACCACCATTCCTCACCAGTACTCAACAGTATTCTATAACAGTACACACTACACCAATTGATCAACTTAAATACATTTTTCAAATAAACAATTACCCTATCAAATCGCTGCATTCGGTGCACTAGGTAAACTCCCCCAGCTAATTAGTTAAATTGTTAAGATACCTCAGGTGCGCTAAATTGTCAAAAGCTCACAGATGTGCTGCCATGCAGGTTATAATTACAAACACACACACCTGAGTAGCACAACTGACCACATCAATATTAAGAAAACCCAACACCAGCTCCTAACACTGATACGGGATCCTAGTATGCGACTCACTCTAACATCTCTTTTATAGAGACACTTTCTGCCTCCTTGTTTCGCTTCCAGTGTTTTGAAAAATGGGTAACCCTTTGGTGGAACACACTCAAGGCTTTCCTTGCCAGTCACTAGAATTAAATTTCTGACTGCCACTAGCAGTCAGATGTATCGACTCTTGGGGATCCAGCTCCTTTCCTCACTGAAGCACAATATCTTATACGTCATAATATATTATACATCATGTATCCCCTCCGCAGATTTTTTGATTTTTTTTAAAGGAGATTCCAAGATCAGCCTGGGCATATTGTTCCATCCAAGTATCCCATACATAACCTCGATTTCCCTGGATTTCAAAAGCACTGATTCTTATACCAACCTTGGTGGAACAATGGTTCTCCTAAATGCACAGATACAAAGCAGTGGCAGAGTGGTCTGACTCTGATGGATTAGGCAGAGAGTGCAGGGCTCCTTCCCCCTTGTCAAGGAGCCAAAAGGTCAGAGTTAGGGCAGGCTTGTTTACAGGAGGAAGGCTTAACCTGTATTAGCAGTCATTAACCTGGATTAGATTTCTCCTATATCAACACAGCAAGGGCATTTGAACTGCAGATTTTACCATTCCATCTCAAAGGAATGATAGAGAGAAAGGAAAACACTTCAGGCCAGTGATTTTCAACCAGTGCGTTGTGGCACCCTGGGATGCCTTGAATGATGGTCGGGGTGCCTGCCTCTGTCCCTCTTTCCTTCCTTCCCTGCTTCCTCTGATGCCCTCTCATGTCTCTGCCTCTCAAAGGCTTGTACTGCTGTTTGTTGCAGCAGCCCTTGGCAGTGCTGGCATGAAGTGGTCTTGCTTAACACATACGTGAGTTAGTTCTCAGTGGTATATATCAGTGGGACAGTCACTTGCTTTTCCAATGGATTCTTAAAACAGTCCTATTGGACCAACTCCCCAGCTCAATGCATACCTGCTTATTGTGTGAGAGGACTCCTGCACCTTTTACGATTTACACAGAAGGCAAAGCTTTACCATGTATGGCTTTTCACATCAAAGTCATGCAGAGGCAGAAAAGCCACCCATGACCCCTTCTAGACAATTATTGTAAGGCACTGGAGCACTTTCAGGATCTGGATGTGCCAGCCTTCAGTACTTGTAATTGATGAACTCATATAAATAGAAGTTGGCCCTATATGACTGGACATCTCTTTTGTATACCTTATTTTGAGATTACTTATAAGTAACATGACACAGTTCATGGGCTTCCTTCTATCCTAATGTGATGTATCTCAAGTACTGATGTTCACTGGGGCTGACTTTATAGTTAGGAATGGTGAATCCAAAACAGAGTTCAATTTACCATACATACATTGTGGCCACTTCACGTAATTGGTACTTTAAACATATATCATAAAATAAACTGATGAGCAAAAGACTGAAGGCTGTTATGATGCGCAACAATCCTAAATTACTGCAGATTGTCTTCTGAGTTCAACAATGCAATTTTTAGGAACATTTCTTTTTAGGATGCAGACTGAGATGTAATAGAGGAAGTGGATGTGCTGGCAGAAGTCATTTTAAAGTAACAAGCTTTTTTGTCTGCAGTCATGCATCTATATTATTTAATTTGCAATGTTAAGCACTGCTCAGTTTTCACTTGCATATACTACCCTTGAGGATGTCTGGTGCACTAAGCTATAATTAGAACACTATTTCTCTTAAATTACAAAAAAAATGCATTGTTAAGTAATCGTTCTCTCTAAAATATGGAACACATTATACTAGTGCTTGAACACCTGCACTGGCTTCCTGCTGCTTTCCAGGAACAATTCAAAGTGCTGGTTTTGAATTTTGACCTAAACAACTGAAGTTAAAATGAAATTAAGGTGTCTCCAATACTTACTTCTACACTTGCACAGAGTGGTCACAGATTACACACAGCTCTGTTCACAGGTATCAAGTGCAGCCAAAAGCTATTTTTGCTGAAGAACTTTGTCTATGATAGACAAATGATAGTAGCCTCAAGTACAGTGGTGTCCAAACTTTTTTCAAAGAGGGCCAGATTTGATGAAGTGAAGGGCCGTGAGGGCCGACCAAAGGGCCGACCAAGGTTGTTGACTTTTTTTTAGGATTTTACCCCAGGAAATAAACTGCCACAGGGGCCGGATTAGGCCCCTGAAATGGACTTTGGACATGCCTGCCTTAATAGGTCCTCCGATCAATCATCTTGCTGCATAAATTAATCCATCCAAATGCTTGCCTAACACTTCCAGACTGTTGCCATTTTCAGGTGAGATTCAGGTAGGATTCATATACCATCAAATTCAGGTTGTGCAATTATAGTTGATTGGAAAGTCAACTAACAAACCCACCTGCCAAAAGATAAGACTTTTGGAAATAAGGGAAGTGATGGGATAATGCACTGGAAAGTGTGGGAGGTGAGGTGACACTGCATCAAAGCAAGTGTGGGATAACACTTGCTTTGATGCAATGTCATCTAACCTCCCTGAAAACAAATCAGAATGAATGCTCAATAAACCTATCACCTGGAAGCACCCTGCCTCTAAGGGGCTTCCCCATTCTCTTCAAGAGAGTGGGCAAGTCCATGCAGACATCCCTCTTTTTTCTGTTTGCATGTTAATAGAAATGGGTGCATCAGATCAGATAGGTGTACCTATACAATGCTGGTGAGGAATCTGCAACTCTTGGCCCAACTTCGTGTGAGTGGCAAATGAGAAAAACAGGTGGAAAAGGACAAGGGGGAGGGGAGAGAAGTGGGTGGCAAAAAGACAGAAAGGGAGTAGCTGCACCCACTTCTGACTCCACTGTTGTCTGACAGATTACTCCCACGGGAATGTGACCCTCAAATGTGTCCATCAATAGAAAAAGGTTGGCCCTCCCCAGCTGTACAACTTAGAAATGACTGCACAATTTTTGCTAGGCTTACTTCCACTGAAAATGTTCATTGCCATTTTCTTCCCTTAGCAATTAACTTCTTCATCCATCTTTTGTTATTATAAAACCACTTTCTAGTTGCAGGTAATGAATTAGTAATAGTAACTCTCACTGGATTTTCCTGTAGAACTATTAGTTGTGGGGGAATAAAGAGGCTTGAACCTAGCTCAGATCATGGGTGGCCACCCACTCAAACTGTTCAGTATTTTAGCATTCAAACCTAAATCAGCAGAATGATGTGCTTGGCTGAATCAAGCTTTTCTCAAAACCTCACAAATGCTCCAAGATGGGGGTTACTGCACTGGCTGATCTACATCTCAGTATGTGCCATGCAGGAAAAAAAGATTCTTTGACACCTTAAAAACTAAAATATATTGTAGCGTAAGTTTTGATGGGCCAGAATCTACTTTGCCAGATGCATGTACAGATAGTATCTCTACTACCTGCAGCTCGACGATTCCTCAGTGAACAACAAATATTCTGAATACAGAGGAATTTCAGAGATGTGCATGCAGATCATTAAGCAGATCAACAGCTTTAATAATCATGAGCTACTTTTGTGCAAGGAGACGGTGTTTGTGTGTTCACAAGGACAGGATTTTAAAAGCATGTTACAAAGGGCTGACCGTGGCAACACCAGCTGCCACTTTACAGGCTCCATTTCACAAGGCAGTTTACACCAGGAAAATATAGTGCTGGAACTGGTCATTGTACAGTTTGTGCATGTCAGGAATGCATACATTTTAGCTAGTAAATTTTAGACAAATTCAGGGCTTCTAGCCATGATGGAGGCTATGCTCTGCCTCCAGTGTTAGAGGCCACATGCTTCTGAATACCAGTTGCTGGAAACTTCAGGAATGGAGTATTCTTGTCCTCAGGTCCTGCTTGCAGGTTTCCCACATGCATCTGGTGACCCACTGAGAGAACAGGATGCTAGACCAGATGGGCCATTGGCCTGGTCCAGCAGGCTCTTCTTATGGCAAAAGTGAAAACATGGCCTTCTCTATTTACTTTAAGAATTTGCTCCCTTGTGCCACTTATGAGGGTATCAAGGTATGAAAACCATCCCTATGTTGGGCAGGTTGCTGCTGCAATTCTGGAGCCAGATCTATGCTCACTTCTTATGGAAAGCAGAAATCCACCGAGCAGTGTAAGAAAACAGATGGTCCATCTCTTTTAGCATTCTCATGCACATCGTGTCCAGCCAAATGCCATGTCAGTCTCATAAGCAAAGGATAACATAATAGTCATTCTAGTCATGGTGGGATAAATAGTCAACAAATAGATGAATACAGTCCATGCCCTGTTTGCTCTAAGCATTCAGTGACTAGAAGTAAACTGCTTCTAATCATGGGTGTTCTATTTGCTTTCCAGGGAGCTTGGAATCAGACTTGAGTATGCAGAGCAATGGGGCCTTTTCTTATGGATTAAGTAGTTAAACAGAACAATAAATCTCTTGAATTACCATAATTTTCTTGCACGTTCCACACTTCTGCTTCATCTAAAATGCAAGTATGAGAAGCTATGCATCAGGGAAGCAGAGATGAGGATGGCCCTACCATACTATCATTTCTGCTGGTAAACAAACCACAATTGATGCTCTTGGTTCTCAGATTGCTCCAGGCAGGGATCAAGCACTGGCAGAATGCAAGCACGGTACACTATGGGAGGGCTTATCCACACTTACCTTTCCTCCGCTCTTTCCAGGCATGGTCCATGCTTTAAATCTTCATGTCCAAGCGCCCTTTCTCCCCACCCTTCTGGAGCTTTCCCCATGAAAACCTGCTCTTTAAAGCTCAATCAGAGCAAACAGCAATATGCCCAAAACCCAAGCTGATGTTTGTTCCCATTGAATGCTAAACTGTGGGTGAGGGGAAAGCTCCAGGGCAAAAAAAGAAAAAGGAAACAAATGCTCAGACACAGAGCTTTTAAGCACAGGCTTGTGCCTGGAAAGAGCAGGGCAAAGGGTAAGTGTGGATAAGCCCTGACTCAAGTCTGCATCTGATTGAATCAGAAGTTGCCATCACATTAAATGCAGACAGCATTTCTCAGTTACACCAGCCCTGCACAAACCATCTTGGACCAACCAGGTAGATGAGTGTCTGAGCTGGAATGATCAGCCTCTTTTATTTCTATAGATCAGGAACTGTCTGGGTTATTGACTCCCTCCTGGAAACCTTTTCCCAAGCCTTGACTCCAACTCCCCACCCAACCCATCGCTGCGCTTTCAGCTCACCTGCCGGCCAACACGGTTGTTGTGCAGTCTCATGCGAGAGTGGATGTCTCGGTAGGTCTCCCGGGAATCTAAGAAGTCCTTGGAAAATTTCTCCCCATAGTCCACATCGGGGCTGCAGCCCCCCCACTCCCAGGAGTCTTGCAGGCCTGGGGCCTCAGCTGGCATGTGTTCCAAGTGCACTCCATGCATCATCCCCTTGCCTCGGTTCATGGCCTCCAGCTGGAGACGGTGCAGCTTGAGGCGGAAAGCTTCCTCATCTCCACGGCGCTTCTGGTCACAGCCACATGCCTGCAGCTTGCCCAGGGAGCATGCATTGGAGACAGCATGTACCACCCCTGCGGCTGCAATGGCATAGGCAAAAGCACTCTCCCGGAAACCTGCAAGAAAGAGCACATTTCACTTAGTCACCATTGCAATGCTCACCACCCACATGAGATCCTCCGTTGCACTTGCACAGTACAGTTGTGTGAAGGCTTAACGGCTTGCCATGAGATTATTCCAGGGATGGCGAAACCTGAAAGGGATGGCCCTTCAGATTTTGCTTGGCTACATCTCCCTTCATCCCACACTGGCTGGGGTTGATGGGAGTTGGAGTCTAACAACACCTGGAATGTGATAGATTCCCCAGTCCTTGTTGTGGCCCCCTGCTGTCAGACACACATAGCAGGCATTCCAACAGGCATGGCCTTTTTCAAGTCACAGCAAAAATCACAGCACTTTACACCTTTGGCAATCCTATCCCCTCAAGTAACAGAGGTTTCAGGCAAGAGATTTTGGAGATAGGTGAAGGGTTAACCAGCCCCTCTTCAGCGCCTACCCTTTATCCAGCCCCACTCCCCAGCAGCTGCTTTTAACCAAGAAAAAGGCATTTGGAGACCTGATCATAGATCTTCCATATCACACTGTCTTTTGGCCCATAGGAAAACAACAAACTATGTTCCTTGATAAAGATGAGGCGGCAGTTCTGATCCCAGCCCCTCAGGACGACAGATAAGGGACTGGTGTCCTTTTATTTCAGACAGCTGCTCAGCTTCAAAGCTTAAGCACTGCCTGATTGTTCATCCCCTTGTCTGATGGCCTAAGGCCTGTGAATGCTATCTTGTCAAACAGTCCCTGTCGCCTCCATGGGTGATTAGCTCCTAGACCTCTATATGTGCACATTGGGAGAGGAGTGTTCTTTGGCTCCCGTACCACAACTCTTGCTTCACATCACATTAGGCCACACTTGTGAAATAGGTGAGTAGAGTTCACCTCCAGATGATTAAGGAAGAATGGGTTTGCAAACTGGAATAAATTTATTCCCCCAACCCCCAAGCCCACTTCACTTGTGTGATCAAGTGAGCTATTAAAATTTGTTCTGCCAGGGGCCAGGCTGGTGACTTTATAGACAGAGTCTGTACTAGGCAGCATGGGAGAAGGAGATACAGGGAAAACAGGATCTTGCCTTATTCCTCCTGACACGCTTATCTGAACATGGGGGTACAGGTGAGTCAGATCTGAACACAAGCTGTAGCTCCACACTTTCACTGTCCAAATCTGTAGCAATTTCTTGCTCTTGTCACCCGCTTCAGTCTCTGTTGAACGATGCACAATTCCTACTATGCTGAGGTTACTGGTCAATAGTCCTGAGTTATGACTACCCCATGGGCGTTAATGCTCTGGGGTGTACTGAGCCTCAGTCTCCACAACACAATCCTCTTCCCTCTGCTACAAGAGGTCTTTTACTGATCACCTGACCCAGATAGACAGGAGCAGTTACTGCTTTCCTCTCCTCTGCCAGGATTCAAGGGGGCAAAAGGCAAGACCTTGCAGCTAAGACCTCTTTGGCAGCCATGGTAGTTGCTGCCTTACATTTTCCAGAATGGAGTTCCACCCAACATTCTGGGCTTTGAGCCTGGAAAGCCCTAGAGACCACCATGCCAGGGTGAGAAGATCCTACTAAGGCCCACTGCGGCAATGGGCAAGGCAAAGAGCTTCCTGTTTAAACCAACCTATGAAAACTAGGTGCAGAGTACGTTGACTGCTATCTGGGCAATCCATATTTTAAAGCTGGTTCTAAATGTGTTTTGTTGTATTTTTAACTATTGTTTTTGATCACTTCGTATTTTATAACAACTTGGGGGAAAGGTAGAATATATATTAAATAAACAGGCAGACTAGGCCTATGCTTACTTATTACCTTACTTATTAGCAATTATTTCCCCTGTACACAATGGACCTCACTCCTAAGCTAAAAGAGTGCACAGGGGTGCAGTGTTAAGGTAGTTGTCCTTTAGTCTCCTGTGCTCTGGTGTCATACTATTGCTTGGATCTCAGGCTGCTGCCAGAGGCCAAACTTTGGGGCCAGGAGTTGTACTAGCTGACCTTGGAGATCCATTCAAACCCTCCAGTTACGAGCAATTTGAATGGGGAGGTGAGGATGGGAACTCTTAGGCACCATAGAGTCTCTCACCATTGCAAAGCTTGCCAGCTATAATTAGAGCACGTTTCTGGCTTTGGCTTTGTTTATACTCTCTGAGATGCGCTGGAGTCACGCAAGCTCCCACAGCACAAGCTGCAGGCTGCAATCCCCATAGCCCAGCATTGTTTCACTGTGCAGAGGGGAATTTCCAGAACTGAGTTTATCAATGAGAGAAGACAAACTCTGCTCAAAAGTCTGCTGCCAGGGAAGGTTTCATATTACAAGCAGTAACACACATGAACACACGCACACCCCGTGACAAAATATCCTATGCACGAAGGATTAAGTATGTGTGTTTTATGAAGTATGCAAGTACACATCAGATAGATAAGATTTGTGATTAAGTGTGTTTATGAGGAGTTGGTGGCTTTTATTTAGGACAATAGAAGCAGCCCATAAGCTGATTGCTATCTGGCCTAGTAAATCAGGCTAACCAGTTTCCTAACTATCCAGTATGTTGTTTTGGCTTAGACAGGCATTAATGAGAAGCCTTGGGATTTTAATTTGCACACATTTAGCTCTATTCATATATGCAAGTGAGCAATGACAACTCATCTGCCAGGAGAGGTAGCAATCCTATAAACACCCCAGTTTTTTAGCAAGACCCAGTGGAACCAGCCAAGAGGATTCCATAGGCCCCAATGACACCTGTTTGTTTAATGCAGGCTCCCCAACATTTTGGGAAGTCGGAGATGTATTTGTAAATCTAAGAAATCAAAATGGGCAACACAAAATACCCACTTCACAGAATAGAAACTGGCAATGCTTAGAAACACCCCCCTGCAAAAAAAACCACAGACAAAACACCTATACCCCACCAAAACAGGCAACATCTAGCCAACAAACAGCAACCATGCACCCTCTCACCAAATCTCCCAAAGTAAATATTAAAAAACCACTCAATTAAAAAACAAGAAGAGCAGAAAGCTGTGGCAGGTTCCAAGAGAGGTGTCTGAGGGTACTGTGGCACTCACAGACACTACATTAAGGGCCCCAGGTTTAATGTGTCAAAGGGGATTTTTCTGTCTGCAGCCTCTGCTCCCAGCTTTTCTCCCAGGTGGGCAACTGTGATTGCTAGTGTGGTATCATGACAGCCTCAAAGGCTGAGGAACCAATAGTGTTACCAAGGCAGCGCTGGGACCAACCACCACCACTGAACCAGGGATATCCTAGCATAAGATTCCAGAGATTCTGGGACCAAGAAGACAGAGATCCCTTAACTGGGAACTCCTGAGCTTGGACCAGAGACTGCATCACTGCCTAGGACCAGCATACTTACCTCCCAGGGGCCTCATACTATACACAGTTTGTGGGGAAACACAGGCAGCAAGTCTGGCATGATCTCCCATAGGGGCAGCAAAATGCAAGCTTCCAGGCCAAGAGCTGACCCTTTAAGGCCACGCACTTTTCGAGGCTGGGGTGGAACCCAGCATGGGGTTCCCCAACTGCCAAGGCATGAAAGGATTCATTACAGTCTCAGACACTGTTGGAACATGTTGCTCACTAGGAGCTCTCCTTGGTGCTGCTTTGCAACCTCCCACCCCCCCACTGGCCCCATGGACTCTTCTTCATGACCTGAACAGGACACCAAAGAAGAAACAACCCAGAGGCCAGAAGTGAGCACCAGGTTGCTTCCTCATTGAGCATTTAGTGTCAAATTGACATGCGTTGTTCACGCACATTCTGGAATTCTCTCATGTTTTCCCTAGTGCTGCTTCTGTCTTTTTTTTTCTTTTCTTTTTTTTTAATAAATTTTTATTAGTTTTCCATAAGTAAAAAAGAAACAAAACAAAAACATAAACATAAGCAAACAGAAAATCGACTTCCCCATACCACCCCTTTTCTGCATTCTTGTTTCAAGATTTTTCAGCAACCCTTTCGCAATAAACTTGTTATATATTTCATAAATTTAACTTCCATAAGTTATTAATACAACTGTAATTCTTTATCTCTTATTACCCTGAGCCCCTAATTTTCCAAATTGCAACAGTTTTTGAGATAAACTTTGAACTTGTTCCAGTCTTCATCCACCGCCTCTTTCCCCCGGTCTCGAATTCTGCCAGTCATCTCTGCCAGTCCCATATAATCTGTCTGATAATCTGATGCTCTTGCCACTCCTCTTCTGCCTGTTTTTGAGGCAGTATCTGATTATCAGATGGTGAACCTATCACAGTTCAGCACACATTCACTATAACCTTTGTAGCAGGTACCATTTTATAACGCCATTCTAGTGCTAAGACAACTTTCTGACTAATCCAGAACAAAGACCACCCTGCTTCAATTTTCATCATGGCTATCTCAATTAGAATTCCCAAACCTATGCAGGTAAGCTCCACTGGGTTTGCTGGAGTTGCTCACAAGAAAGTATACAGAGGTGATGTTTATTTTTTCAGTAGTAAAACAGACCAGTACGGTTTTTGGGGTTTTTTGGAAAGCAAGTGAAAGTAATTGCTTTCTCATTTTGCTAGATATACACATGGCAACAGCCTACCAACAAGTTTTTAGACAATGGGGGGGGGGCGGTGAGTTCCTTCCCAAGTCAAACAACCAAGCAAAAAATGAGTAAGTAATGACATTTAGTTTTAGCAAATAAAATACTGTTCTTTCTAATTGCTTTAGACCTATATAGAAAAGGGGAGAAACACTATAAAAAGCCAGGAAATGTAAGAAGGAACAGAAGTAGGATAGAAGACTGCGGCAACTGGGGGAGATATTGGGAGGCTACCAAAAATGAGGTTGGGGCCACATGTTGTCCACCTATGGCTTAAAATGAAAGAGTGCTATAGCACTAGAACTCTAATTTAGAAAACAGAGGGCAAGAACCCTTTCTGGTCACCACCATTTTATCAACCTGCATTCTTTCTTAGAAACTTCAAAACAATCCATAACAAACATTTTTTTTTTACATTTCACAAAAAGCAAAGAGCAATCATGCTTAAATGAATAAACTGCTAGCATTCAATAAATTGATTTTATTTTAAATCATGGCTTACAACTTGTTTTCTAAGTGGCCACCCAGCAAATTTGACCTTCCTTTCCCCCATTATGGCAGCTATGAAATGCTCACTGGTATTGATGGAACATAGCAGAATATACAAGAAAAACCTGTCTGGAAGCAGCCCTCATTCTGCATCCAAATATTCCTAGCTCCCACCATCATGCTCCCTCCTGCCCTCTCTCGGGTTTCTCTATCTCTGTTCCCAGCTACAGCTTCCTAAATTTCTGGGCTTCAGTTTATGTCCAAACTTTCTAATTTCAGCATTTACTGTCCTGCCTATTCCACCATCCTTGAGCTGTGAATTATTTTCCTTTCCTTTTGATTGAATTATCTGAACTAGGCATGTGACACAGTTCTCTACTGAAGCTATGCAGGTCTGGTCCTGTAAGCTGCCTGGATGGGAAACTTTCTCTGAACCATATGCAAGTCTTTCCCAAGAGCTCTGGGAGAAGGAAATAAATATTTGCTATCAACAGTAGGCTAGGACCTCTCAGTCCCAGAAGCCCAAACACAACATTGTTATTTATTTAACTATTAAACCAGGATTTTCATCCCATCCAAGGAAAGGAAGTGCAGAGAGCAAGTGCTGTAGTTGTGGGATGATAGGTGCTCAGCATGTTGTTCAAAGGCTGCCACAGAAAGTATTGCACAAACGATGATCAAAGAGGCCATGGAGTGGTTTGAACAAAAAACAAAAGGGAATATCAAAGTAAATGTGGAAGGGGGGAGGTTTTGCATTCTCTCAGCAAAGGCAAGGTGAAAACCACCTATGTCGAAACTGAGGAAGTTAACTGAAGGGTAGTGATCTTTATTAGCTTCTTTGGGAATACTTATTGCAATGCATACAGGATTGTTGGTGTTTTACGTGTGACACATTCTGCTATTATTACTACTGAACATTGATACGCAATGATTATTGCAATGATTATTTGTTACTAAACAAACCCTATAAAAGTTATCTCACGAACAAAATTATACACTGGGAGAATTGTGATCAGATCACAGTAGTTTTGAGGTTACTGCCAGGAGAGGGTGTGATTAGTTTCAGGGCTATAGTTCTAGCTATAGTCAGCAAACAACCCTAAAAAAAACACTTTTGGACAGGACAATAGTCAAGGCCAGAATTAAAAGCAAGGAGTGTTATTCCTTTCACAACAGCTACCCTACATTGTAGCTCAGTGGGCAAGAAGCCCGCATGAACAGGTCCTCTAGAACGAGAGGTCAAGTCCCACAGTGGTCCAAAGGTTGCACATATGATGTATACAAAGCACTTCTGTTGGTTTCAGTGTGAAAGAAACAAGCATTTTGGAAGGGAATGGAACAGGGGACAAAGAGACAGGGAAGAATGAACACATCAGCGGCAATGCACGGTAAAGAGACAGTATAAATTCAGTGGGAAAGAGTAAAACAATGGGAAACAGAAGCAGGTGAGTTTGTCCCTCATACTTCTAAAATGGAAACGTAGTGACTACAAGCCACTAAAGTCCATCTTTGGGCAACCTGTTGGCAACAATAAGTTTAGATGGGAAGAGGAGACAAAATGTTCAGGTGGAGCTGCAGCACAGGACATACTGTCTCCTCCTGCTGCATGTCCCATCCTGAAGATGTCTGAAATGCAGAATTGCTGAGAAGTGCAGCTTACCTATCAGCTGACCAACAGGAAACAGAGACAGGCAGTTGAAACAGTCATCGCTTTTATTGAGCAGCATCAACAGTGGAGGGAGTTCTGATAACATCTCATAAACATGGTTTTTTTTATTTGCGCAGGACCTCCATGCCTCTTGAGGACTAGATGGCTGGCAGGCAGCCCAGCAGCAGAGAGCAGCTTCCCCCACCACTAAACCTCCACACTGGGTACGTCTGGCACCTGCTACAATCCTGTCTGCAGCCCACTTCCAAGAGACAGGAAGTCCGGGGGTGAAAAAAAGGTGGAAACCCCACACTGGAACAGCCAATTCCCCACAGGTCACTGCTGATATAGGCCTTGCTTGTGGTCTACACAGCATGCTGGGCATCGGTTGCAGAAACATCTTTGCCTCTGGGAGTGTAGAAGGACCATCTCCACAGAGGTGGAGATAGTATCTAAGAAGGAGCAACAGCTGCCAAGAAGCAATTCCTGTGACTGGGTGTCCATGGGCAGCTGGCACATTAAAGTTGCCAGCCATCCAGTCCCACTCCCCACTCTCCTATCAGCAGTTCCCCCGATGTCACCTCTCGGGAAATATAATGCAATCCCTGAGACAATAGTCATCTATCCTGTGCAGGAAGCTGCCGTGGAGCTCTGTCTCTGGCTAAAGTTTGTTCTGCTTCGTGTATCCCCAAGTCGGCTCCTACAAAAAAAAAAGTGTCATTAGTGTTTGGGTGGAGTGGAGGGGTCAGTGTTCACTAAACGTGGTTGTGTTTCCTATAGCTTTTCTCGGGGCATTGCAGGAACTGACCTACAGAGAGAGGAGGGTTGTGGTCTGCAAAAACTCCCTGGCCTGCAGAGTGCATTATTGCCCTGTGTGGGAGACACAGCCACAACCTTTCAGAGCAAGAGTGGGCTGTTTGAGCCACATTGCAAAGGGAGACTTTGTGCTCCTGGGTGCTTTTGAGTGTTCAGGACTTCTTGGGCTGCTCAAGGGAGAGGGGTATATAGGATATTCAGGAGTCATACTCTGAAGCATAGGTGCCACTTTCCTGACCAAGGTCTTGTCTTGCTTACCTTGCTCTGTTCCTGCAGCCCCGAATGCAGCCTGGGTTTAACAGTTCATCTCTGCAGGAGGAGGACCTGTAACGTTCTGAGGGAGGACAAGTGTCATCATTTGCTCTTTTCATATTTGTCGTTGCCTTGGCTGTTTGTGCAAAAGTGCTCCCCTTAAGAACACAAGAAGCACCTGCTGGATCAGGCCAATGGCGCATCTAGTCAAGCATCCTGTACTCCCAGTGCCTGTGGAAAATCTCCACCAAGTTCTCACTTGGGTAACTGCAATCTTCTAGACATGGGGGCAGACTGATGTAGCCCCATGATACAACATCACGTACATGCCATGCAGCTTAATATACAAGTTGAATTCCTTTACATGTATACTCCTGTGCATGATTTGCTCCCAAATGAATCACAATCCTATCCTCCAGTACATTTTCACAGGGTGGGCATATAGAGCATAAGCGTCATTACAACATGGTGGAACCAACTTTTGAGGGAGCTCAGAACCAGGTCTCAGCTTCACATATCTTCTCATGCCTGTTTGGCCCAATGTTTGCTCCTTACGCCTGCATTTTGTATTGCAAGCGCAAAATGGCATAACTGCATAGGCATAGCACTGTCATCTGCCAGCACAGCAGAATTTAGACCAAACTGCACATGTCTCTTTCATAGAATACAGCAGGCCATCTGCCACCATCCCGTTTCCAACAGATCCTCACTTTGCAATGGGCTGTAAAGGAGCTTCACCAACATGAACAGCCTGCTAGGAGAGGCTGTTTTTGCAAGTGTCTTTTGTCTGCTAAATATGTAGGTAAGGAAATTCATACTGTGAAATCTTGTTGACACAACGTACGACAATTACAAGAGAATATAATACTGCTGGAAGTTCCCACAGAGCTACAAAAATGCAGAGGAAAAACTACACACCCATAGCTGCATAAATCCTGCAAAATAATGAGATGTTGCTATATGATAAAGTTTTGAGCACGCAAAGGTAAATCTGATTTTCTGTTCCTCTACAACTAATTGCTAAAACGTCTCTCCAATGGAGTTCCTCTTGGTATACACAGCATCTGAACTGACTGCAGTGTGCCCTAGTAACAGAGGGCTCCTCAGTTAGTTCCAGGTTCCTCCGGCAATGTCAAAACTTGGATGATTTCCTGCCCAGGGTGCAGGGAGAGTCTGCCATGTCCCAAGTGCTGCTGCCTACTGCTTCTCCCTTCCCAACTCCTCCAAAGGCTATGCAGCCAGCCAGTTGAAACATGCCTCCCTTTCCCTCTCCTCTGCCCCATCTCCCTCGTTCCCTAATTAAACTGCAGGTGAACCCGCCAGGGACTGGCAACACGCCAGACCTTGAGCTCTCTGCTGCGGATCTTAACTTGCCTCCCTCCATCTTCCAAAGCAGCCCCTGAGACCTTGATCGCTCTAGCTGCAGAGGGAGGTAAGAGACAGCCTCCTCTTTGCAGGACTTCCTAGGTGGAATTCAGTGTCGCTCTTCCAATTTTTCCATCTGCAAAATTGTTCCCCTCTCCCCCCTCAGCATGCCCTTTCTCCAAGCCAATTTCAGGGGCACTGGGGGCATGCAGGGGGAGGGGAGAGTCCCATTATGCTTAGGTGAATCCCACCCACTGTTAACTATACAGTGGTACCTCGGGTTAAGAACTTAATTCGTTCTGGAGGTCTGTTCTTAACCTGAAACTGTTCTTAACCTGAGGTACCACTTTAGTTAATGGGGTCTCCCGCTGCAGCCACGCCGCCACCACACGATTTCTGTTCTCATCCTGAAGCAAAGTTCTTTTTTTCCCCCCATAATTTTTTTACTGAAGCAAAGTTCTTAACCTGAGGTACTATTTCTAGGTTAGTGGAGTCTGTAACCGAAGTGTCTGTAACCTGAAGCGTCTGTAACCTGAGGTGCCACTGTATATGCTTAAACACTGCCAATGGTCAATTTCTTTTGCATCATAACAAACTTGAGATATATGTAGGTCATAATCAACCCATTTTACAGATAAGGCATTGAGGCTGAGAACCAGTGAATTCTGGATCCATGGCTAGGCAGAAGTTTTAGCATTATAAGACTGCAAAAGAGCTCAGGGGGGGAATAGCCTAACAATGAGAATCAAGGACAAGCCCTGTGCTGAAACATATTTTGGGAGCCCCTCAGCTCAGCCTAATAGCTCTCTTTTTGACCTGACAGTTTTAACAAAGATGGACACAGACAAATGACACCCCCTCCTGACACAAAGGTGGGTTTGCATGTGAAAATGAGGTGCTAACAAGATATATACAAGTGGGTTGTGCATATTCTATGGTTCCATTGTCTTGTGTGAAGATACATTTGTAAGTGTGACTCACTTGCGCATCCTTTTACACTTGCTTCCATGCCACACAGGAAAGGTCTCATAAGCACACATTGCATGTCACAAACTCTTCCATTCTACCCTGTCCTATCCTTGTGCCTCCCAGAAAGCATTGTGATTGTCAGTGCACTGGCTTTATCACCAACTTCCACAGCTACACTGGGCTTAGAAAGATAGCCACTGCTCCTAAGTCGTGTGGTAACAGCCACCATGTCCTGATTTTCAGAGAATTTTGAGGGACCCTAATCCCATTTGCAGGCAGCTGGTGGGCACTTTGGGAAGATTCAGAATTTAGGATGTTGCAGAGAAGGCCTTGGTTGGCTGGGATCCTGCTCTGTAGAGAGTAATGTAACATTTAAACTGGCACTGGCAAGAGCCCAAGGAATCAAGGAACTATTAAACAGATTCTCTGGACAGGATTTAATAGCAGTAATGTTTTAAGTACCTTAATCAGATAGAAGTATAGCTGGGAGCTGGAAATTGTTAGTTTCTTATGAGAAAAGGTAGAAATGTTAAGAGGAGGAGAATTAATCATAAGCTCCCCCAGGCTGGGGAAAAGGAAGAAAGCAATAGGAGGATTATTCATCTCTTCATGGGCTTCCTAAAAACAAACATTATACAGTTGAATAACTGACAAATCTAAGGTAGATAGGGAGAAAGAGCAGAATATTTTGACTGATCTTCCTGTCCTCTACTCCCACATACGAGGGAATCCATTCTATCACTATCCTGACTAAGCTTGTGTCAAACTCATGTCCAGCTAATGATCTTCAACATCATGCTGCAGAACATGCCAAGTGATGTGCACCAAAAGACATAGAACTTGAGGGACCCTCTAGACTGGTGGTTTTCTGCAACATACCATTGGCACAATAACAGTACATTAGTGGTAGATTCATCTCTTTCTTTCTCTTTGGAGATGACTCGTAGCTGAGTAAGATTGTCTTTCATGAAAACAGTCTTAACAGTGAGTCCGTGACTGTGGAAGTCAATTCAGGATCCACACGTCTTTCCACTGTGGGGACATAGGTTTCTGTGCGAGAGTTGATCACCGTGTGGGATTGCCAAAAGTGCCTTCCTCTTAGCTCGTTTCTCCTTTTCGCCCTAAGTTCGTGTTTCTTCAAAGTCCACGACACCTTTGGTAAAGGCTGTTCTCCAATTGAAGCGCAGAGTGTTTGAGGACCGGGACATTAACAGAGAAACCAAAATGCTCGTTTAGAAAGCCATTGTACTACCAACTTTACTGTACACTTGCAAAACATGGACCACTTATAAATAGCATCTCCAGCTCCTCGAAAGATTCCATCAACGGTGTCTCCCAAAAATTGTACACATCACTTGGAAAGACAGGCGAACTAATGTCAGTGTACTGAAAGAAGCAAAGATCACCAGTGTCAAAGCAATGATTCTTCAACCTTAACTTCGTTGGTAGATTCATACTGGTTTGTTCACACACCATTCGGCTTTATTAGTTGTTCTGAGATGCTTCCCCAATATGATTGCACTGCTGCTGTCTGGAGGGGAACTTTCTTAACATTACAGACCCGAGAGCTGCCAAAACTTTCCAAGCTGTGACTCTCCAGGCTGGAAGAATCTGGCTAAATTTCATTGGGACCACATGGTCCTCTTGCTGACAATAGCATCTGAGGTCAGAATGCAACTATACTTTATTCCTTGCCCCCCAAACATTGGAATGTAAAAGGTTAGCTATATGCTACATGCAAATGTGTACCATTTAAAAGAAGAAAGAAAGAAAAAGAAGGCAGGCTGAGGGAAGTGGAATTTAGAATGGAGAAATGGTAGGAAGAGGGAATGCTTAACCCTTGCTCTGTCCACCATGTCTCCTCCACAGATCATACTTAGAGGCTCAGGGTTGGCCCAATACATTTTGGCACCTGAGGCAGACCCCAAAATGGTGCATCCCTTCCCAACAGGGAAAAAGAGGTAGGGGAGGATCTACATCAGGAACAAAGGGGGAAAGAAAGACTAACATTGGGATCTGCTGCCTCAGTGGATTCTGCCACCTGAGGCAGTCGCTTCACCTTGCCTCATGGGTGGACCAGCCCTGCAGATGCTTCATTGAGCACCCCCACCCCCTTTGGGGGTTATCGAAGGAAGGAAGGGAGGGAGGGAGGGAGGAAGGAAGGAGAAAGAGAGAGAGAGAGACTTCTGTCCAGAAGTAGTATGCATAATGACAGGTTGAATTAAGGAAATGCTTGGCATAAATAGAAGTTGGGGGATCCAGGAAGCAATGCATTAAGAATGGCAAAAAAATCTATATTTCCATGATGTGCAGTATGCAGTGTATCAGCTTCTATTGTGATTTTTCTGCAACAGTTTACCAGGGAGAAATAATAATCAAGATGCACCCTTATTTTATTGGATCTGGCAAGACACAAGCACTTATATCAAGCATCTTTGTTCCCACACTACAAAACTGCTTCACATCTACCTTCTACCAAGTCTTCGGAAGGTCTTGTTACCAGAACATGGGCATCCATCCAGTTCAGTCCACCTAGCTGAGCCAGGGTTGGAAGGAGGCAGGTTTTCTGCAGCCAGTTCTTCAGCCTTGAGAGACTGATGGGGCTTTCTCTCTCCCTCCCTCTCTTTTTCTCTCTCACTTGGTTGGAAGAGATGATGATGCGTAAAAGATCAGGGACTGGTATAGGGAGGAATGGAGTGATCTACAAATTATTTAAAGTGAGGAGCACGCATGGCTGAGCTGATGGCAGCGGAAGTGGGAAGAGGCATGAAAGATTCAAGGGATCTGTCACTTTAGGTTACCAAGAACCATCCTCGTAAGCAACAGAAATTCCCAGGTGAGACGCAGCGAGACACAATTCACCCTCACCCTTACAAGCAGCATTAATGCAGGTGACAAGGGACTCGTGTATCTGCCCCTTGCCATCACTCTGCACACGCACATCCTTGTCAAGGTCCAGGGAACGTTATGGAATTCCCCTCAAACAGGCTCTATTTCGATCGAGGAGTCAAATTCTTGTTCCACAATTCAGGCAAAAGCAACAGAAAAGGGCAAAAACCTAGTAGCTTTGTATGGTCCTGATCATTGGGAGGAATGGCTTCATAAGCTTTCTGGAGGGCAGTGGTACTGGACAATGGAGGGTAAAGCAGAATAGAGGATGCTGCCCAGCTTTTACAACAGACTGGGGCAGGGCCTGCACAGCCACAATGGATTAGAGAATTTACAGCACAAGCCTATAGCAAATTTAGGGACGCGGGTGGCGCTGTGGGTAAAAGCCTCAGCGCCTAGGGCTTGCCAATCGAAAGGTCGGCAGTTCGAATCCCCACGGCGGGGTGCGCTCCCGTTGCTCGGTCCCAGCGCCTGCCAACCTAGCAGTTCGAAAGCACTCCCGGGTGCAAGTAGATAAATAGGGACCGCAAACTAGCGGGAAGGTAAACGGCGTTTCCGTGTGCGGCTCTGGCTCGCCAGAGCAGCGATGTCACGCTGGCCACGTGACCCGGAAGTGTCTCCGGACAGCGCTGGCCCCCGGCCTCTTGAGTGAGATGGGCGCACAACCCTAGAGTCTGTCAAGACTGGCCCGTACGGGCAGGGGTACCTTTACTTTTAAGCCCAACAGGCCTTGAGCCCAGATAAATGTGTATAGGGTTAGTCTTCAGCTGACAGTCGTTCCTTCTCTTGAGAGAAAGCGGGGAATTGGAGGGGGGGTATTCAGGGATAGGGATCCCTAAGGGACAAGTATCAGAACCTGCAGAAATGTAACATTGCCAGGATTCCTTGGGGGAAGCCATGACAGTTCAGAACCAATCTACTATATCAGGCATGTCCAACTCCCAAGAGACTGTGATCTAATCCCAGTATCCTGTGATCTGCCAGGATCCTCTGGGGATCTACTGGTAGATAGCGATCTACTGGTTGGACATCCCTATACTATATATTTTGGAAAGTGGTTTGTCTGTTTGTTTTCTATGCATTGGACACCTCTTGAGATATTGCCACCAAACAAGTTGGAACAAGTGTTTCAGAGGTGGAGGTAGAGGCTCACTGTTGATGTTTGGGTGCTGGTTGCCATTTTGAATCAAATGGTGGACCTAAACATGATTTCCGTGTGGCATACTTTTGGCCGCATCTCAAGACAACGTTGCCAAACTCGGGATGAGGCTTCCTGAGGTGGGGTTCATGCCAATGTTTGGATGCCAAGCACCATTTTGAATCAAGACACGGCAAGCACACAGCAAACAAAGTCTCCCTCCTTTGGGTGATTAGTGTCAACAGTGTGCATGCAAAGCAAATAGTCCTTCTGCACTCCTTTTAATCCTGGATTCTCAAACTATGCATAATATTATGCAGCAGTAAGTTCCACCCACTAGTGAAAGCCTGTGTGTGGAAATTGTTTCATTCAGTTAGTAGCGAAATATTTCCTTAGGGCTTTCCATTTGATAACAATCTGAAATTCCTAAGGTCTTCTTACCTTTGTCCTCTGCTATGCAATATTCTGAACAAAGCTTTCATATTGCTTTGTAGCTAAGAATGGGTTTGGTATGTCTTGAGGCTAAAGAAAGTGCTGAACACCTCTAGGCTTCTATGATTCATCTCATCCCCCTCCATATAGCTCTACCAATCAGCTAGAGTTAGGCAGGGCCACTGCTCCTCAAAACTGTCACAAGCACATTGAAGCTTGCTGTGGGATAACAGGATTCTGGTTTATTCAAGTGCCTTCTAGCAGCTGGGATTCTTGCAAAGAATGCTGAACCTTGATGAAATCCAGCAAGGCAGGTTCAGAAACAGAAGAACATCCACAAGACCAATTCAGTTTAATGTAAACAGATAGTTCCCAAGAACACACACTTGAATTGTAAATCCGACCACTAAATTGTAGTAAAACAAACAAACAGATGTCAGCCCACCTCTGTCCAAATCTAAATGATTCTTTTTCAATGTGATCAAACTATCAGATTTCCATTTCACAATAAAGCACATGTGGAAACCTCTGTATCACAGGTGTTCATGAGCTTGCCTTAAAACCCAGGAACACGGTACCAGATTCAACAAATCCCCATTCCATCATTTCTTTCATTGCTCTCAGATTTTTAGCCAGCCAAGCGCCCACAAGGATGTGATCATTTTTGCCTGCTCAGAGCTTTCACAGAGCCAATGGCAGGAAGAGAACTCTAACCTCTGCTGAAGATGATGCTTTCATAGGGGATCTTGTTCTTGGTCTCCAGGCTCGAGCAATTCCAGCGCTGATCGCGGAACTGGTGTTGGCACTCGTGGATGGCGATCTGGATGCCTTGAATGGCAGAAGCCGTCACGTCAGGATTCCGCACGCACACCTCCAGTTGTCGCCGTGTCAGACCAGGCAAGGTCAGGCACACTGTGTTGGCATTAAGCACAGGTTCCAATGGCAACTTCAGGCCCAGAATCTCGTTGGATAAGGAGCTAGGAAGAAAACAGGCAAGTCAGTGGTGCCATCACCACATACACCAAAGTGACCTTAAAAGCTAACATTTTTTCTTAGAAAGCAAATGTCAAGATCCAGGATGGGCAACACCCACTGCTGCAACTATCTCTGGGGCTGATACTGCAAACTACAGAGGAAAAAAGGAAACCTTTTAGCAAGGGAAACTTTGCAATCTCCCTTGAAAGCTGCTTCCAAATCGTAATTGTTCTTAGAGCTAGAACATCCCAGGTTGAAGCTACACAAGTATGTTCAATTTGTATTTCACTAGCCAAACTGCTTCCATGTTGGTTATGAAGTTTCCAGTGTATAGTGTATTTTTTATGGAAAATACCCTACTGAACTACCTTGTTTTGTATTTGCATTCTATAAACAGACTCTTCCTTGCCCCTTATGAATATTCTTTTACCCTTTTTAGAAAGGAATCCTTACAAAATGAACGGAAGAAAGTAATCCATATAAGTTTCTACCTTTTTGAGACAAAGGGCACGATTCATCTAAGTTGTTGCATGTGTGTAATGAGACCTGTTCCTGCAATGGGACCCCCCCCCTCACCCCACCCCCAATGCCCTAAATTAGCAAATGGTGGGAAAGTGCCATTATGTGAGTGGACCTCATTCTCCAGAAGCATACCCCACTTAGCACTATGCTGAATTCCAGACAAGTACCCTGGGTCAATATAGAAAGGGCTACAAAGAGAGTTAAAACACATAATTTAAAGTCTTTACTTCTTAACTTCCATAAGCAAATTGAACAAGTCCACCATCACCACTGGAAGCCTTGCACAGCCCCCCAGTTTTGAAGTTTTGTTATCATGAAGGCTAGATAACTACGTATTTACCTCTTTTTTAAAAAGAAAGCTGAATTTATCTAAAGACCAGATTCCCAAACCACTTGTGTTGAATGTTGTTGGCAATTATCCATTAGGTTATTGTCCAAATGCTAAGGTCTACATCAGAATTTTCAGGCTTAATTTGCCCATAATTTGCCATATTCACACAATATGTGATGAGTAAAAAAACGGCAGCATAAATATTAAACAAAGAGTTATAAATATTATACAGCAAGCTACTATTTCTTATTAAAAGTCCAGACAAATAAAAATGTTTGTGCCTGGGAGCAGACTGAAAGCAAATTTGGCACCAGGTGAGTGTCTCAGGGACATTTCCATATTGCACAGAAGGGAATCTTATTAGATGTCTGTATCAGGCAGAACTTTCATTTATGCTCTTCTAATTTGGTGACTTGGATGTTTAATAGCTACAGATGTTTCAGATAGCTCAGTCAGTAAAGCATGAGGCTTTTAATCTCAGCATTGTGGGTTTGCACCCCATACTGGGCAAAAGATTCCTGCATTGAAGGGGGTTGGACTAGATGACCCTCGTGGTCCCTTCCAATTCTGTGATTCTATGAACTGGAAGGTGTTCCCTCAGAATTGTCCATGATCTCTGCATTTTGGACTGTATTTATTTCTTTAAAATATTTCTATATTGCCTTCCATTAAAATAACATCAAGATGGTGTGCAATAAAATAATTCCATGCAAATTCATTTAGTTGTGTTTTTAGATCCCCCACCCCATTGGATGTCCTTATCTGGTTTTTATGTAAGTTGCTTTGGGTCCCTCTGTGAGAAAAGTGACAAACAAATATAATAAATCAATAATTCAAAAAACAATTCCGTATGCAATAGAAACAATCCTATAAAAATAACACATATTGAATACAGTAGCCATGAACTGTTCAACTGTTTATAGAGATGAGAGAAAACTTAAGTACACAGATAGGTTTTTAACAGCTGGCAGAAGCTCACCACAGCAGGTGCCTGCCATATCTTGGTGGGGAGTTCATTTCACAGACTGGGGGCCACCATGGAGAAGGCCCTCCTCCAAGTTGCTGAGAGGTGAGCTTCTGTAGGCTGCAGCAAAACTAACAGGGGGGCCCTCCCAAGATCTCGGTAAATGGGCAGCTCAGTATGGGGAAAGGCATTTTTTCAGATCACCTGGTCCTAAGTTGTCCAGGACTTTATAAGTTAAGAACTGTACTGTACATTTACTGTGACATACATAGTGCCAGGATATTGTTTCCTATAAATAACTCTCTGCTTTTTTCTTGTCAACACAGCAATCAGCTTTGCAGTTTGATTCAGATCCTTGTTTATGATTTGTCAAAGGGGGAGAGAACCAGCCCATGCTCCTGTGTCTCAATATTCCCAGCCCTCCCACAACCACCTCGATCTGTGAACAGCCTAGCGAGTTACCAGTCCAGGTGAACAGAGGGAGCGAGAGAGACGCAGGTTAATAGACAAGAAGGCTTTAATTACACGGCAAAGTGCTCCCTTTGGCGGTTTTAAAAAACAGGGACTCCCGACTCGAGCCTCTAATGACTCAATTTGAGGGGAGATGCAAAAGGTGCTTATAACTCACTAATGACAGTGCTTGATCAAAGGTGGAGGAGTGAGGTACTGAGTTCTCTACACCAGCTGGGTCATGGGTTTCACATCGGCAATAGAAACTGGCCTGTTCTCCCAGCCGGAGAATTTCCTCTTGCTCAGATCACGGCCATCACTCATATTTGTCTACAAATCATCTGTTTTAGAGCAGGACTACACCATTTCTGTTCAGCCGAGACAAGGCTAGCACAAGCTCATACATATGATCAAAATTCCCAGCCACCCACAATCTGGATAATGCAGGTGGCAGCTGCCTGGGAGATTCTGTGTCACTTTTCTAACCGTGTAGCAGCAAAAGCATAGCAAGATGGTGAGCATGTGTTGCGTAAGGATGAGTGACGATCCCAGATTCCTGTGGAGCATTTTTCCACACCCTGCCACCATTCTCTTGGTGCTGAGGCCAGGGCTACCAGCTTCTGCAGAGGACTGGGCTGCTGTGCATTTAATAGTTGTGTAATAGGGAGGTTTCCACCTTGTGGGGCTCTTTGTACATCATGCTGTATATCTTCTCTCTACACAACGTGACTCTTTCTTAAACTCCAGGTTTAAGAGCCAGTGTGGTGTAGTGGTTAAGAGCGGTAGTCACCTAATCTGGGGAACCGGGTTCGCGTCTCCGCTCTTCCACATGCAGCTGCTGGGTGACCTTGGGCCAGTCACACTTCTCTGAAGTCTCTCAGCCCCACTCACCTCACAGAGTGTTTGTTGTGGGGGAGGAAGGGAAAGGAGAATGTTAGCCGCTTTGAGACTCCTTAAAGGGAGTGAAAGGCGGGATATCAAATCCAAACTCTTCTTCTTCTTCTATCGGGAACCTGTGGACCTCCAGATGTTGCTGAACTACAACTCCCAGCAACCCCAGCCAGCAAGGTCAATGGCCAAGGATGATGGGAGATGTAGTCTGAGGGCCAAAGGTTCCCCACACCTGTTCTGCTGAATCTGGCAGCTGTACCAATACCTGACCTCAAAAGGTTCCCCACGCCTTCAGAAAACTCTATTGGCAGTCAGACAATTGGCAGCTCAAGTTTCTCCCATCACCATAACACCTTAGTGCTTACCTGGCAGCTCTCTGCATACAAAAGTCACCTGGGCCCATCTGAACTCAACTCAGGGCTGGTGTCAGGAGTAGTAGGTTTCAATGGACATCTGCTGAAGCCCATATACTTGTCCACTCTCTAGAACCTCCTAGTCCTCCTCCTCTCATTGGGGCAGCCTGCTCACCTGTCTTCTCTGAGCATCCAAGCGATGGCAAGTAGAAGGAGAGAGAGCAGAGCCCTCCACTTGCTTTGTCCCAGGGTATGGTCAGAAGATACATGAACCCACCACCTTGCTGAAGCTAAGCAGGTCTGGGTCTGCTGAGTGACTGTATGGATAAAAACGCCCCTTGCAGGCCAAATTAGGACCTCTGGTGGTCCCATTTGGCCTAGAGGCCAGTGATTACCCATGCCTGCTTTAGTAAGTGGGCTAGTTAGTATCAGCCTTTCTTCCACCAACACTTGTAGAATGAGTGACCAAGGCAGAAGGGAAAGAAGAGTCAGACAAGACAGACAGGGATGGCGGCGGGGTGGGGGGTTGTGATAATGGTGGGAGGGGCTAACAAAGCATCACCAGTGGGACATCCTGCCCCCTAAGGGCATCTTGCCCAGCAGCCCCTCAAACCTGGCAGAGTCACCATCTAAAATAATTCTCAGCCTTGTCAGCAACCATAACATTCTCAGGTTTAGCTATGGAAACCTTTGCAAGTCACAACTCATGTTTATCCACACTTACCTTTTGCCCTGCTCTTTCCAGGTACAGGTCTGTGCTTTAACACGCCATAATATCCAAGTGTGTGTTCCCCCATTCCCAAGCTTCCCGCATGAAAACCCACTCTTTAAAGCTGGACTGGAGCAATTGTCAATTCAGGTTTTCTGTGGATTGACGTTTGCTTCAACTGAGCTCTAAAGAGTGGGTTTCTGTGGGGAAAGCTTGGGGGGCGGGGAGGGAAGAGGAGCTTGAACACGGAGCTTTAAAGTGCCTGGAAAGAGCAGAGGAAAGGCAAGAGTGGATAAGCCTTTGAGCTGTAGACCACACTTCTGTTTATTCTGGATTATTCTGCTGATTTGGGAAGCAGTACACAGATGGCATTAGTTACAATCCACCATCTATCCTTTATCTATCCTTTTGTTTCTTATGAAAATGTTGCCTTTAGATGCATCTTCCCATCATGCCAGCTTCATTATGAACTGAGGAAAAAGAACGGCCTAGCTGAGTTTTATGCCAATAATGTGTACACCACCTTAGTTTCCCATTCACTGCACAGGTGTGTTCTCTGCATGATGGAGAGTACCCCACTTCCAACCAGCTGCCAATTCTTTATTTCCGGGACGCGTGTGACGCTGTGGGTAAAACCACAGTGCCTAGGACTTGCCGATCGTATGGTCGGCAGTTCGAATCCCCGCGGCGGGGTGAGCTCCCGTCTTTCGGTCCCAGCTCCTGCCCACCTAGCAGTTCGAAAGCACCCTTAAAGTGCAAGTAGATAAATAGGTACCGCTTTATAGCGGGAAGGTAAACGGCGTTCCGTGTGTTGCTCTGGTGCAGGCTCGCCAGAGCAGCGATGTCACACTGGCCACGTGACCCAGAAGTGTCTGCGGACGGCGCCGGCTCCCAGCCTCTAGAGTGAGATGAGCGCACAACCCTAGAGTCTGGCAAGACTGGCCCGTACGGGCAGGGGTACCTTTACCTTTAATGAATCCATGCTTTCCTCCTGTGAAGATGCTTACAGAGCAATTGTATGCACCAGGTACACGGGAGCGGGAGATATGCTGCTGCTACTTTGAGAGCAGAATATCCCCCGTCCTAGGCTTGCCGAGGCCAGGGAAACACAAACGCAGAAAATTGCGGAACAGCATAAGAAAAGCTGTCATGCTCTCAGCATCCCTGGAAACAGCAGTGGCATTGGTTGCGTAGAGTGTCTAGCCTTTGCCAACAGTGGGCTTATCCGCATATGGGGGTGGGCATCTTCCCTGTATGGGGGAAACATCACCCCTCACTGTTGGGGAGGAATAGCAATAGAGCTCAGATATATGAGAGGCAGTTGCAGTAGTTATCTGTTAAAGAACCTGATCCCCTTTCCCTGTGTTTACCTGTGTGGACTGCTGTCTCCCGGCCTCCCCAGGTGCAGAAGTCACTGCTGGGTCACGGGCGTAGCCAGGCTTTATTTTAGGGGGGCGGGCATTATGTTAGGTTGGGGGTACCAAATTATGTCTGATGTAATTGGTCAGTTAGTTCAGTATTTGTATTTATTTACTTGATTTAGAGAGACAGCTGCACCCCACCCCACCCCACCCGGCTACACCCATGTGCTGGAAGTTGGTGTCTGAAGTCCCAAGATGAGGTGCCTGTACTGGCTGTGGCATATATCCATATCTTATGCTCCACTGTGACAACATGGTGGGGTGGCCATGAGTATCCGGGCAGCTTAAAAAACAGAAACCAAAAACCCCTCCCATTAGTTAATAGGAGGGAGATTTCTTACTCCAGGTCTGTGGGATGTAAAGTTCCACCATCAATAGGGGTGTGATCATGGTCTTGAGGAAACAGTGCAAGCTTGCTCCTCCCCTGTGCCAACCCCATCCTGCCCACAACTCCGTTTCAGTACTTCCACCAGCACAGTCTCACTGGCAGAGCAGATTTGCAATACTCTGTCAATATATCTCCTGTTTTGTCAACACGGCAGGAGTTCTGCCAAATCCTATGTCTTAGCAGCCAGAAAAGCTGAAGTACAGGATTGCTCTTTTTTTATATGACTCCAATGCCTACGGTGGTGCTAAACAACTTAACATTCTTTCAACCCTTCCCCACCTCTTCCTTGATTTGTAAGCACTGTTAAGGATATGCAGGTGAAGAATCCCCCATGGTGTTGGTCTACCAGGTATCACAGGTGTGTCGCTCTCACAGAACAGGAGGCACCAAATAGAAAAGCAGATACCTTTTGACCTGCTCAAGATTTTTAACAGCAGCCCGATGACGTTTTTCTTCAGACATAGTCAGGTCTCATTTATTGCAACAGTCAAGATTCAACATATATCAAACCAGTGTACTGTGACTTAAGGAGACCTGAGGCTAAGCTGCCAAGAAAAGGCAAATGGTTGACTTCATACTTTACCCGGGACCACACACGAAATAAGCTCCACCCTCCTGTCTTATAAAAAGGAAATGCAGTAGCAAATCTGCAATATGTCACCCCAACACATCCAGATAGTGTTGAAATCTGATTACCAGGCATCAGACGCCATGTACACAGGATCACACCCTTGTTTAACTAATTGGGAAAAGCTAACATCCTCTGCTTCTGTACTGAGACAATCATTAACACAGGTTGGAATCTGTACTTCATCCATGTAGGCTTACCCTCCTGCCATGGGAACTGTGAAAAACCTGGGATGATTACTAGTTGCCCCATGGAAACCAATCCACACTATGACTACAATCTTATATGTATCTATGCAAAGATTCCTGCATTGGAGGGGGTTAGACCAGATGATCCTTGTGGTCCCTTCTAACTCTAGAATTCTAAGATTCTATGAAAGATCCCTGAAATCCATGGACCTTATTTACATCTGACCACGCTTAAGAACAGTCACTAGTTTTGTAAATATATTGGGGCAGTTTATGCCTCTTCCAGCTCCTACTCCTGGCTGCATGTAGCATCCCACAGAGAATATTACTCAGGGAATGTTCCTCTCCATATTTCCTCACCCCAAAGTAATAAAAAGCTCATCCATTTGGTCTAGTGGACAGAAATTTGTACTTCGGTCCATGGGTCCCAAGTTCAAGTCTCATCCCTATCACAAACTCTGTATATTACTTATTTCATGCATTTATATCCCACCTTTTCCCCATGGAGCTCTAGTTGTTGTGCAAGGTTCTCCCCTTCCTCATTTAATCCCCACAACAACCCTGTGAAGGCTGAGCAGCAATGACTGGCCCAAGGTCACCCTGTGAGCTTCATGGACAAGTAGGGATCTGAACCCTGGTCTCTCATATCCTAGTAAGACACTCTAACCACTACACCACACTGGCTCTTGGGCATCACTGGACCCTCTGGCCCTTTAACACATCTGTAATGTGGGAACCGCAGAACACTGTAAGAGCAAACACAAGATCAGAAAGTAGGTGCTTTTGCGAAGACCTGTTAGAATCGTGAACTCAAGCTCCTCACTCACCATACACCCACACAACCACAGTCCAACACTGCTTGCTTGCACACACACACACACCCCTCACCCACATAAAATACACACACATATACATACAGTATGCCTCCTTACCGGCAACTCCTGCAGCTAAGCTGGTGCCAAACATATTGCTCTGCTTTCGTTTGGGCCACATCAGTGAGCGGGTCTTGTTGTCTGGGCAGCCCAGGACCTCCCTACACACTGCCTAGGTTTGTGGCCCAGGAAGGTCACTTCACTGCTGCTTGACCCCTGGCTTCACCCCCCCAGAGACACAATCCATTGTCTCTCAAGACAGAGGGATGACAACAACAAGTCCATCACATTGTCTGTTCTATCCATACAATTGCATAAGCAGATACTAAGCAGAAACACACTCTGTAGACATTCATCCTTGCATGTACATAACCAATTCTCTCTCTCGCCGCCGCCCCCCACCCCCACCCAGTGATTTGCCTTACATGCCACTGTGCCTCAGTTCTCCTCTAAGTGTTTCTTATAATAGATCTGAAATGCATTTTTCCAGACCTTCACCTGGGACATTGGCAAATTCCCCATGGATTAAGTGCAACAGGCCTTCTCTCTCCCTTTGCAGCTACATCCTGGTAGAGAGTGTCAAGCACTTCATTGAACAGAACCTATTCCACTCACTTGGGGTGGCTCATGATGGCCAAGGGATGGTTGGGTTGGATTCTGAGAGCCCAACCCACTGTCAGATAGAGGGGAGCGTGACTGGTTCAATTGCACTGGCCACAGAGCCTCCGGGCCCCAGGGGGCATCTCAACTATGATTTAGAATGAAGGGCAAGAGGTTGAGGGGTGCTGAATTTTAGGATCACATGGGGTGCTGCTGAACTTTGAGACCCCAAGATCCGCCACTGCCACTATCATTCCCCACTTACCCTAGCCTTAAGCATCCTTCCACTGTTTTAGTGTTGAGAAGCAAGTGTCTGTCAGTCTTAGGAACTGACTATAGGCTTTTTCACTTATCCCATTTGGCAGGCAAGTTTCTTGTGCTATCCAAGTCTCACCCAAACCGGTGTCCTTTCCTCCCCCTCACATCCTGCCATCCAAATAACCGACATACACTGACATCGCTCTTACGCCCCTGCGGAGATCATCCCCACCCCCGCAGAAGCAAGACTTCCTTAATCCCCCTTTCTTCATTCTCCCTCCCCAAATAGACATTACAACACATACACACCACGTGCACATGTTCTTGTCTGACCCAAAAAGCACAAGGACTTTTATGGGGGGGGTGGATCCCTGCAAAAAGACCCACAGAGTTTGGGGAGAGGAAAGATGGAAGTGTCGAGAAGGGCAGTTTACCATGTCTGCTCTTTAAATCAGATTGACCTGTGCTCCCCCCACCCTCTCACTCTATAGCACTAAATGAGTTGAAACACGATTTCACAGTGAAAGGCCCGCAGGTCACAGGCTGTGGTTGCTACTGCTTTAATTAATACAAGTTCCAATGGTAATAAATTATATTTTTTGGAGGGGTGGCAGTAGGGGGTGGAGAGAAAAAAACTAACCCAAAAATAACTATTACAAACAAAACAAAGCAAAATGGAGACGGGAGGGGGAAGGAAGTATATATAATTATTAACCCTTCCCCAGACTCTCAACACAAATGTTTTGTGATGGGGCGAGTTTCAATCAGGAGGTAGATAGTAGCACATAATGATGAAATGAGGAACATTTCCCATTTATCCCGAAGTGGGGGAAGGAGAGAGGGAGCCGTAATACCTGTTTGAACTGAGGTAACCTTAAGAAACAGGAGGCTGAGTGCACATTACGCGCTTCAAGTACATTCAAATGACATTTCCTCCCACAAGGAAATTTGGGCACTGTAGTTTCTTAAGGATTACTGGAGAGATAAACTACAGTGCCCAAAATCCTAAAGGGTGGGAAATGTGTTTCCAATGTGCTTTAAAGGTACAGAATCATAGAATCGTGGAGTTGGAAGGGATCCCTGAGGATCATCTAGTCCAACCCCCTGCAATGCAGGAATCTCAACTAAAACATCCATGGCAGGTGGCCATCTGACCTCTGCTTAAAAACCTCCAAGGAAGGAGAGTCCACGCTTCCCAAGGGAGACCATTCCATTGTCAAACAGCTCTTACTGTCACAAGGTTTTTCCTGATGTTTAGCCAGAATTTCCTTTCTTATAACTTGAATCCATTGGTTCGAGTCCTACCCTCCGGAGCAAGAGAAAACAAGATGAGAAAACAAGAAGATACTGGAAGATGGCTATCCTATCTCTTCTCGGTCTCTTCTTTTCCAGGCTAATTATGCACAGACAAGCCTGAGTCTTCCACTTCTTGAGGTGACCTAAAGTTCAAACAGGTGTTGTAGCTTCCCCACAATTCAAAATAAATGGGAAATGTTCCAGCATCATCACAAAACAAAATCAGAAGTTTGTTTGAGAACATGTGATTTGACCACCTCTACTCATCCGAGACAGTAGATTCTCCTACCTGGATGCTAGAGCCTCGAGGTGTTTAGGAGAAGGTCTTCCCCACCACCACCTCCCTCACAAGCTCTAGCAACATGTAGGCTCCCAAGCCTTGATCATTGCCTCTGGGCTGCAGACTGTAACGGCTGGCAGAGATGCCAAATTATTTTCTACCTTCAACACCTGTGTGGCAAAAGGCAGAAATGCAGCAGGTGAATTCCCAACACAGCGCTGCCATCACAAGGAAAAGTTCTGAGGCATTTCTGCTTTTCACCTCCTCTGCTGGCACAGCAGAAAAACCCTACCAGCAAAAAGAAAAAGCGGGCAAAGACTGGACAATTCACCCTGTTTCCAAGGCAAATGACAGCAAGTAACAATTTTTTAAAAGTATCCACATTTTAATCTAAATCAGGTGCATTTGACTATTTTCAAGCACCCAGACTGGATGTGTTCTCAGAGCAGGCCTCCCTTTAACCTGGGGCTTATCCACACTTACCTTTTGCCCTATGCTTTCCAGGCACAGGCCCAAACTTTAGCACTCCATATCCAAGAGCTCTTCTTTCCCTGCAAAAACCCACTCTTTAAAACCAATGCACAACAAACGTCAATTTGTGTTTTCCATGGACTGCCGTTTGCTCCAATTCAGCCGTAAAGAGCAGGTTTCCATGGGGAAAGCTCAAGAGCAAAAAAAATGTGCTCGGACACAGAGATTTAAAGAGCAGGCAGTGCCCGGAAAGCGGATAGGAAAAGTAAGTTTGTCCTCCTGTCATTATTGGATCCATAAGCCCCCGCCAACATGGAATTATGGGAGTTGTGGTCCCAAACACAAGACTGGAAAAGGCTACTATAATCCATTCATTATTCCCTTATTTCACTGTTTGTACCTCCTATGTGCCCCCACCCACCCAAATGTATCATGGTAATCTGATATCTAAGAGAGAGCAGGACTATGGCTAAACAAAAATGAGCAATGCACCTATTCTTATCAATTCACACTGCCAGGAGGGAAGTGACTGTATCCTAGGTGTCCCCACCAGCTTTAACTGGGCATGACAGTCTGATAGTTATGAGGCCAGTCCGCTGCACTGTTAAAACATGCCCTGTTTCTACTTTGTGTCTGTGCCCCTTCTAACCACAACCTCTTGATCAGGAGTAGTATTTCCTTTTGAAATCTAACATCACAACCAGAAATCTAGTATCCACTGCCTGACTCTCAGCTGACAGCAGAATTTGCAAGATTGCTCATGTGCAGAGGGATGTGTGGCTCAGGGTGTTAGGAAGCGCTCACTTCCCCCAAACCCCATTCCAAGAGATGACTCCTTCCTTGCACCCATGTACAGGAGCCTGAGAGAGACAGTTACCTTGCATATTATTTACCAAGAGGGAAGGGACTGGCCCAAGGGCTCCCAGGAAGAGCTGGTGTCAGAGTCTGTGCCAAATGCAAGGCTCACTCTGAGCCCCAAAACAACCAGGCCCCAAACTCAGAGGGGAGGCGTTTCTGCTCTTTGGCACGGATCAGGCTCTAGCCCTCAAGGAAGGGACCTGCCCTTCGAAGAAAACGATTAAGACATTGTGTGTCTTTCATAACAAGGCAGCTCAGAACAGCGCGGCATTTCTCCCTAATGAGAGCAGCCTTCTGCATGCCTTGGCGCATGCCTTTCATCCAAGCATCCCCAAGCCTTTTCCAAACATGATGCTGATTGATTGATTGATTAATTAATGAAATCATCACCTCCCCCCACCCTTTTATATAGGCATGTGTATATATGAGAAAATGCTTCCAATCCCACGGGGTCTTTGAGAAACACAAAGTACGTAAACATTTTTCTTCTCTGTTTAAATGATTCACAAAGAGGAACAATGTGGCTGCTAATCCCACAGAATGATACAACAGCCAGGACTCCAGAAGCGAACACAGGAATCCAGTTTCTCCACTAGACCCCAAATTCTCTCCCTAAACTGGAAAGGTAATGATCACCCATCCCACATGCTTTGAACGCTGCTTCCTTCTCATTGCTAGAATAGATATTGGTGATTATATCCTCCAGGTTTCCTCTTCTTCTATGAATGGATGTTCATTTTCTGCTGACAACTTCACTGTTAAACCTATTTTGGGTTAACACATTTTCAGTACTAATGCTGCTCCTTGTGGGTAATTATTTATTCACTTTCTATTCCCACATACGCATTTTCCCATTTCCAAAAATCTCAACACGGGCAATCCCAGTTGATCATCAATATAAACCTATACAGAAGGTTAAAGGGACAGCGAGATGGGATAGAAACTCAAAGCCACCCAGTGATCTTCATGACTAAGCCGGGGATTCGAACAAAATTTCTCACGCCCAAACTTAGAACTCAAACCATGTGCTTAAACTCCAGTCAGATAATTGGGGGAGGGGGGTTGGTTGGATCTGCAGCACTCCCACATAAAATTGCTAAATTGGGTAGCTGCAATGAAACCAAAAGCCATTCAGCTGAAATCTTGGGACTACAGAAGGATCCAATGCACCCTTCAAGA
Source organism: Podarcis muralis (assembly GCF_964188315.1). Lineage (NCBI taxonomy): Eukaryota > Metazoa > Chordata > Lepidosauria > Squamata > Lacertidae > Podarcis > Podarcis muralis. The sequence goes on along the minus strand of NC_135655.1, from coordinate 84,937,854 downwards.
AAGAAGAGAAAAAAGTGAGGTCCCTAATACCATCGTAATAGAACACAACCTATGATAACACAGAGCAGGACAGATTACTGGGTTTATATCCTATGCAACACTCTTTATTAATGCTTAGCTAAGTGTAGTACAACTGATTTTTGGGAATGAGATTTTCACCTGCTCCTGCACACCAGAAGGATCCTGTGCTGGAAAATGAGTAAGGCCCTCTCAGAGAAAAGACTGCCAAATTTCTGAGAGTCTCAAATGAATGAATTCAGCGCGACCGAAAAGAGCTACCCATTGCCTCAAGCAAACTGGTGTTTTGTTCTAGTCGTAGATAGTGTCAATCCTACCCAGAGGATAAAACCAATGGATTTTGCTCTATACATGGCACTGGGACTCTTAAATTCCCGGCTCCAAAGCGGGAATTGTGACTGGTAAATGACAGCAGACATCCTGGAGCCCGATCCCTCAGTTTCTCTGGCACCACTTCCAGGAGAAGAGGCACAGACCCTTAACCCAGAACTCAAAAAGTGACAGAGGAATGGAGGCTCTCCCCCAAAATGTTTTCATGTCAAAGCAAATGCCCATTGGCAAGAATTTCACCATTACGGATGGGGTGAGAGAATATGTCTGTAGAGGGAGATGACAGCCCGGATTATAAGGTGCTGGGGGGTGGGGGAGAGAGGAGGCGTGAAATAATCCTGATGACTAGAACCACTCGTAAAAGAGACAAATCTGCTTCGACACTGCATTCCTGGGAGAGTTGTAATTATAGAAACGGCTCCCAAGTGACATCTCCTCCAAGCCCTTGGGGGTTTCGAGGGGCTGCATTAGGAGGGGATATGTAATTAATCTCCTCTTAGCATGGTGCGTATGCGGGGGGCATTGGAGCAGGGGAAGGCTGTCAATTGCGGGCTGCGTGGTAAAGGCCTCGCCAGCGAGTGGAGAGGGTTTGGAAAGCGGGGAAGCCCGAGAAAACCAAAAGGAGACGGTCTTACCTTTGGCCCCAGAGACTGAGGAGAAGCAGGGGGCAGAGCCAAAGAAGCAGAGTTTGTCCCATCCTGGCTGCTGGAAGTTTTAGTCTGTCTACCAGCTGGTTCTTCTTGTTTAAGGGCTAGTAGGGTGGGGATGGGGGTAGGTTGTCTCTTCGCTGCTTGCTGCTGCTGCTGCTGCTGCTGCCGATTTGCGCTCTTTCTCTCTACTCCTGTCACTTTCCCCTGCTCTTTTAGGACCTCATTGATCGCCTTGGATTGGAGAGGGAGGTGTTTTTGTTTTTTCGACAGCTCGTTGCAAAGATTTGCAAGCCCAAACTGCAGCGAGCACCTCGGGCCTGCCCTCTCTCTCTCCCTCTCTCTTCCCCACCCTTCTCGTTCCTTCAGCAGGGCAGCTGGTTTTCGAAGAGGCGTCGAGGGTTAGTCGTCGTTGGTGAAGGTAGCAACGGGCTCCACGGTTGTCCTCGGAGCTCCATGCGGGCAGGTCCTCCTCCTCCTCCTCCACCCCCCATCCGAGAGCGCTGGGAAGAAAAAGAAGGAGGCTGGCAAAGATCTCTCTCTCTCTCTGCCTCCCTGTCTTATGTACACACCCTCTTTCCTTTGCAACTTTTGAACCCCCCACCCGGCTTGCTGAAGTTGCAAGCAGGGGCTGCAGCGGCTCTATCAGGGCAGGGTAATCTTTCTCCGGGGGGAAGGGAGGGGGCAAGGGTGGGGTCAGGCCGGGCCCAGCGGGCACGTGCGGCCCCCGCAGCCCGCCCCTCCACTCATCGCGGCTGCTCCCGCCGGGGCAGCTGGCGACCGAGCCGCGGGGCGGAGGGCGCACGAGGCAGCGCGCCGCGACCGGCGACCACGGCGGAGGCGGATTCTTCTCGGCCTGGACGGGACGGGAAAGCAGCAAAGAGCTCTCCACGCGCAGCGAGCAACCGCCGAGCCAGCGCCTCAAGCCCGAGTCCCGACACGCCCGTGCAGGAGCCCTCGGGCGGGCAGGCGGGAAAAGGACGGGCTGGGAAGCGTGTGCCAACCGCACACCCTGAGACATGCACCCTCGCGCACACACGCACGCATCTGCAGAGACGTGCACAGCCATCCCGTGCAACCCCGGCCACACTTGCGCGCCCACCTCCTTTGCAGAAGTAACGGCTCCAACGCTGCATGCACGCCCACACGTGCACAGCCCAACGCTGAGAACACGCGCACAGGCGCGCATCGCCATGCACACAGCAGGGTGCTTATCAGGAGAAATGGGCGCACAACACGTTCGCACAAAACAGGCGCAACACCCAGGAGTCACAAACACTATTTGCATAGATTATTTATAAGATGCAGACTCACTCCATGTATATTTTTTGCTAACTATCCACCGGACTTTCCAGCCCGGGCATGCAGCTGCATCACTGTGTGTGGCCGAAACACAACTGCAGCACCTACTGACACGGTTGCAAATGACCACACAAATGCATGCACAGCTCTGCAATCCGATAGCTCAAGGCTCGGATACACATCACCATCATCTGGCCAGTTACGTACAACCTGTTCGTATGCGTCCTCATGTAAACAAAGAATCTTGCAAACGGGCTCCATGGATCCTTCTAGGTACACATGTATATACAGCCTTAGCTTTTCCATATTCACACATACAGGTACAGGGTTCATTAGTTACGTTATTGCTGTATCCTGCTCTAATATCAACAGATATAAGGCAGTTTAGGAATATTTTAATTAATAGACAAATTGCCCCATATGTCATTAAAGCCCTGTTCTTTAATCATTAGATAGCTAGGACTTGTCTGTTCTGGGTAGATGGACGGAGTGGAGGACGGGCTTGCTGGTCAATGGGTGCTCCTGCCTCATATAGGAGTCTGGGCTCTAGATGGTGTTCCTTATGAGGCCTTGACTATTCGGTAGGTGCTGTAGGATAACCAGAGCTATTTGGGTTTCTGAAACCTTTAAAAATTATCAATTCCCATCATGGTAATGAAATAGCCTGGGGGGGGAATGGATGGGTTTGTTTACAAAATGTATTTTTATTAGCATTATTTGTACCTACATTTATGACACTCAAACACCTTTAATGTGCTTCAAATCCCTGTTGAGGGTTTGAGAAATACCTGCATGTCTGCTGCCATTCTTAAGCATTAAGAAATGAGATTGTTGGCCTGAAAGGCTTGTTGAAGTTTACAGTCATTAATCAGAATGCAGATAGATAGTGTTAGCTTTAAACTTCCCTTTAGTCCAGGGGTAGGGAACCTATTTCAGCTTGAGGGCCACATTCTCTTCTGGGCAACCTTCTGGGCAACCACATGGCAGAGATGGGTGGGGCAAGAGGCAAAAGTAGGCCGGGCAACAAATGTAAAGTTTACCTTTGTACAGTAGACTACTTTTCTACACCCTCTCTCACACACACCCTCTCTATTCTCCGCCCAAGCAAACTGGAAAGCATTATTTACCCGATTTCTTCTTATTATTACTTTATTCACGATTCATCTTACATCCAAAGGTCTCAAGGTGAATTGCATAGCAAACAAGTAAATATTAAAGATGCACATGAAAAGTGACCACACTGAACATCCCCCAAGTAAATATTTCCCACCATGAAATTATCAGAAGCAATCACCACAAAACAGCAAGCAACTAAAAACATCTAAAAAGCAAGCAAGGAACAACTATGAACATTCAAATACTTGGGTGCATTCAAAAGTCCTTAGCCTGGAGCTGAAAAGGTGTCAGAGCCAGACATACTGTCCTGGGGAGAGCTTTACAGAGATGGAGAGACGTGGCACAAAAAGGTAGGGGGCGACATTTAACAACTGCTTAATCGCATGTCATCCTTATTTGTATATATATATTATTTTTAGAACAGGAGGGAATGGAGAGCAGAACACCTCTTCCCCCCACATCTCCAAGGACACATTCCAGCTGGGTAAAAATACGGGGAGGGGGCACTGAGAGTTTGGCCTGGAGAGAGTTCCAAGGGCCAGATGGAGAGCTCTGAGATTCCCCACCCCTGCCAGAGATTGCCTTGTCTTGCTATATATTGGGCCAAAGTCTGTGAGCCCTCAAGCTGCCAATTGAGAGAAAAGAGAAGCTGCCACTTGATGCCTATGGAGAAATCAGCTGCAAACCACATCTGCAGATGTAGGGTGAATGTGACCATGTGAAGAGGAGCAGCAGAGGCAAGGGTGCTGGCTTCACTCCCCTCCACCATCATTTCATTTGCCTTCCAACTTGGTAATGGTGACTGAGGAAGCATAGGAGCCAACTCCTAGGGGTCGAGGTACCTTTGCCCCTCCCCCAATAAAATATTAGAGAGAGCCAGGCCAAGTACACAGAATAAGCTGCCATGAAGGGGCTGCAAAGCCACCTCCCCAACAGCAGTGTGGCTGCCATGAAGGGGCAGGACACAGTGAGGATTGATTTCTTGTGCAGCCCCAACCACAGCGCCCCACCTACCCTGCACCTCCCCCCACCATCCAGGTAAGGGGCAGTGACACTGCTGTCAGGGGGGCAGCTCAACAGCAGCTTCGGCCAGTATTTCCCCTTACATGTTTACATTGCCCAAGTTTTCACTCCTGCACAGGAGTTATCTCTTAGTCTAATCTACTTTACAGGCTTGTAGTTGTGAGGATAAAGTGGGGGTGTGAACCACACGCTGCCACCCTGAGTTCCTTGAAGGAAGGGCAGGGGTTTAAAACGAATAAATCATTTGCCCAGTGGATCGATCAGTTAAAGTTCAAATAAATAATGACATTTCTTTTTTAAAAAAACAACAACCCGTAACTACCAACCATGGTAAAAGTGAATACATATTTTTCTGTTTATTTTTCTGAATGCTAGCATGCACCTCTGTAGTCTTCTGTTTCATAATAAACAGCTTTTGATACTTGTGGTTTCACCTGAGAATTCAAGGGTTTTGGCACGGGCATTGCTCACTTTGAGACCTCATGGGCCGAATCCACATAAAGGTTTGGGTGTTGGACAGATGTGCATCCAGTGAACATATATTCCCCCATCCCCGTCTTACTCCCGCTGTGACTAGATGGCTCTGCTGCTCAATGGATGCACACATAGATGGAGCAAAAGGCAGACGGGAAATTGTTAATGTGAATTCTGCTATGAATTCTGTAAATAATAACATGATAATAATAGGGAAAGCTGATGCATTAATATAGAAATTTAGAGTGTCCAAAATGTTTCACACACACTATGCCAGTAATCTAGAGTGTGAAAGATAGATCAGATCTGTTCATATTGCAGATGGGAAAATGTCTTGATCAGGGCCAGCCCAAGACATTTTTCTATCTGAGACGAAAGACAAGATGGTGTCTCCTGCCTATTCCAGGTACAGAAGCTGACCGCAGTGCAGAGGTGTACCTAGGCTCTCTTGTACCCTTGGCAAGGAGCTGTATCCCTGTCCCATATCCTTGTGCCCCTGGCAATCACTGTCTCTCTCTCTTCACAATTTTTACACCCTCTTGGGCCAACTTCACCAACTTCTGGGAACGCCCCTGCTAGAGTGAAAATTGAATTTGCCTTCCACTCTGATGGTGGAATAGCATCCTGGGGCAGCAGGCTGGTTCCGGGGTGGACAGGATAGGCTGTACAACAAATTTAATTCTGTCTTCCAAAAGAGGGGAGGGGGGAGAGAAACAGCCAATGTGCTTCCCCTACTACCCCCCATCATCCGCCACCTAAGGCATTCATCTCGTTTTGCCTAATGGTAGGGCCAGCCCTGGTCTTGCCAAGGGGCCTAGCAGTGCAGTCCTCAGCTGAAAATGCTAGCTTGTACAGTGCACTGACTCGTGAGCATTCTGCAAATATCTGCCTACCTGGCTCTAGTACTTTTGACGCTTTCCATCAAATTACCTAACATAGTTTCAGAAATTAAGTCAGTGCTAACTGTAGTCCACAAAATGCTTTTTTACCATAAGGAATGTGTTTGTTTTTAAGGTGCCACAAGACTCTTTGTTGTTTCTGTTGGACTACACAGCAACCCGGCTACCCCCTCTGGAAATTGTTACAGAGCTATGCAGCAGTGAGAACATTGGGAGGATTCAGTTGAAACTCAGAATGATTTCGATAAAACTTTTTAAGGATTAGCACATTAAGATAAACTTTTGCAAAGACAAATCAGGTACTTAACTACAAAAGGAGAGAAACCTGGCGAGGCAGCAGCACTGAGTTTCTTTTAACCACAACCTGAACACGAGCCAGCAACTGTGAGGCTCTTGCATAAGAAAAGGTGAAAGAAAAAGGCAAAGATTGGGCTGCGTTACAAAAGGTTGGCACTTCAAGTAGGAAGCCAGTGCTCTGCTTTGCTCAGTTCCTTTTATACCTCTAACTCTGATAAAGAATGTGTTGAGGCTCTGGGCATCCTGTTATGAAAACATCAGGAAGAATCAAATGTAGGAATTGATTGAATAATAACTGGAATTATTAAAAATTAATAACAAATTATTTAAAAAAGATTTTTTTTAGCTTGTTATTTATTATGACAAATGTAGGAAGTTGCCTTGGTCCGAATCAGAGCATTTATTTATTTCATTTATAGCCCACCTTTTCCTCCAAGGAACTCAAGGTGGCTATGTAGCTCTTCACGGAATGCCCATAATGCCCCTATGAGGTAGGTTAGGCTTAGGGTTGCCATATTTCAAAAAGTGAACATCTGGACAGAAAAGTTGTTTACCTTTTTTGCAAAATCACAAAGAATTTGGCCATTTTTTTAGGAAGATCAGCAAAATTTAGCCAATTTCTGCCAGGACACTGCTTCCAGATACAGTATTCCGTGTATGTCTGGGAAATTTCTAGCAACCCTAGTTAGGCTAAGAGGCTTTTATTTTCTCGGTGGGATTTTTCTTCATTGGGAATCTCATGACCCAAGCATGATAAATTCCACGAGGTTGGGGAGTTCTCTGGAATGGAGGATCCTTAAGCGCTTTGGACCACAGTGGATATGGGATTGTGGGGTTTATCTAGAATCATCCGGAACGGCAGTGGGGTTTTCCTCTGCTATTTACAGGTGTTCAAATAATCCCTTTCTTCTCTATAATCACAGCCTTTGTATAAATGGCCTGTGCTGGGTGTTTAAATGTGGTGCACCATGACAGTAGCTGGCTCTGCATTTTTCCACCTAGGCAAAGATCCATGTTTTTCTGTAGTCGAGATGGGAACTGTTATTGCGTGGGGCTATGACTGGGCTATAACCTTATAACTCTACGTTTGACCCTTATGCAGGCAGATGCTAATCTGCCAAGGATGCCCTCATTTTAGAGAATAACCGCAATTCTGCCTAGTGGATTTTTAAAACAATCCGTCAACCCTGTGTTGACGGATTGGCTTCCTTCAGGAAGCAGCTTAATCTCTCTACGTGGGACCCTCAGAGAAATAACCACTGAATATTTGTCTCCAAGGAAATTATAGAATCTCTTTATCTGGAGGTTTTCAAGAGAAAATGGGTGATTGGCTGCTGGGTGTCATTTAAATTTAAGGAATTTGCTGGGTATGACCCATAGGAACTCTTCCGGATACATGATTCTATTGATCTGTGGAAACAGAACATACTATACAGACACCAAGAAACATCACTATGTTGACGGAAGCCTCTCATGCTGACAGCAAAGCCCTTGCATACACAAAACATCTCGCCCTGTCTTAAGCAAGCATGACTTTGGGGCAAAGCAGATTCTGTACCACTGAGCCAGAGCCCTCCCCCTAAATTTCAAGCTCACTCTTGCTATACCTAATAAAGACTAAAATATCTTCAAATATCCTGCCCCCCTGGTAGAACTTTGACATCCTTCTATTTCTAACATGGCAAGGCCCAATGACTATGCTAGATGAAAAGCATCTGCAGTGCCTACTTGGTTTAACTAGCAGAATCTCAACCCCTTTTTAGTTTTCTTGTTGTAAGCTAACAAAAGCAGGCTCCACGAAGGAGCCCAGGAGGCAGCAAACATAGAAGCATTGCTTCATCTCTTCCACCTGTTGCTCCAAACCAGCATACCTCAGGAAGCCCACTGCATAACATTCAATCTGAAAATAATTATTATTATTATTATTATTATTATTATTATTATTATTATTATTATTATTTTATGGCTGACTGGCAGAAGCTCTCCAGGGTTTCAGACAAGAATCTTTCCCAGCCCAACCTGGAGATGCCAGGGACTGAACCACTAAGCCACAGCTCTTTTGCAATATATAATTGCCCTAAAATGTAATTCATCAACTAAACGCCAGAGACTAATGAAAGATTTTAAACTCCTTATTGTTGACAGTTTTGAGGAGGCTTGGCCTTTCCATCAGAAGGTAAAGCAACATTTATATCAGCGATAGGAAACTGGTTGCCCTCCAGGTGTTCTGGACTACAACTCCCATAATCCCATGGGCCTATATTGGCTATGCTGATGAAAGCTGGGAGTCCAGTAATAACTGGATGGCCACAAGTTCCCCATCTTCGATTTATATACACAGTTTCAGTGAAGTAGTGATCAAGGTGACCCAGGAGAAGTCACCTTTCAATATCAGCCTTCTAGTTACAAGGCAACGGTTTAGGGCAACAGAGATTTGCATATTAGGCCCTTAATGCCTTTCAAGGGTCTCAAGATCCCTGATAAAACCTTAGCAATAAAGGGGCCTTACTCAACAGCACTGGCAGCTGAATCACAGAAAGTGCTGGATTTTCTTCCAGACTCACCAGAGACTTTCTAATCTGATCTCCTTCCATAGAGATGGGGTTGGGCAGGATAAACAATCAACAGTGGAATTAAGAGGAAAGTCTTGAGTTCATTCCATTGAGAACAACACCCCTTTAAGTGCCAATCTGCCATGTCCCAGATAAAGTACTAGTCTTTGTCTCCTTGGGAGCAATGAAAGCTGAAAATTAGGCCTCACCCTCTTCAATCCCTCTCAGTCTGGCCTGTAGGAAGCTTCTTTCACTGTGACACGAATTCAGGCTGGAGGTAGGTGGGAGGAGATAGGAGGTGGTGGCTGCAGACTCACCATACATTTAAAATGCACCCCCCCCCCTCCCTCTTCCAAAGAGTCCTGAGGAAGGAAAAAGAGCCCAGGTCCTCTTGTGTATCAAGAATTTGGTCAAGAGGAAGCAGAAAGTAGGAACAAGGACAATTCTCCCAGTGGAGCAGGGCTGTCTAATCTGTGAGGCAGGGTGAGGCAGTTGCTTTGGATAACCTTGCCCGCCCTGCTGCCTCTGCTGACAGCAGCACTGGCTTCTGAAATCTTACGAGAGATTTTCAAAACTTTGTGAGATCTCACATGAGATCTCAAGAGATTTTGGAGAGATTTCACGAGATCTTGCCAGAACTCGCTGTCCCTTCGCAACCCAGGTCAGGGAGGCTGCAGTGGCGTGTCACGTTCCTGTTACACCTCAGGCAGTGAAATGGAATGCAACGGCCCTGCCCTGGCTAGGCCCAGAATTGTTTCACTTCAGAGATTGAACTTTATGAGACACCATTTGAATATTATTTGAGCCATAATGTGTTTGTAGCTACATAAGCCGCAACAGGTAACTCGGACATTCTCTGAGTTTCTTGCTCAGATTATGTGTGGCACACTGGGGGCCTATCATTTCCAGTAGAAAATCTCTGGATGAAATACACCTTTTGAAGTGAAATGTGTGTTGTTGTTTTTTGGAGCTGAGGGGGTTGCAGAACATGTGTTGGTCACATTTTTGGTACACAGACATATGCCTATGCAGATGAGCATTTTGATACCCCCAAACTGAACACCTGAAGCAGAGGGGTTTTTTTTTAAATTGCTAGTTTATTCACAAGGCCCATGTTCTTAATTAAAAACTGGTTTGATCTTGAACAAAATTAATAAACAGATTATATTTATCCTTCTTCTATTAATAAAGGTAAAGGTAAAGGTACCCCTGCCCATACGGGCCAGTCTTGCCAGACTCTAGGGTTGTGCGCCCATCTCACTCAAGAGGCCGGGGGCCAGCGCTGTCCGGAGACACTTCCGGGTCACGTGGCCAGCGTGACAAGCTGCATCTGGTGAGCCAGCGCAGCACACGGAACGCCGTTTACCTTCCCGCTAGTAAGCGGTCCCTATTTATCTACTTGCACCCGGGGGTGCTTTCGAACTGCTAGGTTGGCAGGCGTTGGGACCAAACGACGGGAGCGCACCCCGCCGCGGAGATTCGAACCGCCGACCATGCGATCGGCAAGTCCTAGGTGCTGAGGTTTTACCCACAGCGCCACCCGCGTCCCTCTTCTATTAATAGCCTTTTAAAAAATCACATTTCGGGGAATTTCCGCTAAAACAAAATTGCTAGGAAAGTGTGATTCTTCAAACTAAATTTGCTTTTTGGCATTTTCTCCTCCTTCTCCATCACCCATACTTGTTGTAGAAACCACATAGTCTCTCCGCAGTCTTCAGTGTCAGTCACCTCCTTGCTTGGTACCAACTCCCACCTGAGGACCACACTACCAGGTTAGGCCCACAACTTCCCCTGCCAGTGGGAGACCACAACAGCTGCTTTGAGAAGTGCAGATGCTTGTGGGGATCCTAAATACACACATCAATTTCCAGTCAAATATGAAGGGAAGTGCTTTGATCTGTCTCCAAACCTTAATGACATAATTGGTTCCAAGTGAAGGTATCCCCTTCCTGCTGCTGTTTTACTAGAGCCAAAGAGATGATTTCACAGTCACTCGAGCAGCAGGTCTTTCTCTCCAGCCCCCGACTCCATTACAATCTCTTCCCTTAAAGTAGCTAATAAAGTAGCTAATTCACAGAGGACTGGTGTGCCTAAGTAACTTGGCAGCTTTTTGTGGCACCACAATGGTGGACATGCCCCCCATTCTGCATCACTGCCTAACTAAATATGTTCATTGTAGGGACATGTGGTTCTGTCTTTGTACGTTGCTGAATGAAGGCATGAACCTGGCCTCACTATTTCGCTCACTTATAGTGTTGAGTGTCTGGCTGTGATGTTGCTTGGAGCAATATTGCTCTCTCTCATGAACATGTATTGCTCACAAGTTACTCACATGCATTATGCTGTTTCCATGTTTAGTACAGCTGACATTGCTGATTCTGGTGGTACTTTTTCAATGTTCTACAGGTGGGGAGAGAGGAAGCACTTAAGCTGTTGGTGATTCTTCTGTTGTCACTCACTGTGGTTGTTCCTGGCAACCTGTTCCAATTTGGCTATTCCAGTAGAAATAGAAGGAAATTCAATTCTGATAAAATACCTACTGAAAGAGATGTATACCAAGACTGTTCGCCAGTTCTCATTTTTGTTTAGGGTTTATGTAATACGTAATAAGTGAACAGGAAGGAGGTGAAATATTTCCTAGTCTCCATTTTAGAACATAGTTGATTATTTTAATGCATGTTGACAATATGGTTTTGGTTTCATATACATAGATAAACTTGAGAAGGCTAATGAGAGATGTTCAAAGTTTCTGCAAGGAATTACTAATAATTTATTCCAAAGCAAAAGTTGTAGTGTTTCGTAAAATACAACCACAACCCCTGCCCCAGGTACAGACAGACTATGGATGGGCATGTAATTGAACAGGTCAAAACCTTTACATTTCTGGATATACTTTCCCTGGAAAATGCTCCTGGCTACCCCAGCACATTGTTAAATTTAAAACTTTCAAAACTTCTTAAGCAATGTGGAACTTTACCTGTGGAACAGGTGAAAACTTAGTAATTCCGGCACTGAATATATTCATAAGAAAGATGATGCCATAGCTCTGTCAACTCTAGGTGTGGGGACGTGAAAGCATTAGTTCCCTTAAAAGCCTACAAAAATTTTTTTGATGATCATATTTTTTGCTCTGCCTCAAGGCATTCCAGTAGCTCAACTGCGAACAGTAATAGGCTTTAAGATCTGCTAATGAAACCCTCATTCTGCATTGGCTTAAGCCCTGCCTTATGAAGAACCCACATTCTTTCTAGCTAGGAAAAAAAAGTTAATGTGAACTGAGTGCAGCAGCGTGTAAGCTTAGATCAGCAGGATGGCCTAGATTTACTTCCTTAAGTAGAAACAGAGGCAAGGCAAGGCATACTAAATTTTGGTTAAAAAGAAGAATTAACAATTACAGCACTCATCAGGGCATGAAGATGAATCATTATTTTTCCATATACAAAAGGGTCCAATATTGTGATACCTTTCTTTTATGCTCTTCTTCAGCGACGGCCTTTGGTAATATTTCATAATATGGTGCCCTGTGTGAGACCAAAATTTGACGCCCCCAAATGGATCTTCTCAGTTATTGATCTTATCCATTTTGCGCCCCCTCAGCTTTGTGCCCTGTGCAGGGGAACTGCCTGCACCACCCTAAATCCAGCACTGCTCTTTCTTTATTATTATAGCCTTTATTATGGCTCCAAGATTTCCAGACATTGGAGGGATGTTACGGCAAGCTTTCAGTTAACCAATGTTTGTGTGGAGGATATTTTTCATGGAGGTGTTTCATTTGTACATTCCAGAACACCAATTTTTTTGTTCCGGTGTCCCAGTTTATAGCCTTGGGAATGAGCTGAACAAAAATTGTCCTTTACTGAGAGATCAAAAGAAACACGTCTGTCACCCGCCCAGTTTCTTTATTTGCTGTGGCAGTGCAGAAACTAAAATTAACACTGGGATCCGTCATGGTGACACTTGTCATTATCCTAATTTGATTATTTGGTTTACTATTTCAGTATTTTCACCATTTATATTGTTTTAATACAGTTTTATACTGTGCAATTAGGTTTGTAATGACCTATGGTTAAAAAATCATATAAACTTGAACTTAAGGCGGGACAAAACACGAAGCCGCAACCGTACAGGGTCATGTTTGACGTAATTCTGTATTTCTCTGTCTTCTGAATGCTGGTTTGTATCCAACATTAGCCACACTCAGAGTAGACCCTGACATAATGAACTTATGCACATTATTTTCAATGGGTCTACTCTCAGTAGAATGTATTGAGAAACAATCCGCAATAATTACATTTCCCTGTCTTCTGAAATTGGTGATGTGCCTAAAAACCCTAAGAACTCTGCAACAAAGAAGCTGAGGGACTTTAATTTCAGGTGGGGATTTTGCAGTACACACCATACATTTAAAGTATATTACTTCCCCGCAAAGGGTCCTGGGAACTGTGGTTTGCACCTCACAAAGCTACAACTCCCAGCACCTCTAAGAAACTACATTTCCCAGGATTCTTGGAGGGAAGTCATGTGGGAGGAGAGACTTGAAATTCAATAGCACCAGGAACTGAACTGAAGCTGGGGAGGGGAGGGGTGGAATGGGGGGCAGGAAACTGAGGCAAGCTACAAGCAGGTCTGGTCCTATGATACAGGAAGCTGAAAAGACCCATTTAAGGGGGCAACATGGTTGGTGGAGTGATAGATGAAGGCAGAATTTGTGTCTGAATGGCAAGGCAAGACAGCATTGTATTTGAGTCTGTTGCTGCATTACTTGCATCTTATATGGTTTTTATCATATTTGTAAGTAAGGTCATATGTGATAAGTGAAACCCATTGTAGGAAAAGGGAAATTCAGCGATACACACAGCACAGCAAGGAGACCCTTGCTCTTGGAACTACAGGCATGAGAGTCCGGGAGAGACTTAGAGCGGTAATAACAAAACAAAAGAAAAAAAGCCCTGCTGGATAAAGCCAAAGGTCCATCTAATTCACCATCCATTTCTCACCGTGGCCAACCGGTTGCCTACAAGCAGGGCCTGAGTGCAAAAACATGCTCCTCCCTTGCAATTCCCAGCAACTGGAAAAGGGCAGACTGAATACTTCTAGGTGGGGGGAAGATCCTACAAAAAGAAAACCCCACCCTAAACCCAGCTGACTGCTGCTTCTGTGTGCACCTTCCTGCCCAGTGTCAGGGAGCAGTTTGAAAACCACAATTCAAGCCGGATGATGATGATGATAGCAGGGAAGTTCCATTGTGACCTGCAATGAACCCTCTAGTAACGCCTGGGGCAAGAAAGCCCAGAGGAACCCCCTTTGCTGCTCCCACCATGCTGGGAGAAACCTCTCATTATCTGCCTGTGTTGTGGTGAGGCTGACACATGGCTTCACTTTGGGAGAATCAGATGTTCCCATCCCCGTCATGGTACACTGAGCTACCCGCTCTATACATCCCAGCTGCAGCACAGGGGGAAGCAATGAACCAACAGAGGGCAAGTAGAGGTCTGTGTGTATGTGCCCACATGCATGTTTGCCTATATGCAAACAAGCAGCATGTATGGCCTCATGTGTGATTGCATGTCCACAGCTTCCCACCTGACCAGAAGCCATACAATACTAGGCTTCTTTCTTTGGTGGGGGAACTTTTTTCAGTTTTAATTGGCATAAATATAGATTTGGTATATCTTTTTTCATCTGAGGCTGCTGAGCAATCAATATGCACTGATAAAATGCTGCTTGGAAGCCTGTGTTCCACTGACATAAATTGTATAGATGCTGGCACTCAGAATCTTAGGTCTTCCAAGTTTTATCTCTGCTCCCCTCCAGCACTAAGGTTCCCAAGGCCAAGGCTGTCACACCTCTCATGAGATCATAGTGTGTAAGCCAGCAACAGATGCAGGTGCATGATTAATCTGCATGACTACTAGGGTCAGTGCAACATCAGAGGAGATCGCAATCAAGAAAAAGGCATAGAAAGACGACTCAAAGGCAGTGATTACAAAATTGCAAGGGAAGTTTAACAAGAAACAATTCCTCATGCTGACAGGTCCTTAATACTCCCCCAAATCCCACTTCTGATCTCATCAAAACCAGGCCAAATACTATTGCTTCCAGTTTTTGGTTGATTCTACACCTTTCCTCATTAGTGGAATCTTTGCACCTGGTAGACCCATCAGCATAAATCTGATGCACAGCTAATCAGTCCAAAGAGGCTTCATCCTTAAGATGGGAGTAGGAGCTGCATCAGGAGAAAGCAAACAGACCATGCACCCTCTTGGACTATGTTGACCCACTCTGCTAGGGCACACACACCTGGAAGTTCACAATAGCAATGCTGTCTAACCCAGAATGCTGCTTTCTCAGCAACATGCAATGCTACATTAAGCCCTTGGCGCCCTCTGGTGGGAAAAAGGTTCTTCAAACTGCCATCAGTAAGTTAATTAGGGAAGAATTCTGTGTTTCGTGTCTCCATGCATGAAAGAGAATGAGGGTTCTGGCATTAATTTATTCTTACGAGGCAGCTTAGGAGGGGAAAAACAGAAAGAATTGGTGAAATTATAATTATTATAATTATAATTATTATTATTAATAGACCTCCCCCAAATTGACACACCTAAAAAAAGGCTGATGAATTCTTGTGTATGAAGACTCCTTGATGAATGTGTGTGACCTACCTGCACATGTCACTTACCTGCTGGGAGCCTCACTTATTCGTCTGCACAAGTGAAGTGCTAGAGGTTTTCCACAAGTGACTTTGACAGTGTAAATAAGGAACAATGTTGCAAAGCTACAAAACATACAGGACATGCCTTTCATACCAAATCAGTCCAAATCCTAACTGAGCGGTCTCGACATCAAATACATCACCATTCAACCCCAGCATCTCTAACTCCACAGGAGCTCTTGACCTGCAAGAGACATAATCTCTCAACACTCTTGGACCTGCTCCCAAGGTCACTTAACAGCAATGCATTAATGTTAGGCAAAGTCATCTTCATACCACTCTAAATGCTCTGATTAGATAAGAACATAATAAAACCCTGTTGCTAGTTCAGACCAAAGGCCCAACCAGCCCAACATCCTATTCTTACAGTGGAGCAACCAGATGCCTATGGGATGAACAAGAAAATAGTTTAAACTTCTAGTTAAATTACTCATCTGTATTAAGTGCACTTGTGAACACTTCCTTTTGCAACAATGGATTAAGACACTGTTAGTTTAAATAGCTTTATTAATGCAGAGAGAAACAGCAGCCCCAGCTGAAGGGGGGCAAGGAAGCCACAGGAGTGAGCAGTCAAGCTCAAGGAAACCTCTGCTGTTCTCTCAAACACAGGAAAGATCCATTAATAAATGAGGCACAACACTTCCCTCCAGGGAAACTGTGCATGGCCTATAGTCAGAGACCCACATAGGACCAAGATGCTGAGGATGATGATGGGAGAATGTCAGGTGACACCAGTCTCCCGTCTTCAGGAGTGTATGTCCAGTCAATGAGTAATGGAGGCGCAGGGCCTGCCACAGAGGAGGTTATAACCAACAAGTGCTGGAAACGGCAGGGAACCAAAGTTTCAGAAACAATCCATTTCCATGCTCTGGGGCTCCAAGGCAGTCCAGAATGATCCATGTTCCCTCAAACCCATAGCAGGCTTGATTATGCTCCCTGTCTTTGGATTCTGTGGCAAGTTGGGCATCATCCTTGCCCTCATGCTCTGGGCCATCCCTGCCCAGTGTCCTTTCTGTACCCACTCAAATGCATAAGCTGTGCTCCTTGCGTACCGTGCACTTCCGGCACTGCACCACACAGCACCAATGGAAGCGGCAAAGGCAGTTCTCTTCCAAGAGAAGTGTTTCGTCGTGGTGGCCGCGCCCACAACATAGCAGATCGCAGCCACTCATGTCCATGGCGGTGCTGTTGCACACTCGTCCACGCGTGCCCAGCGAACCCGTCTTGCGGTTAGCCACGCAGAAGTCAGGTGAGTCGGCAGAGTAGATGAGGTCCTGCCGGTCCGGGGGCTTGATATTCCGTCCCACAGGGATGAGTGTCTTGCCATCGTTGCCACCCATCACTTTAAAGGCCCCATTAAAGCGTTCAAGGAGGCGGTCTCCCACCTCCCGGAAAGGGGGCATCTTCTTCCAGCAGGTGCGTAATGCACAGGAACCCGAAAGTCCATGACACTTGCACTCTGTCCGCATGTGGTTCTTCACTGCCTGGAAGGAGGAAAAGAAACAGCCATTGGAGAAAATAATTCATACCTCCAAGAACACACTGCAATGGTGAAAGTGGCAAAATCAACATCAGCTCACCACAGTTGAACTACAACTCCCATCAGCCTATGCTGCCTGGGGCTGATGGGAGCTGTAGCCCAAGACAACTGGAGGGCACTAGGTTGGTAAAGGCTGCTTTCAACTACAAGAGAAGGTGGGGTGGAAGATAGCTCATTTTGAGCCTAATAGAGAAAATGAAAATGCATGTCATCCACAGTCAGATTACTGTGTTCTGGCCCTCAGACCCTGAGAATGACATTGCCTATCAGTGCCTTACATTCACAAAAGAGGAGGGAGGTGATGTAAACAGCACCATGCTTTAGAAGTCAGATTATGAAGGAGATAATATCTCAGGAGAACTAGGTTCCCTGTCCCCACCTCCTTCCCATATTCTGAATATGGACCAAAAGACTCTGACTGGGTTACCCTCTTCTACATGTGAGAGCATGTAATACAACAGTAATATTTAGCATTTATGTGATACAGTCCTGGAATGTTTGGAATACTTTACATATGCTATATCAAGAATTCTAAAACAACCCTGCAGTGTAGGCCAGTATTATTATCCTCATATTGAGGGTGGTGAGTTGAAATTGCCAGTTGCCTAAATCTACCCCTACAGAGCTTGTTGCTACTGGATTTGATCCAGGCTCATGCACCTCCCACATTTCAGTACTACATCACATGAGCTCTCTATGCATGTAAGTGCATAGATCTGTCTGCTTTGCATACCTGTTCATAAACTGTCTAACTGTCCCCTCTGGCCTTTTGTATTATTATCCATTGATAAATTGATGGTTCTGATGGGGATCATGAAATCTTCTTGTTCTGCCAACCAGTATGTTTTTGGTGGTAATCCAGGATGAGCCCCAGGACTGATTGAGGGGATGGAAAAGACAGGCAGAGGCAGGAGGAGGAAGAGGATACCTAAAGATTACAGAGGGAAATTCAGGTGGCAGGCAATGAAGGCAGGTTGAAAGAGGTGTTTAGCCTATCAAGGGAACATGCTTTGGTTATAGGGCATACAGGGTTGAATCATGAAGTTAGAAGCAAGCTTGCAGAAAGGGAGAGAAAATACAAAGAGTTTGATGTGGGTGGGTAAGAGAGAGAGTGCATGCTTGGGATGGAGAGTTGGGAATAAACACTTCATCCAACTCTAGTAGCATTTTTGCACCGTTAAAAATGATGGCCAGCTAAAGTTAAGGGACAACAGCTTAAAGCAGGCCTGATCAGCTAAAGGATGATTTTTAGATATGAATTTGAGGTGGGTATAAATACTTTTGTTAATCAGTTGTTACTTTGATGTGTGGGATTTTATGGTATAGCTGTGTACGGATTCTCTGGCAGGGAAATGTTCCTCCAACTCCCAATAGTAAAAAGTGTCCAAATTGTTCTACACATATTTCAAATGAATTAATATTTGGCATAGTGTTGGGGCAGGAACTCTGGCTTGCTGTACCATGGAAATGAGGCCCAGTGAGGCAGGGATGGCCAAATACCTGGCAGTGGCACTTGTGCCCTATATTGCCACAGGCTGCAGCCCTTGATCTAATTTTATGTGGCCTTTGGCCAAATTTTTTAATCCCTCTGCAAGCGCTGAATTCAGCCCTCTGGAATGAGCAATCTACCCAATTTCTGGCAGCCTGCAGGGCAGTGGGGAAGGGGGCAGAGGAAGAGAGGAAGAGGAAATTGAGGGTGTGTGTGAGAGAGGGGGGGGGAGGGGTGTCAGAAAGAATGGGGAGAAAAGAGGTGGACCATTCCACTTTGGGCTCTGGGCCACTGCTGGCTTTCCCCTCACTCACCAACAGATTACCCCAAGAAAATATGCCCAACAGAAAAACCTACACTGATTTTCTCTACTTGTTGGTCCTAAAGCCCCTACCTCCAGCTTTATGTGCACATATAGATGTGCCTGTACAGTATTAGCAGATAACATGGCAGCAGTAGTGACAGTGTCTGCAAGCAAAAGGGACTACAGCATGCTGCTGTAGCCACAGGATACTCTGCCCCATTACTGCATGGAACAGAGCATGGCCAAATGCACATGCATGACAGCAATCCTTAGCCCTAGAACCGGATGAGGGCTCAAGCTGTGTGAGAGCAGTTGGGGTGATGACCTTGACCATAGAAATAGGTCTGGACACAAGGCAGGGCTGCGTCACTGGAGTGGAAGTGAGGATGTGACGGGCAGCCAAGTTAAGCCTAAGCAGGCCATGTTTTGGCAAGTAATGGGGCAGTCACAGTTCTCTCCACCCACCAAGGAAGAAGGCAGGGTTGTCTGTGGAGAGAGGATTCCAGATACCCAAGTAGTGAGGGGAGGCTGCCCTTACCAGGCGTCCCGCTTCGTTGTTGTGCAGGTCAATGAGAGTTCGAATGTCGCTCTTGCCACGCTTGCGCTTAGCGTCCATGAACTGGCGGGATTTCTCATAGCCAAAGTCAACGTCATCCCCGCAGCCGCCCCACTCCCAAGCAGAGCCCTCTGACCCTGTGATGGCGGGGGGCAGAGGAGGGGACCGGCTCCGAGTCGCCTCACAACCGCATGGCAGCAACTCGCCCATGCTGCAGGCCTGGGTGACGGCATGGCTCACGCCGGCCGCTGTGATGGCATAGACAAAGGCTGTCTCCCGGATATCTGTGTAAGAGAGTGAGAGGACAGAGCAAGGGAAGAAGAAAGAAATGGAGAACATCAAATGGAGTCAGGTTTAAACAAACAAACAAGCCACTAGTTAATGGGCCTGCCAGGGGTAAGTCTGGCAAAAAGCACGGCCTATAACAAACCATAACAAGCAGAAATCCAACCAGTGAAGATTCCCCCCACTGCAGTTCCAGGTGGGGTGGGTGCACCTGTTCAGTTTCTGCCTCCCTGTTGTTAAACACATTTTAAAAGTAGGGTGAGAGGAAGTAAACTCTGCTCCTTAGTAGAACTACGGTAAGTTGCCAGGCTTAAGAACCTCTTGGCCCTGCCTCCAGTCAGCTATCACCCAAAGAGGCCTATCTCAGCCTCCAATATTAATTTCAAACTCCAGCTATCTGTATACTGTAAGTCTAACGTTGCAGCCTTATGCTGGGAGTAAGGCCCACTGTAATCAGTAGGCCCGCTGGTGACATTTTAAAACTAGTGAACGCACTTCCCCACCCCCCAAAAAATACTGGGAATTGTAATTTATTAAGGGTTTTAGGAACTGTAGCTCCGTAAAAGGTAAACTATAGTCCCCAGGATTCTTTGGAGCGATGTGCTTTAAATGTCTGCCTACGGCTGCGTGGGACTGGACTATACAGGAAGGAAGTACTGCAGCTTTCCCCGCCGAGGTGACACGAGGGCTGGCTGACTGGACAAGAGGCTGCTGCTGCTCGAGTGGCGACCACGGGCTGTTTTTGTTCGTTTGTTTTTAACCCGAGTGAGGCAGCGGCTTGGGGTGCCATGCAAAGGGCGGCAGAGCGGGAGGCGGTCATAGTTGCCTCACCCGGCACAGTCCGGCGGGAGATTATCCCGCGCAAATCTCAGCGAAAAATGCGCGGCAGCTACGGAGGAGAATTGCACGGCCCCGGTTGAGCTCTTCTTGCTCAGCAGCCCGTCGGAAACGCGGCGGGTGGAAAAATCAATCTACTCCACTAAGGAATTGCTTTGCTGCCCGAGCCCGGCAACCAGGAGGGCAAGGCCAGGTTGGAATGCCCCCCGCTCTCCTCCTCCTCCTCCACCCCAATAACCTGGATTCTTATTGACAGCGGGGCGCCAGTCGCCCCTCCGCCGCGGGACACGAGTTCCAGGCATCCCTCGCCATGCCGGGACCTGCCACAGCCAAAGGGGGATTCTCCTTTTGCTTGCTCCGGCACCAGGCGCCGCACCCGCCGGGGGCTCAGTCTCTCCCGTCCGCCCGCCCGCCCTCCTCCTCTCATTTTGCCAGCAGTCGCCCGGCTTGTTACAAACCCGGAGCCGCCCGCCGGGCTGAGATACCAGGAGCGAAGGACACGGAGGGAGGACGGGATGAAAACGGGCGGGCTTCTCTCTCTGCGTTGCAGGAGGGCATTCCTTTACGTGGCCGGCCGGCTACCCGGCTCGGCAGCAACAAGCTCCCATGCATTTTGCCCGCAGCATCTTCGCGCATACCTTCCTGCGTTGCACAAGCAACACCACCCCCGATCCAGTTTCTATCCATGCTCCGCCGCCACCAAGGTTCACTTGCTTAGTCCCTAGGACTCTAATCGTCGCCTTAAGACATATAAATGTCCAAGGGAGAAGCGCGGGTGGAAACACAATGCCGCAGCTCGCTAATTAGGGAGTGAAATGACCGACAAGGGAAAGAACCTTCCATTCCTTTACTTTCGTACTTTGGAAGTTAGGTTAGAAGCCTGATGGGCTTCTGCTCTGGCTGGAAAGGGCTCTGAAGAGCAAATATCTAAGGGAAATATTGTCATCGTCTGCATGTGCTCTCAATAGAAATGTTAGCCACTGTGTACAAGCCCCTATAGACTGGTGAGGTGGTGGGGGTTTTGGGGGGGATGCGTTTTGCAACATGTTATTAATACAATAATAGTGCATTGGTGGTGGGTTTATATTGGACCATCCCTGTACCATTCTGCTTTGTTAGTTGCATTGCAATGCTTCCCCAGTATTACTGTATTATTGCCATCTGAAAGGGCACAACAAAATCAAGAAAAACAACAGCATGAGTAACTTTGTGGTTTAAAGTTATAGGATTTCAGTAGGAAGTTATGGGATATGAGCTGTATGTCCACCCTGAAACTTTTGCAGGTATTGGGAGTGGGATGTGTAGAGCCACTTGTTTTGTATTCCAGTAGATAGAAATTTATAACAATGACCTCCCAAGTTGGTGTTCAAAACGTCACATGAAATTTTCCTCAAAAAGGTGGCTCTTATTTTTACAAACCCTTTTTATGAGCCTGACAACATTAGTCGTGTCCATAGTGTGCCTGTTGCTGGCCCTAGGGCAGTGCACCAGGATCCTGCCCTGTCCTTTTGACCTGCCTGTCCTCTTACATTTGGGGCAGGGTTGGGAAAAAAGACACCATCCAGTATTGTGGCAAGGGGGCTTCCTGGGGTGTGTGTTATTTATTGCCCAGGCCCCTATTCTGTCAGGTTGCTGGGAAGCCTGGAGGAAGCTATAAGGACATGTAGGAGCACAGTCTAATGGGAGGGGGGGCGGAATGGGGGGGCAGTAAATCACTCCCAGACACGGATACATTCTTGGGCTTTATTAAAAGCTGCTGTATTGTCTGGGAGCACCCATAATTGCTTCATTACAAGGACAGTGAGACATGTCATAGCAGTAAACCTTCGGCCTGTAGCAATAACCTGTGCCGCCCTGAGGACCCAGCAATTCCCTTGCCTCACATACTCTAATGCGGTGTTGTCCTGTGCCTTCTGTGGGAGCGAGGGGAGGGGGAGACACAAAGCAACCCCCCCCCCACCTAGGAAAATGTATCAGATCCTTCTACTCCCAGAAAGGTCCTAGTCCAACATCTAATTCCCGTACCACACTGGCTATTGCATCCAGCCACAGTGCAGAAAATATTTGGACAGGGAAAGTGTTGTTTTTTCCATGATTGGCCTTGATTTCATGCACAAAGCAATGAAAGGCAGCACCCAGTTTCATTTTGAGGACTGTCCCCAGATTAAAGAAATCTTAGTAAATCAATCACTTAAATTTGTGTGCATTTGCATATGAATAAATCGGTAGCTATACATAAAATGCATATTTCCTTTGCCTTTCAGTGATCTATGCACATGTCACAACAGGCATCTTAAAAGAGCCATTTCTTCCTTTGGATGGGAAAAGGGGAGCTGCTTCTGAGAAGAGCATGCTACTGTGGTTTTTGTAAGTACCTAGCAATTAAAATAATTACAATTTGTTTTTAAATATCTGCTGCCTGGAGGAACATTTTTAATTGATCAAAAAGGTTTCAATCAATTAATCAACCATGTTGCAGCCCTTCAGAAAAATGGATAACCCTTCTTCCCTTATAAATGATATAAATGAAATTAGTTGTAGGGCTTGTAGCATATAAAGGTTTCTTCCCAATATTTTCCAACATGGAAAGCCCTTCAGTGCTGGAAATGATTTGAAACCCTTGGGTGTATCATCACATGCAACAGCTGGAGAGACATGTACGTTTCATGCAAATTATGAAATGCATGTGGCAACAGAATGCAGACTACTTCACACCTTGACATATTTTCTGTGTACACACAAAGTTGGAGCTGGTGATGTGTGAAGTTTTTGCAGGCTGACTGAAAAATATGGTTGCTGTCTGGAGGCCTCAGTACTTTTCAGCATATCACAGCGGGGGGGGGGGGGGGAATGCTTCTCTTCATGGATACACTTCAGCATTCAGGCATAGACAGAAGGTCACACACACAACAGGTCTCCTATTCCACTTTAACTATCATAGAGAATTATGGGAACTGCTGTTTGTTAAGGGCTCTGGGAACCGCAGCTTTGTGTGGTCAGCACTTTTAATAAACTGCACTTCCCAGGATTCTTTTGGGGAAGCCATGACTGCTTAGTAGGATACTGCTTTAGATGTAAGGTGTGGATGTGGCCAGACAGAAAAGCATTTCTGCTGATTCTGCATCGCTTTGCCCAGTGGCCTGCCTTCTAGTCTCTGGGAAAATCCCAAAGGGAGAAATTGCCTCCCCAAACAACAGCTCACCCTGCTGTAGGATCTTGCCGAAATATTTGCTGTGGCTGGTGCAGTTCCAGCGACGAAAGCGGAATTGGTACTGGCACTCCCGCACGCCCAGCCTGGCCCCCTTGGCCACCTCCTGCATGATCTCAGGCTCCGTCTGGCACAGCTCAGCCTGCTTCCCAGCCAGCCGCTTGGTCTTCCGGCAGATGCTGTTGGGATCCATGACCAATGGGCTGCCCACTGCCCTGGAGAGGTTGGAGAGAAAAGAAAAGGAAAAACACTCTAGCTACATAGAAATGGTTAGGCCTAGGATAGGCATCAAAGATATTGGGTGTTTTCCAAGGGACATTTTCATTGAGCATTAATCCTGATTTGTTTGCAGGGAGTTTAGATGATGTTGGCTATTAAATGAGCATTCATTCTGATCTTATGCAGGGAAGCTAGACAATGTAGCATCAAGGCAAGTGTTATTCCACACCTCCCAGTGCATGGGCGTAGCCAGCTGAGCTTTTTGTTGGGAGATTGGCTTTTGTTTGGGGGTCAGGCTTCTGCTGGGTGGGGGGAGCAGAACCTCAGTTAATTGAGTATTTTCAATGCTTTTCAATACTTTTTGAGGATTTGGGGGGATGGGCTACACCCCTTGGCTACGCCCATGTCCCAGTGCATTTTTCTATCACTTTCCTTCTCTCAAAAAGTCTGTCTTTTGCGGAAGCAGGTTTGTTGCGTAAGACCTTCCAATCAGCTTTAATTGTGCAACCTTAATTTGCCAGCAGGTGATTGAATCTCACCTGCAAATAGCAACCATCTGGGAAAGCCCCAAAATTATAAAATTATCCACTGAACCCAGATGTCTATGCAAAGCCAGTCTAGAAACAAGAAGACTTTTTTTTTATTTCCCCTCTGATTTTTAGTAAATTTGTTGCAATTTTATTAGTTTTAATAGTGGCACAGTTATTAGGGGTTTTGAGTCCACATCTTCCAGCTGACAATTGTTCTTTATTGGGGTTGTTGTTTTGGACAGGGAGGCTCCCCCTACATAGCTTTGGGTTGGGTTATTGATGTTCCTTTTTAAGTCCATCATATTTATGGGCTTTATTTCCTATTTTGTTCATAGTAATGCCTTGAGGTTTTAGAGTAGGTGACACTCAAATAACTTACACTGATCTAATGAGAAAAAGGAGGCAGAATAGAATTCAGTCTTCTAAAAGGATGCAAAGCCAACTTTAAAAAGCATTGGGGTTGAGTATTTTACAATACAGGGACGTGGGTGGCGCTGTGGGTAAAACCTCAGCGCCTAGGACTTGCCGATCGTATGGTCGGCGGTTCGAATCCCCGCGGCGGGGTGCGCTCCCGTTGCTCGGTCCCAGCGCCTGCCAACCTAGCAGTTGGAAAGCACCCTTGGGTGCAAGTAGATAAATAGGGACCGCTTACTAGCGGGAAGGTAAACGGCATTTCCGTGTGCGGCTCTGGCTCGCCAGAGCAGCTTCGGCACGCTGGCCACGTGACCCTGAAGTGTCTGCGGACAGCGCTGGCTCCCGGCCTCTAGAGTGAGATGAGCACACAACCCTAGAGTCTGTCAAGACTGGCCCGTACGGGCAGGGGTACCTTTACCTTTACTATTTTACAATACAAATGCTCTTATAAGTAATTAAAAAACACTTTATTGTATTCAAAGTTTGACAGTATGTATTTTCAAGGAATATGGATGACTGATGTAAATCCTAGCTAAAGTCCCAGGAATAAGCGTAAACCTCATTCTCTGAGGAGCATCCTAAGTGCATATTGTTTCTGCTCCTACTTGGTGACTTTACTGTACTTTGAATTATATATATTTTTGTATTGTTTTAATATGTATTCTCTGCTCTGGGCCCTTTAGGTGAAGAATGGATTACAAAAGTTATAAAATACCTAACTACTACAACAAAAACATCTGCTGTGCTAGGTCAGACTAAAAAGCACATTTGCTGTCTGTAACAATAGCAAACCAGATGCCCTGGGAATACTCACTAACAGGGCAAAAAGCACTCATTGCCTGTGGTTTGTCCTCAGCTTAAATACATAGGAATTGCTATGCTGGCTTACACCAAAGGACCCTCCAACTCTGCATTGTGCTTAGCCAATGAAATTACTTCTGGTATATACAGAACCGGCATCCACACAAACGGTGAGGATTGGGACTGTTACATCTACCTCCCTGAAGCTTAGCACTGGCACCCCACAGGGATGTGTGCTAAGTCCCTACCTGTACTCATTGTACCCATATGACTGCATATAATCTGATCGATTCACAGTAATTATTAAGTTTGCAGATGATACTACCATAATGGGCCTAATTGCAGGCGGAGATGAAACAGCGTACAGGGGGGAGGTTCAAAAAGTATCTACATGGTGCTTAGAGAATAACTTGCACCTAAATATTAGTAAGACAAAGGAGATAGTGTTGGACTTCCGGAGGAAGAGAGGGGAACCTGCCCCAGTGTATATCGAGGGGGGCTGTGTGGAGAGTGTCTCCTCCTTTAAATCCCTGGGAGTTTACCTTAGTGAGGAACTCACTTGGAAAATCAACATAACTCAGGTGGTCAGAAAGGCCCAACAGAGACTCCATTTCCTCAGGGTCTTGCGAAAGAATAATGTTAAACAACAATTGATTAACTCCTTTTACTGGTCCACAATAGAAAGTGTCCTTTCATATTGTAACACAGTGTGGTATGCTGGCCTGACAGCCACGGACAGAAAGTCTCTACAGAGGGTGGTGAATACAGCACATGATATCATGGGCTGTCCCTTGAGTCCGCTAGATGACATTGCAAGGGATCGTTGCCTTAGGAGAGCAAAAAAAATTCTCAGGGATGACTCACACCCCAGCTATCACCTCTTTAATCTTCTACCCTCAGGCAGGAGATATATAAGTATATTTAACCAGCCGTACCAATAGGCTAAAAAATAGCTTCTATCCGTGGACTGTTAGGCTGTTGAACGGAAAATAACAGCGAAATTGACTTGCGAGGTGGTGTGTTGTTCGAAAAGAGATTGAGTGTTTTTTTGGGGGGGAGGCTTGTTTAATTTCATTTTACACAAGTTGTACAATGACAATAAAGGTGTTGTTGTTGCTATATATTTTCCTAGCTGCCACTTTCTCAATCTGACAGCTGTTTCACATGACTCCCCCCCCCCCCAAAAAAAATCACCACCAGTTGACTTTTAGGTGGACTTTTAGCGAATTAATCTGACATAACTTGAGACTTGTTTTCCCCCTTAGGCCAGGGCAGGGTGATCTTCACTTGTCACTGGGAAGCTGTTCTACACACTGGGAACTATTCTACACAGAATAGAATGGGAGACCTGGGGTTGTAGAATTCTGGGCTGTACTTCAGACTACAAATAAGAGGGGGGTGGGTCATATATATCTTTGAATACAGTACTTCCCCATATTTTCTTTTAATTCCCTGAATGTAGTAACCTTAAGGAAAGGTTACAGATAGGTAGCCGTGTTGGTCTGCCATAGTCAAAACAAAAAAAATTCCTTCCAGTAGCACCTTAAAGACCAACTAAGTTAGTTCTTGGTATGAGCTTTCGTGTGCATGCACACTTCAGTGTATCTGAAGAAGTGTGCATGCACACGAAAGCTCATACTTAAGGAAAGGGTTACACTAAATCTCTTCTTCAGCCATGCTTGTTTTCTATAGACAGAGTGGGTTTTTAAAAATAAAAATATTCTTATCTACAGTCTGACATGGTATAGTCTAAGAAGAGGTCATCTCACTATCACTTTATTCTATGCAGAATGGTCCATAGTGCTAAACAAGTCCATAAAACACAGTAGGTTGTATTTTACCAAGTCATACCCAAGAGTAAAAGGTAAAGGTACCCCTGCCCGTACGGGCCAGTCTTGCCAGTCTCTAGGGTTGTGCGCCCATCTCACTCAAGAGGCCGGGGGCCAGCGCTGTCCGGAGACACTTCCGGGTCACGTGGCCAGCGTGACATCGCTGCTCTGGCGAGCCAGAGCCGCACACGGAAACGCCGTTTACCTTCCCGCTAGTAAGCGGTCCCTATTTATCTACTTGCACCCGGGGATGCTTTCGAACTGCTAGGTTGGCAGGCGCTGGGACCGAGCAACGGGAGCGCACCCCGCCGCGGGGATTCGAACCGCCGACCTTTCGATCGGCAAGCCCTAGGCGCTGAGGCTTTTACCCACAGCGCCATCCCCGTCCCCCATACCCAAGAGTAGACCAATTGAAATCAATTGACTTAATTTATGCATAAATAATAACTGTTCTCAATAGGTCCACCCTGTGTATTACTTAAGTTGGATACAACTTAATGAATTCTAGAAATGTTGCTTGTTCTGGGGTAGGGAACAGCACAATCCAGAGAAACAGGGGAAACATCTTTCTTGCGAGGAAACAGCTGACTGGCCTTGAAAAATGATAAAGGCCAGTAAACAAGCTCTGGGTTTATGCCAGCTTTCCTCCTTGGTTTACCAGATGATTCTCAGTGCAGGGGTTTTACTCATCACACTTAAGAATGTGTCTGTTGTCAACTTTTGGGGGAGGCTAGTCCCAGGAATCTCCTCACCCTAGAATCCAAGGGGCTTCAATTCTCCTGGGAGAAACTTACAAACCTGTTTCATGTCAGATGCAGTCACATGAAACATCCAGATACTGTAATCTCAATGTTCATTTCTAAAAAGAACAATTTTGCTGCTTTCATGGTCATGAAGAAGAACTTGAAAATATGCCATGTTTCTGCTAAATTTCAAAGGCCAGAGAGGGGGTTTGGTGAGGCTCCCTGTGCTCAGGCACTTGGTGTAGCCCACATGCTTCCTTGTGCATCAACTCCTGAACATTTTCCTCCTTCATATTTACTACCCATCAAAGACACATTCAACTTTTTCAGTCTGCAACATGCAATGCAATGCATTTTGGGTATCTAAGATAGGGCTATGGGCTAGGAAGGCATGGATTGATACCACGAAGGCAAAGAATAACATTAATCTGCTGTGCCCAGTGTTTCATTATTGTCCATTTTTTGTCTAGTGGCAGGCGGCTTAACAGTGTGTGATACCTGATGGTGGTATATAAAATAGCAGCTTATTTCAGGGGAAACCTCAGCACCACAACACTTAAAATTCAGAAGGCTGTCAGCCTGTTCAGAGTCCCAGATAGTGGAGCTAACAGATCTTACAGGGGATTTCCCCACTTGGATCTCTGCCTATCTTGTTGGATAAGAAGGCACAAAAAGGCTCCTTACTGCCTGGCTCATCTTCTGCCATTCTCAGCAAGTTCTGGAGGAATCAAAATGAAGAAGATGAGTCACTAGAGAAGCTGAGGCAGCCAGGGGATTTCCAGCAATGGTTCAACCCAACTCAGTGACCTGGGTACATGTCCAGAGAGGAAGTTATAAAGCACAGGGTTTAAGGAATCCATGTGCACCACCCATGAACTTTGAAGGCAATGACTGTGCCTGTGAATGAGACCACACAGGCAGAGCTGCACTTTCTATTTGTCCTGTCTTCATAGACATCCATTATGATCCCGTCATGAGCTGCTTCTGCTCTGCATCATACTGGCAATAGCTCTAGAATAAGGCATCCCTTGTGTAACGGGGTGTGGTACAAAAACATGCAACCTCTTCATAACATAGGGAGAGCTTTGCTGGATCAGACCAAAGGTCCATCTAATTCAGCGTTCTGTTTCCCACAGCGACCAACCTG
Organism: Podarcis muralis; assembly: GCF_964188315.1. Taxonomy (NCBI): domain Eukaryota; kingdom Metazoa; phylum Chordata; class Lepidosauria; order Squamata; family Lacertidae; genus Podarcis; species Podarcis muralis. The sequence goes on along the minus strand of NC_135655.1, from coordinate 84,908,582 downwards.
ATGCCTCTGTGAAACCCAAAACAGCAACAGCCCTGCCTTGATCTTGCTCCTTAGCAGCAGGTATCCAGAGGCCTAACCTCATACCATATATCAGACATATATAAGACCTATCTTACACTTAGTGGAATCCTGAGTAGCAGTGAGTGCTGATTGGAAATGCAGAAGGGTCATCATACAGTGGTACCTCGGGTTACATACGCTTCAGGTTACAGACTCCGCTAACCCAGAAATAGTTCAGGATGCTTCAGGATGAGAACAGAAATCATGCTCCAGCGGCGCAGCGGCAGCAGGAGGCCCCATTAGCTAAAGTGGTGCTTCAGGTTAAGAACAGTTTCAGGTTAAGAACGGACCACGGACTTAACCTGAGGTACCACTGTACTTTAGTAAGGCTAAGGAAATGGAAGGACTGCAAATGGGCACTGTTCTCATAAGCACAGCAAAGAAGCAGAAACCAGGAAGAGCATTCTGCTGCAAATACTGCATGCCAACCTGGGCGTCCCCCAGCTCTACCACACATCCTGTCTGCTTTGCCACCCCCTGCATTTCTACCTCATCACCATCTCTACTCTTTGGCCATTTCCGCAGAATCACTGACAGCTTCCAAGTTGTACTTTCCTCTTTATTCAGGAGTATGTACGTTGGGTTGCAGAGCTGTGCAAAGTCAACTCTGAGCTGTTTCCCACTTGGAATGTGTGCTCAGCATTATGTAATCCCACATTCAGATTAGAGTGGGTAATCTGCATCATCTGGTTTTGACAATGTCCCCAAAGTGTTGTTCAAACACACAGCTTGAACCATAGAGATGATGCATTATACGTTTTCCTTGCCATGGGAAACATCATGATGTGTTCTGAGTTCAACAGATCAGGAAGAGTAAACAGTCCATTTGCCATTTATTGGTACATGTTAAAAATGCCTCCATAAATCAATTTTGTAATTTTGCTGGGTCTGGCTAAGTATGAGCCAATCTACACATTCTGAAGAATCACACCATACGGCTCTGTTGAGACTATATTTTTCAGATTGCAACAAAACTAGGGGCAAACTGACAGCAGGCCCTTGAGCTGACGCTTTGTTGAACCATGAGACAAACTAGATATTTGCTAGAGATATGCCATAGCTGACACAACGTCACAAGTACAGGATGTGTAACTTCTGTGCAAAGAAAAAAGGGGATGAGGAGCTTGATAAGGTACCAAAGAAACCCAAACGCTAGTCACATGGTATCTAATGCACATCATTAATTGATTATAAACTATTGCATTTTTATAGATTTTGGAGCAGCAGTCACATGCAGCCATGAATAAGAGTAGCCAATGGGTACTGAAAGATGGAGAAGGGTTGAAGCTGAATAAGCACCATGGAGAGAGGCAGTCACCTGCTCAGGACATTGAAGCTCCACTTCTTGTGCACTGAATGCATTGTCCAGTCTATACGTTTAAGGCAGCATTGGACAAAGCTACCCGACCATTCTCAAAACGTTTCTCTCCAGCCACAAGGGCTGGACATGCAATCCTTTGAGATCTTAGTCAAATGTATAGGGACAGCAGGGCTCTTTTCAAATACATCTCATTGGTCTGCACTCAGTAAAACAGAGGAGAAAACAGCCATTTTTTAAAATGTGGGCTACAGGTGCCCCTTATATAGAATCATAGACATATAGGAGTCAACTCCTAGGGACTGAGGTTCCTTCAACCACAATAAAATATTTGAGGGGGCTGCCCCCCAAGGTGATGGGCATTGCCATTCAAATACTGTGCCGCATCTTGTGATCGATTGTGCAGGGCGGAGATTACCTCTCTCCCCCCCCCCCATATTTTATTCAAACTGGCACCCCTGATCATAGAATTGTAGAGCTAGGCATGTTACAGCTGCATCATGGGAGCAGTTTTGGGGGGTTAAGTCCATGCTGCTACTGTAACTTTTACAGGCCCAGTAGTATGGGGGTCCATTGCTCCCTCTGTTCTTAGCCAAGTGACAATAGGGTGGGAAGAACCTATGCAGCTGGCCTTTTGCAGAAGACACTGGGCCTTTAAATATTAAGGCAAAAGTGTGGGGCGATACCACAAACAAGCAGCTCCTATGCTGCTGTGGTAACAAGGGGGCACCATACAGATGTAAGTCAAAGCAAAGGGAAACAGAGATACATATATCACAATGGAACTGCATGGGAAAATACCACAGTATCTGAACAGATAATACTCAGTCACCACAGAAATAGAATTAGGGCTAAAAGCGGCTTATACTAACTCATTCTGATTGTCATGTACAAAAGAAAACTTAAGTCTGTAGGGATAATAAATCTACCTTTTGTGATATTCAGTTTGTGTCCATTTTGGGGGTGGAGTGTTGTTCGCCAGTACAAAAAGTGTAAAATATGTAAGGCCAGATCTCTGATGTGTGTGCAATGTGTGTGTGAAAGCGAAAACAAGTTTTATATTATCAATTTGCTAGGTTATCTCTTACCTTTAGGATCAAGTACGGTGGTACCTCGGGTTACATACGCTTCAGGTTACAGACTTCGCTAACCCAGAAATAGTACCTCAGGTTAAGAACTTTGCTTGAGGATGAGAACAGAAATCGTGCTCCGGCGGTGCAGCAGCAGCAGGAGGCCTCATTAGCTAAAGTAGTGCTTCAGGTTAAGTATAGTTTCAGGTTAAGAACAGACCTCCGGAACGAATTAAGTACTTAACCCGAGGTACCACTGTAATACAAGTCAAGCTAAAGGGATTTGCATAGGCTCTAGAATCATGAGAGCAACTATGGTAACAACTAGGAGGGCTGAGGTGACATGGGGGGATTATCAAAACTCCCTCTATTCCTCCAGCAACACACACATACTGCAAGTTGCAGCATGAGGTGCTGGGGTTTATATATGCCTGAAAATCTCTCCTTCATGGATACACACAAGCATATATATTCCTCCTTCCCAGTATTTCTAATCTTCAAGGCAGCTCACGACTAGAATCCAAAACAATATACAACAAGCTCCAGGAGAACTAGCCAGAAAGCACCCCTTAAAAGCATATAAAAAGATAACAAACTCTAAAACAGCCCAAGCTGTTGTAATAAGCTTGGTGGGAAAGGACGGCCTGGTGTCTGAAAGGTAACAAAGGCTGAACCAGGCATAAAAGTCTGAGAGGGCACTTCTATAATCAGGGCATCACTGCAGAAATGGCCCTTTCCCCTGCAGCCATCTGCCTAACTTTTGAAGGTAGGGATGCCCAGAAAAGGGTAATTGACAAAGGACCTCAGTGAGCACATGGTCACTGGTCGCAGTTATATTCAGTTGCAGAGGAAAATTGCTTTGTGGCTGCTCAAAGCAGCTTTAATTTATTACATACGTCCTGCCTTTTCTTGGTCTGCTAAATAAAATTTACATTGGTTGCTCCATCCACTTTTGCCTGTGGCCTCACCCACCACCCACATGTGCCCTCCCTTGAATAAAAAGTTGCCCAGTGTGGAGTGCATCCTTCCATCTTGAAAAGGATCCCCAGTCCAGGCATGGGTTGTTCTACCACCCCTGCAGTTTATCATCACAACAACCCTGCCAGGTGAGATAGACTGAGGGGCTGCAGCTGGCTCAAGGTCACCCACTGAACTTTATGACTGAGCCGAGAGTCTGGGCAGGGTCCCAGTCCCTGAGGCCAGAGTCTTTCATCACCAGATCCATCCCATCTGACCGCTGCTGCCATAGAAAGCAGGTTCTAGACCTGGGCGTAAAGAGCCCGGGCGATCTCGAGGGGGTGGAGTGGGGTGGGATGGGGGGTCGCTCCGCTGCGCGCCACACCGGAGTTTTGGCCTGGGCAAGGGTATCATTAAGCAGGGACAATTTGTCCTCCTTTTAAACATAACGATCAAGCCCCGGGGCGGAGGATCAAACGCTGAACTGTGGTTCACCCCGGCGAGATCCGACGGGGAAGCGCCCAGCCAGCGGCCCTCCTCTCCCTCCCACCCACGGTGGTCCTCCTCGGAGAGCGCCAAAGGCCCGCCCCCCGGCCCAGCTCGGCTGCGCCCGTTGCGCGCTGACCAGGACGCACGGCGCGCGAGGGCACGGGCAGAGAGAAAAATGCGGGCGCCCCACCGCAGCTCTCTCTTTTTTTTATTAACCTACGGCGCGGGGGTGGAAAAATAGAAGACAACAGGAAGCTGTCAGCTCTCGTCCGTCCCCCACCCCCGGGAAGGCGGCGAGGGTAGAAAAATGCTGCCAAACTGCTACTGCTTTGGTGGGGGAAGCCGACAGCTCCCGCGGGGCCCTGCCTGAGCTTGTCCCCGGCGCAAACCTCGCCTGGGTCTGCAATTACCGCGCCCTCGGCCCCGCCTGCGCCCAGAAAGCGGCCCCCGAGAGCGGAGTGGGGCCTCTCTGGGGCCGAGGTGCTGGGGAGGCGAGCAAGCGGCGAGGGGGGCTGGTGCGGATCAGGGTGGTGGACCTAAGCCCCCCCCCCCATCGAAGGTTCCCCCCTCCGGAGACTTTTCAGGGCACAAGTATAGAAAACATGCACGCGCGCATCTGCATGCTCACCGACGGGGCGCCCCGCAGAAAAGTCAAACTCTGCATCTGAAATGAAAGGTGTTGATTGTGTTGTTTTTAATGCCGCGGCGTCTGTAATAAGGGACTCCTGTGATGCTTTGTAAACAAGGGCTCCGTTTGAGCCAGGGGTCACTGGCACTTAGTCCCGGAAATTGCTCGGTAAGCCATTGCGGCGCAGTGGTGAGCGTTCCTGGGGAGGGTTTCAGTCCTTGGATCAGGGAACCTGGAGTTCGAATCCTTGCTCAGCTCCCAACCTGACTGGGTGGTTGTGGGCCTGCCGCTCTCTCTAATTCTAAACTACCTTGTGGGGATAATAAGGACACCAGTGCGGTTAAATCTTTTTAGAATGTTGTTTTTAAACTGTTTTCAGCTGTCGTTTATTATTGACCCTGGACTCTTTCTGGAGGAAGGGCAGAATAGATAAGTTTAATGCTGTAAATAAATAGGATAAGACCAAAAGTCCATCTAGTCTTGGTGGGCGACTAGAAGCGGAATTAGCTACTCCTCCCAGTTTGGAGTCATCTGCAAATTTGATGAATATCCCCTCAATTCCTTCAATCAAGTCATTTATAAAGATGTTGAACAACAATGAGCCCAGGCACCCCATTTGTCACTTTTTTTCCAGGATGACAAAGAACCATTAATGAATACTCTTTGGGTTTGGTCAGTCAACCAGCTACAAATCTACCTAAGAGTTATCTCTTTCAACCCACATTTTACCAGCTTCCTCGTGAGAATATCATGGGGGACTTTGTCAAAAGCCTTACTGAAATCAAGATACACTATGTCCACAGCATTTCCCTGATCCACCAAGTTTGTAATTCCATCAAAAAAAGAAATCAGATTGGTCTGGCATGACTTATTTTTGAGAAACTCATGCTGGGTCTTAGTAATCACAGCTTCCTTTTCTAAATGCTCACAGATCGACTATTGAATTATCTGTTCTAGGACCTTCCCTGGTATTAATGTCAAGCTCACAGGTTGGTAGTTGCCTGATCTTCCTTTTTCCCCTTTTTGAAGAAGAGGAAAACATTTGCCCGCCTCTAGTCTGCAGAGACCTCACCTGTTCTCCAATAATTCTCAAAAATAATAGACAAAGTCTCTGAAATTAAATCCGCAAGCTCCTTTAGTACCCTTGGTTGCAGTTCATCAGGCCCTGGAGATTTGAATTCATTCAAAGTAGCTAGGTGTTCCCTTACTACCTCTTTTCATATTTTGGGCTGCAGCTCCCTCCTTACATCATTTATTCTGTTATCACCAGGTTGGGCATCACTTTACTTTTGAGTAAAGACAGAGGCAAAGTAGGTGTTGAATGGTTCCACCTTTTCTCTGTCACCCAATAGCATTTCTCTGTGTTCCCCACACAGAGGACCCACCACTTCCTTGCACTTCCTCTTACTTCAGACATAGCCAAATAAACATTCTTTATTATTTTTAACCTTTCTTGCAAGCCTGAGCTCATTCTGAGCTTTAGGCAGCCTGACTTTCCCCCTGCAACTGTTGGCTACTCATGTATATGCCTCCTTTGTAATTTCCCCTTTCTTCCATTTCTTATACATGCCCTTCTTAACTCTCAGCTCATCTGTAAGCTCCTTATGCAGCCACACCGGTTTCCTGAGATGCCTCCCACTTTTCATTCTTGTTGGTATTGTCTGCATTTGGGCTTTCTACAAGGAGAAACTCCCATCCTTCTTGGACTCCCTTCTCATTGAGTATTTCTGACCATGGAATCACACCCAGTAGCTCCTTCATATTTTCGAAATTGGCCTTCTTGAAGTCCAGAGTGTGTGTCCGATTATAATCAGTTTTCCCTTGCCTCTGTATCCTGAAACCCAGGAGAACATGATCATTTCCTCCCAAGTTTCCAAGCACTTCCACTTCATCAATCAGTTCCTCCCTATTGGTGAGGACCGGGTCAAAGATAGATGATCCCCTTGTTGGTTCTTCCACCTTCTGGGGAATGAAATTGTCAGCAATGCAAAGGAGGAATTTGTCAGACCTTACACTCTTGGTGGAGTCTGAGTTCCAACAGATATCGGGGAAGTTGAAGTCCCCCATGATTACTACCTAGGATTATTTGCCTGGGAATAAACTCAACTCAATTAAATAGGCCATGAGTTTATATGGTTAGGATTGTGCTGTAAAACTGTAATCCAAAAACACACTTAGGAGTGAATTAAGTTTTATTGAACACAGCGGGACTTGTTTCTGAGTGAACCGGATGATGTTACATGACTTTCATGAGACAGTGCTGGCTTGGGCTGCATACACACAATACATTTACACCACACACACACAGCCAAAGATTCCTGGGAACTAGTTTGTTAGAGGTGCTGGGTATTGCAGCTTTTTGAAGGGTACACTAAAGTTCCTATAATAATTGGAGCTGCTCTTTAAATGTATGGTGTCTTTACATTATTTCCAGAAGTGTTGTTAAGGCGTGGGGGGACGGACGGCTGAGCTACCGGTCTTTTTTTGCCAGACCTTCAACACCTTCTCATTCTTTTAAAAACTTGATTTAAAAAAACCTCTTTGCTTAAAGGGAGGCTGGGTATGCTGTAAAACACAGTGCTGGTGAGCCCCAGACACTCACCATCCTATTTTGCCCAGAGGCACATGCAATAGCTGAATGGGGTGGGGAAGAAGGAGACATGTCACATGTGAGGAAGGGGGAGGTGGGGGGGGAGGAAGAGAGAGGTTATGTTAGATGTTGGACAAGAATTATCATTTTAATATGTACATAGGCAGCAGTTCTTAACAACAGATCGTGAGTGCAGTGGACGTCTCAATCCACATACAGTGCACTGTGTCCAAAAATAAATAGGTATTGTTGACACCCCTTGACAATAACAGCCACAGGATTTTCCCCCTTCTGAGTCAAACTGAATTTACATCTATGCATATTATGTGAAAAATTCTTTGGGCTTTTGCCCCAAGTCTTTTAAAGTAGGTAGCAACACTCAGTTACTTCTCTGATAAAATACACGCTGTTTCAGGGTTGGTTTTCACAGGAGCATTTTGAGGGAATCTATCACATCATTAAGGGACGTGGGTGGTGCTGTGGGTTAAACCACAGAGCCTAGGACTTGCCAATCAGAAGGTCAGGGGTTCGAATCCCTGCGACGGGGTGAGCTCCCGTTGCTCTGTCCCTGCTCCTGCCAACCTAGCAGTTCGAAAGCACATCAAAGTGCAAGTAGATAAATAGGTACCATTCTGGCAGAAAGGTAAACAGCGTTTCTGTGCGCTGCTCAGGATCGCCAGAAGTGGCTTAGTCATGCTGGCCACATGACCCGGAAGCTGTACGCCAGCTCCCTCAGCCAATAAAGCGAGATGAGCGCCGCAACCCTAGAGTCATCTGTGACTGAACCTGTCGCAGAGATTCGAACCACTGACCTTCTGATCGGCAAGTCCTAGGCTCTGTGGTTTAACCCACAGCACCACCCGCGTCCCCTTTTGTAACTTAGATAATAGTTATAAACCTGCCTTCATTTTGCCACTGTAATTGCTGCTTCACAGCCTAGATTGTATAAGTAAATACTGCTTTTATTTCTTCACAAACCATGTGATTGTTGTCTTTAAGGAGGAGGTAAAGGGGGATACCAGGAATAGCCAATCTGCTTTAAAGCATCCTGGATTATTGTTTCTAGAAGGTTAAATCAACCTTGTCTTAGCTTCCAAGTTTAAGCTGCAAAGAATGGTACTCTGCTGATATCACTAATGTGAGCAAAGAAAGATATAACAGTATATCCTCTCCTAGTGTCAAAATAAATTTCTACAAAGGCATGGCCCCACCAACATGTGCCTGTTCTCAGCCACCCCACCAGCCTGACTTCTTTCTTGCAAACGGTCCAGGGGTGTGGGGGCACTGCCTGTCAGTTTCCTCCTCCTAAGTCTCAGGGTTGCCTTAGTAGAACCTGGAATGGAGGAGGATGGGGACAGAACTGGAATTACGTAGTTGGCTCTGTGTCAGGGCTAGAGTCAGATGCAGGTCAGCAGAAAAAGCTATGCTTGTCATTGCTTCTGTCTCCACCAATCATTGGCTCTGACTCCACCTACTGTTGGCCTCCATGCCTTGCACCTTACCTGTTCCAGTGGGGAACAGTCATCACTGCCTTCTCTAGAACTACAATCCTATTCACAATTACACAGAAGTTAATACCAGTGAACTCAGCAGGATAAACTTCCAAGCAAGCCTGCCCACCCTTCTGCAGACCCAAAAATCTACATTTAAAAAACAACATATGTGAATGAAATCCCCAGTATCCGGGCCCCTGTAGCTGGGGAGTTCTCTCCTGAGCTGTGTCAGACTACTCTGCAGTCCGTGGAAAAGGTCCCTGGCAGGATGCTTGCTTGCTTTCACCCAGGATATCAACCCAGCAGTAGCAGCTCCTCTCCCACCTCAGTATAAACCTGAAGCTGGCCTAGTAGGGTGAATTACTCAGCTGTGAGTGTGCAGGAACTGAGAAAAGAATCTGCTGCCTCACTTTGGTGCCTCACTTCACCAAACATTCCTCTCAAGAGCTGAGTGGTCCAGGCTTTGCATGCAAATGGGTTTCTGTGCAAAATGCAAAAAACTATAGGGAGACTAAAGGGGGGGGGGGCAATGGGTAGAGGAAGAAAAACATGACATACTAAAAAATGCATGCAGCTTTTGAGTTTTGTTTTTTCACAATGTGCTGTTATTATTATAAACATTATGCCCAGAGATCCCTGCTTGGCACTGGGAAGAAATAATAGTTCCACCCCAGAAAGATGAGGGATTCCTGGGCACTGACAAATCACCAGGAGGGCTTCATGCTTGCATGTTCTGAGAGTGTGATATATTTTCATTGGATGGGATTATGTAATTAAGAACTGGGAACACCATCAAAGAGGCAGAGCTAAGGTTACATGTTGCAAACTTCACTGTGGTATTTGTTCCCTTGAGTGCTACCTTAATAAAGTGTGTGTGTGTGTGTGTGTGTGTGTGTGTGTGTGTGTGTGTGTACACTTTACACTGCATACAATTAAGGAAGGGGAGAAACCAAATGCAATGTGAGTTGGGCGGTGAAAACACACAAAACTTTTTGGTGTGCAACCTCTGAAGTAAAAACAACTGCCCTTTAACTTGGAAAAGAAGCAACCAAAGGGTATTTTTGACGTGTTGTGTGACGGGGCTCTTTCTCTCTTGAGAAACAGAAAGAGAAATCACTGAATTACCCACTTCCACATAAATTATACAATTGGGATGGGGAAGCTCCCTGATGTCCCACATTTAATTTTTATTTCCTGCAGTGTGTATCTGAATTGTGGAACTCTCTAGCTTGTGGACATGACACTGATGACTAATAGAATAACAAACACAAGATGGGACAAATCAATGAAAGATAGAAATATCAATAGCTCTTAATTAAGGGTCTCTGCTCATGTTATTGCTTACACTTTGAGACAGCTGCAAGTAATTCCAGCAATGAAAACTGAACCATTGCAAGAACTTACCGTATATGCCCATGTCTTTTGTCAAGTCATAGAAGAGGAGGCTGAGAATCTTGGCAGCAATCTGACATTCCTTGAAACAGGGGTGGCTAACCTCCAAATTGGGGGCCTGATTTGCCCACCCGCCCCCAAGCAAATTTTCTTACCCTTTCCAGTGCCACTGATCTTAGCAGGGTGTGTGTGCATGCGAGAATGTGGGTGACTGTGCCCACACACCACTGGCATTCAGCATCAAGAGGGTTGGCCAAGGGTGAATGCCACCCTCAGGCCAAAAAAGCTTAGCCACCCCATCTTATAAGAACATAAAAGGAGCACACAACAGTGGTAGGCCTTGGGGTCTCAAATTTCAGTGGCTCCCTGTGCGACACCAACATATTTTTTGGGGGGGGGGTCCCGCCTCTCACCTTCCATTCTACATCATAATTGTGGCACCCCAGAGGTGCCCCCAAGGCTCTGTGCCCAGTGCAATCAAACTGGTTTTACTTCCCTAATTCTGCTTCTGCACACAAGCAGGACAGGAAGGCAAAAGCCCTTTCCTGTTGTTGCTGCCAAGCAGTTGGTATTGAGAGCAATGCTGCCCCTGAAACTTGGAGGCTCGGGCTGCTTATGGCTATTAGCCATTGCCAAATGGGTGCACTGGAAGCTAGTCCCTGAGGGCAAATGAGGCAACACCTCACTAACCCCAATCTGCCCTCCTGCAGATTGGTGGGCGCTTTCTTAAAATCAGTCCAGGGAGTGGCACCGACTGTCACCCTCCTCCTCCCAAGTCTCAGTGTTGCCCTTGTAAAATAGGTAAAAAGTAAGGGTAAAGGACCCCTGGACAGTTAAGTCCAGTCAAAGGCGACTATGGGGTTGCGGCACTCATCTTGCTTTCAGGCCAAAGGAGCCAGCGTTTGTCCACAGACAGCTTTCCGGGTCATGTGGCCAGCATGACTAAACCACTTCTGGTGCAACGGAACACCGTGACGGAAACCAGAGCGCATGGAAACGCCGTTTACCTTCCCGCCACAGCAGTACCTATTTATCTACTTGCATTGGCATGCTTTTGAACTGCTAGGTTGGCAGGAGCTGGGACAGAGTAACGGGGATTCGAACCACCAACCTTCCAATCGGCAAGCCTAAGAGGCTCAGTGGTTTAGACCACAGCGCCACCCGCGTCCCTTCCTTGTAAAATACAGCAGGGAGAATGGGGACAAAACCAGAATGAGTTGGTTCAGCCTATCATTGGCTCTGTCTCTGTCTATTATTGCTCTCCCTGCTTTCCGCCATACCACTTGGCTATGCCCATGCTCTGGGAGATGCTCATATCTTTCTCATCCTCACTAGCAGGGCTTTTTTTTTAGCTGGAACACCCTGGAACTCAGTTCTGGCACATCTTGGGTGGCTACAATGCCATTCTAAGAGAACAAGGGAGATGTTCATGGTGTGTTCCAGCACTCCCCCCCCCCCCCAGAAAAATAGCACTTTTCACTAGTGATATTTATTTTGCTGTGAGGTGTTTCACACATGAGCTATCACACACTCCTGATAGTATACATGTGGTTTTCCCACACAGAAAGGAATGCCCACATAGGAAGTCATCCTATATGACTTGACCTCAGGCAAGCTCTGAGATGGTCAAGGTACATAAACATATGGTGTCCCTAGACCTCAGGCTGCAGAAAGCTAGGAATGAACATGATATTATTAACATCTTTCTTTCTTTCTTTCTTTCTTTCTTTCTTTCTTTCTTTCTTTCTTTCTTTCTTTCGCTAGCTAGCTAGCTTTCATGATTTTTCTCTATACTAGCATTCAATACTAGCTACTGTGGGTTGGTCCTCAGCACTTTTGACACCTTAGAGAACTATTAAGATTGCTGTGCACACATAGGCCCTGGGATCTTCAGATGAAGGGTATATAAATTTATTCAACAACAACAACAGGCTCCAGAGCCTATTTAACAGCTGCATTCAACAAGGAATTTCTTGCATCACTGCATTCCCAGTGGCACCAAAAAGAAAGGTGCATGTTGAATTTCTGCTGATTATGCAGCTGTTAAAGGCAGAGACAATTCATATGAGGGGAAATGATGCCAACTCTACTGGCCAATGGTTTTGACTGATTTCCACAACAGTGCAACTCATTGGTCATAATAAAATAAAATGGCCGAACAGTTACAAAACATAAAATCTCCGAGCAATAAATAAGTAAAAATGCAAGAAGTTCCAAGATCATGAAAGGCTTGTTAGAAAGAATTTTTACTAGTTGCCCAGAATTGTCAACAGATTGGACCTGATGAATCTCCCTTGGGAGGGATTTCTCTAACAGTGTGACTGCTGCCTATCACAAATAGTTTGCCTGTCTGTCCTGCCTTTCCTGGATATGGTCCAGCCTTGCTCCTTCTCCAGACTGGATCCTGCCAAGGCTTACTTTCCTGGTGCTAGTCCTGATCCTGTAAACACTATTCAAACCCAAGCTAGTCCTTGGCATCCAATGGTAAGGCTATTCAAGCTAGTCTTGAAGTAACAAAAAATGTCAGAACCATGAACTGAACTCAGGCAGATCTGATCTTATCTTTCAATCTCAATGAACTCTGACTGACTTTGAATAATTGCATAGTTCTCAGTCATTAATATGTAACTTGGGGATGAATACTTTGCCATTAGTGGTAACATTTATAGTGCAACTGTTATTAGAGGTGCCTAAAATAGCCATTACAATGTCACAATTTGTTTAAGTCATTTGATACACTTCCCAGAGGGTTAGGTCTGCTGCAGCAAACACAATTAAGGTGCCAAAGCCTCTGTTTTTGTTTTTGTGTTTGCTTTGCTTTGTGAGTTTCAAGCACAGATGGGAGGCAAGAGTGTGTTTGCATTTGTGTGATGTGGTCCATTCCAACTTCATTCTGAGTCATTAAAATTAATAATGGGAGTATGCTGGGTTGGCCAGGTGCAAAGGAGGACAGGACTCGTGCACATTTAATAAAAGCAACAGTTGTCCTGTCTTCCACAGGACTATTAAAGATGCAGGAGCCCTGAGCTCTCTAACATCTGACTAAAGCATGCAAAAACTTGGCTTGCAAATCACAGAAACAAAGAAAATGACATATTGGGCTTCAGTAGCCAACACTACTGGATAGACACTTGCTGAATATGAAATGACAATATTTTTGCATAAAGATTACTTTCTTGAAAAATTAATATCATAAAAAGATTCCTAAGAGGCAGATTGCTCAATTTTAACACTTCATCCACAATACTTGATAAACATAATGAATGAATGCTGATGATATCCAACATCTAAAATAAAAATGGAGTTGTTACAGTTTATACTCCACCTTTATGTCTTAAGCTCACACACCCAAAATTTGTGAGATACAGGCAGAAGTTCAACAGCATAACCTTTTCCTGTCATGGAGAGGCAGTGAAAAGAAAAGCTGTTAAATGAGAAGCACCAAAGCTTGCCATAAAACAAGAAAAGAGCAGCCACCCACCTGACACTTGCACAGTACCATACCCATTGAGACACTTCCTGAACATTATTGACCAAGAAACTCCTCTGTCCCCAGTGGGGAATCCTTTCCTGTTCAGCATCATCATGCCCTGGCTGATGTCTGCCTTAGTGAGTCACACCATTGCTCTGTCTAGATCAGTACTGTCTACACTGACTGGCAGCAGCTCTCCAGGGTTTCAGAAAGGGAGGCTTTCCTAGAATCACCTGGAGCTGTCAGGGATTGAGCATAGGACCTCCTGCATGCAAAACAGGAGCCCTGCCACTGAACCACAGCCCTTCCCTTGTATTTAAGCCCTTGCCTGGTAGCCATAGGCAATGATGAATCGCATGCAGCTGAGTGCATGGAATTCCATGCAGGTGAGTGAATGGGCTGTTGCAGAAGTGACAGTCCTCCATCCTTCCTCTGCACCCAACGTAGAAGCTAAGGCAGCTGCCAAAGGAGACAGGCTGGTAGACATTTTTTTGCAACCCTGGTAGCAAACTGTGCAGGTCACTCAATCGTCACTGCACTCTTCAAAGACACAGCTTAAGAAGCAGAGAGATAAGTCATTCTTTTGCTTGTTTTGGATGAAAGCTGGTTGTGTGGTGGGATGGAATGCATCAAAATGTGGTATTTTATAAGAAGCAACAGGATATATATGGATTGTGGCTAACATCATCTATACACTGCTTCCCAGACCATTAGTGGGAGTGCACTAGATGCAGAATGAATGGGTGTGTGTACACACCCACACTGTGAAGGGGCCATATATCCAGTATAAAAGATAAATATGTGAAGCATAAAGAACCATTGTTCTGATGTGCCAATTGGTGAAAGAACTTCTAATACTTCTATGGGAAGATCAATATACAAGATTACAGACGGTAGATACAGGCAAACCTGTTGTGGGGGGTACCAGCATCACCCCAGAGGTGATTAGTACAAGGAGTGTATCAGACTCAGATTATTCTGTTAGCAATCCTCTCTCTGCAAAACTAAGGGTCTATTTGACATTGGTCCTACTGGTACAGGTGAATCTCCAAGGCAGTCCCACTTCTTTCTGAAGTGGCAGTGTGTTTGACCCAGTACATGCACCTGCCAGGAGTGGTTATTTCTGCCTAAAATATTATAAATTACGGTAAGATCTTGGTCACAAATATATGTGAATGCTCCTTATGAAAAACAGTGTTTGCAACACATGTATAAGCATTTTCACGATTTGTGTGTAACAGAAAGAAAAATGAGCATTTATTATGAGAAAGATGGCCGGACAAATGCAGACAAACAGGAAGCATGTTACTCAAGATCCCCCAGAGAGTCGGTGACAGATCTGGGAACCAAACCCAGATCTTTCACCAGCATCCCGGCCTTAGCCACAGGTTTTCCTCCTCCCACAGCTTTGCAGTGGAAAGATGGTAAATAAATACACACAGAGCCACAAAAGCATTTGTGATTCTCTTAGAAGTGGGCAGTCTATGGCTCCACAGCAAAGCCCATAGGTGGAACAGGCAAAGTGACAAAGGGATTTGGGGCTAAAGGAATTATTATAACCACACAACTGGACTCCAGCACCCCAGGGCAGAGAGTCTTGACTCCACTGCTTTGGGTTAAAGAATTTCCTGGACGTCACTCATGTGCTTGACTCATCTCTGCCTTTGCAACTGAGTAATTAACCAGCCCAAATGCTACACTGATAAAACCTCAATCCCACGGTCCAGCATCTAAAGTTGGGGGGCAGATCATACACAGAGATGTATTAGTCTAAGATGAGCTCTGAGTTTTCAGCATCTTGGTACAAATTCAAAGGCATTTGATGGCATTCCTTACAGCTCCACCATTTTAATTTAAGGGAGAACCTTGGGGCATTTCTGAGAGTTACCTTAAACTTTGTAAAGTAGCAATTGATAATCCTTCTAGCATCAATGTCTGAAATGGCTCCTTCTCCATGACAAAATGTTTGACTGCAAGTTCTACCAAGTCCCTTTCTTAACAAAATGTACCACAGAAATATATTTGAGTAAGATGAGAATCTAAGGTCAAGGAGCAACATGAGGCATACCAAGAAGTAAGCCTCACAGAGTTCAGTGGTATTCCTGTAAGTGAAGACAGGATTGCCACATTAGCATCTCTGGGTTTCCCCCTAAGGTATGAAGCTAGGCTCTCTGTCTGTGGGAGATGAGGGTAGCCTTTAGAAGAGATGGTCATGTCTCCATGATTCCCACTCCCGAATCTGGTGCTGTCATCTGCTGTATCTTATTACATTACCACGATGCAACAAGCCAAACTACCCTCCGTCATACCCCATCCTGCCTTCTCCACCTGTGTAATAGGTATCCATGTGGCTCCACATTTGTTGCTGATCAATAATCAGTAGGTCAACTGGGTAGGTGCAATAGATACATAGATATGCAAGCCAGTGATATGCTCATATGCTGTGATTCAAATAGCCCAGCTCTCCCTTTTACCTTGAAATCCCTGCTCCAAAGCCCATCACAAAGATAAGCTCTCACACAAACACACACCTCTGTGTGTGCATGCACGGTCCCAAGACATTTTGCTACTTGTGGTGAAGCACAAGATGGCACCATGCCCACTGAACTTACTTCAGCACTGACAATGGGATGGCATCTTAAATCACACCTGAGGGCAGGAGGCTGCCTCAGGAAATCACTTGTTGCACCAGCTTTGTTTTCCAACAGAGAATAATGCACAGGGGGAAGTGCAGTCACTGTCCCCACACCCCAGCATCAGAAGCTATGCCCATGCTATACCTTTAAGTCACATTCTTTCCCTCAAAGAATCCCAGGCACTGTAGTTTCTTAAGGGTTGCTGGGAATTGTAACTCTGGGGAGATTAAACTACAGTGCCCAGAATTATTTGAAGCAAAGGATGTGGCAGAAATATGTATTAAAAGTATAGTGTTTCTACAGCTCAAGGCAGCTGCCTCACTCTGCCTAATGGTGTGGCCTGCGCACTCTTCCTCTCATCTTCTGTCTCAGCAAGTTTAGGCCTTTGGAAACGCGGTCCTGAAAAGCCACAAAGCGAGCTAGCAACTCCAAGATTCTGTTAAGTACCGGTATATAGTGTAAAGTTGGGTTGACAAAAGACTTTATATTTTAGCTTGTTCTAGGAGGTCTGATTTTATCTTCCTTTTATGCAAAGGCTTGTAAAAATTTTGTCTTCCTGAAGCTAGCAGAGAAGCAATCTTTGTATAAGGACAGGATGGCCGTGGGAATAGTTTACAAGTCCTGAAATAAATACAGAGAGGTTTTTATTTTTAAGAAGAATCCAGAATTGTTTTGGAAAGAAGCCTCAGGGGTGGTTTTGCTCATTTGCACCTTCATAATTGTTAAGAACATTAGAAAGTTCCTTCTTAACTGCTTCATCCACACACCAGGTTCCAACAACAAGGAGCTCATGTAGAGAGGCAATGGGTGAGGGGATAATCAGGGCCACATGTGCCCACAGCAATGGAAAATGAATGGGTGTACAGGAAGCCCACTGTCCACCCTAAACAGTAGGGATGATCCCTTAGTTTCTTAAGCTAATAGAGTCACACACCAGATAGGATCCAGAACTGGGTCAAGACGTATCACTGCCTAAAGCAAAGGACAAGATTGTACCACCACCCCACTCCAGAAACAGAAATTGGCAAGAGTTTTATTTCAACACTTGGAGATGGGGCAGCATCCTCCCAGGGCAGCAGGCTGCTTTAGAGGACACAGGACAGGCTTCCAGACCTACACTGCTCCAACATCTTGCCACTGCTCCCCACTGCCTGACATCACTGCCTGATGCAGCCAGCTTGCTTTGCCTAATGGCAGGGCCAGCTCTGGTGGGATGAGAAAAGTCCTCATGTTTTTCCTGACAGTTTACTATATAGTGGTACCTCGGGTTAAGTACTTAATTCCTTCTGAAGGTCTGTACTTAACCTGAAACTGTTCTTAACCTGAAGCACCACTTTAGCTAATGGGGCCTCCTGCTGCCG
Organism: Podarcis muralis; assembly: GCF_964188315.1. Lineage (NCBI taxonomy): Eukaryota > Metazoa > Chordata > Lepidosauria > Squamata > Lacertidae > Podarcis > Podarcis muralis. The sequence goes on along the minus strand of NC_135655.1, from coordinate 84,891,116 downwards.
CCACGCCGCCGGAGCACAATTTCTGTTCTCATCCTGAAGCAAAGTTCTTAACCTGAAGCACTATTTCTGGGTTAGCAGAGTCTGTAACCTGAAGCGTATGTAACCTGAAGCATATGTAACCCAAGGTACCACTGTAGTTCCTTCTAGGGGATCATGGGGCCTTATTTTGCTGACATTGCAGACTGTTGCACTATGCCAGGGATGGCCAGCTTCTCTATTCTCAAGGGCCATGCTACACTCCAGACAGGGTTCTGGAGGCCAGAAGTATATTTTGACACACATAGCCTGACCCCTTCCTGGGTGGTAGGTAGGGCTTTACAATTGACTCAGCACACCTAGCAATAAGGGCCTCACAGCTATGGAGCATGCACACACAGGCATGGCTGAGGCATTGCATATGAAGCCCTCAAAGAAGTGTAACATTAAAACGCAGCTTCAAATAGCTGTCTCACACACAAAAATTGAACACATTTTTTTTTTTTTCCATGGAAGCAGTGGGCAAAATGTGTGCCATGCCTTTATCTGCCATAGACCAGATAAATTTGCTTCTTGTGTTGCATCTGCCCATGAGTTGTGAATCTCTGGTTTGAAATTTGCCTTTCCTGTGTCTTCCCTTGACAGCCTTAGGTAGATCTCTCTCTCTCAATCTACCCATCTACAACCTGGAAATAATAATACTGACTGCTATATTGATGCAGTAAGGATACACTACCAACAAAATCCATAGAGCAAGGCTGTGCAAGCTGTGGCCCTCCAGATGGTTGGACTGCAACTCCCATCAGCCCCAGCTAGCATGGCCAATAGTCAGGGATGATGGGAGTTGTAGTCCAGCAACATCTGGAGGGCCGCAGGTTTCCTCGCACCTACCACTGAACATTATAATATAGATGCGTTCTCAGCATACGCATCAGTGAGTATAATACTTCCCATATGTGGTAGGGGGGTTAAATTATGGGACTCACTCCTGCAGAACACAGTGATGGCCACTGACTGGGATGGCTAAAAGATAGACAAGGCTATAACTAGCTGCTAGCCGCTATGGCCCTGCTCTGTCTTCACAGTCGGAGGCAGTAATGCTTCTGAATGCCGGTTGCTGGGAATCACAGGTGGGCAGAGTGCAGCTGCATTCATGTCCAGCTTGCAGACTTCTCACAGGCATCTGGCTGGCCACTATGACAGTAGGACACTAGACTTGGTGGGCCACTGGCCTGATCCAACAGGCGCGACGGGGTGAGTTCCCACTGTCCCAGCTTCTGCCAACCTAGCAGTTCGAAAGCACACCAGTGCAAGTAGATAAGTCTGTACCACTGCAGCAGGAAGGTAAAAGGCATTTCCATGTACTCTGGCTTCCAGCACGGTGTTCCGTTGCGCCAGAAGCGGTTTAGTCATGCTGGCCACAGGACCCGGAAAGCTGTCTGTGGACAAACACTAGATCCCTCAGCCTGAAGCGAAATGAGTGCCACATCCCATAGTTGCCTTTGACAGGACTTAACCACCCAGGGGTCCTTTATGTTTACCTTTTTTATTAGAAGGGGTGGGGGAGAGCAGTTCTGAATTGGTTTTTTTTAAATATACTACATTAAGTGGCAGTTTGGGCACAAGCAAGAATGCCTAAAATGAAAATCTCTATCGGTGGCTGTTTACAATGGTACTCTCTCCAATTCCAGTCATTGGGGAACAACAATGGGAGGTTATGGCCCTCATGTCTGCTGGAATAGACAGGCCTTTCGTTTGATCCAACAGGGTTGTTCTTAATGGTGATTGAGCAGTCTGGATCATCTTCAGTCAGCAATTGTGAATTTCCTGACAGTTCCCTTCCTTCTGCCTTGCATTTTGTGGGTGTAGGTGGTGTGTGTGAGAGAGAATTCTCTCTCCCAAGATGGCTGTCCCAAGATAGCTTTTCAAGTTGGTTGTGCTACAGATTCAGTACTCTGCTACAGAATCAATGGCTGACTTGAACAAGTCATCTCTGTGTCAGTATTCCTACCTGTAAAATGGGTTGATGCTGTCTAAAGGGTCTTTGAAATGCTTAACCTTTTGCTGGATATAAACATTATATATGGGACTTCATTGTAATTGCAATCAGTGGCTGCATTTACTTGCAAGGAGAATAGGTTCTGGAGTTTACCTACTTAGGATTGGGAAGGACCATGCCTTAGAGGTAGAGCACATGTTTTGCATGTAGAATATCCTAGGTTCAATTCTAAGCATCTCCAGTTTGTAGGAGCTACCACCTTTATCCCAGGTAGGCAATACTAGGCCTTGTATAAGGAAGCTTCCACTGCTCCTACTCCTACAGTTAGACTAAATCCATCTCCCCTCCTGCAGCATAAACCTATTGCTCATTGCTACGTACTCGAAACTACCGTTTTTAAGAAAGGGAGGTAATAATATTCTCCTCAGTAAACAAAATCCCTTTAGGCAAGCAGTTAAGTGAGAGTCCTTCTGTTCCCAAAGAGGACCCAGCATTGTCCAATGAGGCTTCAAGGGGAGGGACATAACAGAAGAAGGTGTGGCTTAACACATCCTACACAGCTGGCCTGCTTCAGAACCTGGAATGATACTTTTTGTCACCCATTGCCTCTTTTGCTGCCCCCTGCTGGCTACTGATAAATTCTGTATAGATGCTTCCTTTCTCTATTCAAATCATGTCCCTGTAAAGAAGAAGGACTTCAGAGACTGTGGGCCCCTTTCGGGATCCAGAGCACAGCCTCCTGGGACAATCCTGCGGCTATTAAATCTCAGTCTGCATTCCCACAAGCCCCAGTGCTGACTGTCCAAGGCGTTAATCTCTGCAGCTATACGATCCATTATTACTCAGATCAAGGGGTCGGTTTCCTTTGCCAAGTTGTCTGTGGTGGGAATAAGTACATCTTGTCAGATCTGAGATGACGCAATTAGGGTTTTCTTGTCCCCCAAGGAGCATGATAATGTCAAAACCACTGGATGAGATCAATCATATATTGTGCCCAGAGTCCACAGTAACCGTGGCCAAGCTTTTTACGAGTGATTAGATTACTCCAGGAAAAGCCAGATCCTGAGGAACTGAGCACCTTTCCATCTCTTTACACCAGCAGAGAGTCTGGCGGAGAGTGTGAAGGTTCATACACTTTTCTCCACTAAAATCTGATAGAGCTAAATGAAATATATCCCTAATACATTTGTTTTGTGTCTCACACCCCACAACCCAAAGGACAGCACACCAGAGAGTCAGCTGAACTAGATGGACTAACGGTCTAGTTCAGTATGTTAAGAATCCAGAGTCTTCTGGATCAGACCAATGGCTCATCTCACAGTGACCAACCAGATGCAGATGAGGAGCCCACAAGGAAAAACATCAACACTCTCCCTTCTTGCAGTTTCCAGCAACTGGTATTCGGAAGTGTTGCTGCCTCTGACCGTGGAGTGTTCAGCTTAGTGTATTAAGGTTATCAGGTAAGATTCTGATTTGAATGCTAGGACTGTTCAAAGTTAGGTTGCCTGGCACAAGATG